>NC_138508.1:21642972-22327664 GCF_964252035.2 Podarcis erhardii | reverse complement strand
TTTCTTAACACATGGACTAGAGTCTATTTGTTGCTTATGAAACTCTGTATACCTCCATGTAAGATCTGTTCAACAGCGGAACCAACTGCCTCAGAAGGTGATGGACTCTCCTTCATTGGAGGTTAGATGGCCATCTGTCAGGGATTCTTAGCTGTGGTTACTGCAGAGCTCTGCTGGTGCCAATAGGCTTCATCAGACCAGAAGTGCTTAAATGGGCAAGCGCAGAACCAGACCATCTACTGTCCTAAGTGCCACTAACTTCATTTGCACAAGCACTGATTGGCATGTATTCAAATTAAGTTTCTGTATACAGGAACAGTAGGAAGAAGCAGGCATAGCCCAGTCAAGACATAGAATAATAGAATTTCAGAACTGTAGAGTTGGAAGGGATCCTGAGAGTCATCTAGAGCAACTCCCTGCTATGCAGGAATCTCAACTAAATCATTGAATTATGTTCCTATTTGTTTAATAAAGTTTACTCACAGATAACTATGCAGGCTTATTCTGTAAAAGGCTCATATGCATGTTGAAAAAAGCTGCCATATCTCAGGTGTGTGACAGTTAATGATCCATGAAATGGCATTAATCCAGAACAAAACTCATCCTGGTGTGCTGCAGAGAAGTTAAGCTTGCCGTGCTCTTCTCCTTAAGGCCTGTTGCAATTCCAATCATGCATAATGGGCCACTGGTGTATGATAACACCATTTTGTGGCTCTGGGTAAGCAGCAAAAACAAGGGGCACAAGACCTGGTTGCTTTCCTACATATATGCCCCGGGGGTTGCTCAGCTTTCTTTCTTTGACTTTCTGCAGTGTGTTCATATTACACTTTGCAGTAGGATTTCCTCTTCACGTTCACATGGGAATGACTGGGGAGTGCATCCTCCTTGGGGCAACTATTATAGGAGAATTCAGCATTTGAGGATTCCTGGTCTGAGGCCATGACAGTAAGCAAGAATCCATTTTCAGCAGAGATGGCTAGTTTGAGGTGGCGAGTTATGATGCAATTGGTGGGACTTGAACTGTTATGCTACAACATTTTCATATAAATCCTCAGTGGGGGTTACTTAACATTGTGTTGTTGTTTAGTCATGTCCAACTCTTCGTGACCCCATGACCAGAGTACGCCAGGCACTCTTGTCTTCCACTGCCTCCCACAGTTTGGTCAAACTCATGTTGGTAGCTTCAAGAACACTGACCAACCATCTCGTCCTCTGTCGTCCCCTTCTCCTTGTGCCCTCAATCTTTCCCAGCATCGGGGTCTTTTCCAGGGAGTCTTCTCTTCTCATGAGGTGGCCAAAGTATTGGAGCCTCAGCTTCAGGATCTGTCCTTCCAGTGAGCACTCAGGACTGTTTTCCTTCAGAATGGATGGGTTTGATCTTCTTGCAGTCCATGGAACTCTCAAGAGTCCTCCTCCAGCACCATAATTCAAAAGCATCAATTCTTTGGTGATCAGCCTTCTTTATGGTACAGCTTTCACTTCCATACATCACTACTTATCATTAGCCCCACAATTTCCAGCAAAGTATCTTCTCTCTTTTACTACTTTTGTTCCCCATAAAAACCGCCCTCTTTCACTGCAGTTTGTTCTTTTTGTGTGTGCATAAGCAGATATCATTTCTAGATTTCACAATTTGGTCATGAAAAACAGTGCTTTGTACTTTTAATTAGTGTGTAGCAGCACAGATTCAACATATGCAGCTTTTCATGTTAATGAGCTAGTACAATTGGAGAAGCTGCCCCATCCATAATCTGCATGCTATTAAAAAGGGGAAGAGATATCTTTTCAGTCAAGATTTGGCAAACCTGGTCAAGATATGCATGTTGCCAACATCTTCTTGGCTGCAACTCCCCAGCCATGAATTATGCTCTGCATAACAGGAATTAGAAACTGACTGAGCCAAGTAACAAAGGCAACATTTAGCATGATAAATAGGTGGACTTGGTCATCATTTAAGGATGCAGTTCCATCACAGGAAACAGCATCAGTTGGGAACTATTACAGAATAAGGCTGCATCGTTATCTGTAAATGATCCCCATTAAACAAAGAGGAACATACTTCAATGTAAACATGTACAGGATTGCAATATAAGGCTGCAACCATAATACAATAGGCTCAAATTCCATTTACTTCAATCAGATTCATAAGATTGCACACACAATGGCCACTGAAAGAAATCTATATTGTAATGTACTTGGGGATTTTTCAGTAGTGGTAAAACTGCTGACAATGATCGTCTGAGCTACCCTAATGTCTCAGAGGGCTGGAGCAGACAGAAGGATCTTTGGATGCCAGTAGCAAAGCTAATCAGAGGTAGAAGATAGGACAGAAACGGCTTGAGAAAATGCAGCCAGCAATCTAAAATGGAGGCAAGCCCAAGGAAGCAGAAGGGCTAAAATGTGGTATGATTCAGAGGAATGAAAGTGACATAAAAACACCAGAGACAGGATTCAGAGATGAAGACAAGCTGGGAAGAGAATGGGCAAAGGGAAGGGGAACACGTGATCAGGAACTCCAAAGAAAAAGTAGGCTAAATGTTCACATGTGGATTTAAAACAATGACCTAAAAATCTTCAAAAGCAGGCTTAACAGATCCTACCCTCCACCTGGACTATCTGACTACGCTAATTTCCACTACTGAAGCATTTTAGATAACTGTTAAGAAAGGAAAGCTGCCCTTATCTTTGTGGAATGCTGAGCAATGCTGAGAGTGACAGTAAAATTTCAGAACTGGAAAAAAGCATTAATTTGCCGACACATGGGCTGAGTTCAGATGTTGCAGAGACAAACCATCTGACTGTAGTCAAAACCATGGTTTCCAATCCTGGAGCAGAGATGAACTATGAGGTACCGTATGATGTAAGGGGAATCAGGGTGTGTAAGAACAGAAAGAAAGAGGAAGAGGGAACCCATTATCTCATTACAGTAAAGTGTTGCCCACTCACAATGCCCAATCCATGCTTTGGCCGCAATAAGTGAATCAAGGCACTTGATTGAAACATGCCAAAATGAATTTATCTTAGCAATCTACTCCAATGCTAAGATGATTTTTCCTCTCCCTCAGACATAAATCTGTATGTAGAAAGCAGTGAAAGCAAGCAACAAGCTCTAACCTATATTTTGTCTAATATATTTTTTTTCCCCCTATCACATATTGTGTTGCCAGGAAAAAAGTAAATAAGTAAAGAAAGAAAGTTATTACAGAGTTATTCCTGAAGCCATAATTTATTTTTTTAAAAAAACTACCTCTATGAGTAAATGAAACTTACAGTCCTTTAGGGATTATCATAAATCCACATACTGTCCCCAAGTGCTAGATTTAGTGTTTGGGCCTTTGAATTAGCTGGGGGGAGGGAGTGTAAAAAGCTCATGCAGAGACACAGCTGCCTTTTGGCTATGCATTCAGACAGGCTTGTTGGCAACAGAGTTTCCCCCTAAAAGGTGACAATTGACTTTCAAATGATAATCCACTGCCAATTCAACTATTTTCTCCTCCAGAAATCAAAAGAATTTCTATCCAATGCACCTGCAGGAAGAAGGTCAGCCATGCTTTTAATCTCTTCATTTAAAGCACTCCCCCCCCCCAAAAAAAAAAACTGGTGGATTTATTTAAGCAAAATATGTATATAGGCTGTTCTCAATAATAATTAAATAAAACAGAAAAACTCATCAAGGTATTCCACTTGCCCAATATTTGACAACAAATATTCACTGTTTAGCTATTAATCCTTTACAAAGGCATTTCATTTCATAGAGTTGTAGAGTTGTAGAGTTTGAAGGGACCCCGAGGGTCATCTAGTCCCACCCCTGTAATGCTGGAATCTTCTATGGCTTCCTTCTGCATGAATTTACACAAAAAAACTCTTTACAGAGATCCCACAAAATATGCATTTTAATGGCAGGTCATTCTTAATACAGTGGTACCTCAGGTTACATAGACTCCAGGTTACATACGCTTCAGGTTACAGACTCTGCTAACCCGGAAATAGTGCTTCAGGTTAAGAACTTTGCTTCAGGATGAGAACAGAAATCGGGCTCCGGTGGCACGGCAGCAGCAGGAGGCCCCATTAGCTAAAGTGGTGCTTCAGGTTAAGAACAGTTTCAGGTTAAGTACGGACCTCCGGAACGAATTAAGTACTTAACCTGAGGTACCACTGTACTATCTCCTTATGAACAGTATCATCACTCAAAATATAGTTTGTTTCTCCACTAAATTGCCTTTTGTGGATGCTTATTCTAATATAAAAACAGTGAATAGGGCTGAACAGGCAGAAGCCACAGTCATCTGCTTGGCAGAGATCTCTTTATGTTTCCACCACACAATAAAAGCGAGCCATAGCAAAGAATGCAGCCCGATACACTCTGCCATTGATGCCGCACTTGTTCACAATGAGTTTGGCACTTCCTTTCCAAACATGCATTACTGTTTACCCAGACTCTAGCACAATGGTGCTCAGTGGTAGTATTTATGCTTTGCACAGATGGCCCAGTATTTCAAACTGCGAGGCAGGACCCTCCTGTGTGCAAGATGTTTACAAGAGGGATCCAAGTGTATGGAATTCCCTCCCTGGTACAGTCATGTGATGGACTGGTGTCTTCGTTCTCACTGTTTTGGACCACTAATATGCATTAAACAGAAAGACAGGAGCAACAACATGCAAATCCTCTACTGTGTTGTTGGAACACAGCCATCAGGACAGCTCCAGTTCCAGTGGTTGTGTGGTGGTGTTGCTGCTGACACCACCACCTTATAAAGAGCAGCAATGGACCAATTCCAAAACATGTGCTTCACTGAACTTCACCTACATTGCCAGCAAATGGTCACTAAATGTTCTAGTGGCATAAGAGCATTCCTCTGACTGGCTGATTAAATATCAAAACTCGGTCATCTTCAGATGAAGCCAGGTTGCTCCAGATGGCAATTTGTGTGCTAGAGGGCTACATACTATTTGAGACTTATTGTGAATAAGCCCAATATCCCAGCACAGCAACTCGCTCATGAATAAACACACATGACTTGAAATACCTTTACAAAGTTATCTCAAAGGAAACTATCGAATCAGTTCATTATGGGATTTGTTTGTTTGTTCCACTGTAGATTTTAAAGGTAGTTAATTGGTGGTACGTTTGCAATTAACAGAGACAATCTTCTGAGAAAGCATTTGTTCTGTAATCAAAGGTAGATGCAAGTTTAACTTTCTTAATTTTAATTAATTGTGCAAAACATTTTTTTGGGCAGGAAAAGGGTCCCGGTGGAGAATATTGAACTAGATACAAACCACTTGCTTACCACATCAATAAATCCTAACAGTCCTCCGACAATACTTTCTTAGCAAAAGACTCAGAGGGAAAGCAGTGCAACCTCTTTACTGCACTGCCTAATAAACCAACATTTTAATAGCTAATCCTTTGGGCGATAACTCATGGTGCAAACACTTAACTTGCATTAGAGCTAATGGGAACTATATGTGCCATCGAGAGAAGAATGCACTGCTGTAAGATAGATTTCCCTTGTAAGGAAACATACCATATATATATAGTAAGAATATCTCCCATGCTAATGGCCTCCCATCTTTAAAAATCAAATAATTTTTTTATTTAAAAAATGGTGGACAGTTACTTTTAATCACTAGTCATCCACAGTAGCAGGCTGTGGCTCAATTTTATTGTTCCATTTAGGTTTTTTTCCTCTAGGTTTCAGGAAATGCTTTGAATTGAATAATGTCAGTACTAAACACAAATTTACAAATAGAGAATCACCATATTTTTGCTAACTTTGTGTGTTTGTGGGGGAGAGAATGTATTTCCCCAAGCTTTGAAGAGTAACATAGGAGAGAGGCTTCACAAGTAAATTGCCATTGACAATACAGTTGTACCTTGGATCTCGAATGCCTTGGCTCCCAAACAAATTGGCTCCCTAACGACTGAAACCCGGAAGTGAGTGTTCCAGTTTTTGAATGGTTTTTGGAAGCCAAATGTCCAGCGGGGCTTCCTGCAGGCAATCAGAAGCCACACTTTGGTTTCCAAAAGTTTTGGAAATCGAATGGCCTTCTGGAACTGATTCCATTCGACTTCCAAGGTATGACTGTATTCCTGTTCTCCCTGATTGCTGCTCTAGCCACTGCTCATGTGCACAAACAAGAGTAACATCCAGTAGCATCAGAATTCATTCATTCTTCTCCGCCTCAACACTACGACGAACAAATGTATGACCCAAGGTGATTTTTCCATTCCCATTTCAGAGCATATTGGAAACACAAAATTATGGCCTACTGTCACCTACAGCAAACAAGGCAGACCAGCCTATTGAGGAGGTTTGTGGTAGCATTCAAAAATTAATTCCTTTCATTCATCCATTCATTAACTTTGATACCACCTGTCAGGGACGCAGCGAGAGCGCAGGGAGGGGAGGAGATGGAGAGCGAGGGGGAGCAATCCGAGGGCAGCGTAGGAGAAGATGACAGTAGCCTGAGAGATTCCATGAGCCTCTCCAGCGAATCGGAAGATTCACAGAAGGGGGCGCCGATGGCCAGGGCAAGGGGGGCCCCAAGGGGGACACCCCAGAAGCAAGGGGCCAGCGGGGACTCCCAGAGCAGCAGCTGGAAATCAGGACCAGCTTCCCCACCAGAGCGTAGTGGGGGGGAGGAGTCCCAGGTATCGGGGCCAGTGTATTCACCACCAGCGAGAGAAGATGAGTCAGGGTTGGCCACGCCTCCATCGGAGAGCGAGGGAACGGTCAAGAGGAAGGTTGCCGGCTGGGCGCGCGCGCCAAGTTCAAATGTACAGGCGAGCGGCACAGCAGGTAGCCCGGATAGGGAACCAGGTCCTAAAGCCCGCCGGAAGGAGGGGCAAGAATCAGGGGGGTCAGCGTCAGAAGAGTCCAGAAAGGATGAAACCCCAGCGGGCAGGAGGGCCCAGAGGAGGAAGGAGCTAAGGAAGAGGTGGAGCAAGGCTAGAGTCTTAAACTGGTGTGGAAGGGGAGGAGAGTCAGACGGAACTTCGCCGGTCTAGGCTTTAAGACGTAGAGTTGCACGCTGCGGCTTTGAAATGGAAACTGAACTTCAATAAAGACTTTTGTACATAACTACAGCCGGGCGTTGGTCCTTTGTGAGCTGGGACCTAGGGGCGGCTCTGACACCACCCTACATCCGAAGAAGAAGAAGAAGAAGAAGAAGAAGAAGAAGAAGCAGCAGCAGCAGCAGCAGAGTTTGGATTTGATATCCCACTTTATCACTACCCTAAGGAGTCTCAAAGCAGCTAACAATCTCCTTTCCCTTCCTCCCCCACAACAAACACTCTATGAGGTGAGTGAGGCTGAGAGACTTCAGAGAAGTGTGACTAGCCCAAGGTCACCCAGCAGCTGCATGTGGAGGAGTGGGGAAGCGAACCCAGTTCACCAGATTATGAGGCCACTGCTCTTAATTACTACACCACACTGGATCACAAGGCGGTTCACAAGATAAAAATACAAAACAAGGGCACAAAATGCATAACAAAACAAGAAACAAGCCAATAGCTCACCCCATTCTGCCGACACACATACATTTAAAAAGACATAGATTATTTGATCAGCCAAAGGCCTGGTTTATAGAGCCTCCCTGAGGAGAGCGTTCCACAAAGGGGAAGCCACTGCAGAAAAGTCCTATTCCTGTGTTGCCGCCCTCCTGACCTCTCATGGAGGAGGCACACAAAGAAGGGCCTCAGACGGTGATCTCAGGGTCCATTCATGTGGGGAGAAGCACTCCTTGAGGTATTGTGGTTCTGAACCATTTAAATGTTTTATAGGGCAAAATCAGTACTTTGAATTGGGCAGCCAGTACAGTTGGACCAGGATTGGTGTTATATGCTCAAATATCTTGCCCCATTGAGCACCCTCACCACCTAATTCTGCACCAGGTGAAGTTTCTGAACCATCTTCAGAGGCAGCCCCATGTATACTGCAGTAATTAACCTAGAGGTTGCCTGAACAAAGACAACAGAAGTTAGGCTATCCCTGTCCAGATAGGGTATAGCTGGACCAACAGCTGAAGCTGATGGAATGCACTCTGTGTCACCGAAGCCACTAGAGCCTCAAGTGACCACAGTGGATCCAGGAGTACTCCCCAAACTACCTACCCACTCCTACAAAGGAGTGTAGCCCCATCAAGCTTCAGCTTGCAACAAGTGAGTGATTCGTTTGCCATGAGCAGGCAATGCCACCAGCACAGAAAAAGAAGGTGTATATAACAGGCCATCAGACATTCTGATGATATTCTATGTTTATCTTGCAAGTTAAATAGGTTAAAATATTATATTTAAGATACATAGAATCCATGATACGTAATGCTCTTCTTTTGCAGATATTACACATATTTGCATACATGTATGCATTATTTTTTTTCTACGTGGCAGGAATATGTCTTCGGCTCTCATATGCTTCTATAATTTATTCTATTCCTTCTTTCACGTAGCTATTTTGTTGTGCGGTTTTTCTAGGGATGCGGGTGGCGCTGTGGGTAAAACCTCAGTGCCTTGGACTTGCCAATTGTATGGTCGGCGGTTCAAATCCCCGCAGTGTGGTGAGCTCCCGCCATTCGGTCCCAGCTCCTGCCCACCTAGCAGTTCGAAAGCACCCCTAAGTGCAAGTAGATAAATAGGTACCGCTTTATAGCGGGAAGGTAAACGGCGTTTCTGTGTGCTGCGCTGGTGCTGGCTCGCCAGAGCAGCTTTGTCACGCTGGCCACGTGACCCGGAAGTGTCTCCGGACAGCGCTGGCCCCCGGCCTCTTAAGTGAGATGGGCGCACAACCACAGAGTCGGACACGACTGGCCCATACGGGCAGGGGTACCTTTTATGCATTGTTTTTTTTCTACGTGGCAGGAATATGTCTTCGGCTCTCATATACTTCTATAATTTATTCTATTCCTTCTTTCACATAGCTATTTTGTTGTGCGGTTTTTCTGGATTGTAGTCTGCAAAGTAGCTTGTTTCCTCATTCCCAGTGGAGTTTTGCAATTGTGTTGCTTGAAAAGCTGTCATCCACTTTGCACAGCAAACTGCTTTTGAACTTTATGATAATTTCCAATAACAGTTTGTGATATGGCATGCAGTGGTTTCTTGTCTTAAGAAACAAATCAAAACACCCATGGATTTATGCAAACTCCTAAGTGTGCTTAAAGTAACTCTCAAGTTAGGGATACAAAAATATTTGCAATTTTCATGGAGCCAAACTAAAATTGCCTATTCACTGGTGCACATGAGTATTCCAAACAAGCAACAAGATTCAAGACGTATTGTTAAGTGCACACACACACACAACCTGATCAGCAACGAAAAGCCCAGCATGATGTGGACCCTGGCATTGAAGGGGGTCCACTGATCAATACCCCAACACAAATGATTTTTAAAAGCTGGTTGGTGCTCTGAATAGAGCAATTGCAAAAAAAAATTATATCTGTGAAAATTGTTCTGAACAAATCATTCCAGTCCAGGAATAATTTGAATGGGTTTGCATATGCTTGTGCTATATGATGGGATTTATGTTTATGTATACAGCACTATTACTAGCTTGCTACTGAGGTATTCCATAGCTTAGTGATAGAGCAAATGTTTTGCATACATAACACTCCTGGCTAATTTCCAGGTAAATCCAGTCAAACTGATTTCAGGCAGCAAGAACTGGAAAACAAGAACTCTGGCTAAAACCTGGAAGGGTTGTTGCTTGTCGGAGCACACTGCAGTAGTCTAGATGGTCTGATTCAGTATAAGGCAGCTTTGAATATACTGTGGTTATTTTCACCACTTTGGTCTTACTTTATTCTTTATCCTAGCAAGCAGAAGGCCTGCAAAGCAAATAGATGGAGAGGCCTTAGTGGCTGTTAGTAGAAAGATCCTTTCTAGACAGCAACTGATCAGCATTCAGGTGTTTCAGCAGAAAATAGAAGTGCACAATTTCCCTCCATCTGTCAGACGTCAGAAGAGGAACACAGAATCTCATGGATACTACCAACTCTCTTTTACACTTTAGAGGTCAAAGAGTACAGTGCCCAGTATATAAATGAATGTAAATGAACTGAGGAAGCAAGCGATCGACACTATTAATCTCAATCTGAGATGTTAAGTGAAAGGAAACAAACAGTAATTTCTTAATATCTTTCTTCAGTGCTCTGAAAACTGAATGGAAGCTTTCTGCATGGTATAGCTAGACTGGTGACTGGGAGTGGCCGCCGGGACCACATAACACCGGTCCTGAGAGATCTGCATTGGCTCCCAGTACGTTTCCGAGCACAATTCAAAGTGTTGGTGCTGACCTTTAAAGCCCTAAACGGCCTCGGTCCTGTATACCTGAAGGAGTGTCTCCACCCCCATCGTTCAGCCCAGACACTGAGGTCCAGCACTGAGGGCCTTCTGGCGGTTCCCTCATTGCGAGAAGTGAGGTTACAGGGAACCAGGCAGAGGGCCTTCTCGGTAGTGGCGCCCGCCCTGTGGAATGCCTTCCCTTCAGATGTGAAGGCAATAAGCAGCTATCTTCTCTTTACAAGACATCTGAAGGCAGCCCTGTTTAGGGAAGTTTTTAATATTTAAGGCTGTATTGTTTTTAAGACTTGATTGGGAGCCGCCCAGAGTCACTGGGGAGACTCAGCCAGATGGGCGGGGTATAAATAATAAATTATTATTATTATTATTATTATTATTATTATTATTATTATTATTATTATTGACAGTGGGTCCTGGCAGATTCTGCTACTGTTGTGGCTAAAGCTCCACTTTCTACCACTTCAGTTATCCCCAGCCATGTTTCTAACACATTAATATCCCTGCAGTGATTACTTTTAGAAAGATAGAAACATAGGTCTGAAAATTTTTCATCAAAATTATTTGGGGCACCAGAGCCAGGTTTTGTAATTCTTAACTCTGAGGGAGGCATCACCCTGAGAAAGAAGACTCGGCATCCACCTCGGTTTTGGAAGCCAGCAAGTCAGATCTCTCCAACACAGCACAACACACCAGCAATCCATAGCACCTGATTCTCTCCATCAGTGGAAGGTTTAAAGCACCTACTGGGATGCATGATGGTGCAACAATTTAAGGTGAAGCCCTGTACCTTTAAGAAACCTCCAGGTCGCAGTTGAGAGGTAGGACTTGGAGAATAAATCTGTTGTCTTCTGGTAGTTTAAGGGCTCAGTTTAGCTCAGGCTTCTTTCAGAATGTCTCTGCTCCCTGAGATCTATTAAGCACTGCAGACCTTTTCTCTAACTCTCTGGTACCTCTCCTGACACCTGCTGCTTCCAGATCATCATCCAAACCCTTGGCAAGCATCTCCACAGTCTGCAGGAGACTAGTACAGGAAAGGGGAGTCTTTGGCACTTGGATTCACAATGCAGTTACACTGAGATTGCTTCATGGCAATATTGTGCATGAAGGGAATCACACAGAGAGGATAAAGGAGCTGGTTCACAAATAGGATTCAGACCGTAAAACACTGGCTTGTCTTTATCAAATATCAAAGTATTTCACTTTGGCCCAGTTTACGCATTACTCTAAACCATGGTCTTGTGTTACTGAAATAAGCATGCATGAGCCTTTGGCTCAACATTCCACTCCTGCTCCAATTGCAAAGAGATATAAGTATTTCCCCTTTGTGATACATGAATGGGGTTTATTCAAACTACTGTTAGCTAACCAAAATCAAACCTTCCCAGCACTGAAACAGAATTTAGCTTACATCAAACCAGGAATGTAGCATAACACATTCCTACGTCTGGGTGATGTGTGCCAAAATTTGAAGTCTGCTGTCACTCCCCCTATGCCATAAACCACTGCAAATCCTGACTCCCTAGTGAGTTGGGGGAACCTAAGAATTTTTAGAAAAACAGCATATTTCAAACTCTCCACTTCCATAACCCAGTGCTTCAAAAGCATCTCTTTTTTGTGACCAACACCCAGCAGTTGGCAACCCTGCCAACCATTAAAAGGGAAATGTTGCAATCCACAGCATATTGACCCAGATATAGCCATATTAAAATAAATGAAACTATTCCAGAGTCAGTAGGTTGTTTAATTCATCCAAAGTTTCCACTTAAATAGCCATTGCTAGTGCTATTTATATTTATATTTATTTATATTTATATAGATTGTTATTTTTGGTGGTGGTGGCTGTTATTATTTAGCTTTCCATTGTATTTAATCTGTGTAGGCAAAAATATGCCACAGGAGACTAATGTTCCTGAGATGACAAAAATTAGCCAAAAGAACTCTAAGCACGATGCGCCCATGGTGAAAATATTGTTGTAGAGCCCCCATGAACACTTCTCTCAGTGAGGCAAGTAGGCACAATATGCTGAGAGTTACTCTGGCACAAGGACCTCTGGAATGAAAGGGCTGTACTGAGTCAGAAGTTTGTATACTGCCCTTCGTTCAAGGAGTACAAGGCATTTACAATACAAAAACACAAAAATGCATAACATAGTAACCAACGAAAACAACACCACACCCCTAGTTGAAAAGGCCATATGGATTGTTTAATTAGCCAAAGGCCTGTTTTTTTTGTCTGGTGGCTAAAGATACACAACAAAGGCATCAGGGGAGCCTCCCTGAGGAGAGCATTTCACAAATGGGGAACCACCATGGAAAAGATCCATTCTCATGTTGCCACACTCCAATGCACACAAAGAAGGTCTTCAGATGATGATTTCAGGGTCTAGGTTGGTTCATCTGAGGAGAGGCGTTCCTGGAGGTATTGCAGTCATGAGCCATTTAAGGCTTTATACAGTGATACCTCGGGTTACAGACGCGTCAGGTTACATACGCTTCAGGTTACAGACTCTGCTAACCCAGAAATAGTACCTCAGGTTAAGAACTTTGCTTCAGGATGGGAACAGAAATCGTGCTTTGGTGGCGTGGCAGCAGCAGGAGGCCCCAATAGCTAAAGTGGTGTTTCAGGTTAAGAACAGTTTCAGGTTAAGAATGGACCTCCGGAACAAATTAAGTACTTAACCCGAGGTACCACTGTAGTTCAAAATCAGCACTTTGAATTGGGACCAGAAAACTAATCGGCAGCCAGTGCCAGGCAGTCCAGAATTGGCATTATATTGTAAGCCAGCTTCAACCACAGAATAAGCATGGACAAGTCAGAAGCTCTCCCAACAGGGTTGCTTTACTTTTGACATGCCTTACATTCCAGAGAGTAAGAAATGAACAGCTCCATCTGCTGATGGCAAAGCATTTGTCACATAGTGGTTATCTCTGCACTTCAGCAGCTGTTCAATAAACTCCAGTGCACTATGAATGTACCTATGATATTTACACTACGCTATTTTATTTTTATACCAGTCTAAATGTGAGAATTTCCCCCTGTTAAATTCCTGTGAAATATAATTTGATGGAGGAGCTGGGAAATCCATGCCACAGATCACTAACTGCCCATCACAGAATTATTGTCCCCAGGATTTATTTAGAAGGAGGAATACCTGTTGAGCCATTTTTAGTCTGCAGTATAGATATGCCCACAGAGGCTGTAAAATGATGGCAACAGACAAGATTTAACTGGCGTAGTACATAAAGCCAATATAATGTCCTTTCGCACAAGTACTGGAAGTCTCACCCAGAGAATGTTGTAGGCATGTTAAAATCTGACTACATGTACTTTAATCCAAAATCCAGTTACTCCTTTCCTTCCCTAAACCAAAACAGAATTAGTTTACATCAAACCAGGGATGTAGCATAACACACTCCATTAATTTGGCTATCTCCTCTAATCAGCAGGGTGCAGACAAAACATTTTCTTACCAATGACTAGGCAGTGCAACACAAGTGGGAAGCAATCAAGGAAACAAACAAGTTTGAATAAAAAAAGAAGCATTATATATATATATATATATATATATATATATATATATATATATATATATATATAAAATAAATCTCTGATGAGATTAATTCCCTACATTTGCTAAACATTTGCTACTGCTCCTTTATTTGGCTTTAGAAAGAATATGTGTTTTTTTTTAAAAAAAGGTTATTTACACCCAGGAGGATGTCAGCAACAATAATCTCACCTCTCTAGAGTTCAACCTCATCTTGTAATTTAACTTCACAGTAATTTATTATATAGCTCCATGCAAATTTGCTGCCCCAAGAAAGAACAAGAAACAGAAACTGCTGGTGGAACAATGCAAACTCAAACACTATTTTGCATGCAGGTGTTGGCTATCACCCATGAAGCTAAGAACATAAAGGGGAAATGATGGGATGGAAGGAATCTTATTTAACAGTTCAGTCTCCAGCAGTAAACCATTTCTGAATCCCATAGGTCAGGGGTGGGGGAACCTGTCTTCCTCCAGATGTTGACGGGACTTCAACTCCCATCAGCCCCACCTAGAATTGTCCAATGGTTAGGGAAGATGGCACATCTAATTCAGCAACAACTAGAAGGCTACAGATACCCCATCCCTTGCTTTAGGTGAAATCTATAGGGATGTAAGGCATAATAAAAAAAATAAATTAAGGAAAATCTCCACAACAAAGGGCACTGTATACTGAAAAGAGGCACCATACGGTTTTCTGAAGACCTCTGTTGGAAGATGATGAAAAATGAGACAGCATTACAAACAGATGAATGAATTGTAAACCTTGTCTCCATCTGTTCAAATTTGATATATTTTTCTAACCAATGAGTTTGACTATTTGAACTACAGAGATGAGAAACACAGAAAATGATTTAAGCTTCACTTGCCCTGACATAGATAGGTAGCCGTGTTGGTCTGCCATAGTCAAAACAAAACAAATTCCTTCCAGTAGCACCTTAAAGACCAACTAAGACAGTTCTTGGTATGAGCTTTCGTGTGCATGCACACTTCTTCAGACATACCCTGACATACAACCTCTACAGCTATAAGTTCTGGTTTTTGAGAAGTCCTCCACACACTCATCCATTTCAATGTGCACATGCACACACACACACTACTCTATAAAAGGGGCAAATATTTCCATCATGGAAACGGTGCTGAATGTTCAATAATTGGGAAGGACACAGTACCACCTGTATGCATCTGTATGCCGCCTCAGAATTTTCAATTGTTTTAACTGTGGTAGCTCCAGAATAAGAAGACTTGAGTACTGCAAACTCTCATATTTTACATCCAGTAGATTAATATAAATTAGATTATTTTTTTAAAGCACCTGACACAGTTTTTAAAAAGTTTGCAAGCTTGCTTGTTCATTGCCTGTTTTAAAACAGAATAGCATCATTGAGATGACACGTTCCTCCAGAAGATAGTTGAGCTGAAACAAATTGATAAGCGCTATGAGACCTGCAGGTATAGGGCAGTATACTACTACTACTACTACTACTACTACTAATAATAATAATAATGGTTCACACACTATAATGCAATGAATACACACCTCCCACACTTTGTTTAGTGTCCTTTCTTCCTGAGAAGTGTACTTCTACGTTAATGTTTCTAAAAGTTTCTTCAGTCACATTCATACCTTTATCACATTCATGTTATCTCAGCCTTCCCCAGCCCTCCTAATGTTTAGGACCATCAACCCCAGCCAGCATAGCCAATGGTCAGGAATGATGGGGGAAATAGTCAAAAACACCTGGAGGGCACCAGGTTGGAAAGTCACTTTTACCTAAACAACACTCTGGTGCACAGAGTGATCTCTAACACTTGTACCAGCATATTAGCCAGCAACACCAAGATACTATCCCTGTAAAGCCAGCAAAACACCACACTATATGATACAATACTGAACTGTGTCAATTTCCTACAACACATGTAATTGCTGGTGCAGCAGGTGTAGGATCAGAAATCAACAGTTCAGATGCAGTCCTACTCAGTCAGAGAATCTTGATTTGGCTATAGAGAATGCCAAATCTTTCAGTTTTGGAGATTACCATGGTTAGTATTACATTTGCACCAACAATTTCACTAGTGATAGCACCGAAACAAAGTTTGAAACTATGACCAGAAGCAGTTTTGCAAACTGTGGATGGGTGCTATCACTGGTGATAACTTCAGTGCAGATTAAATGCCAATCACAATTATCTCCCAAACTGAAAAGGGAGGGATGCCCAAGCAAGAGGAGTAGGGTGATCTCTTACACCTAATCCAAAAAATTGAAACACATCACCAAAAAAGAAGACATAGATCGGCATCAAATTTGTCTTTGTTGATTTAAATCTATGAATGAAATATTAGAAATAATTACTATAATATAAATAAAAATACAATGCACTTAACTATAGTGAAGAGAACTATGGTCAAGTGATTTGCACGCATCCACATTCTGCTGCCCAGGTGCTAACTAATGATGGATAGCTGTTGATCCTCTCTCTGTTTTTAGGGCTATTGCTGACTAAGTGTACTCAAAGTAGATCCATTTAAATCAATTGACCTAAGTAAGTCATTCCCATTGTTTTCAAGTGGGACATCAGACTGCACTAAAGAGGAGGTGTGAGAAGGGAAGTACCCAACATGTTCCTGATCATCAAATCATGGTTTGGTGATTGCCAACATTACATCTGAATGGGGCAACAGCAATAAACTGGTTCCATCTGGTTTGGTTCAACTGGGTTATGCACTGGGTCACAAACTATTTATTTGTTCTGGGACAATGAAGCTGGAAATTTAATTCATTGATTATGAAGGACAGTGACTGATTTCAACATCTGCCTAATTCATGTACATGGACCAATATGAACCAGGGAAGGACTAGGACTGTCAGGCTGCAAGGAAAGTATTTTAAGGAGAAAAATGTTGACAACACAATTCTAGATTTATCCTTTCTAATTTTGCATTGTCCTCTGCGGGGGAACTGCAGGATTGCTTCTCACTAGCAGTTTTGTAACAGAATATCTGGGACTGTTGCAAAAGAAATGGTTACATCTGGAGGTCAACATGCTTTTTTGTCACACTTATCCACATTAATTAATTTTCTAGAATAGGAAGTCTTCAGATGATTACTTATAAAAAATATGTATGCAGAAGTGTGTTGATGCATTGTAAAGTTCATTACATTTTTTAAAATAAAAAAACACTATTTCTAACATGAAGTGGAACAAATATACTCCTATACAGGCCATTAAAAACCAAATGTCATTTGGAGCTTAAAAAGTGCAATTGCAAATATATATTTCTGCATATGTTATGCCAATCACTATGGAACCCTGTTCTAATGATATGGATTTAAGTTTTATAACACTCTAGCAATTAAAGTTATGCACAATCCATATTTAGCAATAAACTGTAGCCCAATTTCATTTAACACACTTTTCTCTCACCTGCAAGAAAATATGCACTACGAAAGCAATATATGGGGGGGGGGGGAGGCGCAGCACATAAACAGGAGGAAATGAGAACTAAACTAACATAAATCATGTCAGTTTTATTGAACCACAACAGAATCTATATGCTAAAATAACCTGTGTTTCTTAAGGTTTGGGGCCTGTACAAAGCCAGAACAAATAGGACGTATCTTCGGCTTTGTACAAAGCAAAACATAAGGGAATAGATTTAAGTCTGTAAGTGTTTGTATTCAAATATCAAGGTGCCAGAGGAGCAGCCAGCTAATCATGGCAGTCTACCAAAGAGAGAGAGAGAGAGAGAATCCAGTTGATTCCACATGCATCTACTGTATCATTCCTGATTATGCTAGTTCATCTTTACGACACAGCTCCTTCAGGCTCCTTGTTCGTTGTTCCTAACCCACAAAATGGTCCAGGCACTGCAGCTTCAAAAAGTAACCTCTGCAGTGAAATGAAAACGGGGAAAAAGTGAACTGATCACGTCTTAGATCTTTATGCTTGACCTCACATGAATATTCATTTCTGTCCAGTAGCTGAGAGGCATTTGTACCGTATCATTCTGGGGGACACACACACACACACACACTTGTGTTCTAAACTGAATTGCTCTGAATTTTGCCATCGTTTTCCCCACAAAAGCCACTCCAAAATAATCAGATTGGTCAGGCTTGCCACAGTATTAGTTACTGCATTCTCCCCTCCCCATAAAGATCTTTAATTAGGTTAGAACATCTCACACATCTGTGCTTTGCAAGCTTCTATCAACCCAGCAAATGCAATCACATGGAAACCAATGTCCTCCAGCTATCAGACAATTGATTTTTTTTCAGGATTCTGCTCATGTGTAGCTTAAGGGACATGTGATATGTTCATTCATTTGTCAGTCAGTTCGCCCATGTTTCATTAGCAGTTTTTCTCCAAACACTGAAATAATTCCGACTGCCCCTTTCCAAAAATACAAAACCCAACAACTTCAAGCCACACATACAAAAGAAAGAAAAGCAACTGCCCTTAAAGGGACCATCCGGCTAAATGAAGTTTCATCCATGTGAATGGGCAGAGTACATGCTGAAATTATCCATCAAAACAAATGAGACTTGACTCCAAGTGCACCATGCCCAGAGTATATAACTTTAGGATACAGACACAACTGGAAGTATGGCTTGAGCATGGTTTGTCAGAGTACTTTAAATTATGCACATAATTTCCCTTAAGATTCCACTGTGTGAGAGATAATTTGTCACCAATCGATTACTAAAATTGTTTAGAACTGCAACACTGTTTTAAAAGATGGCGGGGGGGGGGGGGAACCCAGGAGAAAAAATAGCATCACTTAAGAGCTTTGCCTGCATCAAAGAAAATTAAAACTAGTTAATCGTTGAATCCAGAGAACTATAATTGCTGCTTCCAAAACCATTCTTCCATACATGTGTGTGTGTGATTCCATATACCATATATCAGAGTTGCCCCCAAAATCTCTTGATTAGCTGTGTGCTTATACAAAATACTTGATATCCTAAGCAAAGATGCTTGACAGTACCATATAGCATAATCTCCAAAACAGGATGCAAACTCAGGTTCTCAATGCCTTTGAATATAAGTACCCCAAAGCTGTAAACATGCACTGTTAACTCGAGTTGGGAAACTCATGCCCAGTGCCTGCAAAAACCTCGAGGAGACTGCAACACTTGTCAATGAAGCATACTTTGGCAGGAATCTTTCCTCCAGTACTATCAATACATAGCATAAGAATTCCCACTTATGTAGCATAAATCATTCTGCGTAAGACGTCTTGGGAGGAGGAGAGCCTACTGTGTGGATTTTGAAGCTTTCCTTGTTAAACAAGGTGCCAAGGTCATGAAAAACTTAAAGGAATCGCTCCAATTCCACTTGACGGCTGCCCCGCAGGTTGTCTTTTGGAACAAGCTTATGAGATGTATCCTGATGTTTAGATGTAAAATATCATATTAGATATCAATGCGAGAAAGTTCAGCTGTTGTTTTTTTGTACGTATATACTCTAAGGGTATGCACTAAGAAAATCCTCTGCAATACATTTCTACCTCTGAAAGAAATAGTGCTTGGAACTGCTTGTTTAAGGACAAAGCAAACCAACCAACAATGCCATAAAAGGAGGGGGAGAAGGCATGTGGGAGAACTGGAAGTTGAAATGATACACGTACATTTTTCAAGATTCATAACTGAATTTAAAAGAAAGAGGTTTTTCACTATGACACAGATAGCTCTGATTTTGCAGAGCTACCAAATTCACTGAAGCTGAATTGATGGAAACAAGAGGCATGATTTGCGTGCCTTCCTGTTCTCAGTTTCACATATGTCCTGCTCAGTGTTTTAGCAGGCTAGGATGCTGAAAATGGGGGTCTTCAGATATATCCTTTAAAAACAACAACAACAATCTATCATATCTGGGGGGGAAACCACCCTTTTAAAAATATGTGGTGAATGCACTAGCGCGTATACACAGGGGCACAGTTCCAGTTGGGGTGGTGTGTGCAATCAAGTAGATCAGATACTAACTTGACTTGGCACCAATGTATGGATGCACGGAGACATATCCACAGGATGTATGCATTACGAGATGATAAGCGACATTTACAACCTAGAATATAGGAGCAGGGCAGCCTCAAGTGACATCACCAGATCAACTGCAGTGTCAAGCCACTCCAATATATTACCCTGCACACCACTGCTTTCACAGATGCCTTTCTGCTCTAGCCATTAGAAGGCACTTGTGATCACAAATATTAGGGGTTATTTCCAAACACAGACAAGGCATGCCATATCCTGTTGGCAGAGAGGAGAGATTGTGGAGGCTGCTAAATTGATCAAGACACACACACACACACACACACACACACACTTATAACTACAAAATGCATCACCATAGAAACCAGAAAGCAAGAAACTACAGTAATAATGCTAAAGTAAATGCCATATCCAGTTAGTCAGTACAAGGAAGCCTAAGGGATTTCACCAAGGATAGAAACTAACTAGGGTTTCAATGCATTCAGGGAACGGGGACTTTGAAACTGAAGAGGAATGTAATTATGCTTTCTCTTCTTAATTTCACTGTCATCTGACGGCAACTTTACATAAATGACTTTTTTTTTTTACTTACAGGCATTTGTTACAGCGAAGCTGTTTGCTGTTTCAATGTTGTCTACATGAGGAACCAAATTAAAAGGTGCTTCAGATGCGTTGGGGCTGGTGTTGTGAAGAAAAATTGCTAATCGAAAAGCAGTATATTCCTGATCTGTGTTTCGGATGAAGAGGCCACCTACCAATAAATAAATGATACCAAACAATAAAAAGTGTCACAGTTAATTGTTTCTGTGTCAGACAGCAGCTATAGTGAAAACAGCTCTACGTTATTATTAAACAGCATCTTTAGGTCCTCCTTGTAAAAAATACATGTTTATGCACACGGAGATATGAGGTTTACGAGACTTTCAGGATCCCAGCTCCTGTTTTTCCCATAGTGGGGCTCCAGAGCTGCACTGGTCCTGCTTTTTCATGCCTTAAATAGCCATATCTCTTGTGATGAGAGCGACCTTTGAAACCATTTAGCATCCATCTCTGTTAATGTTGAACACATTGCTAAATTGGCCCTCCCTGGTATTCAGTGGCAGGCAGATTAAAGAGTGGATCTTCTCTCGAGACATCTGTTGGGGGGTATACGGGCACATTCCCTTTTTATGTGCCTGTGCAGATGTACATTTACCTTTGGACACCAGGGAGAATAATCTATAGGGAAATGGAGCACCACGAACTTTGTCCCTCTGCAGTCTATGGGCCGGCAGCCTTATTAGCAACACCTTTTGGAGTGCATGAGAAATGATGCAGTGATGGAGCTGCAACTGGAAGGGATTCAAGAGCTGTGTCCCATCCAAAGATGGGAGGAAGCAGAAAGGGAAGGCAACCTGGACCAGGCAAAGAAGAGGCACAGACCCAAGCTGGTGCTAGGGAGGGGGAGGCCAGAGGGTTGGGAATATAGACATTAGCAGGGCTGTGTGTGGAAATGCTCTAAGTTTCCAAGTAGTGCCGCGAAAGGCTCTGAAGCAAGAACAGCTATCCCTCCTCCCGCTCCGTGGCAAATAGGTTACTGCAACGTGCAGGCTGTGCTAGACGAGGTCCCACAGAGCATCCTGAATTGGGGATGCAGGCAGCTCAAGGGTGAGCCTTGCGGGGGGGGGGGTTGGCTCAGAGAGCATCTTCCCAAGTTTGCCAACACACTATACACAACACGCACGCATTCACACATGCATGACTCTCCCTACCCCGGAGGCATAAGCATCACCATCTCCCCCCCTTCCACGTCGCCCTGCTCCCCATCATGCAAACACGAGGGCAGGAAAGAGGGTATATGGAGGGGCTCTCCATCCCCTCGCCCCCCAATTCATGCGGCCCGCATTTGACCTCCCACCCTCTTCCTTCCTCCCCCTCCCCGCCCCACTCTTTCCGTCCCCTCTTCGCCCCCTCCACCCCGTCCCGTCCTCCCCCACCCCGGCCGCCGCCGCCACCCTCCTCTTCCTCCCAGCCCAATGCAGCGCTTACCTATTTGCACGCTGCTAGGAAAAGCGCCCATTGCGAGTCCCCAAAAGCCAGAAAACAACAAGACAAGCTGTCTGCAAATAATCCTCATCTTCTTCTTTCTCTTTTGCCTCCCCGGGTCTCCTCCTCGCGCTCTCTCCCTAGATGTTGTTCAGAGAGGCATTGAGGACACGCTGGTGGGGGGGGGGAGGGAAGGGGGGGCAGGACACAAAATTGAGAAAAGGGGGGGAGGGAGGGGAAAAAATTAAAAATGGGGTAGGGAAGAAAAGAGAAGAGGGTGGGTGGTTTTTTTCCCCCCTCCCCCTCCCTTCTCTTTTTCTCCCCCCTTCTTCTTTCGTCCCTTTCGTTTCTGGATAAAGCTCTCTCTCTCTCTTCCCTCCCGCCTTCCTTCTTCCCCTCAGCAAGCCATCCTGCTGAGGCGGATTTTTCCCGCAGTCTCCATAGCCCTGGCAGAGGTTTCTGTCCGGCTGCAAATGTTTCACATGCAAAAGATGGTGGAGAGTTTGGTGGTGCTGGGGAGAGAGGAGTCTAGTGGCTGCGCTCAGAAATGAAGACATGCGCTATTCCTCCCGCCTTCCTGCTCCGACCGCCGCTACCCTCCCTCCCTCCCTCCTTCCTTCCCACCCTGGCGCCCCTCAGCAGATACACAAACACACACACACTCGCGCACACAACCGGGATGGCGGCGGCGGAGCGCGCGTTTGTCAGCGCCTTTGGCGCCGAGGGTTACTTAACGCGCGCCACACAGATGATGGGCTCGGAAGAGAGACGGCCCTGCCGCAAATTCATGAGGGAGTGACGGCCCCGCATGGCACGCGCCCTCTCTCAGTGCGGGGAAGGCGTTCTCTAGTCCACACGGGCAAAAGGCAGATGGATGGTTTCCCCCTCAGTACACACGTGTGGACATGCCCCTTGGGTCTCCTCCCTCTTTGCGCTTCCTTTACTAACCCGTTGTTTATTTGAAGGGATAATGTACAGTCAGGGCAACACTTTCGAGGCAGAACTCCCTCAGCTCCCTCAGAGAGGGATAAAACCAGTGCCATATTTTTATTTTTGTTTGAAAAAGAGGTGCCAGAGCTCACCATGAATGCCTCCTTTGTACTCTTAGAATGACAATGGCACCCATTTGAGAGGTGCCAGAGATGAGCTCCAGTGAGCTTCAGCTGACAAAAAGAGCCTTGGATAAAACCATTCAATCCGGAGTATAATTGACTAAGTGCATCGCTGTGAATGGACTCAGCTGAAGAACAAGTGGCTTGAGTAGGACTGTGGCCCATGCACACCCGCAAAACATCCCTTCAAGATCCAGGTCCAACTGCCACATTTTAAGAAAGGTATTGACTAGCTAGAGCAGTCTCCTCCCAAGCCTGGGGCTCCACATGTCGTTGGACCACAACTTCCATTGTTGCTGATGGTGGTGGGATGATGTTCAGATGAAGTCAACAAAAATGATGCCATGGAGAGCAGCTGAAAGAGCAGGGTGCATTTAACATGGAAAAGAGAAGATTGGTTTATTTTATTATTTTAAAATATTTTTGGACTGCCTTTCTGGAAAATGCCTATGCAAGGTGTCTTACAATAATTTGAAGAGAAGAACTCAACAGTGCAAAAACTAAACCCACCAGACACCTGCCCTTCCAAAGATAAGAGACAATAAACCCAAAAAGCCAATAAGTGGTGATATGATGTGACTCTTCCTCAGATATCTAAAGACAGAGCAGACTTGTTCTCTGTTGCTCCAGAGGGTAGACCAATTTAAGGGGTGGAATTTGCAGGGAAGCAGATTTTGGCTAAACATTAGGAGAAACTTCCTAATACTGCAAGCTGCTTAACAGTGGAACAGGAGGCGATGGGCCTCTTGATTCCTAGCAGTATTTCAGGAGCCATATGCCAGGAGTTCTGCAGATTCCTGCTTTGAGCTGTGAGTTGGACAGCTCCTTCCAACTCTCAAAAGTCTATGATTCAAACATCAAAGCCCTGATCTGTCATTCAGTATCTGTGGATGCTGTACACATATGGGGTGTGAATATGTGTGTGCAGGAAACGTTCTGCATGGTTAATTTGATTGTCTGCACAGGGCTGTTCAGATTCTCTGTTCAGGAGTGCAAATGAACCAGCTTTCACCACCAACACCATGAATGTTCAGTACCTGAATGACTGGACAGGACTAAAATAGTAAGCTAGGCTAGAGGGATGATCTGGTATAGGGGAGCATGGTATGAACTATGAGCAAGAAAGTCCCTGGTTCAGATTTCACCTTGGCTAGGAATTCATTTGTCAAGCACTATCACAAAACCTCTTCCTTCCCATAAGGAAAGCCCTTCTGGATCAAAAGCTCTTCTGGTCCAGCTTTCTGTTCTCACAGTGGCCAGCCATATATTGAAGGAAATCCCATGAGTAGGAAATGAGCACAGCATCATTCTCCCGCTTGGGATCCCCAGAAACAGATACTCAAAGGCATGTTGTCTCTCATAGCCATTAGAGGGCTTATCTTCCATCATTTTGCCTATTCCGTTTTTTAAAACCATCCAAGTCGGTGGCCATCATTAGGTCTTGTGGTGATTCTACAGTTTATGCACCATACGAAGAAATAGTTCCTTTTGCCTGTCTTGTATGTTTTGGCATTGAATGAGCCCTGATTCTAGAATTAATGATAGAAAGAGAAATTCCTCACCTCTCCATCCACTTTTCCGCATCACATGTAATTTCACACACCTCTTTCATTCCCCCACTTACTCGACTTTTTCCCAAACTAAAAAGCTGCAAATATGGTGACCCTATCATTGAAATGGGCGTTGCTCCAGCCCCTTGAACATTTGGGTTGTCCTTTCCTGCCTCTTTTTAGCATGTATGGAGACCAGGGATCAGGTGCGCAGGGTATAGGGGGCTGAGTGGGCTTCAGTTCCCCCAATATTTTTGGGCAGGAGGAAGTACCCACCCAAAATTGAGGGGGCTGTTACACCCCACCGCCGAGTGCATTCCACATGCCCCAGTCCCAGCCTCTGCCCAGCAGTCCAGAAGCCTGGCAGCAGCTGGGACAAGTGAGATCTTTGCTTTGCTCATCCCAGCTTCTGTCTGGCAGCTCAGGAACCCAGGAGCTGGGTGGTGTTGTGACAGCACCCTCTCAATGTTGGCGCCCCTACCACATGGTACCTTCATTATATATCTTTAGGTGCGAGGCAAAAAAACATTTCTTTTCAGCCAGGCTTTTTGGCTTATTAATATTCTACAGCTTTTAAAATGTCTTTGTGGGAGGGGGGTTCTTGTTTTGTTGTTTTTGTTTTACCTATTTATTTGTACTTTTGTATTTTTATCTTGTGAACCGCCCTGAGATCTTATGATGAAGGGCAGTCTATAAATCTAATAAATAAGAGGATTTCCAAGAGCGATCACCCCTCACAGATTTGCATAACTGTTTTATTTATTTAAAACAATTATTTATTTTTCTAAGCCCACCCGTCGTCATTAAAAATTCTGCGGCACTTGGCAGGGTGCATGCATAAAAGTACAACATCATGCAATGTAATAAAACTTTATCATAAGATAATGAGAGCAATAAAACGCTAAGTCCAATCACAATTCTTATATACACCAATGTTGCAGACAGGATGCCTGATACGTAAGCCTATCTAATTACATAGCCGTAAATGAGCAGAGAAGCCCTGAGCAAATGTCTTGAGTTTGCAGCTGGTGCCAGAATGCACAACATGATGGTGCCAACCAGGGGTAGTGCCTTCTGTTTTGCCGCCTAAGGTGAGATCTTGCCAGAAACCAGCACCCCTTCTGCAACGGAGGTGGTGTGTCCATGGTGGTACCACCTCTTGGGCTTCCTCTGACCAAGGCAGCTTCCTCACCCAATGGGAACGATTGTGGAATATGGATATAAAATTTACAGCATGTTATGGTCTAAGAAAAATTTATATGAAAATGATAGATCAACAGGTATCTAACACTGAGTAAATTGGCAAAAAATGTATAAATCTATATCAAATAAGTGCTGGAAATGTAAAGAGAAAGAAGGTTCTTTTCATCATATGTGGTGGTCCTTTAATAAGGTTAAAGCTTACTGGGAAATGCTATATAATGAATTATGTCCCCCGTTCCGTCTCCTTCTCCTTTTTATTATTACAAAGCCCTTAGTCTGGGTCATAAGGCATCACAAGGAAAACCAGGCACAAAGGTGCAAGCAACACATCTTAAAATATGACTCTCCACATTAAAGCCCTATTGTGTTAAGCACTGTTATTGCAGCACAAAACAGAAAACTCAGTCTCCAAAATGCTGGTTTTAATCCAAGAATCCAGCAATCTATCAGAATGCAAGACAAAATAGTCCAAGTCCACTGGTCCAAGACATTTCCCCTGGCTGCCCCCCCCCCCCAGCACATATTATTACTGTGGGAGTTTGGATGGCAGTAAAAAGTCATCAAATATTTAGGACTCTGGTTAGTTTCTAATCAAGTAGAAAACACAGTCAAATTAAAACTAGGAAGCAAATAGGGGGGAAATCTGTTGGGTCTTAGAAAGATGGACAGTTCTCCGATTCAGTCTATGGGTCAGAGTTAATGTCCTTAAAACGAACATTACAAACACTACATTATACTTAGTGTACATGCTTAGTTGCTTCACTACCCCTATTCTGCAATATCTATATCTATCTATGTTTCTATGTTTCTATCATCTATCATCTATCTATCTATCTATCTATCTATATCTATATCTATATCTATCTATCTATCTATCTATCTATCTATCATCTCCTGCCAACTGGACACAGTTTTCCTTTAAAATTGCTCTTCAACTGCACTCTATAAAAGACAAATGGCGTTGGGAGATTGAAGAGTCCAACAAAACAAAACAAAAAAATTCATTTTCATAATGTTTTTCTTATATCACCATCTCAACACTGGTGTGTGGACTGAAGGCCACAAATATTTTTTTGAGTGAAGATTGAAAAGATTTGGTTTACCCTACCAAAGAATACTACGCTCAAAGCATGTCACTGCATTCCAGGAGAAAGCACCCACGAGTCATGCCGCTACAATAGCCCCACATTCAACTGCAGTACCCTTGCAGCACTTTGAATCATAGAATCATAGAATCTAGTCCAACTCCCTGAAATGCAGGAATCTCAGCTAAAGCATCCATGACATATGGCCATGGATGGCCTAACATTTACTGTGGCATAAACGTCCATCAAATTTATGATGTGGTTGCTGCAATAGTTCGATGATCTGGTTGTCCTGTGTGGTGTCTGTTTTTATTGACTGGTTGGTTGGTTGGTTGGTTGGTTGGTTGAATTTCCTCCCACTCTTCCTTGGAGGCAGAGACCTCCATAGCACACTGATGGTGCTATACACAGATGAATAGATAAAGCAGACTTCTCTTTAGAAATGCTTTGTAATTATGCCCAGGATCCATTTTTGATGTGTCCTTAAGAGAAAGGAATTGCATGACTGTTAGGAAGCCACTGATAACATCCTCCTGTGCTTTCCTTATCCTCTGCAGAGCGGAATATACTCCCCCCCACCCACTGAGCCCACAACACCCCACACAGATGTCAGCATCACACACAGCTGTGCTGCCACCTGCCCAGCATGAAGGGTGTGTAATAATAATAATATTTTTTTATTTATACCCCGCCCTCCCCAGCCAAGGCCGGGCTCAGAGCGGCTTACAAACAATAATAAAAACAAGATGAATGATTACAACTTAAAAACAAAAATAAAATACAACATTAAAATAATGGAACATTAAAATATTAAAATGTAGCCTCATTGCAGGAGGAGAAGGAAAAGAAAAAGAGAGAGAGAGAGAGAGAGAGAGAGGGAGAGGGAGGGAGGGAATCAAATTGGCTCCAAGCCAAAGGCCAGGCAGAACAACTCTGTCTTACAGGCCCTGTGGAAAGAAATCAGATCCTGCAGGGCCCTGGTCTCAGGAGACAGAGCATTCCACCAGGCCGGGGCCAGAGTTGAAAAGGCCCTGGCTCTGGTTGAAGCCAATCTAACTTCCTTAGGGCCCGGGACCTCTAGGGTGTTGTTATTTATGGACCTTGAGGCTCTCCGTGGGCATACCGGGAGAGGCGGTCCCGTAGGTACGAGGGTCCTAGGCCGTGAAGGGCTTTAAAGGTCAAAAGCAGCACCTTAAATCTGACCCTGTACTCCACCGGGAGCCAGTGCAGCTTGAAAAGCACTGGGTGAATATGCTCCCATGGCAGAGACCCCGTGAGGAGCCTCGCTGCAGCATTCTGTACCCGCTGGAGTTTCTGGGACAGCTTCAAGGGCAGCCCCGCATAGAGCGAATTACAGTAGTCAAGCCTGGAGATGACCGTCGCATGGATCACTGTGGCCAAGTCGGGGCGGGAAAGGTAAGGGACCAACTGCTTGATGTGTAGCACCATGAATGAGGCAGTGGTGGTATCTTGTCTCCCGACAAGCTGGAAACTTCAGTGGAATGGAGCGACAGCAGAAAAGTTACCACATTTAATAGGTCTGACAACATCCATCAGTATATTTCATGAAATAATCCATTTATCAACCTTTTGTCAACTGGAGCTCACATGGAAACTGATGAGCCTTGCGAAATAGTTTCAGCATGAAGGCTCCCTAAAACAAACAAACATATATGAAACTATCAATTAAGGCATCTTACCAAAGACAATTTGCAAAAGGGCACAATACTCTGCACTCAGATATCTGTGAGTATCCCCTGCTGTTTTAAGTAGGATTTCACACTTTGTGTGGCTGTCAAATTATTGTAGCCTTGTATTATTAAGGAAGTTTGAGTTCCTTAACCATTCTCCAAATAACACCAGAGGTTTAGGATTCATGTTGGTCCTTCAGGACAAAGAGCCAGTGAACAGAAACCTCTATTAAACCAACTCTATCGGATGAACAGAAGACAACAAAACTTCCAGGATGTCTGTATTTTATTGTGAAGGGTCATGATGAGGTCGCATTTTGTAGTGTGATCCTACATGTAAAACTTCTTAGCAGCTTTCACTGCCATCTCCTAGGCCATGGGTAGGCAAACTAAGGCCCGCGGGCCGAATCCAGCCCAATTGCCTTCTAAATCTGGCCCGCGGACGGTCTGGGAATCAGCGTGTTTTTACATGCGTAGAATATGCCCTTTTATTTAAAATGCATCTCTGGGTTATTTGTGGGGCATAGGAATTCATTCATTTCTCCCAAAAAAGATATAGTCCAGCCCCCCACAAGATCTGAGGGACAGTGGACCAGCCCCCTGCTGAAAAAGTTTGCTGACCCCTGTCCTAGGCTTTCATAAGCATCCTATAAGATGTTCTTGAGGCTCCGTCGCAAGCATGCTGCCATATTTGCTCTAGCTGTCTAAGGTCCCGTTTCATTTTCCAGAGCTCCTCGGTAAACCAGGGGACCCAGTTTCGGCGGGGTCGCAGAGGGCGCTTAGATGCGATCTCATTGATGGCCACTAAGAGCCGGTTATTCCAGTTCTTGACAAGCTCATCTAGTGAGCTGCCAGGGGGAGCAGGGTCCCGCAAGGCCTGACAAAATCTATCAGGATCCATCAGCCTCCATGGGTGAGCCCAAATAGGTTCGCCACCCAAGCGAGAGGGGGGCGGGAAGTCAATCCTGGCTCTCAGAGCGTAGTGATCAGATTATGTCAATTCCACAAAGGGGGACATGATCACAGCTATACCTGCCCCAAAGATCAGAACCAGCATGTGGCCTGCTTGATTGTGGGACCCAAAACAAACTGGGAGAGCTCTAATGTCACCATGGAAGACACCAGGTCCAGAGCCCAAGAGGAAGGGATGGCATCGGCATGGACGTTGAAGTTCCCCAGAATCGATGGGTTAGGGAACTCCAAGGCCCAGCCTGCCACCACCTCCAGCAGGCCTGACAGGGTGGCTGCTGGTGTGTTAGGTGGTTGGTACACCAGCCAGACAGCCAAACTCTCCTTGGTGCCCCATACCAGGCCAAAACATTCAATGCCAGAGATTGATGGTGCTGGCAGAGCTCTGAAAGAGCAATCCTCCCGGATTAACACTACTCCTCACCTCTGACCCACAGTCTGCGATTGGTGGAGGACGGAAAAACCCGGGGGTGCCATCTCATTCAAGGTGACTACTTCGCCTTCACACACCCAGGTCTCCGTCACACAAGCCAGGTCAACCCCCTGCGAGATAAAAAAAGTCTCATATGATGGCGGTTTTATTGCCTATAGCCCTGGCATTGCACAACACCAGTGACGGAGGTGAGTAATCCCTGCTCACCCTACCCTCGTCCCTTGGGATGGGGTGTAGATTGGAAGGGGTCTGAGCATCTCCGCATCTCAAAACCTATAACATCTACCCCCCACCACCATACCTCCCTATCGCTTCAATGGTGGTGATCCCAAACCCCGTACTGGCCTCCCCCATAAAGGAATGATAGCCCCCCATATAACATATAAATATAACAGTATAGCTTGTAGTTCAAATAAGTAAGCAGGGCTCTGCATTCTGGCAGCCTTGAAGCCCAACTGTATTTAAACCCAGAAAATAATCTGAAGTAAAATGGCATGCTTAAACTGGTCAGGTCAGGATTGGGGGGGGGGGTCATAGAAAAAGTTTGAGCAAGCTACCTGACAACAAGATAGCCATGGATCGCTCTACTCCCTTGCCAAGCATGGGATTTGATGTGCTACCTTGTTCATGGTACAAAACAATGTAATAATTTTTGGGATGATCTTTGCACTGTTTGCACCTTGCCTGCTAATGTGGACGTATAGGCTCAGGGACCTGGAACTTAATAAGAAACCTCAAAATGACTGGGTTGAAATTCAAAATTGCACTGATTACATAGAGTGCTTTGTCCAATTTGAAAAAGGCAGATCAGTGCATACATTAGATGTACCTGGTACATGCATGTTCCATGTATGGCACAGGAATTCTGTGCTTGCAGGTTCTTCATCCCCTTATTGTGTGGAGAGTAGTTACTGGATCTGGACGCCATTTTTCGGTTGAGACAGTCCCTAATGAAGGGGAAAGGTTGCTAAAGTAAGGAAAACCAGGAAATAAGGGGGAATAACTTTGTCCTGACCCTAATGGGCCTTAGAGGCTAATGAGAAGTCTATTAAAACATTCCATTATCTCACTAACCAGGACTACCGCATGATTTATCCGACATTATTTTCAGTCCATCTAAAATAACTATAGGCCTTCCATCACTATCAAAATTCCATCCCATCTGTTCCACCTTAATCCTAAAATTATTCCTTTCTCCTTCCTGATTCCTTATGAATTTTAAATACAGCACATTACCCAGGCTTCGCTTTCAGGTTTAGTCTTTTATATCTTTCATGATCTTTTTCTTGTTTTTTGTGTTTGCTACATTGTTGGCCAACCACCATTAACTGGCACACATCACAAAGGCTTGTTCTGGTGATTATAGCCTTGATCTACCAATTGAGGTTCTTTAAAGGGCAATGTTTTCTATCGGTTCATTCTCCTGAATCATATAAGATAGGCAAATGGCCACAGGACATCTAATTTATATAGAAAGGCAGTTTGTCATAGTGGGAAAGACTGTGACCTGTGTGTGTCTGCTCATACGTTGCTAGTTGTTGATGGGCAATTTCAACATTTTCTTGCTCCCCTTTCACATGGTTCTTTATCTTTAAGCCAGTTTCTATATTTTGCATACATTTAAATGCTAATTGAATGGTCACAGAAAATACTTTTCATATTCCATAACTGACAACTGAGGATCATAACCCACCCACGGTATAAAGTTGCCTCATGTCCACTGACTGATGCTGAAATAAAACTTCTCAGTCCATGGGGACTGACTCCTTTTTTTGCTCTTCTTCCTGCAACCCTCTCAGGCAGAAACTTCTTAGGAACCTTCTCTTGCTTGCTCTTCCTCTACCATTCTTTTCCATCTTTGATCCTCCAAGCTCCACCCCCATTCCACAGATGGAACACCCTGGCAGTTGCTAGGCAACGTATCTTCCTCCTCTTGTGATTCACATATAGCCTCCTTCCCATCTATCTACTAACCTGGTAACAACAGTTTGGGTCTTCCCTTTCAGGGAAAAGATGCCAGAAGTGGTGCTTCAAGAGCTTCTTTCCTCTTTCTTGGAAAATGAGTGGCAGCCTGGCATGGCTGCTCATTATGTTCTTGAGGAATCTCCTGAGTGAGACTGGTGGCCAGACACCACCTCAGGGCTTTAGGTATGCCTCTTATGAGGTGACCATCCCAAGGAAACTGAGCTTCAGGTATGGACTACAGGAAACCCAGGATGTCAGCTACCTGCTGCAGATTGAGGGGAAGGGCCAGGTGGTGCATCTCCAGCAGAAGAAGGGCATTGTTCCTAAAGACTTCCCCATCTTCACATACAGTAAGGAAGGGGACCTCCAGGTTGACTATCATTACATCAGGGATGATTGTTTCTACAGTGGTTTCATACAAGACAAGCCTCTCTCTTCAGTCACTCTCAGCACTTGCTCAGAGGGACTCAGGGGCCTGTTACAACTTAACAATGAGACATATCAAATTGAACCTGTCCAGCCATCTGCTACCTTTCAGCATGTGGTGTATCGGCTGGAAATGGAGGAGGGTGCCATGCACATGAGGTGTGGGTTGACGGAGGAAGAGCAAAGGCGTCAAGAGGCCATGATCCAAGACAGAAAGCATGTGGCTGTCAGAAGTCCTCCAGCAGAACTCTGGTGGCCACACAAGAGACATGCAGAAGTGGCATTTGTGGTGGAGCATGAACGATATGTTAAGTTTAATAAAAATGAAACTGATATAGCTATGAAACTTCTCGAGACAATCCACACAGTAAATTCATTTTTTGAGCCATTTTTGGTTGAAGTGTCTGTAGCAGGACTGGAGATATGGACAGAAAAGAACCTCATAGATATTGGTAAAACTTTAGGAAGGGCACTTAAAGCTTTTACTGTATGGAGACATGACATTCTACTTAACTATCTAAAGAATGATGCTGCTCACTTAATTGTATACAGGTCGTATGGAAGGAATCTTGGACGAGCATATGTAGCACAAATTTGTAATAACAGGGCTACTGGTGTTGAAGTATCAAGAAATTTCAATTTGTTTGATTTTTCTGTACTTTTTGCCCATGAATTTGGACATAATCTTGGTATGAGCCATGATGAACCAGACTGTACATGTAATCGACGTGCCTGTATTATGTCTGCTTTGTACTCACGGACTGATAAGTTTAGCAACTGCAGTTACCAAAAATATTTCAATCTAAAGGACTCACCTTGCTTGTTGATTCCACCAAACCCTGATAAAATGTATAAACTGAAATACTGTGGGAACAAAGTAGTAGAAAAAGGAGAGCAATGTGACTGTGGTTCAGCTGTGCAGTGTCAATCGGATCGATGTTGCAGGCCAGACTGCACGTTGCGTCCATTTGCCAATTGTTCTTCTGGACTGTGCTGTGCCAGGTGCAAGTACCGTCCCGCTGGATCCATTTGCAGAAAGAGTATTAGCATCTGTGACCTGCCTGAGTTTTGCACTGGGACTTCAGACCAATGTCCGGAAGACGTTTATGTACAAGATGGTGCCCCTTGCGGTGATGGAGTCTTTTGCTATCATGGTCGTTGTAGTACTCCAAATGGGCAGTGCGAAAAGATATTCGGCAAAAAAACCGTACGAGCTTCAGAGGATTGTTTCAGAGGACTGAATGCTCGAGGTGATCGCTTTGGCAATTGTGGCCTTGAACATGGTATTTTTAAGAAATGCAATGCTGAAAATATTCTATGTGGCCGAATGCAGTGTAGTAATATCCATGGAGGATATACCTTGGAGGAACACCAAACCATCATTCAAACCACCATTGGCAAAAGTAACTGCTGGGCTACAGACTACCACAGTGGAATGGAGGTAGCTGATATTGGAGCAGTGGAAGACGGTACACCTTGTGGCACTGGCATGATGTGTATGAATAGGGAATGCAAGAACGTGTCCCTCTTGCAGTATGATTGCAATGCCACAAAGTGCCATAATAGGGGAATATGCAACAACCACAAACACTGCCATTGTTCTTATGGTTGGGCCCCTCCTGACTGTCTAAAGAAAGGATATGGGGGCAGCATTGACAGTGGGCCAATTGCAAAAAACTGGAATGGTGTCAGTGTAAGTAGCATTGTAGGAAGCGTGTTGGTCCTTTCCACGGTGACTGCTGCTGTTGGCATGGGTGTGTATTACAGGTTTGTGCTACGTAACAAGTTTAGAAGAATGAGTTTAAGAATCTCTCCCTCAGAATGAACAGAGGAATGAAAACCACTCTAGATCACAGAAGCGAACAATGCAGAAAGTTTCAAAAGGGTATGATGGGTATAATGAGCACTATTATAGAATGTATTTTTGACTCTGTAAGCATTGGTTCAGTTCATCTCAAAGGGAAATATTCACATATGAAAATATTTGCCTATACTTTCACTTTATGTTGAGAGTCTCTTTGTTGTTCAGGACAGAAGTCCTATCCTATGTTGAGTGGGAGAAATCTGTCCAGTGCAATGGAATGTTATCATATAGGAGGATACCATGCTAAAGAAATGCATTGAAGCCATGTTGGTATTTTGGATATCTCGGATTCTCTCCCAAAGTAACCTTGGGTGTACACAGAAAGAATCATAACCTAATCCTCTAATGCCATTGAAATGAAATATTGGTATGTTTGTGAAGTGAATTCACATCTGTCTAGAAAGCCATTGCAAAAATTGAACTGATAATTATGTCGTCACAAATGTTAATGATGAAATGAGACAGCTTATTAAAAATATTACAAAACCACCAACACATAATATTTCAAAAAGCTATAATGGAAATAATGGCGAATGTTACAGGTATGTAGCATATTTGAGGGTGCAATCTTTTCATTAAAGTTTTATTTTTGTTTAGCACCTTGTTTATAAAATTTGCCACACAGGATAATCTTTAATTTATCCACACGGGTAAAATAGTTCCATATATTTAGAGCATCTCTCTGTGCTTTAGAAGAAGAAGAAGAAGAAGAGTTTGGATTTGATATCCCGCCTTTCACTCCCTTTAAGGAGTCTCAAAGCGGCTAACATTCTCCTTTCCCTTCCTCCCCCACAACAAACACTCTGTGAGGTGAGTGGGGCTGAGAGACTTCACAGAAGTGTGACTGGCCCAAGGTCACCCAGCAGCTGCATGTGGAGGAGCGGAGACGCGAACCCGGTTCCCCAGATTAGGAGACTACCGCTCTTAACCACTACACCACACTGGCTTAACACAGAATCATGTCCTTTTAGCCACTGGTGGTCAGTGGGTGGAAACCTGTCTTTAAAAAGGAATGCTACATCGTTAGAAGATCTTCTTTTAAGAGAAGCCAAAGCACTTTTGCATAAAAGTAGCAGATAAGGGTCTCTCTGATAATGCTAGATCCCCTTTCTGAAATGTTTCACATGCCCCTGAGAGTTTTAACTTCCCTTACCTAGTTAAGGACAGGAAGAACCATAGTTCAGTGCCAGAGCCCTTATTTTTTTAGGCAGAAGGTCCAGGATGAATGTATTTTTGTGACTCCAGTCCAAAGGTTCTCAGGTAGCAGAATGGCTAGGAGAGCCACTGAGATGCCAGAGATCCTGCGGGATCCTCCGGATGAGCTGCTTATTGAGCATTCATCTTGATCTGTTTGTGCCGCGGTTCTGCATTTCCCCATCACTCCTCTAATCACTAAAGAAAATCCATTTAAAAAACAAACTTGAATGTCAGAGCACCCAAGTGCTTTTTAGTCCAGTTTAATTGCACAATCCCACTTGCAAAATACTGACAGTCTGAAAGTGACCTGTGTCCCTCGAGATCCTTTGCCATATTGCACAATATTGGTTTGGATGGATGAAAGGTCTGACTCATTGTAAGGCAGTTTTGCTATTACAGGTTCGAAATAATGAAAATGGAGATTAAATGCATTAATGGAAACATTTATAATTTGCATCATTTATTCCAGTTACCAAATTGTGTTGCGTGTGTCCCAGAATGTTCAGTCTTGAATCATAAAAAAACCATGCTTCCCTAGAACACAGTGAATATCTTAAGATTTATTTTTCCATTCCAGGGATGAACGTTTTTTGCAGGTAGACTGAACGCTTATCAAGGTTAACATGAAAGGTTATTGTATTCCTTTTGCAAGTTCTAGATTTTCTTACTCTGAGAAGCAAGCCCTTCTTAATACGTTAACTTGAAAGCTTAGGAGCTTAAATGCCAGTCCTTAATAATGTAGTCTCTGTGTAGCATTCTATGGAGAATTTTGTGTTTTTTGGGAAGAATACAGGAAAGATAATGCTCCAGGTCAGTATAAGCTGAATTAATTATTCCTTTAGAGAATTGTTAGTAGAATATTCAGTGCAGCGCGTGTACCTACTACGCAGAACTTGTGTGAACTGAATTGAGATCTTTTCATATTCAAAGCAGGTAAACTTCACTTCTGAATATCACTGTAATTAATTCCCTCCAGGGGCATGTAGAAATGGTAGGTATAATTAGCTGTGAAGATACCTAACACTGCTGTCCTTTATCAGGGAAGTTAAATCGCTAAATGCTCCATTTACTTTTTTTTTTTAATGACCTTGCATCAAACAATACTTTGAACTATCCTCTGATAGTCCGTGTGCAAAACTACGCTCATGCCAAATACATCCCCCCCCCCAGCCAAACAAAAATAAATTCACTTGAAGTTGCCATGGAGTTTTCAGTCGTATCAGTGCTCGTTTCAACTGCCTGTGAAACGGTTTGTCAGGATGAAGTCACTCACGGTTTTAATTAGAGCTACCACTGATTTTTCACCTGTTAGACAAATTCCAAGGTGGATTTGATCAGCTGAAACATCGAAAGGAATTCAAAGGAAGCTAGCTTATTGGGGAAGATTAGAAAGAGGCTCGTTTCTCTTTTAGCTTTACAACTACTACTAATAGTAAACTTAAGTGGTGAGTCCTAACAGGACTGTAGCCAAAGCAGAGGCAGAATGAAACAATTGGTGGGGGCAGGGTGAAGGTATCAGTGTGCTCAGTGAAGTCCCATGGACTTTAGAAGTGCATTCCCACCCCCCAAAGCAGGAGCAATGCTCTTAGAAGCAGCCCAACGAGGACTGGACATGTCTAGTAGCCTTGGATTATGGAGTGACAGCTCACCCACTTCTGCCACTGGAATCTCAGGCAGCTCCTTTAACTGAGTTTGGCTGGTACACCAGCTGCAACAGCATAGGGAACCTCCCACATGCAGGCCAGAGTTGGCCCTCCAGGAGTTCAGATGTGGCCTATGAGGTCCTTTCCCCCAAATCATGACCACCTGTCCCACACCTGTTGCCATATATCAGGTGTGGGACAGCTAGAGACATGGCTTCCAATGCACAACTGGGAGCTTTTAAGTGCACTGCCAGTTGTGCACATCTTTATAAATGACTTGGATGAAAGAACTGAGGGGATGCTCATCCAATATGCAGACGGCGCAAAATTGGGAGGGGTGGCTGCTGGAGGGGTGATGGAAAGAGTGAAGGAAGCCTCTGACTCTATCAGCAAACTTATTTCCCTGCACCTGGAGTCCTCCTTCTACCTTGTATTTGATGGAATCCTCATGTTTTAATTCAGGCATAGGCAATGTTTTGGGACTACAACTCACATCATCCCTGATCACTGGTCCTGTTAGCTAGGGATGATGGGAACATCTCCAAAACATTTGTCTCCAAAACATCTGGAGGCCCAAGTTTGCCTATGCCTGCTTTAATTGCTACTGGGAACAGAATGTTAAGCTAAGAAGATCTAGATATAACCCAGAAAATAAACAAGCACATACATACATCATTTGCAAAGCTGGGTTTTGCACTTCTCTCAACTGCCAGTTAATTTACCCCAAAGTAAAACTTAAGTCATATTTGAAAAATCCTATCCTATGTCGATGAAAATCTTCAGGAGCCTCAGTAAGGATAATATCAGACAGGGTAATTGCACAACCCTAGATAAGAGTAAAAACCAGTCTAGTCAAGTACTCTCCCCCTCCCAGCTGAGGCTAACACCAGATGCTCACAGGATGATGAAAACTCACCGTTTTGCATGCCTGGTAGGACTTTGGAAGTCCACTGCTTGAAACTCCCAAAAGTTGCTGCCATCCAATAGCTATGGGCCAATGATCTGACTAAATTTAAGGCAAAGGTTTAAAGTCTGCACCACTGCAGAGTGCAGGCAGGGAGATTTGCAAGAGGAAGAAAGCAAGCAGAAAAAACTAATACATCAAGAAGCAGTCTGAGCCAGAAGTTCTCTCTGTTACACTTGTTTGCCTGTTAAGTTTGTGGCACTCCTTCTGTAGTCAGAACCTAGCTTACCCACTCTGCTCTCTGACAATTTTACTACCTCAGCCCCCATATCCTGAGATTCAAAGGCAGAGCCTGAGAGCTCTCGAGTGTGGCACCAGTTCTTCAAAAAACAAAGAAACAAAAATTCTAGTTACGATTCTAGTTTGTCTTGTTAGCAGGTCTTAATGTGGGATTGTTGCCTCATTTCTCCTGTGTTTACTCAAAGCACACCTGTTTTTGGTGTTTACCTCTCTCAAAGAAACAGAGTGACAGTGACTGTAAAAAAAAAAAAAAAGGCTGGAGAAAGGAGATAATTTAAATTTTAGAATGTGTGTTAAGGCTAGAGACAATAACTTGCCCCGTTGTGCTATGATTCCAGGGTAGGGAGCTGAGTTCACTTTCCCCAGAGCCAAATCCAACACCTGCTTGCCGACAACTACAAAATTCCTGGCTTGGTTGGCTCATTTTAGAAACCAACAAATAAAGTATTTGCTATTCTAGCTCAAAGCAGCTTTGCAATTTCTAGATAGAGAAAAGAATATAAAAGAGCACACTTATTTTTAGCATTTTTGTTTTTGGTTTTTTTTTTTTTCCTTTTTTGCATCTGCCTCTTCTTGGAATCTCACCAGGGAAGCTTGTTCTGCAGTTTGACTTTCATTACATCATACAAACAAACAAACAAACAAAACAACCCACCTCTTAAATACATAATAGATGTAGTTGAACACACAAAGGTACTGTGCTAATTTGAAGCATACGTCACTAATCAAACAAATGACAACAATATAGGTTATATCAACATCACTGCCGAACATTAGGCTGTCTGTCTGCTTACATCAGGGTTGGGAAATATATGATCCTCCAGATGTACTTGAACCCATCAGACCCAACCAGCGTGGCCAATGGTGAGGCAGGATGGTAGCTGTAGTCCATCCAGTTCTGGAGGACCACACGATCCCCACTCTTGCCTTACACATATGAAAAAAAGTCAGCAAATTCAAGTACCTTAGGAAGGAGATTTTTTAAAACAACAACAACATACCTCTACCTGAGGCTTACTCAATACTACACAGCACACAAGTGGTGTGCCAAAAATTTCTCCTGTGTTTTTTCTTGACCATTCTCCATCCATTAATGAAAGAGGAAACTGCCTTCAAAAATTTCCCATGGCTGAAAGTGTGAAGTTTTGATGGACTTACCTTACTCTCAAGGTGGCCAAGGGGTGTTTTGTGTGTGGGGTGGGTGTGCTTCTTTCATTCAACAAATTATCTCACCAGCAGTCTACAGTTTTGAAGGCTTCTCAGGTGCCTCCAAAGTACTCTTAGAATGGCAATGATGACCACCTGAGATGTGCTGGAACACAACTGAGAGGTACCAGAACTGAGTTCTGGTGAGTTCCAGCTGGAAAAGAAAATCCCTGGTTTTCGGGTCTCACACAGACACCTTTCCCAGTCCCGATCTGGCATCAGGAATGACAGGAGTTGTAATCCAGCAACAGCTAGAGGGCTACAGGTTCCCTATGTCAGCTAGTCCAACCCTCCCGCAATGAAAGAATATGTAACTGGCCCATATGGGAATGAACCCACCACCTTGCTGCTATCAGCACCATGCTCTAACCAACTGAGCCACTAGAAGCATCTAGTTTCTCTTATAAAGGATAGCAGGGACTTACAAAAAGCAAAGAACCTGCCCCCACCAACTGCAAGTCTAACCAAGTTCTCCTTTGGCTTCTGGGCTGTTTGTGTGCCAGTAACTATGAAAGATAAAACTGAAGCTTTCCCCTGATTATACAAACTAGCATAAATGCTCCAAAGTGCAGCAGCTGTCATGTGAATTTCTAGACACACCTCTCATACCCCACAAGCTGTAGATAAAGTAAATCTTGGCACATTACATCATGCTTGGATATTTGCTAGAGAGGAGGCTTCCCTCTATATAATATCCCACTAATGCAGCAGTGAAACTGCCTTCATTAGGCAGAGAGAAGGTAATGCATGTGATAATCTTTTTGGGAGAAAGTTAGCTTTTATGGAGTGAGAGAGAGCCCTGCTCATTTCTATACAGGTACTTTATGATGCTGAATTGAGCTCCTCAATTAATAATTCCCCATATGGTATTTGCTCATTAATGCTGGAAATAATTCTTTTTTTGTTCTCTACTTTGGTTAGCTAATAAGGCTCGAGGGCATCTTCAATGATAGGCGATAGCTGAGGAAGAGAACAAATTATTACACAAGTGTGAATGCAGTAGTAATACATGAGTGCTTAGTGACAGCTATTTTCCTAGGAGTAAGCAACATGGATGGGCATCAGCTACCTGGAAAACCAGCTGTTGATTGCAAACCTAAATGCCTCTGAAAAGTACAAAAGATCCTATGCTTCAGAACATTGCATTGCAGAAGTAGGGGGGTGAACGGAACAGCAGTGTGTGTGTGTGTGTGTGTGTGTGTGCGCGCGCTGCAGAGCTAGAGCGTTTGTCCTGCCTTTGTGTTAATTAAACATACTTTTGAACACTGGCACATCACTTGGGCCAAGGCTGAGTTCTACATCTTTTACCGTATCTATGTCTTTTACTATAGCAACATGAGCAGTAAGTGAGCTATGGCACTGACGGGTAAGAAAGTCCCGAGAAGCCTTCAGTTACCACCACTTCTGTCACCAATGTTGAGTTGAGTTGGCATTTGTATGTGATGGCAAAGTCACTTTAAAAAGGCAAGGGGAGAAGGAGGCAACAGCTACACACCACTAATTTGTGAGCCTGGTGAAGCCATGAACACTGGTAGCAACCCAAAATATTTATGAGGGGAAAAGGGGGTAAGCAGATTCCAAGGGGACAGACTTCACCTCACACATTAAACCAACTCTATTTCACACTAATGCTCCAATCCTAAAACATATTTATTCAGAAGTAAGGAACACTGATTTCAATAAAATTTACATCCAAGTAAATATGTATAAGATTGAAGACTTAATCAACATTTTAATTTATTTTTTATTAGCCACGTTCTCTTGGCGCTGCTAAAAATGCTTTGCTGCAATAATGAGAACAATAATGAGAATCCATCTCGATCTGATTTGTAGAAGTGGGTCTTGCACAATTGAACACCTTTCTTTCAGCAGCATTTGCTGGCATTGAAATGCAGGGACAGAAAGCATTGCCTGTTGGGTTTCTGCCTGTAATGCTGCTGCAAAAAGTACAGGAGTCCTGAGGGAAATATATGGCAGTCACAGATACTGAGCTGTATGTCAAGAGGTCAGTCAATCCACACACTGCAGGTTAGTGAAGTAAATATGGATAATATGAAGCCCTGGACACACAATATCAGTTCAGAGAGAGGTGGTCATTTCTGGGTTAGGATGAAAGGGTCTGTCAATTTCTATTCTATTCTATTCATTATTTCATTTTAAATTTGGTTCTCAACGTTACTGAATCAATTTGGAGAGAGATGTATGCCGGCTCCCTCAGCCAATAAAGCGAGATGAGCACCACAACCCCAGAGTCGGCCACAACTGGACCTAATGGTCAGGAGTACCTTTACCTTTTATATATATTAATCCTCATGAAAATTCCTCAACATTTTAGTGTGAATTTCTCTGACTACATTTTTAATGCTGTTTTGACACAAGCACTCTCCAAATATAATGCATTTCCATATTTTATTGACACTAATATATTCATTTTTAGGCACACCTTGATCTTATATAATGCATTTTTGCAAACATTGGTTGCTTGGAGAACTGCCTTGCGAATTTCAGATAAGTGAGATTTGGAAGGATGGCTACATTTCAGTTCTCATACCGTTTCAGAAAGTGTGAATTTGATCGATTCAGATTTAAATGTGAAGTGAATCGATTTTCTCCTCCATCCCTATTTCTGAAGTGAAAAAGAAAAAAGGCAGAAGAAGTGAATGAGAGTTAAGCATGCATTGCAAGAACAGAGAATCTGCCTCCATGTGTAATCACATCATTTTACTTTGCATTCAGCCTGGAATAACTAACTACCTTGTTAGTGAGACACATTCATGTCTCAATTATTTCTGCATCCAGACCTTTAGAGACTTTTTATTGCTTCGGAGATTGAAGGGATCCAGACCGGAGCATCTCAGCTTTGAAGACAAACTGCTTAAGGCAATCAGCTGAAGACAGGGGACGGGAAACATGAATTGAATTGCTGTAGGTTCTACCCACGGAAGTCATCCCATTAGGGCAAAGACTTACATCTGCACAATGAGACTTCCTCTCCCTATTTTCTCCATATGTCACCCTCCCAATCTGCTCTGATCCCCCATAATTGGGAAACAATAAACAGCACAGGTTTCCGGGGTGGCATTTGCCCATCTTTGCTCCCCATACTGTCACTTATGGCCAGGAAGAGCGCAGCTGGTCTAGCCTGACCTAGCTAGGATGCCTAAGTGCTTTAAGCCAAAATGAGTATTTGAGCCTTGGCTAATACTGGACCAGCACAATGCATTTGGGCTTTATCCTGTCCACTTTTCTTGAAGGGTAAGACTGGATCCTTATAGAATTGTGGAATTGAAAGGGACCACAAGGATAGTTAGTACAACCCAATGTGGGGCTTGAACCCACGATTCTGAGATTAAGAGTCTCATGCTTTACCAATTGAGACCACTGCACCTTGCTTGATTGCCCTGACCAGAGATGTATAAGTGAATAGTTAGTTAATGAGCCTTTCCTTCTACAGGCCACTTTTAGTATCTATTGTAATTATGAGTCTACTGATAGATTGGGGAAAGGAAGTTGATTAAATAAATTAAGAGAGAGAAAAGCAGATGATAAATGGCAACAAACGGTATTAATGGAATGATGTATTAAATGTAGACTTTGGGATGTATGCACATTTTGCAAGGAAATGAAGGCAAATCTGTTGGTTTCACAGAACTTGCTTCCAAATTCTTCATTCCGGTGGAAAGGAAACAAAAGGCTTGTGTGGGTTGGAGATAAGGACTTATTTGGGTAAGAGAATGCTCCAGAGCAGGTGTGGGGAAGCTTTGGCCCTCCAATATGTTGTTGAACTACAACTCCCATCATCTCTGGCCATTGGCCATGCTTGCTGGGGCTGCTGGGAGTTGTAGTTCAGCAATAGGGTGAATACCTGATCTAGAAACCATGGTGGAGTGGTCTAGCTTCCTCAACCTCAGCCCTCCAGATGTTTTTGGCCTACAACTCCCATGATCCCTAGCTGGCAGGACCAGTGGTTAGGGATGATGGGAATTGTATTCTCAAAGCATCTTGAGGGCCGAGGTTGCGGAAGCCTGGTCTAGCGGTTCTATAAGCCATGATGGCAAAACGGAGTGAGAAAGCATGTCACTGAATGGCTATTGCCACAATAGCTATATGACAGTGTGGTGTATTATTGATTGATTGATCAATGTCATAAAATTTATGATTGTTGGAACCTTGAAGCCAATTACAAAAAGAATAAAACAATAAAATCATCAGTAAAAAGGTTAAAACAACTGTTTTAAACATAAAAAAATTAAAACCAGCCATTAACTAAAAATGGATGTGCTTTAACACATCAACATTCCACAAATCTGAGTCGACTTGTCTAAATAAAAAAGTTTTTACAGGTACCAAAAAGAGTTCTGTGAAGGTACCTGCCTGATGCCAAGTGTAGGTGCTGCCTCACTAAAAAGACTGATTTCCTACAAATGTGGTAAAAGTAAGAGTGCCAGTTTCACCAATCAAAGCAGTGAAGTGGGTTGGTATGGGGTAAGCTGATCTCGCAGGTAAGCTGCTGCCAAGCTGTTCAGGGCTTTATACACTAAAAGTAACAACTTGAAGCGGGCCCAGCAGCAAATCAGCAATTGCTGAAGGTCTCTGAGCGCAGGTGTTATATACGGACAAGATCTCACTCTTACCAGCAATTGTGCTGCAGCACTCTACACTAACTGCAGCTTCTGGATCAAGCACAAGGAAACAGACTTCCGGGTTGGCGCCATCGCCGAATGGCGGACTCCCTCCGAGCTCCGGAGGGAGCCTGCTCGGCAGGGGCTGGGTCCTACTGCGCCGGCGACGCGGGGACCCTCAAAAACCATGGGCACTGAAACCCATGGACATGGTGACTCGGCTGGCACCTTTTGCGCCCCCCCGACCCGCGAAGGAGCCTTTTTAAAGGCTGCGGAACGGGTGACAGGGGGGGTGGTGCTTTGAGTCCTCCGCTTCCCCTGCCGAGCGAAGCTGCATGCCATTCGACGGAGAGCGCTGACTTCTTCTATTGAAAATTTGGACTTAAAAGAATAACCCGTGAGTAATTGGAACCTGGATTAAAAAGGGGGATAAATTTTTAAAAAATCCGGAGCGAGCGGGGGAGGCGCAAAAAGGAAGTCAGCCCCCCCCCCTTGTTGTAGAGGAGTTAAAGTAATGGATTTGACAACTAAGATCGAGTGCAACCCTATTTTGACAAAGTTACTAACTTCGCGATGGAAAATTATAAGACTGAGCTGGAGGAGAAAGGTGGAATTGAACTAAAAAACAACCCCCCCCCCCGGAATCCTGGGAGCGATTTGTGAGAGCGCTGGGAGAAGAGAAAGAGAGGTTTTGACAGCTGTCAAAGAGCTGTCAAAGCGGAAGAACAAAAATGAGAACTTTGTTACGAGGACTTTGCCGGTTACATTTGTTATAAATTGGATACAAATTGGTTAAAACAAGGAATAACAAGTTATTTTGACTGGTGGGCGTGATCTGGAAGGGAACTGAGTTATTGCAATCCACCTAGAGGATTACAAGTATTGTTGGCTTGGAATCTGAATAGAACTTTTTATCTCCTGGGAAACTGCAGAAATGGAACACTATTTTGTCTACAGAGGTCTACACACTAAAGGAGACAATAGATTTATCTATTGAAGAATGGAAGGGACTTGGCATAATGTTTTGTTCCTGAATAACAGAGCCTCTGCAGAGAAATTAGAAGCTTTTGGAATTAGAACATTTGTGCAGGAGAGCAGGAAAAAAAAAAAAAAAGGAGGAGAGAGATCAACAAGAACAACAAGAACAACAAGAATTGGATAAAGTTGGAAGTGGGAACATTTGGGACATCCAGATTTGAAAGGTCTAAAGAAATAAAATTGGAGTTTTTACTCCTAAATATAAAAATCTGGATGGAAGAAATGGGCCTTTTTGAGATAGACTCCTTCCAAGATTGGACATTCCAAATTAAAGATGACTGGTAAAGGACTATGGCCTAGATAGATGTGGGAGCTCCAGGAAGACATCAGACGTTGATGAACATTGGGAATGCAACCGGGAAAGGGGGGGAGGGAAATTTGGAATCCAAAGGGCGTAAAATTATATTTGATTATTTTAATTATATTTTATAATTTTATCCTAATTAATTATATTTGATTATTTTAATCTGTATTGTATATCAAAGGGGGGAACGCGTGGAAGGGAACAGGTCGATTTTAGGGGATGGGAAAATATTTTTAAAATTGGGCTAATGATAATAAGTTCAAAATCTGGGATAAGAACTTGCTGAATTTATTTGTAAGAATTGGAATACAAGAGGGGGAGGGGAGGGGAAGTCCTGGAAATATGTTATTGAAAATAAGATTTTAAATTCGGATGTTTTGTTTTTCTTTTTATTTTGTTGTAATTGGAAATTTCTAATAAATATTATTAAAAAAAAAAAAAAACAAGCACAAGGAAATTCCCACATAGAACACATTGCAGTAATCCATTCTTAAAACAACCAGTCCATGAACTGACTGATGGACAAGTTTCCCTGGTCCAGGAATGTCTGTAGCTGTTGTACCAGTTGCAGTTGGTAAAAGACACTTCTAACCACTGAGGCTACCTGGATCCAGAAACAACCTCAGTGTAGTGGTTAGTTAGAGTGTTGGATTAGGACCCAAGAGACTGGGGTTCAAATTGCTCCCCATAAAGTCCAAAACATCTAGCGGGCACCAGGTTGGCAAAGGCTGCTTTAGATATTTTTTGCCTGATCTTTATATAGCGCTATACTGTTTCCCTTTATGGCAAATATTTGCATGAACCACCATGTGAAACTAGGTTGTGTGTATCCAGCTCTTACCAAGGAAGACTGGCACAGAACTCCAACTTGCAATGAGTGATCTAAAAATTGGACAGCCTGTAGGAGCACCACACCTATGCCCAGTCTACTGTCACTGACATAAGCTCTCTTTTCTCTCTTTGTTTTTAACGAACTAAAAACCATTTCAGAAATGATACTGATAATGTAGCAATAATCCTTAAGGCTTGGCAAACCACTGTGCCTGACTGTCTTTTCATTCCGGATGCGATCAGCAGCAGTCATTAAATGAGCAACCTAGTTTTGAGGGATTGCATAGTGTCCTAATGAAGGCTCATAAAATACCCTGTTTTGCTAGGTTGTTACAGAAATTAGTATTGATTTTATTTTGTTTTACTAAAAATAAAGCCCAACCAAATGCTACTGTTATTAGAAAGCATTTCCTCAATCTAGCGAACAATTGTATAGTCTTCTTGACTCAAAAACAATATTTAAAAAGCAAAGCTTGCCAAGGCCACTGGGCTTCGGCAAAGGAGCGCTTTCCATTTTAACAGCCCGGCACTTCCAATCATCTGTTACAAAGACCCACACCTGGGGATGAATAACAAAATGTCAGCATGGGGTCAGTGTGGGGACTGTACACTTCTACTTGCAAGGCAGGCATTCCTGATAGAATCCCCTTAATTTCTGTCACCCACCTTGCCTCTTAGTGAATCATATTCCCATTATTAAATATTCAAGGGAGGACTTCGCACTCAGCCCAGCGGGACCATTCGTTTTCTGGTGGAGGCAGCAATCATGGCAATCTTACTTTCCACTTCCAAAGGTGTAACTCCTTTAGGGTTTTGTGTGTGTGTCAAGCAGCCTGCAGGGCCCCTGTACACAGCCAGGGGCTTGGGAGGTCTCAAGTTAAACAGCTCTGGAACAGCTTCTGACACTGTATGAGTCATCCAAGTAGGGTTGCCACTCGTCCCGTATAATATAGGATTGTCCTGTAGTTCAATGTAAAATACTACATCCCCTATTGATTCAATACAGGACACAGTTTGTCCTGTAGTTCCACTCTCCTCTACTCTCTCCCCCTCCCTCTCTCTCTCTCTTTCTAGGCCAAGTTAGGGATGCTCTTCAAATGCCTGCCCCTGCTCCAACAGGGAAGTCCATGCTGGCTTGGCTGGAGAAACTGCCTCTTCTTTTCTTTCCTTCCCCCCCCCTCACTCCCTCTCCTCATTCCGCCCCCCAAGGAAAGGCAAACTAGGGCAAGACTTTCATGTTATCACTTCCAGTTTTCTGCAGCTTCGGTGTGGGTTAAAGCAGCCATTTGCGGAGCCACGCTGAGTATTTGACGGAAAAACTGGGTATGGATTTTGGTAAATGCTTATTTCCTGTTTTGTATCCCACACTTGCAGCCCTGCCATGCTCCCAGAGCAGTTTACATTAAGCACAGGAGAACAGTGTTTTGAGTAAGGAGTTTAGGCTGTGTTCTAAAGTGCTTGAACCAGTTGACCAAATCTAGCCCGGCTTATGGCTTTGTGAGGCAAATAGCCCAGTGATACGCTGCCATGGGAACAAAGATGGCCCAAAAAAGTATAGGTAATGGGCAGAGATGATTTATCATTATCCTTCCCCCTCCACTTCAGCTAGGTGTCCAGTGGTGTGCAAAGGGCAAGGACAAGGCTACATTTTGATTCAGTCAGAGAACCATGGGCTTTGCCAAAGCATCTTGAAGGTCCAGCCTGTTCCATCAAGAAGACCTGACATGAAATCAATGCACTTTGGGTTTTTGTCGGAGTGTTTAACCTGCACCTCCATCTATCCTTGACCTGCATTTTTGTACTTGGTGGACAGTCACCCTGTATAATATTCAGAGGAGGCCTTGCCAACCAGGCCATGGTCAGTGGAATGTCACCATGTGTCTTTGTGGAAGAGAGTCTTCTTGGTTGTGGCATTGAACATCTTCTTTTACACAATTGTTGAACTCTGGTGCAACATAGAGATAAATTGGCAATGCTGTGTCTCTGGCTGCTGGCACCCAGCAACATCTGGAGGACTCCATGTTGGCTACTCACAACCAAAGCTTTTTGCAAAAGTCTCGCAAAGACCCATATTCCTGAATAAGATAAAACAGGCAAGTATTTATGTGACAGGGTGGATCAGAGACGTACACAGATGAATCTACCTCAGTTTTTCTAGCCAAATCCACTGCCACCAGACATGTCTATGGCAAGGGCTACAGTTCAGTGCTAAAGCAGTTGCATTGCATCCAGAAGGTCCTCGGCTCTGTCCCTGGCATTTCCACATAAGGCTGCAAAAGGCTCTGGTCTGAAATTCTGGGGAGTTTCTGCATGCCAGTGTAAACAATGCAGAGCGAGATGGTCTTAACCTGTATAAGGCAGATTCCTTTGCTCTTTTCTGCAGGACAGCTATATTTAAAACAAAATGTAGCATAAGCAGTTGGGTTGTTTCTTGCACACAACCCCAACTCCTTACCTTTTTTTAAAGAATGCATATATTGCTGGAAGAATGTGTCCATTTTGTATTTACAGTTACTCTTGTAGTGGCAGGAAATATTACCCTTTTATTTGCACAACAGTACATTCGTACTTCCTGACACTTTATATAAAAGCTGGGGTTTGGGAGATGCTCTATTTCTATTATGTAAGAAAATGATCTTCTCTCTCCCCACCCAAACTGTTCCTGTCTTCTGTTATCAAGCTGTTCTGTCCTGCAAGCTCACAGGAAAGGCTGCAATGTGGTTGCTATGTGAATTTTGTGGATCGTGCAACCATCTGTGAATTTTAGCTGTTAAGAATATTAAAGAGAGCCGAGAAAGGAGGTGACTGCAGTAGACCAACTGATGGAAGTAAACATTCTGGCAAGAAAGAGTCTGTCATGGAAGACAGTACGCCTTCTCTCTTATCCAAGGATTGTCAATGTGAAGTTATGAAGGTAAGAAGGAGCCCTGGGGGGTGAGACCAAAGGCCCATCTATTCTGTTTCCTCAATGGCCAACAATGGCATCTGCTTGAGAGTCCCATGGACTGCAAGAAGATCAAACCTCTCCATTCTTAAGGAAATCAGCCCTAAGTGCTCACTGGAAGGCCAGATCCTGAAGTTGAGGCTCCAATACTTTGACCACCTCATGAGAAGAGAAGACTCCCTGGAAAAGACCCTGATGTTGGGAAAGATTGAGGGCACAAGGAGAAGGGGACGACAGAGGATGAGATGGTTGGACAGTGTTATCAAAGCTACCAGCATGAGTTTGTCCAAACTGCGGGAGGCAGTGGAAGACAGGAGTGCCTGGCGTCCTCTGGTCCATGGGGTCACGAAGAGTCGGACATGACTAAATGACTAAACAACAGCAACAACAACAACTTTTAACTATGGATTGCTTAGGATGACGGTACCCATGAAAAAGAGGACATGTCCTGGAAAAAGAGGACATATGGCAACCCTAATCATTCATGCTATGATTTCCCTCAGACTTATATGGAGCCAGTCATACAGAGTGGAATAGGGGAAATTCCCAACAGGTCTTGAATTGGCAGCATGCCTTTGGCTTGGTATTTCTAGCACTTCACCAACCTGAAGTGGTAATGTTGATGAAGAACTTGAGATTTGTTTCTTTTTTGCAAAATTGTAAACTGGTCTTGAGTCCTTAGATATTATTCCCCCCATGCCACTAAGTTGCCTGACAAGGAAACTTACAATAAAAGTGTTAAGAACAAAAGAATTGAACATAAAGATGACATAAAAACAAAGCGATCGAAAAGATGACATCAAATAAAATGTTCCTTATTAACCAGACCTTTGGTTGGGTTGATTGACAACCAGTGCCCTTTTAAAATGTTTTTTTTGGGGGGGGGTTTATTGGGTTGTTGTTTTTATTTTGATTATGTATTTTGTTGATTTATATTTTGATTTTATTCTGTGAACCGTCCTGAGACCTCTGGGTATAAATAATAAATCAGTTGCAAAACAACAACAACAACAACAACAACAACAACAACAACAACAACAACAACAACAACAACAACAAAACAAAAACAAAAAAAAGCTTGGAAGAATCAGAAAGAATTTAGGGTCTTCTTAAAGGCCCCAGGAGATACTGGGACAAGTGGGAACTTTGGAAGGAAGGGGAGGGGATTCCACAAGGAACGTGGAAAAAATTGATGTGACTTTTGCTGGCTTGGGGTGGGGTGGATCCCATCTTCAGCATTCACAGTCCTTTTTACTGTACCTGCACCTGGAGAACAGCAACATGCCCAACTTACACAAATTCACTAGATATTCCCATCACTGCATCTCCATGCCAGGAAAAGCTTTAAAGGTAAAGGTAAAGGTAAAGGGACCCCTGACCATTAGGTCCAGTTGTGGGTTGCGACACTCATCTCGCTTTATTGGCCGAGGGAGCCAGCTTGCAGCTTCCGGGTCATGTGGCCAACATGAGTAAGCCGCTTCTGGTGAACCAGAGTAGCGCACGGAAATGCCGTTTATTTTCTCGCCGGAGCGGTACCTATTTATCTACTTGCACTTTGACATGCTTTCGAACTGCTAGGTTGGCAGGAGCAGGGACCGAGCAACGGGAGCTCACCCCGTCGTGGGGATTCGAACAGCCGACCTTCTGATCAGCAATCCTAGACTCTGTGGTTTAACCCAAAGTGCCACCTATGTTCCTGGAAAAGCTTTACTTGCACATTTTAAACATATGTTTATTTTTGTAAGGAGCGGTACATTATTTTGTAGGAGCGGTACATTAAGGAAAGTTTCCAATCCTATAAAAGTTGAACATTTCCTTCTGCAAAACTCAATTTTTTAAAAAAATTGTTGGAGAAGAAAACTGAACGCAAAACACATATATTCCATGCTTGTCTTCTGGTTCCATCATTTCTTACTGAAGCTTCCTTCTGTGACTATCTTAAGGTGTGCAGGCTTCAGACATCAGAAATAGTGTACTGTAAGATAAGAATTTATTCTGCCAGAAATTCTTCCTTAAAGAAATAGCAGCCACCAAGGAGGATTTTATTTATTTTTGGTAGCATATACGTATTTAGGTCTGATTCAAATAACCAGCTCATGGACATCTTTAAGATGGACTCTTAAAATAATGTCCCTAGGCCAGGAATCAGGAATGGTCTTAATTTCTTGTCCATTGTAACAATTTTTGTCAACCTAGGTTGAGTGTGGCTGAACAGTTCACTAGTGGATTCAGATCCTGATTTAATGTGGCATGGCCAACAATCTCCCCCTTCTGAGCTTTTGTTGTGTGAAGCCTCCTGCATACAATGCTCACACGTGTGTGTGTGTGTGTGTGTGTGTGTGTGTGTCCTCTGCAGTACGGGGCTTGGTGAGAGAGACTTCCACATGTGGGCACGGGCAGTGGGGACAAGAGAAGCTTTGGCAGGGAATTGGAATGCATCCCCTAGTATAGGCATGCAGGTGGCGCTGTGAGTTAAACCACAGAGCCTAGGACTTGCCGATCAGAAGGTCGGCAGTTCGAATCCCTGCGACGGGGTGAGCTCCCGTTGCTTGGTCCCTGCTCCTACCAACCTAGCAGTTCAAAAGCACGTCAAAGTGCAAGTAGATAAATAGGTACCGCTCTGGCGGGAAGGGAAACGGCATTTCCGTGCGCTGCTCTGGTTCACCAGAAGTGGCTTAGTCATGCTGGCCACATGACCTAGAAGCTGTTTGCGGATAAACGCCGGCTCCCTCGGCCAATAAAGTGAGATGAGCGCCACAACCCCAGAGTCGGTCATGACTGGACCTAATGGTCAGGGGTCCCTTTACCTTTAACTTCAAGTAGGCTGAGATCTACTATCCAGCATTAAAAACTGGTAAAGGTAAAGGGACCCCTGACCATTAGGTCCAGTCGTGACCGACGCTGGGGTTGCGGCACTCATCTCGCTTTATTGGCTGAGGGAGCCGGTGTACAGCTTCCAGGTCATGTGGCCAGCATGACTAAGCCACTTCTGGCGAACCAGTGTAGCGCATGAAAACACCATTTACCTTCCTGCTGGAGTGGTATCTATTTATCTACTTGCGCTTTGACGTGCTTTTGAACTGCTAGGTTGGCAGGAGCAGGGACCGAGCAACGGGAGCTCACCCCGTTGCGGGGATTCAAACTGCCGACCTTCTGATAGGCTCTGTGGTTTAACCCACAGCGCCACCCACGTCCCTTAGCTTGATGTAGATAGGGTCAAATAAATTCATGCCCTAGTATATTAAATTTGCAGCAACAATCCCTCAGGGGTGGGGTGAAGTGCGGCTTGATATGCACCTAATGCAAATACAAACAATGGCTTAGTGCAAGCGCTGGAGTATAAAGGACCTCACCAAAGAGAAGATTGCAGCCACTTTGCCTCTCCTCTGGCTCTGCTGCTGTTGAGAGCCAAGCCATGGTTTGGCTTGGTTCACAGCAGCATAGCAACAGCAGGACTGGAGGAGGAGGAGGAGAAAAGCAGTTGCAATATCTCACCAGAGAACCCACACGCTGATGCGTCTGCACTAAGCCATGGATTGCTTTAGCATTACATATGAAGCACGTGTGTAGAGCTATCAACAATGGATTTGCCAGAAATCTAGCTACCTCCAGAATTAGTGATGCCATGTGAAATTGGGGGGGGGGGACAACTTCTCCTGTACAACTTAAATGGTGCCCTTACACCTGTCTTCTACTGCAGGGTTCAAAAACTAAAGAACAGACATGAAATGTGTTGGCCTGTCAGGAAAGAGAGATCCAAAGAAAAATAATAATTGTGGTCTCACTTCATAAAGGTTCTGAGCCTGGCTCCTACCACATACCATTAGAAAAGATTACAGTATCCCAAGGTACATTGATTTTCAGACCCCCTTTTTTCTCTGGCAGCAACACTGCAGCAAAGCAAAGCCTCCTAGCTAATTTTTTCCATCAAAGGAAAACACTTTAGAGCCATAGATAGTGACTTGTTTTTCCTACCTCCAAGAAGGACTTACATCACAACGTAAAGCAACACCTTCCTGTTATCTCTGCAACTTTGCTACCAAACTGATAAAAAAACTATGACATGCATTTAAGAGAGCACATCTCTAGTCGAGAGGTAGTTGAACCACTGGAATAACATTATAAATCACTTCACCTCTTTAGGGCAAAAAAGGTTTAAATAGTTGACAGAAATAAAATGGTAACAGCTAGACAGGGTGGAAAATGCCATATTCTAATGTAGTCTGAAGAGTAGGCAGAGGTCGAACAAAGAAGGATGTGTGGTTTCTGTTTACTCTGTATATAGGTAAATTGCATTTTGCAGTAAATGAAGAATTGCTATCTTGTCTGCTGGTCTAATAAAGAGCAAAGTCTGGTACCCTGGAGTTGCCATTCTATTGGCTAAGCTCTTGTACTGTCATGGAATGTTTGTGAATGTTCTGAGTTGAATGGAAGGTTGAAAAGCACTGCCTGTCTTTGAGGGAAGTGGCAGGTTGCTTTTGATGGGGGAATTCAAGGAACTTAGGTATGGTAGCTAGGTGCTATGGGCTGTATGCTATGGGGGTTGACCAAGGTGGCCCCCACAGGAGACAAAGGCCTGGGGTGTGTGCGCAAAAATTGTGTTTCTGCTGCATCACCATGGGCTGGCTCCTGGATGGAAGGGGTTTTTCTGGGGTGGTATAGGCCACCCAGCAACACCTCTTGGTCGACAGGCAGTGTGGTGAGACTGTGAGTCAGAGGTGCACACAGCCCCACCACCCACCTACCAGGTAAGGCACTCCACTTTCTTGAAATGGAGAGAGAAGGTTGGGGGGAGTTTTGTGTCCTGCAGCAGCTGCCAGAATGAACCAAGTCAAACTGGAAATTGGGAGAGAACTGAGGTGATGGTGGTGAATTTGTGTGGGGGTGGGAAGAGGAGGGGAAGTCCAGTACCTGACAGAACAAATATAATGCTGGAAAGTGAAGAGACCTAGAATCATAGAATCATAGAATCATAGAGTTGGAAGAGACCACAAGGGCCATCGAGTCCAATCCCCTGCCAAGCAGGAAACACCATCAGAGAACTCCTGACATATGGTTGTCAAGCCTCTGCTTAAAGACCTCCAAAGAAGGAGACTCCACCACACTCCTTGGCAGCAAATTCCACTGTTGAACAGTTCTTACTGTCAGATGCCTATTGTGTGCCACTGAGGTGCTTCATTTGGGAAAGAAACTGTGGGAGATTTGGAACTCAAGGCCTGGAGCAGGAACTCATGGAAGCTCCCGTTGAGGGAGGCTGCAGCTTGGTGTGCGAAAAAGGAAGATGCTGAGGGGATTGGGAGGGATTAGAGGGGTCATTCACTCATCCAGGTGGTTTTGACTGAGCTGGTGGCCAGCACTCCCTGCTGGCTTCCCTTCTCTGAAGGAGGTGGACAAGTGAAAACTGTGGCCGGAATAAGCACTTTGCTCACCTGGGCTTCTTCAACTGGCCAAGTGAAGAGGAGGTGTTGCCTCAGAGCTGAAAAGGAACTCAGCAATGCAAAGATGATTGTGCTATCAACAGTTATTTCTAGGTTTTGCATACATTTAAACAGAAAGTACTTTTCATATTCCATACTTGAAAACTAAGGATCATAACCCCTCCACTATATGAAGTGACCTCATGTCAACATTTATTAGTCCACAAGACAAAATAAAAAAATTCCTTCCAGTAGCACCTTAAAGACCAACTAAGTTAGTTCTAGGTATGAGCTTTCATGTTGGCAGACCAACACGGCTACCTATCTGTAACTAGTCCACAAGACTCTTTTTTCTCTTCTTCCTGCAACCCTCTCAGGCAGAAACTTCTTAGGAACCTTCTCTTCCTCTACCATTCTGTTCCATCTTGGATCCTCCAAGCTCCGCCCACATTCCACAGACAGAGCACACTGGCAGTTGCTAGGCAACATATCTTCCTCCTCTTCTAATTCACATATGGCCTCCTTCTCATCTATCTACTAACCTGGTAACAACTGTTTAGAGCTTCCCTTTCAGGGATGAGATGCCAGAAGTGGTGCTTCAAGAGCTTCTTTCCTCTTTCTTGGAAAATGAGTGGCAGCCTGGCATGGCTGCTCATTATGTTCTTGAGGAATCTCCTGAGTGCGATTGGTGGCCAGACACCACCTCAGGGCTTTAGGTATGCCTCTTATGAGGTGACCATCCCAAGGAAACTGAGCTTCAGGTATGGACTACAGGAAACCCAGGATGTCAGCTACCTGCTGCAGATTGAGGGGAAGGGCCAGGTAGTGCATCTCAAGCAGAAGAAGGGAATTGTTCCTAAACACTTCCCCATCTTCACGTACAATAAGGAAGGGGACCTCCAGGTTGACTATCATTACATCAGGGATGATTGTTTCTACAGTGGTTTCATACAAGACAAGCCTCTCTCTTCAGTCACTCTCAGCACTTGCTCAGAGGGACTCAGGGGCCTGTTACAACTTAACAATGAGACATATCAAATTGAACCTGTCCAGCCATCTGCTACCTTTCAACATGTGGTGTATCGGCTGGAAATGGAGGAGGGTGCCATGCACATGAGGTGTGGGTTGACGGAGGAAGAGCAAAGGCATCAAGAGGCCATGATCCAAGACAGAAAGCATGTGGCTGTCAGAAGTCCTCCAGCAGATCTCTGGTGGCCACACAAGCGACATGCAGAAGTGGCATTTGTAGTGGAGCATGAACGATATGTTAAGTTTAATAAAAATGAAACTGATATTGCTATGAAACTTCTTGAGACGATCCATATGGTAAATTCATTTTTTGAGCCATTTTTAGTTGAAGTGTCTATAGCAGGACTGGAGATATGGTCAGAAAAGAACCTCATAGATGTTGATGGTGGAATAGGTGCCACACTTAAAGCTTTTAGTATATGGAGCCGTAACACTCTACTTAACCATCTAAAGAATGATGCTGCTCACTTAATTGTATACAGGTCATATGGAAGTACTATTGGATTAGCATATGTAGGACAAATTTGTAGTAAATATTGGGCCACTGCTCTTGAAGTATCAATATATTTCAATTTGTTTGATTTTTCTGTGCTATTTGCTCATGAATTTGGGCATAATCTTGGTATGCCCCATGATAGTTCGGACTGTAAATGTGATCGACGTGCCTGCATTATGGCCGCTTGGCACTCACGGACTGATAAGTTTAGCAACTGCAGTTACCATAGGTATTTCAATCGAAAGGACTCACCTTGTTTGTTGATTCCACCAGACCCTGATCAAATGTATAACCTCGAATACTGTGGCAACAAAGTAGTGGAAAAAGGAGAGCAATGCGACTGTGGTACATCTGAACAGTGTCAATTGGATTATTGTTGCAGGCCAGATTGCACGTTGCGTCCATGTGCCAATTGTTCTTCTGGACTGTGCTGTGCCATGTGCAAGTACCGTCCCGCTGGATCCATTTGCAGAAAGAGTATTGGCATCTGTGACCTGCCTGAGTTTTGCACTGGGACTTCGGACCAATGTCCGGAAGATGTTTATGTACAAGATGGTGCCCCTTGCGGTGATGGAGTCTATTGCTATCATGGTCGTTGTAGTACTCCCAATGGGCAGTGTGAAAAGATATTTGGCAAGAAAACCGTACGAGCTTCAGAGGATTGTTTCAGAGGACTGAATGTTCAAGGTGATCGCTTTGGCAATTGTGGCCTTGAACATGGTATTTTAAAGAAATGCAATGCTGAAAATATTCTATGTGGCCGAATGCAGTGTAGTAATATCCATAGTGTACCTACCTTGGAGGAACACCAAACCATCATTCAAACCACCACTGGCAAAAGTAACTGCTGGGCTACAGACTACCACAGTGGAATGGAGGTAGCTGATATTGGAGCAGTGGAAGACGGTACACCTTGTGGCACTGGCATGATGTGTATGAATAGGGAATGCAAGAACGTGTCCCTCTTGCAGTATGATTGCAATGCCACAAAGTGCCATAATAGGGGAATATGCAACAACCACAAACACTGCCATTGTTCTTATGGTTGGGCCCCTCCTGACTGTCGAAAGAAAGGATATGGAGGCAGCATTGACAGTGGGCCAATTTCAAAAAACTGGAATGGTGTCAGTGTAGGTAGCATTGTAGGAAGCGTGTTGGTCCTTTCCACGGTGACTGCTGCTGTTGGCATGGGTGTGTATTACAGGTTTGTGCTAAGCAACAAGGTTAGAAGAAAGAGTTCAAGAATCTCTCCATCATAATGAACAGAGGAACTAAAACCATTCTAGATCACAGAAGTGAACAATGCAGAAGGTTTCAAAAGGGTATGATGGGTATAATGAGGTGGATGTTATGTAACATATTTGAGGGTGCAATTTTTACATTAAAGTTTTTTGTTTAACAGTTTGTTGATAAAATTTGTCACACAGGGTAATCTTTGGTTTATCCACAAACCATTTTTTGGGGGAAACCTTTTCATATATTTTGAGACCATCTCTGTATTTTAACGCAGAATATACAAATCCCCCCCTCTCACCATGGAAGAAGGGATGGGTGAAGATCTGCAACAGGGACAAGCAGGGAATGAAGCTCTACAAGTGTCTGGGTGCTGTCGGCAGCTGCGGCCGATTCCCAGGAAGGCTGTGAGATAAACAGCAAGTTTTTTTAGTTCTGCTTATAATACAATTTGCAGAGAAGAATTCAAGATGCACCTAATGTTGCCCTGAGTGAAGTCCCCCCCCCTTCTCCGTTACTTTCCTGTTCATCTAATTTCTCCTGCTGTCTCCGACTGTGACTGGTATGAGACAGTTGCCTCTGAGCTCTCTGTTTGACTATTCTCAGCGAATGCCTGGTTTGGGGGGGGGGAGGGTACGGGTTCAGGATACTCTCCAGCGACAGGATCTCATTCAACTGCTGCTCAGCCGCCTCCTGCTGAATCCTCTCCATGTTCTCCTCCTCCTCCTCTCCCCTTTTGCCCTCATCTCCCTTACATGTATGCTCTGTGCCAAACCACTCCTGGAGGTCTATGCTACCTGCCCATTCCTCCTCTCTAGTCAACGCCTGCAGCGGCCGTCTCCACCATTCTTCCTCCTCTGCTCTGTCCATGACACCACTGGGAAGAAATGGGGGAGGAGGTGAGGATCTATATCACAAACAAGGTGGGGAAATTAAATCAACCTTACCTGAGGTGGTTGTCTCACCTTGCCCCATAGTTGGGCTGGCCCTGTTCAGAGCCATACTGGCTCCAACACTGGACATCATACAGAGCCAGTGTGGTGTAGTGGTTAAGAGCAGTGGACTCGTAATCTGGTGAACCGGGTTCATTTCCCCGTTCCTCCACATGCAGCTGCTGGGTGACCTTGGGCTAATCACACTTCTCTGAAGTCTCTCAGCCTCACTCACCTCACAGAGTGTTTGTTGTTGGGGAGGAAGGGAAAGGAGATGGTTAGCCGCTTTGAGACTCCTTAAGAGGAGTGAAAGGCAGGATATTAAGTCCAAACTCTTCTTCTTCTCTTCTTCTTCTTCTATTGTGGCTAGTAAATGTTAATTTACTAGGAATTTGTCTAACTCTTTAAAAAGCAACCAAAGCTGGTGACCATCACTGTAACTTTTGAGAACAAATTCTATAGTTTAAGTATGCACTATGTAAATGGTTCTGTCTGTCCTGAATCTTCCATCCTTCAGCTTCAATGAATGTCTTCATGTTCTAGTCTTGTTTCTACATAGAAGCATGGGTTGGGAGGGTCTCAATGTTCATCTAGTCCAACCCCTTGCAATGCAGGAATCTCAGCTAAAGCATCCATGACAGAGGGTCATCCAACCTCTGCTTAAAAACCTCCAAGGAAGGAAAGTCCACCACCTCCCGAGGGAGACTGTTTCATACTCTATCATATCCTCTCTTGGATGCCTGTCTTTCTCACACCATCAGCAACTGACACCAAGCAGTGCTGATCATGTGAAAAAGACCAGGAAAATTGGCTCCATGCTCATGGCAACTGCCATGGGAGCCAGTGAAGTAAAATCTGGCTTCAAAGGAGATATGAGCTTCATAAATCCCTTCAGCTGTCCTGAATCTTTCATCCTTCAGCTTCACTGAATGTCTTCATGTTCTAGTCTTGTTTCTCCATAGAATCATGGAGATAGGAGATTTATAAAACCCTTGAGCTGCAATTTATGGACAGGATTATGCCCATTGCTTTCCTTCGACTCTGAATTTCACTTAGTTGTCTACAATGCCCAGCTTACCCATGATCCTCTGGGCTTTTGCACCCTGGCATACTGTTGTCCAAGATGATTGCTGCCTTGTAATGTATATAAGAAAACCAAACTATTCCATCAAGAAGGTTGGCCTTAAAAACAACAACAACAACCTTGGTTATTCTTACTTTGTTTGCCAGTTTCCCCACTAGCACAATATTCCACATTTTGTTATACCAGTAGGCTGTCATCCCCCCACCCCCACCCCCATCATGTAATGATCAGTCTGGCTGATTCTAATAAGTAGCTAATTAGCGCTTTGCTTTTTAGATCTTTGTAGCTCTGGGGAGAAAATATTCCACTAGCTGAACATCCAGCTCTATGTGCTGATTAGTTCTATCTTTCAATAAGATCTTCTGATTTTGGGGGAAGGTCTCAGAAAATTTTCAAGTTAATCTGAAGTGAGCTCAGAATAACTTGCCTATCTCTAATTGAAGTATTCAGACATGACACAACTGTGAGGGGGAATATTATGGGAAACCAGCTTTCACCGAGGTCAAAAGTTAGCCCTTAATTGCCCTCTGAGTTTATACAGGGTTTACAAATCCCCCTGTATTTAACTCCCATTACACGTAAAAATGGCTCAAGACTTGTGTAGTTAAAAAACCAGTGCATATAAATGCAAAATATTTTATGCACCTCGCAGATTAAAGATTTTATAAATCTAATACTGGGAAACCAAGTAAAGAGTATTCTAGATTATCTCGAATTCTCAGTTAGAGCAGATTTCGAAATAAATCGGGGTATTTCTCAAAATGAACTATATTTAGGGAAGCCAATACACTTTTTGATAAAACTAAGAAATATCAACAACCTCAGATATTCAGATGACACAACCTTGATGACAGAAAGTGAGGAGGAATTAAAGAACCTTTTAATGAGGGTGAAAGAGGAGAGTGCAAAATACGGTATAAAGCTCAACATCAAAAAATCTAAGATCATGGCAACTGGTCCCATAACCTCCTGGCAAATAGAAGGGGAAGAAATGGAGGCAGTGAGAGATTTTACTTTCTTGGGCTCCATGATAACTGCAGATGGTGACAGCAGCCACGAAATTAAGAGACGCCTGCTTCTTGGGAAAAACCAATGACAAACCTAGACAGCATCTTATAAACCAGAAACATCACCTTGCCAACAAAGGTCCATATAGTTAAAGCTATGGTTTTCCCAGTAGTGATGTATGGAAGTGAGAGCTGGACCATAAAGAAGGCTGATCGCCGAAGAATTGATGCTTTTGCATTATGGTGCTGGAGGAGACTCTTGAGAGTCCCATGGACTGCAAAAAATCAAACCTATCCATTCTGAAAGAAATCAGCCCTGAGTGCTCATTGGAAGGATAGATCCTGAAGCTGAGGCTCCAATACTTTGGCCACCTCATGAGAAGAGAAGACTCCCTGGAAAAGACCCTGATGCTGGGAAAGATTGAGGGCACAAGGAGAAGGGGGCGACAGATGACAAGATGGTTGGACAGTGTTATTGAAGCTACTAGCATGAGTTAGACCAAACTGTGGAAGGCAGTGGAAGACAGGAGTGCTTGGCATGCTCTGGTCCATGAGTTCACAAAGAGTCGGACACGACTAAACGACTACACAGCAACAAGATGCTCTCTGGTAATGCTAGATCCCCTTTCTAAAATATTTCACATGACCCTAAGAGTTTTCATTTCCCTTATTTAAGGATGGGAAGATCCATAGTTCAGTGGTGTACACCATATATTGTATGCAGAAGATCCAGAATGAATCTCTCGTTGTATCTCCAGTCAAAAGGGGCGCATGGAATCTCCCATTAAGGGAGACCACAGTTTGGTGTGCAAAAAAGGAAGATTCTGAGGGGATTGGGAGGGATTAGAGGGGCCATTCATTCTTTTGGGTGGTTTTGACTGAGCTGGTGGCCAGCACTCCTTGCTGGCTTTCCTTCTCTGAAGGAGGTGGATGAGTGAAAACTGTGACCGAAAGAAGCACTTAGCTCACCTGGGCTTCTTCAACTGGCGAAGTGAAGAGGAGGTGTTGCCTCAGAGCTGATAAGGAACTCAGCAATGCAAAGAAGGTTGTTCTATCACCAGCTATTTTTATGTTTTGCATACATTTAAACACTAGTTGAATTGTCACAGAAAGTATTTTTAATGTTCCATACGTGACAACTGAGGATTATAACCCATACCTGTATGAAGTGGCCTCATGTTCACTGACTGATGCCGAAATAAATCATGTTAGTCCATGGGGTGCAATAAGACTCTCTCTTTTTTTGCTCTTCTTCCTGCAACCCTCCCAGGCAGAAACTTCTTAGGAAGGTTTTGTTCGCTGCTCTTCTTCTGCCATTTTGTTTCTTCTTTGATCCTCCAAGCTCCGCCCCCATTCCACAGATGGAGCACACTGGCAGTTGCTAGGCAACATATCTTCATCCTCTTCTAATTCACATATAGCCTCCTTCCTATCTATCTACTAACCTGGTAACAACTGTTTGGAGCTTCCCTTTCAAGGATGAAATGCCAGAGGTGGTGCTTCAAGAGCTTCTTTCCTCTTTCTTGGAAAATGAGTGGCAGCCTGGCATGGCTGCTCATTATGTTCCTGAGGAATCTCCTGATTGAGACCGGTGGCCAGACACCACCCCATGGCTTTAGGTATGCCTCTTATGAGGTGACCATCCCAAGGAAACTGAGCTTCAGGTATGGACTACAGGAAACCCAGGATGTCAGCTACCTGCTACAGGTTGAGGGGAAGGGCCAGGTGGTGCATCTCAAGCAGAAGAAGGGAATTGTTCCTAAACACTTCCCCATCTTCACGTACAATAAGGAAGGGGACCTCCAGGTTGACTATCATTACATCAGGGATGATTGTTTCTACAGTGGTTTCATACAAGACAAGCCTCTCTCTTCAGCCACTCTCAGCACTTGCTCAGGGGGACTCAGGGGCCTGTTACAACTTAACAATGAGACATATCAAATTGAACCTGTCCAGCCATCTGCAACCTTTCAGCACGTGGTGTATCAGCTGGAAATAGAGGAGGGTGCCATGCACATGAGGTGTGGGTTGACGGAGGAAGAGCAAAGGCGTCAAGAGGCCATGATCCAGGACACAGAGCATGTGGCTGTCAAAAGTGCACCAGCAGGACTCTGGTGGCCACACAAGAGACATGCAGAAGTGGCATTTGTGGTGGAGCATGAACGATATGTTAAGTTTAATAAAAATGAAACTGATATTGCTATGAAACTTCTTGAGACGATCCATATGGTAAATTCATTTTTTGAGCCATTTTTAGTTGAAGTGTCTATAGCAGGACTGGAGATATGGTCAGAAAAGAACCTCATAGATGTTGATGGTGGAATAGGTGCCACACTTAAAGCTTTTAGTATATGGAGCCGTAACACTCTACTTAACCATCTAAAGAATGATGCTGCTCACTTAATTGTATACAGGTCATATGGAAGTACTATTGGATTAGCATATGTAGGACAAATTTGTAGTAAATATTGGGCCACTGCTCTTGAAGTATCAATATATTTCAATTTGTTTGATTTTTCTGTGCTATTTGCTCATGAATTTGGGCATAATCTTGGTATGCCCCATGATAGTTCGGACTGTAAATGTGATCGACGTGCCTGCATTATGGCCGCTTGGCACTCACGGACTGATAAGTTTAGCAACTGCAGTTACCATAGGTATTTCAATCGAAAGGACTCACCTTGCTTGTTGATTCCACCAGACCCTGATCAAATGTATAACCTCGAATACTGTGGCAACAAAGTAGTGGAAAAAGGAGAGCAATGTGACTGTGGTTCAGCTGCACAGTGTCAATCGGATCAGTGTTGCAGGCCAGATTGCACGTTGCGTCCATGTGCCAATTGTTCTTCTGGACTGTGCTGTGCCATGTGCAAGTACCGTCCTGCTGGATCCATTTGCAGAAAGAGTATTGGCATCTGTGACCTGCCTGAGTTTTGCACTGGGACTTTGGACCAATGTCCGGAAGATGTTTATGTACAAGATGGTGCCCCTTGCGGTGATGGAGTCTATTGCTATCATGGTCGTTGTAGTACTCCAAATGGGCAGTGTGAAAAGATATTTGGCAAGAAAACCGTACGAGCTTCAGAGGATTGTTTCAGAGGACTGAATGCTCAAGGTGATCGCTTTGGCAACTGTGGCCTTGAACATGGTATTTTTAAGAAATGCAATGCTGAAAATATTCTATGTGGCCGAATGCAGTGTAGTAATATCCCTAGTGTACCTACCTTGGAGGAACACCAAACCATCATTCAAACCACCATTGGCAAAAGTAACTGCTGGGCTACAGACTACCACAGTGGAATGGAGATAGCTGATATTGGAGCAGTAGAAGACGGTACACCTTGTGGCACTGGCATGATGTGTATTAGTAGGGAATGCAAGAACGTGTCCCTCTTGCAGTATGATTGTAACTTCAAAAAGTGCCATAATAGGGGAATATGCAACAACCACAAACACTGCCATTGTTCTTATGGTTGGGCCCCTCCTGACTGTCTAAAGAAAGGATATGGAGGCAGCATTGACAGTGGGCCAATTTCAAAAAACTGGAATGGTGTCATTGTAGGTAGTATTGTAGGAAGTGTGTTGGTCCTTTCCACGGTGACTGCTGCTGTTGGCATGGTTGTATATTACAGGTTTGTGCTAAGCAACAATGTTGGAAGAAAGAGTTCAAGAATCTGTCCATCATAATGAACAGAGGAATGAAAACCACTCTAGATCACAGAAGCGAACAATGCAGAAAGTTTCCAAAGGGTATGATGGGTATAATGAGCACTATTATATAACATATATTTGACTCTGTAAGCATTGGTTCAGTTCATCTCAAGTGGAAATATTCACATATGAAAATCTTTGCCTATACTTTCACAGTATGTTGAGAGTCTCTTTGTTGTTCAAGACAGAAGTCCTATCCTATGTAAATGGGTGAAATCTGTCTAGTGGAATGGAATGTTATCATACAGGAGCATACCATGTTAAAGAAATGCATGGAAGCCATATTGGTATTTTGGATTTCTCAGATTTTCTCTCAAAGTAACCTTGGGTGTACATGGATAGAATCACAACCCAATCCTCTCAAGCCATTGAAATGCAATATTTGTACGTTTGTGGAGTGAATTCACATCTGTCTAGAATGCCATTGCAAACATTATACCAATAACTGCGTTGGCAGAAAGGTTAATGTTGAAATGAGACATTATATTAAAAATATTATAAAACCAACAACACATAATATGTCAAAAAGCTATTATGGAAATAATGGTGGATGTTTTGTAACATATTTGATGGTGCAATGTTTTCATTAAAGTTTTTTGTTTTAACAGTTTGTTGATAAAATGTGTCACACAGGGTAATCTTTGGTTTATCCACAAACCATTTTTGGGGGAAAACCTTTTCAGATATTTTGAGACCATCTCTGTACTTTAACACGGAATATACAAAATCCCCCCCCCCCGCCATGGAAATGTTGGAATTCTGCCTCGGTTAGAGGTATGTGCCTATCTGTCCAGGCACCAGCTGAATTCCTTTTGACCTCCCTCCCGCGACTCCCGTCAGGAAAAACAGTTGAGGTCCGTATCGGCGATTTTTCCCAGACTGTGAGAAAAACACACCACTGCTACTCCTCCTCCCTGCATATCCCCAGGGAGGGGAATCAGACTCAGACAGAAACGTATCTACATGTCTTTATTTCTGTCTTTAGCAGCCATACAGAAAAGATGTCTGCACCCTTTGAACAACAGAGAGAAACTTTAAAACTGACTCCACCCATGTATATCCTGTACAGATCATATGACACACACTGAGCTCACATCCTGTGCTCAGCACGGAGAATGGACTGCCCCTTTCTTGCCATGGCAACAGTCACAAACATCCTGTCTGCTTTTCCAGCCAGCAGCAGCTGGCTTAGCTGCTGCTTCTTGCTTCTGCATTGCTTCTTTATGGTAACAGGAAGAAGGGATGGGTGAAGAGCCACATCAGGGACAAGCAGGGAATGAAGTCAGGGTACTGATGGCAGCTGTGGTCGATTCCCAAGAAGGCTGCGAGATAGAGAAACAGCAAGCTTTTTCAGTTCTGCTTATAATACAATTTGCAGAGAAGAATTCAAGATGCACCTAATGTTGCCCTGAGTGAAGTCCCCCCCCCCTTCTCCGTTACTTTCCTGTTCATCTAATTTCTCCTGCTGCATCCGACTGTGACTGGTATGAGACAGTTGCCTCTGAGCTCTCTGTTTGACTATTCTCAGCGAATGCCTGGTTTTTTTGGGGGGGAGGGTATGGGTTCAGGATACTCTCCAGCGACAGGATCTCATTCAACTGCTGCTCAGCCGCCTCCTGCTGAATCCTCTCCATGTTCTCCTCCTCCTCCTCTCCCCTTTTGCCCTCATCTCCCTTACATGTATGCTCTGTGCCAAACCACTCCTGGAGGTCTATGCTACCTGCCCATTCCTCCTCTCTAGTCAAAGCCTGCAGCGGCGGTCTCCACCATTCTTCCTCCTCTGCTCTGTCCATGACACCACTGGGAAGAAATGGGAGAGTGAAGATCTACATCACAAACAAGGTGGGGAAATCAAATCAACCTTACCTGAGGTGGTCGCCTCACCTTGCCCCATAGGTGGGATGGCCCTGTTCAGAGCCATACTGGCTCCAACACTGGACATCATACAGAGCCAGTGTGGTGTAGTGGTTAAGAGCGGTGGACACATAATCTGGTGAACCGGGTTCGTTTCCCCGCTCCTCCACATGCAGCTTCTGGGTGACCTTGGGCTAGTCACACTTCTCTGAAGTCTCTCAGCCTCACTCACCTCACAGAGTTTTTGTTGTTGGGGAGGAAGGGAAAGGAGATGGTTAGCCACTTTGAGACTCCTTAAGGGGAGTGAAAGGTGGCTTACAAGTTGAAACTCTTCTTCTTCTTCTTCTTCTCTTCTTCTTCTTCTATTGTGGCTAGTAGATGTTAATATCCTTACGTGCTAGGAATTTGTCTAATTCTCTAAAAAGCAACCAAAGCTGGTGACCGTCACTGCACTTTTGAGAACAAATTCTACTGTTTAAGTATGCACTATGTAAATGGATTTTTCTGTCCTGAATCTTCCATCCTTCAGCTTCTTTGAATGCCTTCATGTTCTAGTCTTGTTTCTACATAGAAGCATGGGTTGGGAGGGTCTCAAGGTTCATCTAGTCCAACCCCTTGCAATGCAGGAATCTCAGCTAAAGCATCCATGACTGAGGGTCATCCAACCTCTGCTTAAAAACCTCCAAGGAAGGAAAGTCCACCACCTCCCGAGGGAGACTGTTTCATACTCCTCTATCATATCCTCTCTTGCATGCCTGTCTTTCTCACACCATTAGAAACTGACACCAAGCAGTGCTGATCATGTGAAAAAGACCAGGAAAATTGGCTCCATGCTCATGGCAACTGCCATGGGTGCCAGTGAAGTAAAATCTGGCTTCAAAGGAGATATGAGATTTATAAATCCCTTCAGCTGTCCTGAGTCATACTGTTGGCACATATATTTTTTCTAGAATCATGTAATGGTCAGTCTGGCTGTCTCTAATAAGTAGCTAATTAGCGCATTGCCTTTTAGATCTTTGTAGCTCTGGGGAGAAAATATTCCACTAGCTGAGCATCAAGCTCTATGAGCTGATTAGTTCTATCTTTCAATAAAATCTTCTGATTTGGGGGCAAGGTCTCAGAAAATTTTCAAGATAATTTGAAGTGAGCTCAGAATAACTTGCTTATCTCTAATTCAAGTATTCAGACACAACTGTGAGGGAATTATGGGAAACCTGCTTTCACCCACGTCAAAAGGTAGCCCTTACTTGCCCTCTGAGTTTATACAGGGTTTACAAATTTCCCTGTATTTAACTTCTATTGCATGTAAAAATGGCTCAAGACTTGTGTATTTAAAACACCAGTGCATATAAATGCAAAATATTTTTTGCACTTTACACATTAAATATTTTACAAAATCTAATACTGGGAAACCAAGTAAACAGTATTCTGGCATATTTCTAATTAACAGTTAGAGCAAATTTTGAAATAAATTGGGGTTACCCTCAAAATGAACTATTTTTATGGTAGCCAATACACTTTTTGATAAAACTAAGAAATATCGACAACCTCAGATATGCAGATGACACAACCTTGATGACAGAAAGTGAGGAGGAATTAAATAACCTTTTAATGAGGGTGAAAGAGGAGAGTGCAAAATACGGTATGAAGCTCAACATCAAAAAAACTAAGATCATGGCAACTGGTCCCATAACCTCCTGGCAAATAGAAGGGGAAGAAATGGAGGCAGTGAGAGATTTTACTTTCTTGGGCTCCGTGATCACTGCAGATGGTGACAGCAGCCACGAAATTAAGAGACGCCTGCTTCTTGGGAAAAACCAATGACAAACCTAGACAGCATCTTATAAACCAGAAACATCACCTTGCCAACAAAGGTCCATGTAGTTAAAGCTACGGTTTTCCCAGTAGTGATGTATGGAAGTGAGAGCTGGACCATAAAGAAGGCTGATCGCCGAAGAATTGATGCTTTTGAATTATGGTGCTGGAGGAGACTCTTGAAAGTCCCATGGACTGCAAAAAATCAAACCTATCCATTCTGAAAGAAATCAGCCCTGAGTGCTCACTGGAAGGACAGATCCTGAAGCTGAGGCTCCAATACTTTGGCCACCTCATGAGAAGAGAAGACTCCCTGGAAAAGACCCTGATGCTGGGAAAGATTGAGGGCACAAGGAGAAGGGAACGACAGAGGACAAGATGGTTGGACAGTGTTCTTGAAGCTACTAGCATGAGTTAGACCAAACTGTGGAAGGCAGTGGAAGACAGGGGTGCTTGGCATGCTCTGGTCCATGAGTTCACAAAGAGTCGGACACGACTAAACGACTACACAACAACAAGATGCTCTCTGGTAACGCTAGATCCCCTTTCTAAAATGTTTCACATGACCCTAAGAGTTTTCATTTCCCTTACTTATTTAAGGATGGGAAGATCCATAGTTCAGTGGTGTACACCATATATTGTATGCAGAAGATCCAGAATGAATCTCTTGTTGTATCTCCAGTCAAAAGGGGCACATGGAATCTCCCACTGAGGGAGGCCGCAGTTTGGTGTGCAAAAAAGGAAGATTCTGAGGGGATTGGGAGGGATTAGAGGGGCCATTCATTCTTTTGGGTGGTTTTGACTGAGCTGGTGGCCAGCACTCCCTGCTGGCTCCCCTTCTCTGAAGGAGGTGGATGAGTGAAAACTGTGACCGAAAGAAGCACTTAGCTCACCTGGGCTTCTTCACCTGGCCAAGTGAAGAGGAGGTGTTGCCTCAGAGCTGAAAAGGAACTCAGCAATGCAAAGATGATTGTGCTATCACCAGCTATTTTTATGTTTTGCATACATTTAAACACTAGTTGAATTGTCACAGAAAGTACTTTTAATGTTCCATACCTGACAACCTGAGGACTATGACACATCCAATGTATGAAGTGAGCTCATGTCCACTGACTGATGCTGATACAGAACTTGTTGGTCCATGGGGTGCTATAAGACTTTCTCTCTGTTTTGCTCTTCTTCCTGCAACCCTCCCAGGCAGAAACTTCTTAGGAATGTTTTCTTCCCTGCTCTTCCTCTGCCATTCTGTTCCTTCTTTGATCCTCCAAGCTCCACCCACATTCCACAGACAGAGCACACTGGCAGTTTCTAGGCAACGTATCTTCCTCCTCTTCTAATTCACATATAGCCTCCTTCCCATCTATCTACTAACCTGGTCACAACTGTCTGGGGCTTCCCTTTCAAGGAGGAGATGCCAGAGGTGGTGCTTCAAGAGATAATTTCCACGCTCTGGGAAAATGAGTGACAGCCTGGCATGGCTGCTCATTATGTTCTTGAGGAATCTACTGAGTGCGATTGGTCGCCAGACACCACCTCAGGGCTTTAGGTATGCCTCTTATGAGGTGACCATCCCAAGGAAACTGAGCTTCAGGTATGGACTACAGGAAGCCCAGGATGTCAGCTACCTGCTGCAGATTGAGGGGAAGGGCCAAGTGGTGCATCTCAAGCAGAAGAAGGGCATTGTTCCTAAACACTTCCCCATCTTCACGTACAATAAGGAAGGGGACCTGCTGGATGACTATCATTACATCAGGGATGATTGTTTCTACAGTGGCTTCATACAGGACAAGCCTCTCTCTTCAGTCACTCTCAGCACTTGCTCAGGGGGACTCAGGGGCCTGTTACAACTTAACAATGAGACATATCAAATTGAACCTGTCCAGCCATCTGCTACCTTTCAACATGTGGTGTATCGGCTGGAAATGGAGGAGGGTGCCATGCACATGAGGTGTGGGTTGACGGAGGAAGAGCAAAGGCGTCAAGAGGCCATGATCCAGGACGCAGAGCATGTGGCTGTCAAAAGTGCTCCAGCAGGACTCTGGTGGCCACATAAGAGACATGCAGAAGTGGCATTTGTGGTGGAGCATGAACGATATGTTAAGTTTGATAAAAATGAAACTGATATTGCTCTGAAAATTCTTGAGGCCACCCATGTTATAAATTCATTTTTTGAGCCACTGTTTCTTGACGTGTCTGTAGCAGGACTGGAGATATGGACGGAAAAGAACCTCATAGATGTTGATAAAAGTATCGGAGTCACACTTAATGCTTTCAGTATGTGGAGACGTAACACTCTACTTAACCATCTAAAGAATGATGCTGCTCACTTAATTGTATACAGGTCGTATAGAGGTGCTATTGGAATAGCATTTCTAGGACAAATTTGTAGTGAGAAATTCGCTACTGGTGTTGAAGTATCAAAGAATTTCAATTTGTTTGATTTTTCTGTGCTATTTGCCCATGAATTTGGACATAATCTTGGTATGAACCATGATGATTTGGTCTGTAAATGTGATCGACGTGCCTGCATTATGTCTGCTTGGCACTCAGATGTTGATAAGTTTAGCAACTGCAGTTATTATGAATATTTCGATCGAAGGAACTCACCTTGCTTGTTGATTCCACCAGACCCTGATCAAATCTATAACCTCGAATACTGTGGCAACAAAGTAGTGGAAAAAGGAGAGCAATGCGACTGTGGTACATATGAGCAGTGTCGATTGAATTATTGTTGCAGGCCAGATTGCACGTTGCGTCCATGTGCCAATTGTTCTTCTGGATTGTGCTGTGACAGGTGCAAGTACCGTCCCCCTGGATCCATTTGCAGAAAGAGTATTAGTATGTGTGATCTTCCTGAATTTTGCACTGGAACTTCAGACCAATGTCCGGAAGATGTTTATGTACAAGATGGTGCCCCTTGCGGTGATGGAGTCTATTGCTATCATGGTCGTTGTAGTACTCCTAATGGACAGTGCGAAAAGATATTTGGCAAAAATACAGTACGAGCTTCAGAGGATTGTTTCAGAGGACTGAATGCTCAAGGTGATCGCTTTGGCAACTGTGGCCTAAAACATGGTATTTTTAAGAAATGCAATGCTGAAAATATTCTATGTGGCCGAATGCAGTGTAGTAATATTTATGGGCTACCTACCTTGGAGGAACACCAAACCATCATTCAAACCACCATTGGCAAAAGTAACTGCTGGGCTACAGACTACCACAGTGGAATGGAGGTAGCTGATATTGGAGCAGTGGAAGACGGTACACCTTGTGGCACTGGCATGATGTGTATGAATAGGGAATGCAAGAACGTGTCCCACTTGCAGTATGATTGCAATACCACAAAGTGCCATAATAGGGGAATATGCAACAACCATAAACACTGCCATTGTTCTTATGGTTGGGCCCCTCCTGACTGTCTAAAGAAAGGATATGGGGGCAGCATTGACAGTGGGCCAATTGCAAAAAACTGGAATGGTGTCATTGTAGGTAGTATTGTAGGAAGTGTGTTGGTCCTTTCCACGGTGACTGCTGCTGTTGGCATGGGTGTGTATTACAGGTTTGTGCTAAGCAACAAGGTTAGGAGAAAGAGTTCAAGAATCTGTCCATCATAATGAACAGAGGAACTAAAACCATTCTAGATCACAGAAAGTTTCCAAAGGGTATAATGGGTATAATGAGCACTATTATATAATATATATTTGACTCTGTAAGCATTGGTTCAGTTCATCTCAAAGGGAAATATTCACATATGAAAATCTTTGGCAATACTTTCACAGTATGTTGAGAGTCTCTTTGTTGTTCAGGACAGAAGTCCTATCCTATGTTGAGTGAGAGAAATCTGTCCAGTGCAATGGAATATTATCATACAGGAGGATACCATGCTAAAGATATGCATGGAAGCAGTGCTGGTATTTTGGATATCGCTGATCCTCTCCCAAAGTAACCTTGGGTGTACATGGATAAAATCACAACCCAATCCTCTCAAGCCATTGAAATGCAATATTTCTACGTTTGTGGAGTGAATTCACATCTGTCTAGAAAGCCATTGCAAACATTATACCTATAACTGTGTTGGCAGAAATGTTAGTTTTGAAATGAGACAATATATTAAAAATATTATAAAACCACTAACACATAATATTTCAAAAAGCTATGATGGAAATAATGGTGAATGTTATGTAACATATTTGAGGGTGCAATCTTTTCATTAAAGCTTTTTTTCTTTTTTTAACTTTTATTTTGCTTTAAACAGGTACATATAAATATAGACAAACAAAATTACAAAGGAAAATTCCTTAATAGTAATGATTTTTTTTAAAAAAAAAACCTACAAAAAATATCGAAGTACATGACACAGAACATAAGCAACTATAGGAAAGATATACGTTGCACACATAAATAGCCTAGTTTTGTTTTTGGGAATATTATCTGAAACCATTCCTAGTAAAAATTCTTCCGGTTTCTTGCTATACGTAGTTTTTATCAATCTCTGAGTTTATACACGGTTTACAAATGCCCCTGTATTTAACTTCTATTGCATGTAAAAATGGCTCAAGATTTGTGTATTTAAAACACCAGTGCATATAAATGCAAAATATTTTTTGCGCCTCACAGATTAAAGATTTTATAAATCTAATACTGGGAAACCAAGTAAACAGTATTTTATCTTATTTCTAATTCTCAGTTAGAGCAGATTTTGAAATAAATTGGGGTTACCCTCAAAATGAACTATTTTTAGGGAAGCCAATACACTTTTTGATAAAACTAAGAAATATCAACAACCTCAGGTATGCAGATGACACAACCTTGAGGGCAGAAAGTGAGGAGGAATTAAAGAACCTTTTAATGAGGGTGAAAGAGGAGAGCGCAAAATATGGTATGAAGCTCAAAATCAAAAAAACTAAGATCATGGCCACTGGGCCCATCACCTCCTGGCAAATAGAAGAGGAAGAAATGGAGGCAGTGAGAGATTTTACTTTCTTGGGCTCCATGATAACTGCAGATGGTGACAACAGTCACAAAATTAAAAGACACCTGCTTCTTGGGAGAAAAACAATGAGAAACCTAGACATCATTTTATAAACTAGAGACATCACCTTGCCAACAAAGGTCCATATAGTTAAAGCCATGGTTTTCCCATTAGTGATGTATGGAAGTGAGAGCTGAACCATAAAGAAGGCTAATTGCTGAAGAATTGATGCATTTGAATTATGGTGCTGGAGGAGACTCTTGAGAGTCCCATGGATGGCAAGAAAATCAAACCTATCCATTCTTAAGGAAATCAGCCCTGAGTGCTCACTGGAAGTACAGATCGTGAAGCTGAGGCACCAATATTTTGGCCACCTCATGAGAAGAGAAGACTCCCTGGAAAAGACCCTGATGCTGGGAAAGATTGAGGGCACAAGGAGAAGGGAACGACAGAGGACAAGATGGCTGGACAGTGTTATCAAAGCTACCAGCATGGGTTTGACCAAACTGCGGGAGGCAGTGGAAGACAGGAGGGCTTCGCATGCTCTGGTCCATGAGTTCACAAAGAGTCAGACACGACTAAACGACTACACAACAACAAGATGCTCTCTGATAATGCTAGATCCTCTTTCTATAATGTTTCACATGACCCTAAGAGTTTTCATTTCCCTTACTTATTTAAGGATGGGAAGATCCATAGTTCAGTGGTGCATACCACATATTGTATGCAGAAGATCCAGAATGAATCTCTTGTTGTATCTCCAGTCAAAAGGGGTGCATGGAATCTCCCACTGAGGGAGGCCGCAGTTTGGTGTGCAAAAAAGGAAGATTCTGAGGGGATTGGGAGGGATTAGAGGGGCCATTCATTCTTTTGGGTGGTTTTGACTGAGCTGGTGGCCAGCACTCCTTGCTGGCTCCCCTTCTCTGAAGGAGGTGGATGAGTGAAAACTGTGACCGAAAGAAGCACTTAGCTCACCTGGGCTTCTTCACCTGGCCAAGTGAAGAGGAGGTGTTGCCTCAGAGCTGAAAAGGAACTCAGCAATGCAAAGACGATTGTGCTATCACCAGTTATTTTTATGTTTTGCATACATTTAAACATTAATTGAATTGTCACAGAAAGTACTTTTAATGTTCCATACGTGACAACTGAGGATTATAACCCATCCCTGTATGAAGTGGCCTCATGTTCACTGACTGATGCCAAAATAAATCATGTTAGTCCATGGCGTGCTATAAGACTAATTTTTTTGCTCTTCTTCATGCAACCCTCCCAGGCAGAAACTTCTTAGAAATGTTTTCGGCCCTGTTCTTCCTCTGCCATTCTGTTCCATCTTTGATCCTCCAAGCTCCACCCCCATTCCACAGATGGAGCACACTGGCAGTTGCTAGGCAACGTATCTTCCTCCTCTTCTGATTCACATATAGCCTCCTTCCCATCTATCTACTAACCTGGTAACAACTGTTTGGGGCTTCCCTTTCAGGGATGAGATGCCAGAGGTGGTGCTTCAAGAGCTTCTTTCCTCTTTCTTGGAAAATGAGTGGCTGCCTGGCATGGCTGCTCATTATGTTCTTGAGGAATCTCCTGAGTGTGATTGGTGGCCAGACACCACCTCAGGGCTTTAGGTATGCCTCTTATGAGGTGACCATCCCAAGGAAACTGAGCTTCAGGCATGGACTACAGGAAACCCAGGATGTCAGCTACCTGCTGCAGATTGAGGGGAAGGGCCAGGTGGTGCGCCTAAGGCGGAAGAAGGGCATTGTTCCTAAACACTTTCCCATTTTCACGTACAATAAGGAAGGGGACCTCCTGGGTGACTATCATTACATCAGGGATGATTGTTTCTACAGTGGCTTCATACAGGACAAGCCTCTCTCTTCAGTCACTCTCAGCACTTGCTCAGGGGGACTCAGGGGCCTGTTACAACTTAACAATGAGACATATCAAATTGAACCTGTCCACCCATCTGCTACCTTTCAGCATGTGGTGTATCGGCTGGAAACAGAGGAGGGTGCCATGCACATGAGGTGTGGGTTGACGGAGGAAGAGCAAAGGCGTCAAGAGGCCATGATCCAGGACGCAGAGCATGTGGCTGTCAAAAGTGCTCCAGCAGGACTCTGGTGGCCACACAAGAGACATGCAGAAGTGGCATTTGTGGTGGAGCATGAACGATATGTTAAGTTTGATAAAAATGAAACTGATATTGCTCTGAAAATTCTTGAGGCCATCCATGCTGTAAATTCATTTTTTGAGCCACTTTTTCTTGACGTGTCTGTCGCAGGACTGGAGATATGGACGGAAAAGAACCTCATATATGTTGATGGCGGTATAGGAGCCACACTTAATGCTTTCAGTATATGGAGACATAACACTCTACTTAACCATCTAAAGAATGATGCTGCTCACTTAATTGTATACAGGTCATTTATAGGTGCTATTGGAATAGCATATGTAGGACAAATTTGTAGTGAGTATTGGGCTACTGGTGTTATAGTATCAAAGAATTTCAATTTGTTTGATTTTTCTGTGCTATTTGCCCATGAATTTGGACATAATCTTGGTATGAACCATGATGATTTGGTCTGTAAATGTGATCGACGTGCCTGCATTATGTCTGCTTGGCACTCAGAGGTTGATAAGTTTAGCAACTGCAGTTACTATGAGTATTTCAATCAAAAGGACTCACCTTGCTTGTTGATTCCACCAGACCCTGATCAAATCTATAACCTCGAATACTGTGGCAACAAAGTAGTGGAAAAAGGAGAGCAATGCGACTGTGGTACAACTGTACAGTGTCGATTGGATTATTGTTGCAGGCCAGATTGCACGTTGCGTCCATGTGCCAATTGTTCTTCTGGATTGTGCTGTGACAGGTGCAAGTACCGTCCCCCTGGATCCATTTGCAGAAAGAGTATTAGTATGTGTGATCTTCCTGAATTTTGCACTGGAACTTCAGACCAGTGTCCGGAAGATGTTTATGTACAAGATGGTGCCCCTTGCGGTGATGGAGTCTATTGCTATCATGGTCGTTGTAGTACTCCGAATGGGCAGTGCAAAAAGATATTTGGCAAGAAAACTGTACGAGCTTCAGAGGATTGTTTCAGAGGACTGAATGCTCGAGGTGATCGCTTTGGCAACTGTGGCCTAAAACATGGTATTTTTAAGAAATGCAATGCTGAAAATATTCTATGTGGCCGAATGCAGTGTAGTAATATCCATAGTGTGCCTACCTTGGAGGAACACCAAACCATCATTCAAACCACCACTGGCAAAAGTAACTGCTGGGCTACAGACTACCACAGTGGAATGGAGGTAGCTGATATTGGAGCAGTGGAAGACGGTACACCTTGTGGCACTGGCATGATGTGTATGAATAGGGAATGCAAGAACGTGTCCCTCTTGCAGTATGATTGCAATGCCACAAAGTGCCATAATAGGGGAATATGCAACAACCACAAACACTGCCATTGTTCTTATGGTTGGGCCCCTCCTGACTGTCTAAAGAAAGGATATGGGGGCAGCATTGACAGTGGGCCAATTGCAAAAAACTGGAATGGTGTCATTGTAGGTAGTATTGTAGGAAGTGTGTTGGTCCTTTCCACGGTGACTGCTGCTGTTGGCATGGGTGTGTATTACAGGTTTGTGCTAAGCAACAAGGTTAGGAGAAAGAGTTCAAGAATCTGTCCATCATAATGAACAGAGGAACTAAAACCATTCTAGATCACAGAAGTGAACAATGCAGAAAGTTTCCAAAGGGTATGATGGGTATAATGAGCACTATTATATAATATATATTTGACTCTGTAAGCATTGGTTCAGTTCATCTCAAAGGGAAATATTCACATATGAAAATCTTTGGTTATACTTTCACAGTATGTTGAGAGTCTCTTTGTTGTTCAGGACAGAAGTCCTATCCTATGTTTTTTTTTTTTTATAAATATTTATTAAGGTTTTTTTTTAAAATATAAATGCACACATCAAACAATCTTACTTTTATAACAACAAATTCTTCACTTCTTTGGACTCCCTCACGTCCCCCTCTCCCATTTACATCATTAAAAAAAAGAATTTTTCCAAACAAATTATCAACTTGTTTACAATCTCATGTCCACACATTCCAATATAATTTAACACTTTTTCCAATAAAGTTTTTATATTTTCTTTAGTCTCACTTATCATCAAATTTAAATCTAGTTTAGTGGTGGCCAGTTTTTTATAATCTAGCATCCTTCTTAACATTCAAACAAATTACAATGTTTTTGTAGATACATCTTGAATTTCTCCCAGTCTTCCTCCATCTTTTCTTCTCCCAGGTCTCGGATTCTGCCAGTCATCTCGGCCAGTTGCATATAGTCCATCAGCTGCATCTGCCACTCTTCCAGTGTGGGTAAATCTTGAGTTTTCCAATTTTTTGCGATGAGAATCCTTGCTGCCGTTGTTGCATACATGAAAAATGTTCGATCCTTCTTTAACACCTTCTGGCCGACAATACCCAGAAGGAAGGCCTCTGGTTTCTTAGTGAAGGTATACTTAAATACCTTTTTCAGCTCATTGTATATCATTTCCCAGAAGGCCTTCACCTTAGGGCATGTCCACCAGAGGTGGAAGAATGTTCCTTCATTTTCTTTACATTTCCAACATTTATTGTCAGACGAATGGTATATTTTGGCAAGTTTAACTGGGGTCATGTACCATCTGTATATCATTTTCATAACATTTTCCTTCAGAGCATTACATGCAGTGAAGTTCAACCCAGTGGTCCACAACCTTTCCCAGTCCTCGAACATAATGTTATGCCCAATATCCTGTGCCCATTTTATCATAGCCGATTTAACCATTTCGTCTTGTGTGTTCCATTTTAGCAGCAAGTTATACATTCTAGATAGTACCTTGGTTTTGGGTTCTAACAATTCTGTTTCTAACTTCGATTTCTCCACCTGGAACCCTAACTTTTTATCATTTTTAAAAACTTCTTTAATCTGAGCATAATGTAACCAGTCTCGCACCTTATCCTTCATTTTCTCCAAACTCTGCAATTTCCAATTGTCTCCATCTTTTTCTAATAATTCCCAATATTTTGGCCATTTGGCCTCCATATTGGGTCTTTTTAGGGCCTTAGCCTCCAGAGGTGAGAGCCACCTTGGAGTTTTGTTTTCCAATAAGTCTTTATATTTCGTCCAGACATTGAACAGTGCTTTCCTGACAATATGGTTCTTAAAGGCCTTATTGATCTTAACTTTGTCATACCATAAGTATGCATGCCAACCAAAAGCATTGTTAAAACCTTCCAAGTCCAGCACGTCAGTGTCTTCGAGAAGTAGCCAATCTTTTAGCCAACAGAAAGCTGCGGCTTCATAGTACAACTTTAAGTCTGGCAGGGCAAAGCCACCTCTTTCTTTCGCATCTGTTAATATCTTAAACTTAATTCTGGGCTTTTTGCCCTGCCAGACAAATTTAGATATATCTTTCTGCCACTTCCGGAAGCACTCCGTTTTGTCCACAATCTGTAATGTTTGAAACAAAAACAACATTTTTGGCAATACATTCATCTTAATAGCAGCAATTCGGCCTAACAAAGAAAGCTTCAATTTTGTCCAACTATCCAAGTCTCTCTTAATTTCAGACCAACATTTTTCATAATTGTCCTTAAATAGACTCAGGTTTTTTGCTGTTATGTTTACCCCTAGGTATTTTACTTTTTTAACCATAGTTAGTTCTGTTTCTCTCTGAAACCTTTCCGACTCTGTATCTGTCAAATTTTTCCCCAACACTTTAGTTTTCTGTTTATTTAATTTAAATCCTGCCACCCGACCAAAATCCTGTATCAGTTGTAATACTCTTTTCGTACTAGATTCTGGCTCCTGCAGAGTCAAAACTAGGTCATCTGCAAAAGCTTTCAATTTGTATTGTTTCGCTCCGACCTGAATCCCTTCCACCAACCGGTCCCCTCTGATCAAGTTCAAGAGCACCTCCAGAACCGAAATGAATAACAAAGGGGAAATCGGGCAGCCTTGTCGTGTTCCTTTTTCAATTTTGAACTCTTCTGTAACCACATTGTTAACTATCAGTTTGGCCTTTTGTTCTGAATATATTGCGTCAATCCCATTCTCAAACCCCCGTCCCACTCCCATTTCATTCAAATTTCCCTTCATAAATTTCCAAGAAATATTGTCAAAGGCCTTCTCCGCATCTATGAAAATTAACACTGCTTTTGTATTTATGTCTGTTTGCAAAAGTTCCAAAACGTCAATAATGTTCCTAGTATTTGCAAACATATGTCTACCTGGGAGAAAGCCTGCCTGGTCTTTATGAATTACTTCATTAAGCACTCTTTTGAATCTACTTGCCAAAATGTCTGCAAATATTTTGTAATCCACATTCAAAAGGGAGATGGGACGATAGTTTTTGAGTTGTGTCTTTTCAGCTTCAGATTTTGGTATCAATGTGATAAAGGCTTCCTTCCACGATTCCGGCGCCTTCTTCCCTTCCATAATTTCATTACAGACCTCCATCATTGGTTGGGTCAGATAGTCTTTTAATATCTTGTAATACTTGGAGGTCAAACCGTCTGGCCCTGGAGATTTGCCCAGTTGCATGTTCTGGATAGCTTGTTCAATCTCTTGTTGTGTTATTTTGTTGTTCAGGATTAATCTGTTTTTTTGTGACAACTTTGTTAATCCATTTCTTTCCAGAAATTGTTTAATCTCAACCTCATCTTGCGGCCCTTGAGTGTATAATTTTTTAAAGTATCTCTGGAAGCACTTTCTAATTTCCATGGGGTTCTGGATATTTCTTCCTTCAATTTCTAGGTTTGTAACTGTATTTAATTTCTGTCTCTTCTTCAACTGCCAAGCTAGCAGTTTTCCACATTTATTTGCCGATTCAAAAGTTTTTTGTTTCATTAATTTAATCTTCCATTCTATTTCTTGGTTTATCAATTTAGAATATTGGGCTTGATATAGTTTAATTTCTCTCAGAATCGGCTGTGACTTCGGGTTTGATCTTAATTTCTTCTCCAATTCTTTAATTTTCTGCAAAATCTTATCTTTCCTTTCATTTTGTGTTCTTTTCTTTACAGTGTTCTGTTGTATCAAGAACCCCCTCATCACAGCTTTGCTTGCGTCCCAGATAGTTCTTTTTTCCACCGTAGTGTTCATATTTATTTCAAAATAATCCTTCAAGGTTTTTTGGGCCTTCTTGAGAATCTCCTGATCTCTAAACAAGCTATCATTCATCTTCCATCTAAAGGAGCCGGTTGGCAATAGTGTCATATCCATCTTCAGCGCATTATGGTCGGAGCAGGTCTTTGGGCAGATTTCCACTTTTCTGACCTTGGGTGCCAGACCTCTAGATATCCATATTTGGTCGATTCTTGTCCAAGTCAGTTGGGCTTCAGAGAAGAATGTTCCCTCTCTTCCCAGGGGGTTCTTAGTTCTCCAAATATCAATCCAGTCCATATTGTCAGCCATTTCAAAAAAGGTCTTTGGTAGTCTGCCGTCTTTTGTAACGTTTTGATTTTGTGACTTATCCATGTTTGTCGATACGACCCCATTCATATCTCCCATCATAATGATGTTGTTGTAGTCCAGATAGTCCAGCATAGTCTCATGCAACTTCTTGTAAAATTCCGATTTCCCGTCATTTGGTGCATAAATTCCTAATATCAGAATCTTTTCTCCTTGGTGTTGTATCTCAATTCCTAATATTCTTCCATGTTCATCTTTGAATAAGAATTTAGGTGACAGGCTCTCTTTTGCATATATCACCACTCCTCGCTTCTTTACTCTGTCCGAAGATATAAATTCTTGGCCAAGTCTTTTGTTTATTAACACCTTTCTATGGAGCCTAGTCACGTGTGTTTCTTGTAAGCAGATAATATCCAATTGTTCTTTTTTTAATATATGAAAAATTTTCCTCCTTTTTTCCGGGATATTGCAGCCATTAATGTTCCAACTCAAAAGTTGCAGAGACATCCTGAATAAATCTGGTTATTTTTCAAGGGGTGGTATCTTGTTCAGAGAATCTTCAGAGTCCAAGGGTGCAGATGCCTCTGGTGTTTCAGGCCCTGGAAGTTGATCAATTCCTTTGTGAAGGTCCTCTCCATATACGTTCAGAAATTTATCTCTGTCTTCCGATGTTCTGATTTTGATCTTCTTCCCTCTAAAGGTAAAAGATAGTCCTTGAGGAAATTCCCACCTAAAGATGATTGAATTCTTCCTTAGTAGTCTTGTCAACTCCAAATAGTCAGATCTAAGATCTAGCAGTTGTTTAGGAATATCCTTGTAGATCTCAATTCTTTTGTCCAAAATGTCCAGTGACTTTCCGTAGTGTAGGCCCAAAATCTTATCCCTTTCCTCCTTTGACCTCAATATTATCAAACAATCTCTGGGCTTCTCTTTCTTTAGAAGTCTTCCGAGCCTAAAAGCTGAAACAATTTTAAAGTCCTTTTCCTCTAAACTCCAAAATTTGGAGAATTCTTTAGTCAGAAACTCAGCTAGGTTGCCTTCTTCCACTTCTGGTATTGCTCTTATCCTTAAATTGCTCTCCCTGTTCCGCAGTTCAAGCATGGACAAATAGGTCTGATGTTCGCCTACTTGCTTGCAGAGTGGTCTTACCTCTTGTTCTAAATTTTCAAGTTTTTGGCTGGTATCTTCAGCCAATTTCCGATTTTCCCCTGCAGCCTCCTTCAATTCTCCGATTGCTTGAGTATTCTGTGCGACTTGTCCAGATAATTTATTTAAACATTCTATGTTCTGCTCAATTTTGTATGTTTGCTCATCAGCTTTCTTGTCCAGAGATTCTACTTTCTTATCCAGAGATTCTAATTTTTCAAAAATTTTCTCTAAAATAGTAGTGCTTGCCCCTGAGGCCATATCTTCCAGTTGTAATTCCTCAGTTTCTCCCTCCCCTGCCCGTGGCAGAGAAACAGTTTCGACCTCAGAGGGCAAAGTAGGCACAGATGATCTACGTGCCTGTGAGGCTGCGGTTAAAGTTGTCAAAGTTGTTTGTTTAGTTCTTCCTCTCCTTCTTGTACCACTCATTCCAAAGTTATCTAAAATTCAAGGTCAAGCTGAGTTGTTCCCATGAGAAAGCCCCAGCACAGATGGTCACAGTCAATAAGGGGCCGGGAAAAAGAAAGTAAAGTAAAAGTCACTGTTATAAGTCCCAAATCCTCTAGGGGGAGTTTAAAATATTTCAGGGAAGAAATCAATTTCAGTTAAAATAAAGTCAAATTTCTAAGTCCAAGAACCTTCAATAAAAAGATTTTTCAGCAGAGTTAAGGTTTAGTGCAACAACAGTATTTCTGATGGTGTAAGCTGGTAATCCAAATGCTTCAAAGTTACAAGTTCAGACTCTCTCAGATTGTTTCAAAGTTCAGATTCAAAGTATCCAAGCTGCAAACTGCAAGCTGACAGCTCAGTTTCTCAGGCAGTTCCAGCGCCTGGGGTTTTTAGTTAAAATATAGCTCCAAAGGGAGAAAGATTAAAATATAACTAAAATTCATAAAAGTCCAGCACATGAGGTTATTTATTCCACTTAAAATAAAGTTCAATGGGTGCTCAGATCGAATAGTTTAAAAGGTCTCTCTTTGCCTCCACTCTTCCACGCTCTTTGCGTTCAAGTTCAATGGGAGCGGAAGACGGACTTCCTGTTTTTCGTCAATCCGCTTTCAGCCAAATTTAATGTTTTAAAGTCCCGAATTACATACAGTCCGTTGTTTACTCACGGGTTGTTGTTTTTAAAGCATAAATTTCAGGAAGAAAGGTCAGCGCTCACTGGCAACAGCTACGCGGCTTCACTCCGCCGATTGCGGAACGACCCACAGCGCCGCAGCCTCCTCCGCGATCCGGAGCCCCTTACGAGGCTCCCTCAACGTTTCGGTGGCCGCTTCTGGCACCCGCCGGGTCCCGGGACCGCAGGCTTCTGCTGCCTGCGGTTTTCCGTTTCTGGGTCTCCGCTGCGCCGTAGCGGACGACCCTTTCTCGTGCGGAGCTTCCCTTCCCGTTAGGAAAGGGCAGCCATTACCCTTCGCGCCGCCTCCGGAAGTCCGAAGTCCTATCCTATGTTGAGTGAGAGAAATCTGTCCAGTGCAATGGAATGTTATCATACAGGAGGATACCATGCTAAAGAAATGCATGGAAGCAGTGCTGGTATTTTGAATATCTCATATTTTCTCCCAATGTAACCTTGAGTGTACAGGGATAGAATCACAACCCAATCCTCTAAAGCCATTGAAATGCAATAGTTTTACGTTTGTGGAGTGAATTCACATCTGTCTAGAAAGCCATTGCAAAAATTATACCGATAACTGTGTTGGCACATATATTTTTTCTAGAATCATGTAATGGTCAGTCTGGCTGTCTCTAATAAGTAGCTAATTAGCGCTTTACTTTTTAGATCTTTGTAGCTTTGGGGAGAAAATATTCCACTAGCTGAGCATCCAGCTCTATGTGCTGATTAGTTCTATCTTTCAATAAGATCTTCTGATTTGGGGGGAAGGTCTCAGAAAATTTTCAAGTTAATCTGAAGTGAGCTCAGAATAACTTGCCTATCTCTAATTGAAGTATTCGGACACAACACAACTGTGAGGGAGAATATTATGGGAAACCAGCTTTGACCCAAGTTAAAAGGTGGCTCTTACTTGCCCTCTGTCTTTATACTGGGTTTACAAATGCCTCTGCATATAACTCCTATTGCACATAAAAATTGCTCAAGACTTGTGTATTTAAAAGACCAGTGCACATAAATGCAAAATATTATTTGCACTTCACACATTAAAGAGTTTATAAACCCATTACTAGGAAACCAAGTAAGCAGGAGTCTATATTACAGTAAAACATAGACAATAAAAGGATTATTTATAATGAATATCAGTGAACATGGTAGATGCAGAACAACATATTTATTGGACTTGGCTTGATTACATTTGCAGCATTACCCAAGTTGAGTGATTAGTATATACAGCCTTCTCATTTTATGTCTAAATGTATGGAATATGGAAGGCCATGTTTCTGTACTGGAACAAGGGGAATGCAAAACGATGTTGAGAAAGTGGCTAGACTATCTAATATAAAATATAGAGGTTTATAAAAAGAGCTTTCAGGGCCTTAAATTCTGGAGGCTGCGAAACTGAGGCATAAAAGTGTATAAATTCCCCCTTACCCAGCCGCAACAATGTCATATAATTTTTATAAAGACTCTCTACTGTACAGTTTAGGTTGTCTACTCATTCTGCACTATGAACAAGCATTACGTTCCTTTTACAAATATTAGAGAAATTAATGGAAGGACAGCCTAGTGAAGATAGCTAAATGGAACACCCATTGTAGGAAGACAAATACTCTAATTACCAGATGATGGGAAAACCATCCCCAAATGGCTGTGTGTGTGAAGGGTGTGTGTGTGCCACTGGAGTAAATCTGAGTTTTTGAAGTACCGAAGTTTAAGACAGCCATTCTGTGCCCATGTACCCTGGGAGAAAGCTAGACTAAATTTAACGGACTTGCCTCTGTATACGGTAGATTGTTTGAGGAGCAGGTACAGTGGTACCTTGGGTTACATACACTTCAGGTTACATACACTTCAGGTTACAGACTCAGCTAACCCAGAAATAGTATCCTGGGTTAAGAACTTTGCTTCAGGATGAGAACTGAAATCGTGCTCCTGTGCCGCGGCAGCAGCAGGAGGCCCCATTAGCTAAAGTGGTGCTTCAGGTTAAGAACACTTTCAGGTTAAGAACGGACCTCCGGAACGAATTAAGTACTTAACCCGAGGTACCACTGTATAAGCTGCGGGAGGTCCGCTTCATATACTTAGGGAATCGTAACTCATTCTGCTCACCCAGTCGCTTTGAGCCCTGAACTTGATAAATTGGTTTGCAAAATCATCAGATCAAGAGAATTATCAGCTGCTTGGAATCACAAGCAGGGAGAGGACAATTGCAGTTAGGTTCACTGCAAGAACAGGGTGCTGGACTGTGCTGAGCCTTTGATCAGATCCAGCCAGGCTCTTATTATGAAAAATGTAGGGAAATTCGAAGCCAATGTGTCAATGCACTATAGCCTCACAATGGCCAGTCGCACGCCGGCAGGAAGCCTGCAAGCAACACTTGAGTGCAAATGTGCTCTCCGCCACATGTGATGCTCAGCACCTGGTATTCAAATGCATTTTATCTCCAACAGTGTCCTGCTTCTGAACTTCCCAGAGGAATTCATGGTGGCCTACATAGACTTTTGCTCTGATCTAGCGTGGTTCTCATTTTCTAAGCTCTGAGATTTATTGCTCTGCAATTCATCCTTCTCTCACAGGACATTTTGTCAAGATCAGGTGGTGGTTGCTCTTTTTAAAATGCCATTAAGATCCCCCAAATAAATTCAAGCACAGCATGCTTACAGCTTTCATGATTACACATTTTATGCATGGAGTTATAATTAAAAACCAGGTTTTTTTTCAAAAATGCTTACAATTATAATATGTAGAACTGAAGCCCTATGGGGGGGGGGGGAATGTTATTTTGCATGTTGAATCGAACAAATGGTTCAGAGAACGAAGATTGGACAACCTTCTGCCAAGTCGGTTTGTAACATATGTGCAGACAGACACCACTGGCTTCTCTAAATGTTTTGGCATAAAACATGATTGGGAATATTAAGAATGAGGAAAATATTTCTGTGAGTCTAAGAAATATTTAATGTTGTGAGTCATTGCTTGAGGAATAGTTGGGAAAAAATGGCTTCATGGTACTGTTGGCAGGAGCACCAAAGCAGAAAATCAATAGAAATAACAGAAGTATATCTTCAGTAGTGACGGCGAGAGGACGAATGAGCAGGAATGTACAAATCAGTATCACAGAGCTGGCCCCAGGCTTTCGGGACTTACTGGGCACCCTCCTAACTTCACCCTACTATGTATTCGGTGACATCCAGCACCTCAGGACTTCAGGGCATCCTAGACTGGTGTTGCTGTGATTGATGTGTGGTGTTTAATGCAGGGATAGGGAACCTGTGGCCCTCCAGATCCCAGGTTTTTGGAGGAGGACTGTAGCTCAGTGGTAGAGCAACTGCTTTGCACGTGGAACATTCCAACTTCAATCCCTAGCATCTGGAGGTAGGAGGGCTGCGGCCAGTCATGGTGTGCAATATTCAGCAAGGTGGACCAACGGTCTGATTCGGTATGAGGCAGTTTCCTATGTTCCCAAATCTCATCAGCCCCAGCCAAAATGGTCAATGATGATGGGACTTGGAGAACAGCAACATCTGGAGGTCTTTCTTTCTTTCTTTCTGTCTTTCTTTGTGATACAGTGGTACCTCGGGTTACATACGCTTCACGTTACAGACTCCGCTAACCCATAAATAGTACCTCGGGTTAAGAACTTTGCTTCAGGATGAGAACAGAAATTGTGCTCCGGCGGCGCAGCAACAGCAGGAGGCCCCATTAGCTAAAGTGGTGCTTCAGGTTAAGAACAGTTTCAGGTTAAGAACGGACCTTCGGAACGAATTAAGTACTTAACCCGAGGTACCACTGTACATACTTTAATAACACGTATCAAAGCAGCTCACAATATATGAAAGCAGCTCTCTCACACACAAAAAATCAATCAATATCTGTAAAGCATAATTTAATGCATCAATAAAAAAGCAGCAATATGCACTGGCTATATTGATAATAGTTCAGCTTGCACATATTATTGCACACCACCCAAATCACTGAGTGGTGTGACACCCCTGGGGTTCCAGGCAAGCCCAGGGTTTGGTTTCCTCAGAATGAAGGACAGATTACGGTGTCTTTATGATACATGTCTTATTTACACATATATACAGCCCATGCCCATGACGGAGGGGCTCACAGCATTAACACCCTGGAAGACCTTGCTTCTCCCATAGCCGCAGCCTTGAATTCAAGCAGAAATCAAACATTCCTCTTCCTCGCAGGCTTCTGCCTGCCTCCTGCTTCTAGTTTCTAGCTCTCTCACACAAACTCTGCTCTGACCTTCTAACTACCAGCCAGTTGAAAGAGGGGATCCACTCATTTGTTCCCCTTCACAGAGTCACTTCCTATGTTACCCTAATGGCCCATACTTACGTAAAGGTAAAGGGACCCCTGACCATAAGGTCCAGTCATGGCCGACTCTGGGGTTGTGGCGCTCATCTCGCTTAATTGGCCAAGGGAACTAGTGTACAGCTTCCGGGTCATGTGTCCAGCATGACTAAGCTGCTTCTGGCGAACCAGAGCAGTGCATGGAAACGCTGTTTACCTTCCCACCAGAGCAGTACCTATTTATCTACTTGCACTTTGATGTGCTTTCGAACTGCTAGGTTGGCAGGAGCAGGGACTGAGCAATGGGAGCTCACCCCATCGTGGGGATTCAAACCTCCGACCTTCTGATTGGTAAGTCCTAGCCTGTTTTGTGTTCCCTCAGATAGCCTGCTACCCTCAGGTATGGTGGAGGATGCTGCCAGTGTTAAGTGACAATCTGGTCATCTCCTGGAGCATGGAATATGTGTATATGGTTGTAGCGAGCACCATTTTGTCCTTTTTCTGAGAAAGGAAAATGTCTTGGGTAAACCCTGTTGAGCAATCAAGTTGAGAAGGGTCATGAAGTTAAGCGGTAGACCATTGTTTTTCCATACAGAAGACCTTAGGATCCCCTGGTCGGGCTGAGAGAAACTCCAGTCTGAAGACTCAATGCCAGTTTCCAAGATGAACCAATAGTCTGACTTGGTATATGGCAGCTTCATATCTTTCAAGTCTTAAGTGACGTCTGACAAGCCTTTAAAGCAGAGGTTTTCAACCTGAGTCCATGGCTCCCTTGACCAACTACATTCTTTCTGCAGTACCCCGTGGGACTCAGGAGCCCAGTTATGTCACCCCTTGCCTGTAGAGCTGGCAGCCCCTCACCCCTTTTTGAACACCCTCTCTTGTGGAGTGTTCCCTCATCCTCCTCTCCCCTCTGCTTGGGAGTCCTCTGGGCAGCCACTGCTGCCACTCCTGGTCTCTGAGCCGCCCCCCTACCCCAAAGAAAGGTTCCTCCTCACACTGCCCCCCAGGGGCTGGGGCTGTCCATTCCCAACAGCAAGGGCTGGTGGACTGGCTGGCTTGGCTCCCTCACCCACTTGCTTGCTTACTCCAAGGCCACATCAGCTCCTGGCAACCAGCACCCCCTGGCCAGCCCCAGAGGCACCACTCACCTGCAGAGCTTGGAGCCAGGACTGCTGCAACAAACAGCCACGCAAGCCTTTGGGAAGCAGAGAAGTGAGAAGGCATCAGAGGAAGGGAGGGAGGGAAAGAGGGACAGAGGTCCACTGTTGCCCACTGCACCCCTGACCATCCTTCAAGGCACTGCAGGGTGCCACAGCACACTGGTTGAAAACCACTGCTTTAAAGGGACACAACCTCCTAGGATCTGGGCATGCATATTAGGGTAGGACTTCTACCCTATCCTCAAACAACACCTGCCTGAGGATGGAAACCATTGACTCAAACGGAAAACTTTCCATTCAATGTTTGCTATGTTTGCTATGCCTGTTTCCACTTGCTGTTTCTGATCTGTTTTCTATGGCCCTTTTAACATGGAGAGGAAGGCAGAGAGCATTCAGTGATACAATGCATTTATGAAAACAAGGTCTTCCTGGGGAAATCTGATTAAGTTCCTTGAGTAAGTGTCAATAAGAGTCTACAGGGAAGGGAGCAGCGATATAATCTGGTTGGGCACCAGGTTTTTCCTACAGAGCTACATAAAATAAAAGGGCAATATATGTTATCAGTGGTGAAATTCTCAGCTGGGTAAGCACTGTTTTAAGTGAGAAAGGTCTCTGTGCAGGAGGACAAAACATACAAAAATATAAAGTGAAGAGAAAAGACAGGTCAATTGCAAAATACCAGTGATGGTTATCAGGTCAGCTGCGTGGGAATTTTGATGAAGGGAGGTCAAAAGTTCCTCACCCCTAATTGGGGAAAGGGAATCTGAGTGAGTTTGGAGTTATTCCAAAATGATTGGTGAAATGTCTGGGAGCTCTGCAAGTGCACTGTAACAATGGGAATTACTTAGCACTTATAGAGCTCATTTTTAATCCTTACAGCTCAAAGCTTTTTACAATGAAGCAGGCGACACTGGTCCACCACTCTTTATCCAGGCAGGCTGCCAATGCACTTAAAAGAGGAATCATAAAATCATAGAGCTTTACAGAACCCCATGGGTCATCTAGTCCAACCCCCTGCAATGCAGGAATCTCAACTAAAGCATCCAAGATTGGCCGTCCAATCGCATTAAGTTTACATTATTATTATTACTGCACTCCAAACTGCAGAATCTCAAGGCTCAATGGTTTTCTCATATGCCAGGGATGGGGGATTTATGGCCCATTGGATGTTATCAGACTCTGGTTCCCATCAGCCAGCACAACCAGTGGTCAAAGATCAGCAACTCTGGAGGTCCAGAAGTTCCCCACTACTGACTTACACACTGGATTCCTATACATGTTTAACTGGAACTTAAGTCTGCAATCCTACATATGCTTTCCTGGGAGTAAGCCCCATGGAATTAAATAGAATTGCTTCATTGTATTGTAAATTCCATTGATTCCTGCAGCACCTACTTCTAAGTAAGTGTGCATAGGACCGGAGCCTCTTGGTTCATTTGGCATATCTGAGACACTTCTTTTCCAAGTATTTCCTGGCAAACGGTAGCATGGTGACATAATGTGAATGGTTCATAAGATAGAAGCAACAAATCAAACTTGTACTGATGCAAGGGTTTTATTTTAATTGCTTGTTCACTTTATTTGGTCATTTCCCACAAAATACCTATGATAATAGTTCATGTGCATCTCACAGCATCAGAGTAGGCTTCCATGTCTGAAATATTTGCATCACCAAAAAAACTCATATTGGAGATTAAATTAATATTGGTTGCTGTTTTAATTGGTGGCCAGAAAATCCACTTTGTCTCTCTTTAAGACAGCTGAAATAATAAGTGAAAAATATGCACAGAGAGATTTGTCCTCTGTGATATCATTCCTGGTACATTTGCAGGACACTTTTCTGTAGCAGGGGGAAATGTTGCAACTGCAGTTCAAGGGCACCATTGTTCACAAATGCTTCTGCCCCATGGTTACCCTTTTCAGGAGCACATGACCTCTTTCAGCCCCACTCCATAAGAAATGGGGTCTCTGGGCTTGTCTGGAAAGAAAGGTGATATATATACATAGAAAAGACAGTGCCCCACAATTGCACGCCCTGCCTCTGTTTTCAGGGTGGTCACCTTTGTGAACTGCACCACCACAGAAAAGGTCTGGACGTGGAAGAGGCCATGGCTGAAATTGCTGCTCTTCTGCAAAGCCATTTGGATTGCCTTGAGCAGCCTAATCAGCCCCACAAGAGAAGTGTGAGGATAGGATAGTCCACTCTGGTTAACTTCTGCACCTAATATTTCTTGTGTATGTTGTACTTCAATCCAGGAAGCAAAATGTATTGGGCCAACCCTACTGCTCCCTAATATTCTTCTCTCCTGGAGGTGCTGGTGACTGAACCAGAGACTATAGATGCTGGACTATTGAGCTATGACCCACTGGACCACAGGATGGAAGCCTGTAACCATAGCAATATAGAGCACCAATGGCACCAATGGCCCCCTTGCCTTTGAGAGGCAGGGATACAGTTGGTAGTTTAGGCTTGTGGAAATAATCCCAGTGCCAAAAAATGTCCACCTTGCCTCCTTCCAGATGTATAATAGAATAGGATGTTCAGGGGGGAAATTAGGATTTCTTTTAGAATGTGAGTAATATAGAAAATGTTGAGGTAATGCTAATCAGGTTGGAGGGGAAATCATTTCTGCAAAAGATTGCACTCTATTTTTTTTTATTGAAGAAAGCTTTTATCCTGAGTAGCTTTGACTGGTGCTTTAAATCAAGGATTATATATTATTGCTTTCTGCCAGAGAAAATGGTATATGGATGTCTGCACTTTCAAAGATCTCAGGCCACCAAAGAAACATGCTCTGGAAATGGTCCCATTGTCTTTAATACCTGCACTTGACAGCATTGATTCTTTTTGAGGAACGAAGGAGGGAATAAGAAAAATGATGAGTCGCGTTTCTATAGTGCTTTAGGGTTTTCAAAGTGCTTCACATACATTATCTCAGGATTCCTTGAAACAACCCAGTAGCTTCTGACACCATCACTACCATCTCCCCCACTTTTCCTCACATGTAATGCCCAGCGAAGGACTATAGCTCAGTGGTAGAAACTATGGTTTGCATGCTGAAAGTCATGCAATCACATTGTAGGCAATGGGAAAGATCTGTCTTCCTAAGACCCTGGAGAGGCTCCATCAATCAGAGTTTCCTAAAAGAAATTGCTTGCTATTATATTATTACTTGTTGTATACCCTCTGAGAATACTTTAATGGAAAGGCATGGTAGAAATCTTCAAAACAAATGAATACATGGTATATGTTTGTTATTTCATGATGTTCTCTACTTAGCGACAAGACTAAGAAGGTGCACTTATTAGAGGCAAGGAGCAGCTCTTAGCTCCCACCTTAACAGTCTTCCTGAGCATATGCCTTTAGTTAGTCCCACACACCTGATTTATGTGTGGTTTCCATGGGTGCCAGCTTCAGAGAAGACAGTAGTGAAGTTTCTGTTCCACCAAGTCCCTCTCACTGCTACTTCCATCTACTCAGTTCTTCTGAAAGCTAATTTTAGAGAGCCTAGTTCCAGTCGGCAGTAATAATATCAATGGCCACAAAGGGTCCTGCCCTGGCTACCAGCTAACAAGCCTGCTCTGGCTCTGATGCGCAGTCTGTGGAGCTGTTAGAGCACGGCTGCCAATCCCTGTCTTTGTAGCTCAGGCAGTCGAGGTTTATGGTTTTAAATGTCGAAGTGCCAGGTCCAGTTCCTCCTGAGGGAGTCTCAGAGTGAGAATCCTTCAGGTTGAACTGCAGTACGAAGCTTCTAAATGTAAATACAAAAAAAAAAAGAAAAAAAGACAAGAACAGCTGGTGATTGCTCTCAGTGCTGGAATATCTGATGCTGTTGCCCCAGTGTTGCGAAGTGTCTGCATCCTTGTGCTTACGGAATGCTTCTAGAAATATTACAGAATTCCAAACTTGTCCCTGAAAACCCAGAGCCTTGGGGTTTGTTGAAATGTTGAAATGTGTACTTGAATGATGTGCTCCCAGTGGAGAAAGGGGAATTGATCAGGAATTTGCTAGTGCTGGCTAGAATGACTGCAGTGAAGTCATGGAAACAGAGGGTTGTATATGGAATGCAAGAGTGGCTTAGCAACAATTATGCTAAAAATATTGCATTTAGGAATTGTTAGTTTCAGATTAAACCCAGTAAAATAGTTTGATGAAAGGCCTCCTGGTATGAACATGGGAGGAAAAATACATTTTTTTCCCCTGGGTATTAACAACTTCCATAAGAAAAAAAAAGATGAGCGGTGGAGATCAATCAGATGTTGACAGCCCTTAATTTGCTGGAATTTACCCCAAATTTTAATCTTTTGGACAGAAGTAGGGGTCTGCAACAAAAAAATTGCAGCAATGAGTACTCCTGCTGTTTAGGATTGTAGCCAACCAGTCATGCCCCTTTCCAGGGTACTCCATTTCATTTCTCTTCCTCTCTTGTTTTCAGTTTTTCATTATTATTTCCTGAAAGATATCTAACAAATTTATTAAATAATACTAATAAATAAATAGTCCAGAGGGTATGACCCAAACCAATGAATTCAAATCGCAAGAAAGGAGATTCTGACCAATTGTTAGGCAGAACTTCCTGATGGTAAGAGCTGTACAGTGGTGAAGGGGATTACCTCCAAAGGTGGTGGACTCTCATTCAGTGTATATTTTTAAACAGAGGATGGGTAACCTTTAGCTGTGATTATTACATTGCAGGGCACTGGATGACAGGACCCTTCAAGTCCCTTCTGACTCTACAGTTCTATGATTCCAGGAAATAAGCCCCCAACAGTCACTCAGTATTTTATGCCCGTTGTATATTCTCAATTATCACTGGATGTTTTTTGGATCCCCAATAGTCAGGCAGCATTCACTGGACACTGAACATGTTCAGCCCTCTTAGACCTGTCTTGAGGTTTTCCCTGTTGTCTAAAATGATAGTGCCAGGCAAAACCACTTTTATTCAACCGGGCCCTTGGCTCTTAATTTTCTGCTTACCTTTTAGTGGGAGTGTAATGGAGTTGGATCTCTCTGTGTGTTTGTGTATAAAACTTCTATATATTATGTTGTTTTATTCTTGTTTTATAGCCTTCCTTTTAATGTTCATTTTTGTAAGTCATGCTGAATATAATTTTTAGAGGAAAAAGCAACTCATAAATATAATTAGCAAAAATCTTATTAATTGATTATATTATTAATATTGGGGTCAGTGTGGTGTAGTGGTTAGAGTGTTGGGCTAGGTCCTGGGAGAACAGGGTTCAAATTACCACTCAATCCTGAAGCTCACTGGGTGACCTTGGGCCAGTTACTTCCTCTCAGTTTAATGTGCCTCACAGGGGTGTCATGAGGATAATATGGGGAGAGGGAAAAGCAAATACACCACTTTGGGCTTCTCGGGGGAAAGGTGAGATAAAAATGAAATAAATAAATAAATAAATAAATAAATAAATAAATAAATAAATAAATATGCAAATACTGTAAATAATAACCTCTGCAAACCTCTAGGTTCCTTTCTCCTAAAAGCAAGCAAAAATTCAGATCAGAATTAGAATATAGGTTGATGCTTCATTGATTACGTTACCTTTCGACCTACTAAACATTTCGCTTGGATTTCTGGGTGTAGTAGTGTGGTAAGAATGTAAGGAGATGATCTGAAGCTTGCTAATGACAGACAAAGAATAATAATAATTACATGGAAATGGCTCAATCAGAAACTTCTTGTACTTAAGGAATGGGTTACAAATGCCCACAAGGGCAACTTGGACTGAATATATGTGCTTAAGAGAAGGCAAACAATGAACAGAGACATTCCATCATCTATGGTCACCCTTTATTAGGTTTACAAATTCAAGTCAGAATTTGGATATTAATACTTAGATGACATTTCCCCCTACTGTACATCAATTTTACTAATAAAGTTAAAAGTTGAAAAAGTCTATTTGCAGAAGTAGCTACAGAATCATTCTGAAGATAGAAGGCTGTGAAAATATCTGGAGACCTTTCACTATGATTTGGGACTTGGGTAGTAATTATTTTTTATTTGTTTTTGAAACAAGGCTGCATTTGAAAAGGATCGTGGGAGGAGAACCGAAGGTGGCGGAGGCAACATTTCCAAATCCCTGATGGAACAGAAGTGCGGAGGGCTAGCATTTTACATTTCCGCATCCTTTTTGCCAGCTCCAGGGCTGCATTGCGAAATCCAAAGTTGTGCGCAATACAATTGGGAGTTGCACAATGCTCCACAAGCAAGTTTGGGGCTGCCAAATTGGGTCAACCCACTGTGAAAAACGTACTGAATAAATATGACCTTCATCCCTACTGAAAAGCCAGCACAAACACTTGTACCAGAGGAACTGTTTGCTGTCCATGGTCCTGAAATTTCAAAGGCGACCAAAGATAAGCATTTACTATGTTACAGGTGACTTTTTAAAAGCTATTAATCACACTGCTATCCAACTTGTATTAAAATAATAATAATCTTATCTTGTTGTGGTCCTGGTTTAATTATGGACTTGAAAGAAAAAGAAAGAAAGAAAGAAAGAAAGAAAGAAAGAAAGAAAGAAAGAAAGAGAAAAAGAGAAAGAAAGAAAGAAAGAAAGAAAGAAAGAAAGAAAGAAAGAAAGAAAGAGAGAGAATTAAATTAAAACAAATTAAATTAAATTCAGTGCATGTAGCAGGAAATATTTGGAAACATGCTTCAAACAGCCATATGTATGCAGAGGGACAAATAACAAAAATATGAAAAAGTGGGGCTTTGGTGTGGAAATCTGTCTTGACTTTACAAAAACACATTGGGCTTTTTACTCATCCCATTACAGAAATTACTCAGAAATTTGACAAACTGAAACCCGTGTTTTAATGCAGGTATTATTTCATTGTCTTGCTAACAACCTTTCCACATTTGTCATTTTCAAATTTTATATTCATTGTGTCATTAATTGCCCTTGTCTTCCAGAAATATAAGTAAATCATTTAGATGATACACTACATGTGCTCTACATTGGCGGACCAGGAGGCAGCTTCATCTAAAGCGGGGATGGAAGACCTGTGAGTCTCCAACTGCATTGGGCTTCCCCTCCCACCAACCCCAGCCAGAACAGCCAATGGCCATTAATGAAGGGAGATGGAGACTATCAAACATCTGGACACCCAACCCTGATCTAAAGGCAACTTTCATTGGGACTACTATGCAGAGTGAAATGAAGCCACGAGAATCTCCACCCTGTGCTTGCATGAAAAGAGTTCCATTTGTTTGAAATGGTTCATATGGTTCATTTTTTGTTAGGTGAGAATTGTTGGCAATGAGATGGCAGACCATGCTACATAGGAGCCATTGCAACATAAAGACATTGACACTGGTTTGTCATTGTCCTCCCCATAAGTACTGCAATGTGCTCTATGTGGGGCTACCTTTGAAGGTGACCCGGAAACTGCAATTAATCCAGAATGCGGCAGCTAGACTGGTGACTGGGAGTGGCTGCCGGGACCACATAACACCAGTCCTGAGAGATCTGCATTGGCTCCCAGTACATTTCCAAGCACAATTCAAAGTGTTGGTGCTGACCTTCAAAGCTCTAAACGACCTCGGTCCTGTATACCTGAAGGAGCGTCTCCACCCCCATCGTTCAGCCCAGACACTGAGGTCCAGCTCCGAGGGCCTTCTGGGAGTCCCGTCATTGAGAGAAGTAAGGTTACAGGGAACCAGACAGAGGGCCTTCTCGGTAGTGGTTCCCACCCTGTGGAACGCCCTCCCATCAGATGTCAAGGAAATAAGCAGCTATCTTATCTTTAAAAGACATCTGAAGGCAGCCCTGTTTAGGGAAGTTTTTAATATTTAATGCTGTATTGTTTTTAACACTCAGTTGGGAGCCACCCAGAGTGGCTGGGGAAACTAAGCCAGATGGGCGGGGTATAAATAAATTAGTATTAGTATTAGTATTAGTATTAGTATTAGTATTAGTATTAGTATTAGTATTAGTATGTTAAGTGGAACCATCAGAGGACTCTGAAAGCCCTCAGCATCTGCCCAATGATAGGACTGGCAATGAAGCAGCATTAGAAACAGGAGTGTTATCCAAGGTAGGAAAAGTTCCCTGAGTACAAAGTGACTCTTGTTCAACCAGGGTGGCAATTGATTCTTTTTTTCAGGTGCTTTGCCTGGGCAAAAGTATTCTTCACTGGCTCTCGCCTTAGTATCTATTTTCCATCTCTCAGTTCTCATCTGATCTAGCTCTAGGTTTCTGGCTCCTCAGTTACACTTGCTGACTATTCACCAATGACTCAGCCAGTGTGGTGTACTGGTTAAGAGTGGTGGACTCGTAATCTGGTCAGCCAGGTTCGCTTCCCCGCTCCTCCACATGCAGCTGCTGGGTGACCTTGGGCTGGTCACACTTCTTTGAAGTCTCTCAGCCTCACTCACCTTACAGTGTTTGTTGTGGGGGAGGAAGGGAAAGGAAATTGTTAGCCGCTTTGAGACTCCTTCGGGTAGTAATAAAGTGGGATATCCAATCCAAACTCTTCTTCTCTTCTACACCACCATCACCCATTTTAGCCCTTCCCCCCCTGCCCAATAACTTTTGCCTGGCACTTTATGACTTGATTCTCTTAAACATCAAACTGATTTGATCATGCCTGGGCTAGCTAGGTTCCCTACCAGCTAGGTTCTGAGACACGCCCATTGCCTCTGAGTACACCAGAGGGAATCTATCTTACTTAAACCAGCACTGTAGACGCTGCAGCCAGTGCTTGCAATTAAGGACTTGATTGTGCAAAGTGTCAAGTGCCTTCTATTGCCACTGAAGCCAATTTCCCACAGAGTGGAAGTAGATGCAGGTGGAATCTAAATGTAGGCTCAGTGACAAATGAGTTCTCGGGAACACCTACTCTGCACCGAAAGGAGCTCAATGGCCCTTTTAATGCAATTACAATGATAAATGCAAAAGGGGGGCATTAGCCAGTGTTTATTGAGTGCACCCCTCCCAAGTAGTACTACCAACTCACAGTGTAGGTGGCCAGTGTGAGACCATCAGCATATTCAGTACTGGAGGTGGAACTTAAACCATTCAGTATGCAGACAACTCCAGCAATCTTAGTAGTAGGAAAGAGGATCCTTCCTGCTTTATGCAAAGCTGCCCTGCATACATGTCTTGAGAAGGAAAGGAATTATTTCCCCTACAGAAGAAAGAGAGAAAAACAGAGAGACAAAGGGGAGAGCAACAGGTCGTTTCCAGTAACAGGTAGTCAGAAGCACACCATGTCAATTATTTTCCTTTTCAACAAATTAACCAACCGAAACCGAAAAACTGGGTGAAGAATGGAATGGAGTATGGCTGGCTACTGGAATTCTGAACATTACCCTGCAACAGGGTTGACTGCAGGTCTGATTTCTAAATAATAGTAACAACAACAACAACAACAACAACAACAACAACAACAATAACAACAACAACTTATTTGTACCATGCCCATCTGACTGGGTTTCCCCAGCCACTCTGGGCGGCTTCCAACAAAGATTAAAAACACATTAAAATGTCACATATTAAAAACTTCCCTGAACAGGGCTGCCTTCAGATGTCTTCTAAATGTCAGGTAGTTGTTTATCTCTTTGACATCTAATGGGAGGGCATTCCACAGGGCAGGCGCCACTACTGAGAAGGCCCTCTGCCTGGTTCCTTGTAGTTTTGCTTCTCGCAATGAGGGAACCGCCAGAAGGCCCTCGGTGCTGGACCTCGGTGTCCGGGCAGAACGATGGGGATGGAGACGCTCCTTCAGGTATACCCTTTGTTTCTCTCCAGAAAGTGTTCTGAAGATAAAAGATCTACTAGTAGGGAAAATAGATCTCTGCTTGACAAGGACTGTTTGCAAGTGCATTTAGGATGTCAACCTAAAACTGGAGCCCGGTGGATGAGACTGTGTAGACTTCTGCATCTAAAACTGGCTGCCCATTTATTGAACAGTCTTATGAGTTTGGCTTGTCTTTGAAGACTACGCTGCTTGAGCATGATTTGCTACTTTAAAAGCATGAGAGATTTTTCTATTAATACCGTCTGCGTATTGGTGTACAGCACACCTGCTCAGATTTCACAGAGAGGGCATCCATGAATAAGCATGGCAACCGCAGGCTGTCAAGCCAAAGGAGTGTCATCTCTGGTTCCACAAATGCCATTATTAGAATCTCCAGTCAACCATAATAAGCATACCTGAAAAAAAGGCAGATAGTTAGAGATTGGAGATCTTTATCCAGGACATGTAGGGCAAAGAGAAATGAGCTAATATTTAGCTGCTAACACTAGCTTGATTTGGAATCTTGAAATAGTAATTCATCAGCTATGGAAGACTTCCCCAACCTGAGGCTGTCCAGATGTTTTGGAGTCTGGACTACAGTTTCCTTCAGCCCTAGACAGCACTGTGCTCCTGGGGCTGATAGGAGATGCAGTTTCAAATGGCCAGATGGCATCAGGAGGAGAAAAGTTGAACTATGGGCCACAGTATCAAAGGCATTCGTGTAGCCAGTAACATGACCTGATTCATAGGTAAAGGTAAAGGGACCCCTGACCATTAGGTCCAGTCATGACCGACTCTGGGGTTGCGGCGCTCATCTTGCTTTATTGTCTGAGGGAGCCGGCGTACAGCTTCCAGGTCATGTGGCCAGCATGACTAAGCCACTTCTGGTGAACCAGAGCAGCGCCAACTTCAATAAAAAATTGTGGAGGCCCAGGTATGACCTGCTCTACATAATTGATCACAAGATTTAGTGCATACCCATCATTTGAATGGCAATACCCATTAACTACCCATTAACTTGTGAGGGGGCAGCCCCCTCAAATATTTTATTGCAGGAGCCTAAGAATAACTTTTACTAAGGAAAGAGATATTTGAGTCCCATTTCAGGGGTAACAGAAGTCAACCAATTGATCAATTTATTACAGTCAAAACTGTACTGCTGAAATCAAAGGTCTACACCAAAAAGGGGGGAGGGTTTAATATAGGAAAATAAAACCCAAGAGGGGCTCAGCATGCATGTCTAAGATCAACATCATTATAAATAGATAGCTCATACCAAAGCCGCACTAAGAGTGAATTCCTGCATGTACACCCTCCATTTGACAACTGCCTAGTCAAACGACGTCTTGCCAGCATGAAATAAATATCACAAATCAAACACATATAGACACAACGGTCAGATCAGCTCTCAACTTTTCAAGCAGAGTGCTTTTCAATGAAGGCAGTCCATATGTTCAGCTCTCGGTTGTTGAGTTGTGCATGAGTGGTGTGCATGCATGTGAGAATACTTTGTTATCTTTTTAAAAAATTAATTAAATATTTTACAGAGCTTCCAGGACAGATTACAAAGACACATCATGTGTCTGCCTTCAGTTGATCCACCCTGCCTCTCCCTGCCACTGAAACTCCTGAAATCCTTGGATGTCGATCCATACAATCAAACCACATGCTATCTGCCTGTGAATTGCATTCCTTTTTACCGACTCTACTTTTAGGGTAAATAGCCTGTACCTCCTATGAAGCCTACAGAATGTCTCAGCAAATATTCCCTCAAAAATCCACAATGCATAAGAGACTGTTTGCTCTTCCTGCTCAGTTTCCCATCAGCAACGGCTCAGCCTCCCCTACACTGAAGCCATTAAGGCATGCTCTCACAGCAGCCATTTTGTGATATGTCACATGCCTCGTGGCAGCCATTTTGTGACCTTTGCCCATAATACTTTCTCAAATTCCAAGTGTGCCCACTGCCCCCAAAATGTTGACAACCCCTGGTGTGTGTGTGTGTGTGTGTGTGTGTGTGTGTGTGTGTAAAAGAATATATGAAGATGAGAGCCCTATTGAATCAGATCAAAGGCCTAGGTAGCCTAACATTCTGCTTCCACAAATGGCCAACCAGATGCTTAGGAGAAGCCCTCAGGCAGGTCAGGAGCACAATGGCACTCTCCCAATCTGCAGCAACTGGAGTGTTATGGGTCTTATATTGGAGGCAATATAACTATCATGTCAAGTACCCATTAACAGTCCTTTTCTCTACAGACTTCTCTAATCCCCTTTTAAAGCCACTCAAACCTCCTTTCATTTCTACTTCCTTTCCATTTCCATTCTGTAATGAATGTATGGGGGTTGCTCGTGCGTAAGTTGCTACCATGCCTGGCTAGTTAGCCTGGTTAAACCTTTCCTGACTGGACAGCCCTTCACTTCGTGGCTGTTCAGTCGCTAGCAGAATCCATCAGTGGGCGTTTCTTAAACTTCTTCCAGCACAAAAGCTCTTTGACGCCAAGTCTACGCCTACTTTCCCTGCGTGGAAGTCTTCTGCGCAGGGTGGGTGTGGGCAGAGGAGGACCCGTGCTCTCCCCGCTGGTCTCCAGCGAAGAGTCCTGGAGACCCCTCTCCAATTCCCCCAACCGCACCCCTTTATCCCTGGTGTTACACTGATTTCCTTCCCCAGCCGATGAGTTCCCTCTCTCCCTGCTTGCCCCTTCTCCGGCATCGCTTGGGAGCTCTGCCTCCACCTCTGGCTCCGATGTCAGTTCCCTGACACATTCTACTTCCTTTCGCCTGTCCCATTTCTCCCAACATTCAACTTCATTGAATGATCCCTGGTTCTAGTATCATGAAAGCAGGAGAGAGAGAAACATCTCTCCATCCACTTTCTTGACACTTTGCATAATTTTATACACCTCCATCCTGTCCCCCACTTGCTCATCTCTCCCCAACCCCCCTAAAAAGCCACAAACATTGTCAACTTTCTGCACAGAGGAATTTCTCCAGCCCCATGATAATTTTGATTCCGCCCCCTCCCCTATTATCAGCAGCTCTCCTGACTCTCTATAGAACTGCAAGGCAATGATATTTGCTGTCACTGCTGCGATCACAGTGATGGCTCAAAGCCATCTGTCTAGGTCCCACATTTTGCTACTATGACAGCAAGCCCGACTTCCCAGTCTGTTATGTGTGGAAATATATGCTGCGACGCTGCTTGAAAAATATGTAATGCGCAAAGGCACTGTTACTGGGAAAGGTTATAATTTCAGGAGCAGTTTCTTTAATGGTGAATTTTCACCTACACGCCACAGCACAATCTAACAGAAGTGGTAATTCAGATGTAGGGAAGAAGGCAGGTCCAATCTGACTATCTCAATATGCAGGGATTGCTTATTCCACTGTTCGTATTAAGCTGGTTACTTCTGGTCTCTTTGTATAACATGAAATTACTTGGGCAGGACTGTGCTTAGATAGCTCACCTTGTGATAGCTGAGCCTTGGATTTTGGCGAAATATCTGTGCACAGACAGAGCTGGCACAAAATCTGGAGGGTTGGGAGGACCTACAGAATATACATTTAGAGGATGCATGGTGTAGAGGAGATGGGGGGGGGGATATGTTGCACAGGCAGAATCCTTGTGCCGGTGGGACCGATTCTTTGGATAGTCAGAATAGTTTCTTCTTCAAACTCTTGAAGTGCCCCCTTTCCCAAAAACATCTGGTTCATTGGTCTTTCCTCCCAGATCAGAGCTTTGCTGTTGCTTTTGGAGGGAGCCAGCCGAGTGCTTAGCTAACAGTCTGACAAGTCAAGGGAAGCAGATCACATTAGTCTCTCAGTGGGAAACTAAATTTGGCCAAGCCTTAAAGGGACAGGGCGCACAAATACCATGTCTATGTATTCTCTGCTCAGGTGTTATCGATTCATTGAAGTTGGCCACCTAGTGTCTGGAACGCCTCTTCATCTCAGGAATCATGGATTGGGAAAAGAACGGAATAAGAGATATATATATGCACCTTTCTTTTTTATGGCCTTGCTTTGCTTCTCAACAGCCACCCCATCAATTCTTGACTACTCCTTTTTCTTGTGGGCTACCCCATGCCTTAAGGGGACGCGGGTGGTGCTGTGGGTTAAACCACAGAGCCTAGGACTTGCAGATCAGAAGGTCAGCGGTTCGAATCCTCGCGATGGGGTGAGCTCCCGTTGCTCAGTCCCTGCTCCTGCCAACCTAGCAGTTCGAAAGCACGTCAAAGTGCAAGTAGATAAATAGGTACCTCTCTGGCGGGAAGGTAAACGGTGTTTCCGTGCACTGCTCTGGTTCGCCAGAAGCAGCTTAGTCATGCTGGCCAGATGACCCGGAAGCTGTACGCCAGCTCCCTCGGCCAATAGAGCAAGATGAGCGCCGCAACCCCAGAGTCGGCCACGACTGGACCTAATGGTCAGGGGTCCCTTTTCCTTCTCCTTTTCCTTTTCCTTTACCCCATGCCTTAAATCCTCTTGTATTTGTCCTATAGGGGCCAGTTTCCTAGCAAGCAATTTTGTTGTTGCTTATATCTGTTTATTTACCAATATACAAGTTGAGGATTTTGGATCAGGAAAGCAATCAGGTTGTACTAGTCTTTGAGCCAGCCCTAGCTTTTCCATTACTTCCCCTGTGTTTTTGGAACATGTTAGAACTGCTGCATAGCTTGCAACCTTACCCAACCAAATTTTGTCCACTAGCTGTTCAGGGCAGCCCTGTTCAGGAAAGCTTTTAATGTTTGATGTATTAGAGTATTTTAATTTTATTTTTTTTGGAAGCCGCCCAGAGTGGCTGGGGAAGCCCAGCCAGATGGGTGGGGTACGGGTACAAATAATAAATTATTATTATTATTATTATTATTATTATTATTATATCCTCACCTGCCAGCTACCTGCAACCTCTGTTTCCGTAGCTTTGGGAAAGCAGCAAAAATGGGTGTATCAAGATCATCATTCATGGCTGGTGGAGATTTATTTGGATTGGTGGGTACGTGTTATGCAGACCTGAATTGGTACTTTGTTTTATTGCAATTCTAGCCCAATCTTCCTCAAAGACTTACACTGCTGCTCTACTCATATTATCCATACATCCACCCTGTGAGGTAAGTTAAACAGAGGTCATGTTAAAGGTCACCCAAGGACTAGTGCTAGGCCGAACAGTTCTGTATCTCCCTGCACCCTCCACTGTTCGCCATCAATTAATGAGAAAAGAAATGGCATTCTAAAACACCAAAGAAGAGAGACAATTTTAGTGCAATTCTCTTGCATGCGGTGCAGGGCTTTTGATGTACTTACCTTGCTTCTGAGGTGGTGAAAGGGGTACTTGTGTGTCGACAATTTCACTCTGCAGCCTTGGCAGGTTCCCACACTCCAATTAAAAACCCAGTGGAAGACATTCTGAGGTAACCTCTCTCATGGGGCCTTTCCAACTCAGGAGATCAGCTGGAGAGGATGTGGAGTGCTGAAGAAAAGTTTACTGGAAATGAAAATGTGCACACAAGTCTTGGCCACCTCACAAGCTCCAAGGCCCGTGAATGAGGTGGAAAACCCTAACCTCATTCTCAGAGGAAGAAAAATGAGAAACTGGAGGACAGATTCTGGCACAGTGCTACCAAGAACACACAGCAAACACCATAGTTGAAGATGAATTTGAGCCCACTCAGGGTCTAATAGTCTATCTATTACACCAAGAATAACTTCAGCTGATTTCAGCTGATTTCTTTCTGTTTCCTTTCCTTGCTTCCCATTTTAATCACAGATCTCCCATTTCCCCCTCCAAAAACAAGAGTCTCTCTGACACACGCTGACATCCCAGAGTGTTTCTTGCTGCATGGCTATTTGATGATGGCATGCCTTATTTTTAGAATAGCTTTCATTTTCAGCACTGGCTTTCTAATAACTACCCAGGCTGGATATTTATCATTAAAGACATGCTTTATAGCTGAAGAGTTAGACAAAGCAGGGTTCCCCCCCCCCCATCCAATGCTGAAATTCTCACTTAGGCGGCGGGGGAGGGGGGGCGGCAGCAGGGACTTTTAGCTGGTAATTTTCACACATGGAGTAATAATGAGAAACAGTATGTTCTCACTTGAGTAATAAATGGCAATTTGGAAATAAAAAAGCAAAAATGTTACAATATGAGGAGCTAACCTATGGCATCAAATTCCTTGACCATTGGCCATGTTGTCTTCAAGATGAGGGGAGTTAGAAGTCCAACAACATCTGGAAGGTACCTCAGTTTTACTGCCATTTCTTCCCTTTGAGTTTCTCTTCACTGCCACCCCATCCCCAGTGACATTTCATGGCTTCTCAAAATTAAGGCACCGGCCCAAAGAAGACTTGTGCAACAGTAGATCCATGCTCAATCTAGACCAGTGGTGGCCAAACTTGGCCCTCCAGCTGTTTTGGGACAACAACTCCCATCATCCCTAGCTAACAGGACCAGTGGTCAGGGATGATGGGAAATGTAGTCCAAAAACAGCCGGAAGGCCGAGTTTTTGCCACCACTGATCTACACTGTATATGGGCATTTGTTGTGTCATGTCTCATCTGAGGAAGTCCTCATCAGAGGAGACCCAGGAGGCCCCAGCCTTACACCATGCCCTGGGTCATGCTCCATCTGGGGGGCAAGGAGCTGGGCTCCCGCAATGAGGCTGAGGGGGGCCTGCCCACACCCAGCGTGAGTTCAGCTTCTGACATCAAGGCCAACTGGGTCTCTGGTCTGAGGGGAAGGGTACCTTAAACTCAGCTCATCTGGAGAAGTGTCCAACTATGTGTATATGTGTGACATACCCTCCAACATTTCTCCGATGAAAATAGGGACGTCCCATTCCATAATGATAATTTTAATATTCATACCCCACACATCTGACTGGGTTGCCACAACCACTCTGGGCAGCTTCCAACATATATAAAGACATAATAAAACATTAAACATTAAAAAAACCTTCCCTATACAGGATTGCCTTCAGACGGCTCAGCGGTCAGATAACTCCATAACCCCCAGCATTTCTCCAGTGAAAACAGGGACAACCTAAGGAGAAGAGGGAAATTCCAGGATCAAATCAGAAACTGGAACAGCTTCTTTAAATCAGGGGTGTGCCTTGAAAATAGGGACACTTGGAAGGAACTTCAGGTGTTGTTTTCAGGTAAAGGTAAAGGACCCCTGACAGTCCAGTCGTGAACGATTCTGGGGTTGTGGCACTCATCTTGCTTTACTGGCCGAGGGAGCCGACGTTTGTCCACAGACAGTTTTTCCGGGTCATGTGGCCAGCCTGACTAAACCGCTTCTGGCGAATCAGAGCAGTGCACGGAAATGCCGTTTACCTTCCTGCCAGAGCGGTACCTGTTTATCTACTTGACTTTGACGTGCTTTCAAACTGCTAGGTTGGCAGGAGCTGGGACCGAGCAATGGGAGCTCACCCCGTCGCAGGATTTGAACTGCCAACCTTCTGATCGGCAAGCCCTGGCTCTGTGGTTTAGACCACAGCACCACCTGAGTCCTAAGTTTTCAGATTTTGTAAATAATTCAGTAAATTTTGTTAAAGCAAACTAGCTCATTCAAGTTGCTGCATCTGAAGGGCACCAGATTTGGGTAAACTGCACAAAGTCTTGTCTTACAGCCCCTGCCAGTTCCTGGGTCCCCCCCCCCCGAAAATAAAACACGGCCTCTAAGCTTTGACAGATGGCAACACATTCACTTGTACTACAAGAAATAGATTTTGAAGGGAGCTGCTTTGAAAGCACAGCCTTTCCTGCCATCTCTTCTATCTCTTCCTTCTTCACCCACTTCAGAAAGTCTAAACTGTGAACATCAAGTGTCGGCACTTTGGTATAAAGCGCATCCACACATTGAGGTACATGATGGCACATTTCCCATCAAGCTAAATATAACCTTAGAGCTCAAATGCTATATCCCCATAACACTGGCAGATGTTAGGGCTGATTTACTGTAAGGTAATACATGTGAATCAAATCTGATTTTTAAGGTAATTTGATTTGGAGGCAAAGGTTTTGTTGCATGTCACCCCAATCTCCAAGCTTCCGCCAAAGCATTCTTGTCCCTAATGAATGGACTTCAGGAGAAGACATATTTGGGTATCTGTTTTGCTGATTTTGATTGTATAAATCTTAGTTTTCAAAGTGCTCAGTTTTCATCTTTCTCCGGGGTAGTTTTTAAAGGAGTTCTTCTTTCAAAACAGATTTGCAAGCGGCAGCAGAATTCACACCATGGCAACTCTCTGTTCTACGAGCTAGACTGGGATGTTTGAAAGCCATTATAAGCTAGTGTGAAAGACAGATATTTTGAATCTATCATTACACTGTGACCTGAAAAATAAAGTTCTCCCCCCACCTCCCACTTTAACAAATTGTTATTTTGAAGTGGAGTTGTTGAGCCAGGTCTAGTGCCTCAACGTCTAAGTAAGAACAGCACTGTGACTTTGTGGTACGTGGAGACGAGACTATGTGACTTGGGAGGAATGTACTTTAAAGGTGGCGAGGAGTTACAGTAGAACATTGCTGTCTGCAGGAAAGTTTCTCCAGCAACTTCCAAAGATCTCAGAAACCCACAGTGCAGCAACTTCTAGGGTTCCCTGGGAAGAGTGATTGACTGTTAAACTACTCTGGGTCTCCCAATAACTTCCAGAACCCTTAACAAATCAGAGCTCCCAGAAGATACATCTAGGAACTCCTCTCCCCACATAAACCAACCCAAACTCTGCATTCATCATCTGAGACTCTTCTATGTGTGCCTCTTCCATATTAGTGGCTGGGGGAACCCAGCCAGATGGGCAGGGTATAAATAATAAATTATTATTATAAATTATTATTATTATTATGAGGTCTGGAGGGTGGCAGCACAAGAGTGGGCCTTTTCTGCAATGGCTTCCCATCTGTGGAATGCTCTCCCCAGGGAGATTCGTCTGTCAACTTCATTAGATATCTTCAGGCACCAGGTAAAAATGTTCCTTTTTAACCAGGCCTTTGGCTGATTAATATCCTACAGCATTTCAAATGTGTTTGTGGAAAGGGGTGGTGGTGGTGGTTATTGTTCTGTTGTTTTTGTTTAAGCTATTTATTTGTGATTTTACTTTGTATTTTATCTTGTGAACCACCCTGAGATCTTATGATGAATGACAGTATATAAATCAAATAGATAGATGATAGATAGATAGATAGATAGATAGATAGATAGATAGATGATAGATAGATAGATAGATAGATAGATAGATGATAGATAGATAGATAGGCAGATAGATAGATAGATAGATAGATAGATACTTTGGGGAAAGCCATGATGGGTTAAAGTGGTATCATAGCACTTTAAACATATGGGGTGAATGCAGCCTGAACAGAGAAATGAGCTGGAACTAGCTGTATGGGCTGCAATCAAAAAGGCATTTCACATCTAGTTTGGTCCTGTTACCATCCCACCAAGGGGAAAAGAGGATTTTACCACCCATCTGAAACACAGGAAACTCTATTGTACTGAATCAGGTCATTTGTTCATCTAGTTCTGTACTGTCTACACACTGACTGGCAGCAGCTCTGCGGGGGTCTCTCCCAGCCCTACCCAGGGGTAGAACCAGGGACCTTCTGCATGCAAGGAAGATGCTACACCACTAGCTACAACCTTCCGCTGGTCCAGCTGTCTGTAAACCACAATGTAGACTGCAGTAAAATTGTCATCCGTCTCCAGCCTTGCCCATGCAAGACACACAGATGAAATATTCAACAGTTTGGCAACCTGACTCCTTTGGAATTGTTGGGTGTCTGTTCAGCGGTATTATATGTTATTTCAGAAGGTATATTTATGTTAACCTCATTTCTAGCTCTTACTCCTTCAAGCTGCATTCAATTTACCTTATACATAAGCTGAGCCTGAGATATATTTCAGAGAATCCCTCCCTGCTTCATTTCCTTTGCAGAAAATGTGTGTGTGGTTTGTTTGTTTGTGGGTGGGGTTTTTTTTGCTACCACTCTTGATGGATGAATACATTTGTGTACAGATTGAGAACATGCACACTCTATGTGAGACGAATAAAGAAATACTCAGTCCTGGGTTTCTGTTTCTTTCTGAACTGTCTGCTATTTCTGCAGCAGAATCCATGCCATTAAGCATTTCAACTCCAGCCCATCACACAGTCTTTAAGAGAGTTGCCTTTTACCTCCAAGTTAAGGGCAGCAAAGTGGAGGGTGGAGGTGGTGGGGGGCAGAGAAACAGCAATGTGAAATTCTCTTTGAATGCTTGTCTGAAATATTTTCCACTGTACCGGGAAGAAGAGCAGAATGACGAGGGCATTGAAATGTTACCAAGCAAATCAATTGTTCACCGTACGAATGGGATGGGTGATGGTGGTCTATGCACATGCTGACAAGAGATTCTGCCTGCGACAGAACCCGAGAAGCCTAAAAGCATAGTATGTCTCGTGTTTAATGAACGAAGTGGAAGTCTATTAAAAATACATAGAAACATTTTTGAAAACAAGAATAGGGATCGCATCAAGGGGGCCCATGACATGCCTCTGGGTGCGATACTGGAGAAGAAGAAGAAGAAGAAGAAGAAGAAGAAGAAGAAGAAGAAGAGGAGTAGTAGTAGTAGTAGTAGTAGTAGTTTGGATTTGATATCCCGCTTTATTACTATCCTAAGGAGTCTCAAAGCGGCTAACAATCTCCTTTCCCTTCCTCCCCCACAACAAACACTCTGTGAGGTGAGTGGGGCTGAGAGACTTCAGAGAAGTGTGACTGGCCCAAGGTCACCCAACAGCTGCATGTGGAGGAGCGGGGAAGCGAACCCGGTTCACCAGATTACGAGTCCACCGCTCTTAACCACTACACCACACTGGCTCTTCACACGCTCAACAGAGTTTTGGGGGAGCAGCTTCAGCTCAGCGCTGGAGCATGTGCTCTGCATGCAAAAGGTCCCAAGTTCTACAGCTAGTATCTTTAGGTAGGCCTGAGAACATCCCCTGCCTGAAAGCCTGGAGAGCTGCTACCATTCAGTCTAGACAACAATGCACCAATGTTTAGTCTCAAGAGAAGACAGCTTCCTGTCTTCCAACAGAATAAGATGCTTCAGGAACGTGAGAGTTACTTGATCTTCTCCAGCCCACTCTGCCCTGCAAAGCTTAGTCCAAAAGGCTTCTGGGACCTCTCCTGTGGGCTGCCGAGAACACAGTGGGGCTAAAGCGATGAGCTGTTGGCATGCTGGAGGGAAGATTTTGGATGAGTCCAGCAGAGCTTGAGAAGGCAGCTCAACCGAGAGTAGGGATGAGGGAGGAATTGGTTTGGACTGCTTTCCACAACCCATGAGTGGAGTTGTGCTGCAATGTAGGAAAGCAACAGAATTGTTTTGGCCTTCTCCCTGAAGCCGCAGGACTAGACCCAGCCATTCCTGACAGCCACAAGCAGTGCAGTCACACCGAGCTTCATTGGTGTCCCTTCAGGTGGGTTGCTAGTAAAGGGGGGAGCACTGTAATGTATCCACACACCCATTTCATAAACACATCCAGTTTATCCCCTTCCATTCTGGTGTAAGTGGCTGCTGTTATTTATCTGAGACTAGGACTTCCTGTTATGGGCCTATTTCCGCATCTAAGATAAGATGTTCCAATGATTGCTCGTACTGCTGATTGCCTGTATTCCTTACACAAAATGACTGAAAGGCTTAGTTTGTTCTGCAGTCAAGCTTTCTTGCTGAACGCCGGAAAAAGCCATCTGATTATAATAACACTGGATGCTACTCTCCAGGCTCATGGTTGACCCAGAAGTGAATGCTAATCAGAATGGAGCCTTTCTTCTCAACCATTAACCTTTATTCCTAAAATATTTTTGGCCTCTTATGCTACTCTTATCTTTGATATAGAAATTAGGAAGGTTGTCACTGAGCTGGAAGTTCCCCCTCCCCCTTCTTACCAAGCTTGTCCATTTTGGCATATTTTTATTTCCTTAAGTACAAGCTCCTTAGTGTGTGAAGAAGTCCCCCCACCCTCGCTTCACTTCTCCTTCCTTTGAACTACCAAGGATGTGTCATTAACATTTTCTTTCTCATCATCAGGGAAAAGATGACAATGCCAGCCGTGCTCCATTCATATTCAGAATCAGCTGCCAGAATTATCCATCTAACAATATGCTGAAATAGTCTCTTATTATTTGGTCTTTGAAAATCATTGGGAGCAAAGCATTCTCTCCTGCAACTGTTACTGTTATAATTTTCCTACCTCCCATAAGATCATATGAAAATGCCTATTGTGTGTGTGTATTCTAATTTTCCTCTAATCCTCAAATTTTCTGTTTTACTTGTTTTTATAAGCCTTTATGTGTTTACATACTGATTTTTATTTGTTTTTGTTCCTGTTTTAACATTTTAATGATATATTATTTTTAGGCAGTACACAGCTTAGGGATTTTTGAAATGTTGTGGTTAATAAATGCTTTTAATATGTACTTTAATATGTACTACATAATATTGTGTGTGTAGGGTTGTGCCTCTTCTCACATTGCTCAACTACCCCATCTACCTACACCCTCTGCCAAACCCTCCCTTTACACCTAGTTCAAATGGCAGCCAAAAGAACTGCAGCATGATGACAGCCTTACTATTTTATTATATACTAAGTTGTGCATGTGTGTGTAATCCTCACTGGGACCTCATGATGAAGGACAGTAATAATAATTATTATTATTTATGTGACACACATTATATCATTATGCTCCTGGAAGTTGGGAGTGGCTACCTAGAGATGTGGATGAAACTCATTGCTCTCTGCCCCCGCCCACCATCAAATCCAAGTAGGGCAGGTATGTGGGGAAACTTTGGCTCTCCAGAAGATGCTCCCAGAAAGCATGCCCACATTTCCAATAGTCAGGGAGGTTGGAAATTGTAATTCAGCAGGATCTGGAGGGTCAAAGCTTATCCACACCTGCAGTAGACCCTTCAGGTGTTCCAGTCATGAAGGTGCAATGCAAATAAGAAAGGGGTGGGGCTCCATCCAGCATCCCCATCCTTGGCTGTCAAGTTTTGCAGTAGGAACCTCTTCTGCTTGTGGAGGCTCCCTGAGCAGTTAAGAATCCTGGGAGATCTCAACCATGTGAGGAGCTTTGTCATTGCAGCTGCTGTAGTTAGTGGCCTTATATTTATAGGTCTATGCTTTCCTTGTTCTTTACTGATTTTACTGTATGTGGCTTTGGGTCACTCTGTGAAAAAAGCAACTGAAAAATATAATAAACAGCAGTAGTTGCTACCGTAGCAGTAAGAGCATGGGGAAGCGAGGGGGAGCTGCAGGGGTTGGGCTGAAATCATGGGGCCCCTGCACTGTCCTGCTTGCATTGCACCTTCATGACTTTAACACCTGAAGAAGCTTCTCTCCATTCTTTCCCCACCCCAATTTTAAAGAATTTTAGTTGCTTAGGGAGTGAAACCCTTTGAATCAGAAGTAGCCAATATGATGTAGGACAAACTTCCCACCATCCCTGACCATTGGCCATGCTGGCTTGGGTTGATGGGAGCCAAAAATATATATGTAGGGCATCACTGGCCACACCAGCTTTGGAATTTTGTGGAGGTTTAATATCTGTGACCCTTTGGAGCTGCTGTGAGCTTTGCTTTATGGCGGTTGTTCTCTATGGCTGGTTTCACGGTCCACCTTATTTTATGGTTTCATCTTTGTATCATAGCTGTCAACTTTTCCCTTTTATTGCGAGGAATCCTATTCAGAATAAGGGGATTTCCCTTAAAAAAAGGAAAACATTGACAGCTATGCTTTGTATGCAACTGTTTTTAACTTTTATTGTAAGCCACTCTGAGAATGTTAGTTATTGGGTAGCATATTCTGTAAATATGAGACGTTTGGGTATACGGCGGTATGGATTTATTTATTTTTTAAAAGTAAATATTATCCCCAGGGATAATATTATCCTCCTGGGGCAGGGAGAGCTGAGAAAAAGTGGCTTGTCTACAGTTATCTTGTAAGTCTCTGGTAGAGTTGGGGTTTGAACTGAGCGCTTTCTGAGTTGTAGCTCAAAGTCTTAGGCACTGACACTACAGTAGCTCACGCTTCATGGGGTGGGATAATTTTCTGGAAAACGTATTCAGGCTTAGCTATTTGAGACTAGCTTTTCACAACAGGAGGTAGATTCCCACCACCACTTCATTTAATGATACCAAATATGTTATTAATTTATTTCTGGGTAATAAACACTGGAAAAAAATTGTTGGAGACATGCCCTGTGGTGTTCTGTTTTTGGTCAGAAATTATTGCTCCTACCAATTGCGCCTGGGATAAAACTATTATACTCTGTGGGTGATCACTCTTAAATTTCTTTCCTTGGGTATGAGGACTAACACATGGACAACAAATGTGAAAGCTGTAAGAATTTATGGTGGATAAAAGACTTAGGCCAATTCCAATAGTGGTTTAACAAGCAATCCCTCCTCCCAGGCAACTCTGGGAATTGTAGCCCTGTGAGGGAAACAAGGCTCCTCTAACCTAACAACTTGAAGCCTCCTTAGAGAACTATAGTTCCCAGGATTCTTTGAGGGAAGCCATGACTGTTGGTATGAGGGAAGTGGTATGATACTGTTTTAAATTTATAGTACAGATGGGACCTTGTACTGAAAGGACAGAACAAACATCCACTATCTGTCCTCCTCTAGCTTCCATGATTTGAAGGTGTTACTGCCCTTTCTACACATTGGGACCTATGACTTATAATGGTCAATTTCATTTAGACACCTATTTGGACTTCCTATTTAATAGAAATGCAATGAATTATTTTTTTTAAAAAGAAATCTTTGTAGTAGATTGGTCCCAACATCTTGTTGTTGAGCATAGAGTTTTGGACTCCCCTGACTCTTGGTTGTGAATAGGCTTTGCAAAGTCATTGTAGTTCCAAGCTTAGGGTGGTTTACATTTATTTAAAATTTCTGAATTGAGTGATATTGATCTTTTCTGGGGTTGGCAAAAATACCTTTTTGTTGCTGTCTTCAGTTTATGGATTGGATGACCTTGCACCAAAATCTATAGAAGTGAAGTCCTTTTCTAACAATAATTTGTAAGCAGACTCACACATTGCATTCACTTTAGTGTAGTACTGCAAATGCAGCAATAGTGTGAATTTTTATTATATTCTGATATATTGTCCTTTAAATAATTTGGTGGAGAGACTATGCATTAGTATTGATGTATGTTTTCCTGCGGAAGAAGACTTATGTAAGTGGAAGTGTGCTTGGGTTGTAGATATTATTTTATGTGTGCAGGTTTTGGTGTCCTTGGGTGTCTTCCCGTGTAAAAGTTGGGGTGTCTAGGCGACGTTTCGACGAGGTCTCACTCGTCATCTTCAGGCTGGTGCTTTCGGCTTCTTGTTACTGGAACAGAGCAGGATCTCAGTGTTTGAGTTCCTATAAATACTGTAGAGGGGGTGTGGTGTATAGCCTCCAATGTTCTGGGCAGAGAGGAAGTTCCCAGGCTAGTGTGCCTTTTCTTCTTTTGTTCCTTAATTACTTGAGAGATATCTTGAGTGATTTCTTGAGTGATATCCTGAGTACCACTTAGGTGGGTCATTAGGTGTGGATTACTCATTCTCCCAGCAGACAAAGGTAATGCCACAGTGGTGATGAACACATCGGACTACCAAGCAAAACTATCAAATCTACTCCAAGATCCTGCCTACAAACCTATAAAAACAGATCCCACCACCTACCTGGAAAAAACCACCAAATCCAAAATAAAAGCCTCTCCTATCAGTGAAGAAATCCAGCTAAGAATCATCCCCAGAGAAAAATCATCCAGATGCCCCAAACTCTACGGCCTCCCCAAGATACACAAAGAAGGAACACCACTCAGACCAATAGTCAGCTCCATAGGCTCACCTCTACAAAATCTCGCTAAATTTCTCGCCAAGCAACTTCAGCCCTATGCAGAATCCATCTCTTCACACGTACCAAACTCCTTCCAGTTCATAGAAACAATAAAGAAGCAAAACCTACATCCTAATGACCTACTTGTGAGCTTCGATGTTGTATCTCTCTTCACACAAGTGCCCATTAATGAAGCCTTGACAGCTATTCAAAACAAATACAATCCCCCCGAATACATCTTGGACCTGACCAACCACTGCCTAACCAACACGTACTTCATCCACAATGGACAAAGATACAAACAGATAGAAGGAGCACCTATGGGATCACCCCTCTCACCGGTCATCGCAAACCTGTACATGGAACACTTTGAAACCAATGCTTTAGACAAGTCAGAACACAAACCCAAACTTTGGCTCAGATATGTTGACGACACCTTTGTAATTTGGCCACACGGGAAAGAAAAACTGGATAGCTTCCTCACACATCTCAACAACTTACACCCCAAAATACAATTCACTATGGAAATAGAAGCCAACAACCAACTTCCCTTCCTTGACGTCCTAATCTACAAAAAACCTGATGGCTCCCTAGGACACACTATCTACCGGAAAAAAACACACACCAACCGCTACTTACATGCACAATCACACCACCACCTTGCACAAATAAACTCCGTAGCCAAGACTCTCATCTCCAGAACCAAACGCCTGGCTGACAAAGACCACTTGACAACTGAGTTACAGAATCTCTCAAACGTGTTAATTGCCAATGGATACCAGCAAAACAGGATTACGAAGCTAATCCAAAAGGAAACACCCCCCAAAAACCAAGACACAGAAGAAAACAATGGCATGGCCCTCCTTCCTTATATCAAGGGCACTACAGATAAAATTAGCAAAATCCTCCATAAACACAATATCAAAACAGCCTTTTGCACCAACCAAAAAATAGCCAATATCCTCAGAAACCCCAAGGATAAAATCCAGTTGGAAAACCAAGGGATCTATGAAATACCCTGCAAAGTCTGCCCAGCCACGTACATTGGACAAACAAACAGACGAATAAATGCACGTATCGCAGAACACAAGAATGCCGTCAAAAAAGAAGAAAAAAACTTCCTCTCTTTTCCAACACATGAAAGAAACAGGACACGAAATTAATTTTGCAGATTCCAAATTGCTCTTTAACACGGAACATCACCACAAGAGAATAATCATGGAAGCCATCGAGATAGAGAAACACCCTCACAACATGAACAAGCGTGACGACACATCCCGCTTGCCAGACATCTGGAAATTAGCCCTCCCCACAAAAACTGACACCAGATCCAGAGGCACACAGAACGCCAACACCAATCAACCACACCAGACCCAAACCCAGACCCTCTCCACAGATGAATTACAGACACCATCCAGTAGCCAATCCATGGTGGCACCTCCGGATGCTGCACCCCCCTGCAATCCCTACACAGATCTGGCTGACACAAGCCACAAAACCACAGCTCGCCCCTATACACGAAGCCAAGCCAGAGCACAACTAAGTACAGTACAGCCATCTTCTCAGGAAAACTCTTCACAAAGTTCAAGAGGTCAAGACACAAAGACTTTAACAAATAATCCACACCTAATGACCCACCAAAGTGGTACTCAGGATATCACTCAAGAAATCACTCAAGATATCTCTCAAGTAATTAAGGAACAAAAGAAGAAAAGGCACACTAGCCTGGGAACTTCCTCTCTGCCCAGAACATTGGAGGCTATACACCACACCCCCTCTACAGTATTTATAGGAACTCAAACACTGAGATCCTGCTCTGTTCCAGTAACAAGAAGCCGAAAGCACCAGCCTGAAGATGACGAGTGAGACCTCGTCGAAACGTCGCCTAGACACCCCAACTTTTACACGGGAAGACACCCGAGGACACCAAAACCTGCATTCCTATACCCGTGAAAATCTACGAAAGCAAATATTTTATGTGTATATATACATTGGTATACTCTTTGGGTTTTTCCATTGTAATTTACTGCTGTGGACCACTGCTAGGCGTTCTGTTTCTGTTTGTATATTTTGTTCATTTATATCAATATGAAATGCTATTTTGTGTTTGAAATTCATTGCATTTGCAAGCAGCCTAGGCTGCAGGGAGTATGATGGTCATGACTGTTCAGACTACAAAACAAGTAGGGAAAAGTGGGATTAAATGTATGTGTGTGTAAATTGTGAAACTTTTCACCTCTCCACCTGTGAGGAGCTTCCATTTCTGAGCTAAAAACTTCTGTGGATATGTTTTGGCTCTGTTCTAATAATTTTGTTAAAAAGATAGCATCATGCATTTCTATGGAAATGCAGAACTTTTAGACTAAAGGCAACATCCTATGGCAACATGTACCAGGATGAACAGCATATGATACAGCAGATCTCTGGCTCAGCCAGCTGAGTCCATGTTTAGCCAAGTAAGATGGGGTTCAATCTCCAACCCTAGCTCAGCTGAAGATACGTCAGTGTAATTTACTCATCCAGTCTCAGTCGGGATTCAGCCATCTGAGCTGAAGCTGGCTGAGTGAATGCCAGTGCATGTCTCCTAAAAGGGACATTCTGAGGATGTTGTGAGGGGGGGACCAGGGTGGGAGGAAACTTAGCTTGGATCCTAAGCCTGTTCAGTCATGTGACCTAGCACAGAATACTACTTTAAAGCTTTGTATTCCCTGCAACAGGCTTAGGCTGAGCAGCAGCCCCATTGCTAAACGGAGGTTGATCTCATGTAATGCCAGCTTAATTTACTTGCTTTATGCCAGCTTCTTCTGAAAGCTGGCCATGGAAACAGGTTGGCTGGATGCAGGAAAAGGCAGGACTCCTGTGCTTTTAAAGCAGCCTCATCAATTTTCTACCTTCCATGTGTCTTGGCCACCTCATGAGAAGAGAAGACTCTCTGGAAAAGACCCTGATGTTGGGAAAGATTGAGGGCACAAGGAGAAGGGGACGACAGGGGACAAGATGGCTGGACAGTGTTCTCGAAGCTACCAACATGAGTTTGACCAAACTGCAGGAGGCAGTGGAAGACAGGAGTGCCTGGCGTGCTCTGGTCCATGGGGTCACGAAGAGTCGGACACGACTAAATGACTAAACAGCAACAACAACAACAAAGTTTGTATTCATTTCATAAAGATGCAATACGTCTGAAGAAAGTTGGCAGTCAGACACTGCAGCTCATTCTGCAAATTTCTTGAGCCTGAGTCAAGGAGAAATGGAAGAAGAAATGGAACTGAGAAGAAAATGGCAGTTTTGAACAACAGTAAAGAAGGGATAGCAGGATGCAGGGAGGCGATAGCAGTTTTAAATGCTGGGCTTCTGTGTTGCATTCCCAGAAGTCAATGCAAATGCAGATTGACACTTGGCTCCTCTTGAATTATTTCATTTTTATTTAACAAAATTTACAGACCGCAGAAGAATTGATGCTTTTGAATTATGGTGCTGGAGAAGACTCTTAAGAGTCTCATGGACTGCAAGAAGATCAAACCTATCCATTCTGTAGGAAATCAGCCCTGAGTGCTCACTGGAAGGACAAATCCTGAGGCTGAGGCTCCAATACTTTGGCCACCTCATGAGAAGAGAAGACTCCCTGGAAAAGACCCTGATGTTGGGAAAGATGGAGGGCACAAGGAGAAGGGGATGACAGAGGACAAGATGGTTGGGCAGTGTTCTCAAAGCTACCAGCATGAGTTTGACCAAACTGTGGGAGGCACTGGAAGACAGGAGTGCCTGGCGTGCTCTGGTCCATGGGGTCACGTAAACAACTAAACAACAACAACAGGGGTCTTGGACAACAACTCCCACCAACAATGGCAGAGGTGGCTAGGGTTGATGAGAGTGGTCGTCCAAAACAACCAGAAGGCACCAGGTTGGCAAAAGCTGCTTTAGCAGGTCTGTAGAAAAGAGAGTTTTTGCATGACAAACTGTGCTGCCAGGCAAAATCTCCCTCTTCTAATCTATACAGGATCACAGCCTTTTATTGCCTCTCGTCATATTGAATATAATGCTGCAGTGGATCGCCACAAAAAAAAAAAAAGAAATTAAAAAGCAAACCAACCACTGCATGCCACTGATAGACTGATTCAGATCTCACAGTGTTTTGTTATGATTAGCTAACCATTAAATAGCATCAAATATCCAATAAATAGGGGCGCGGGTGGCGCTGCAGATTAAACCACAGAGCCAGGACTTGGCAATCAGAAGGTTGGCGGTTCGAATCCCCGTGACGTGGTGAGCTCCTGTTGCTCGGTCCCTGCTCCTGCCAACCTAGCAGTTCAAAAGCACATCAAAGTGCAAGTAGATAAATAGGTACCGGTCCGGCGGGGAGGTAAACAGCATTTCTGTGCGCTGCTCTGGTTCGCCAGAAGCGGCTTAGTCATGCTGGCCACATGACCCGGAAGCTGTACACCGGCTCCCTCGGCCAATAAAGCGAGATGAGTGCCACAACCCCGGAGTTGGCCACGACTGGACATAATGGTCAGGGGTCCCTTTATCTTTACCTTTATCCAATAAATAGTGTAATTCCACCCACATGCCTATTGGCATTAATTAATTGTTAATATATGCATCCTGCCCCCAAGACCCCACCCCCCCGAGAATATACAGCCTTGGGAAGAAGTGAAACAAATTCAGAATGATTCCAGAGGGCATTTTAAACATTCCTTCAAGAACATTTGCAGATCTTGGTCCTTCTGGACTAAGCTGCAGTCAGTGTAAGTTAGGTTAAATGTCAGAACAAATTAAGAAAAGGAGAAGTCTCTACTCCTGTATGCTTACATATTTTTCTCTTAAATGCGGCAAATCCAACAGTATAATTCAGAAGGAACACAATTGGAAATGGACTGGCAAATATCTCAGGAAAGCTTGGTTGAACTGGAACTTTGCACATGCCTTGAAACTATGTGCACAGTGTATCTTTCCTCTGAGCAATGAAAGCAAGTAGTGGATCAGAGAAAGGAGTTGCTGTGTAAGCCAAAAACTGATCCAAAGCTATAGGCATGCAGGCACAAACACGAACAGCATGCATAAGCCTAATTAATCCCCTGGAACCCAGTGCCATATCTAATGCAGGTAATGCCTCTAATTTAGCTATTAATTATCCCTTGCGAGTAATGGATTCCCTCCAGTAAGCACATCTCATTAAAGTAAGTACCTTCATTTGCATATCCTGAGAAATTCAAGCTCAACTCCTGCAGCAGTCACATGATCTGATTGGCTAAGATACCCATGTGATTCTGCTACAGCTCTGTAGTGGGAACTATAATGGCTGTGATCCATAATGATTCAGAATAACTAACTACCTGTGTCTTTTGTTATTCAGTGTCACCTGTGTCCAGTGCTTGGAATGAACTAGTTCATCGGAATGAAATTTTATTTATTTATTGCATTTATATCCCACCTTTTTCTCTAATGAAGCTCAAAGTGGTGTACATGGTTTCCCCCTCCTCAGTTAATACCCACAACAATCCTATGAGGCAGGTTGGGCTGAGAGGCAGTGACTGGCCCTAGTCCACCAAGTGAGGTTCATGGCCAAGGGAAGATTTGAAGCCCTGTTTCCCAGGTCATAGTCTGTTCCTCTAACCATTATGCACACTAGCACTCTACACCTAAAAGCAGTTGTCATAAGTGCTGGTGAACTAGTATAGGTGAACTAAATTCATTTGGGGGTAGAACTATGAATGATTTCTAGTTCATCTTCATGGCTACTGCCCCCAACCCAGCAGGCGACCTGGACTCTTAGAGCGTGTACACAACATGCACACACGCACATACACACACACACACACACACACACACTTTTTAAAAGAAAGGTATAAAACAAAACATGAAAGGAACATTCTAAGGCTTATTAGGCAGGTATGGAGGAGCTGCTGTTGCTACAGTCAATCACTGTGGCTAAACAAACAAAAGGAGGGAATGTGACGCATTTCCTGTGTCTTCTCTTCTGAAGAGAATCACTTTCTTCTAACAAGAACAGCTTGAAGTGAGACGTAGAGTTCTATTAACAAAGTGAATTACGCTTTGTGCATTTTAACAGCTGTATTGCTAACACAAATTAAACAGCGTAGACATGATTGAGTATGGTAAGCTTATGAGGTAAGCTTCACCTGTTGAAATTCTGTCTGTCAGACATCTTATTACTTCCACTTTTGGACTCTAGATTCCAGGACAGTTGCTTGTGACATTCTGAATGCTGTGTTTTCTTTTGCAGAAGACAAACATTTTATAACTCAAATGCTTACTTGGATTAACTTGAAGTGAACTAGATGGCTTTGTAAAAGAACTGGTTCTGTTTTGGACAGGAGGAACTTGACCTTGATCTACTTCATTTTTAAAAGTAACTTTCCAAGCACTGTTTATGCCCATTCCAGACATTAATGAGATCATCTTGCAAATCTAGGTTAATGCCTGATAAAATATAACTAGACTATAACTAGACTCCTCTTAGATCCCCAAGTTATTCAGCCTTTTGGAATACACCCAGAAGGCCACTTCAGGCTTCTCTTTTCCAATACAGGACAAGGCATCACATTTTCCTCTTGCTTCAGCTAGTGAGTCCTCCTTCCTGCCGTTTAGGAGCTCCTGAGAGATCCTAACTCTGAGAGAACCACAAGAGGTTTTTCATAAGGCTTGCTCCCCCCCCCCCCCCCCGTTTGGCTTTTATGTATCCATAGCCTAGACTAATCACTGTTCAAAATTAAATTATTATTATAAATTATAAAATAGGAATGGAATTAATGGGAGGAGGAAATAACACTGAATTCCTGTGTGTCCCCATTGTCTCTGAGCTTGCTTATCATCAGAAGGCAAGCTTTAACCACTTTATCTGTTCAGTTTTATATCCTGTTCTGAAGGTACAGCACAGTCTATGACAGAAATATCACACAAAGGCTCACATGTTGCTTTAGATGAGTCAAAGTTAGAGCTCATCGCTCTGAAATTTCCCCGGTACATGTAACCACAGCAACCTTATTTTTGGCTCAGAAGAAGAAGCTGTGACATCATAGAGATTTAAAAAAGAAAGCAATTCAACTGAGGAAAGGAAGCTTTGCAGGGATTTAACCAGAGCATCACATTCCTTAAGAGAGCAGCGGCAATTATATCCCCCCACCACCAATAACATGGAAAGCTCAATTTAAAAATCAGCTAATTTCAGTTCGTTCATCCTGTTCAAAAAGGAACTAGTTCCAGTCTATCCCTTTACAAAATGAACTAGTTTGGCTCATGTATGGCTGGGAATGTTACTGCCCTGGAATCTTGGAGAGTTACTGCCTGTCAATGTGGACAATATGGAGGTAGATAACTCCGAAAAGGCAGCTTCCTATGTTCAGTGACTGCAGGGGGTTGGACAGGTGAATATGAATCCTGCCAAAATTGCCTCCCTTCCATTAGCAGGCTTCCTGAACATCTTTTCCACAACTCTGCTCACCAATTCTTAGGATCCAAACCAATAAGAGGTTGCCTTACACCAAGTCAGGACATTGGTCCATCTATCTCAGCAATGTCAACACTGACTGGCAGCATCTCCCCAAGGTTTCCAGCAGGGGCCACACCTAGCCCTACCTGGAGATGCCAGGGACTGAACCTGAGACCTTTTTCATGCAGCACAGATGCTCTGCTACTGAGTTACAGCCCTTGATCTGAATGACTAATGACTTGATGCACACATGTATGGGAATATCAAAGAACTGTAGAGTTGGAAGGGACCCAAATGGTCATCTATTCCAACCCCCTTCAATGCAGGTATTGCAGCTAACAGCCCACCAAGAGAGCAACTTTTGGACTCTTGCTTTTTAATAGCTTGTGTTGGTTTGTTTGTTTTGGTTTTCCAACAGTTCACCTGCAGTGAATTGCCCTTTCTTCTCTCAGGGCAATTCATTCAGGATATGATGATGATCGCCCCAGATCTCTTGAGAAATCAGAGCAGTTGGCAACTTGATTTCCATTAACTGCAGCTGGAATGACCGAAGTAGGAAAACATTAGTGCACAGAAGTCTTTGCAGAAAAAAAGGAGGAAAGGAGGAAGGGCAAAGGCACAGATTTCCAATGACTCATCCAAATATCTGCAGCTCTCCAGAAAACTGGGTTTTGCTATAATCATATGCAGCATGGGTAATATGCATTTCCAAAAAGAGCAAGACTGCAAAGTGACAATGGAGGACGTCATGTGGCCTGACGTTCAAAGCTGTAAGCTGCTTAGACCAGCACAGTCTCAGCGACACAACTTTAAAGAGAAAGCTTGCTAATTCAGCAAATGACAATAGAACAAACTGGCTCGGAACTTATGCAATGTGTATGTGTGTGTATATATATATCCAGTGTCAGCCCATAATTTAAAGTCTTAAAAACATGGCAAGGGACATATGACGGATACAAAAAAAGGTCATGTCAGAGAGAGATGTCAGCCCCAGGGCAAATGACACATTACAGCAGAAAAAGCGTCAATTACAGAACAAAATGCAAGATGATCGATTTCCACCACAGAGAGATCCTAGCAGGAATAATTTGCAAAAACATACCAGAAACTGCTATTATTACAAGTTTAGTAGTTCATGACGCATTTGCAACTTTGGAGAAATAGGCAGGCAAGAAAGTTAACATCCTGTTAATCCATCTCTTAAGAAGCATTTAGGAAAAGCACAGGCTGTTTTTCAAAAGTCTGTTGTAGCACTCACTCGTTATGTTTCGCACATATCTCTATCAATACAAGCTTTAAGATCCATGCAAGTAAAAAACGTAGCATGCAGCTATGGTCTTTGCTATCAGGGGACAATTGGGGGTACGCATATACCAAGCGTTCATGCAATGCTATATTTAAGTGCACATCCTGAAAGGTGAAGACATTAACTGCTTGATAGCACCAACTTGTTTGTGAGGCATGGCTACTTTGTGAGTTTATGTGACAAAACATACTGTAGTAGGTTGCGGGGGGCGGGCAGTCTAGGAGGTATCTGTGGGTCCCTTCCAGAACTGTGATTCTCTGCTAAAGAGTTTTGGGATTTAGTAGAAGAGGCCACAGGACTGGCCAGACAAGTTTCTTTTCAAGACAATGGCCAGAGCTGGCCAAAGTGGTTGGCCTATTGCCATAGAAACAAATGGGCAAACCTTTCCCAACCTCACCCTTCTAGGATGGAGAACAATAGGCTACCATAAGTTGGCGAGGTGTTCTGTGTGTGTGTGTGTGTGTGTGTGTGTGTGAGAGAGAGAGAGAGAGAGAGAGAGAGAGAGAGAGAGAGAGAGCGCTCCTTTGGCTAATGTTGAAAGCTAGAGACACAGAGACTTGTCTTGCCCTGTGCTAGAACCAAAGGTATGGCTTGGGGATCTCCCAGGGGAGGCAAGTTCTGCTAGAGTGTTAAAGTTGCGAGCCCTTCCATCCTATTCCCAGGCTGTATATAGTAAAGGTAAAAGGACCACTGACCGTTAAGTCCAGTCATGGACGACTCTGGGGTTGCGGCGCTCATCTCGCTTTACTGGCTGAGGGAGTCGGCGTTTTTCCTCAGACTAAGCCACTTCTGGGGAACCAGAGCAGCACACGGAAACACTGTTTCCCTTCCCATTGGAGCGGTATCTATTTATCTACTTGCACTTTGACGTGCTTTCGAACTGCTAGCTTGGCAGGAGCAGGGACCAAGCAATGGAAGCTCACCCCATTGCGGGATTCGAACAGTCGACCTTCTGATTGGCAAGTCCTAGGCTCTGTGGTTTTAGACCACAGCTGTAAATAAAACTATTAATCCTAAAAGCACCACAGTCTCTACTGAGGGTTACTCAAAGGAAACTAAACCCTTGGCAAGCACTAGAACATCTGGAACCCAACTTTTGACTCCAGAGCTGTCATCTGCAGAAGCTGTTCATCCCTTTCTTACAGTATCCTTAGCGTAAGAGTTAAACCTGCCCTAGGTATTAGCCATGCAGAGAACCAGCTGGAGTGAAGGGTCACTTCCAAGTTCAAGTTAAGGTCATGGCAAGATAAGACAAGAAAGTGCACAGTGGAGACTCCTTCCCCCTTCTCCTTCGGTTAGTATCCAGAATACTGGGGGATAAAGGCTGGTGGAAATGTCATGGAGGATGCTTTGTGGAGTTTGATTTTAAGGAAGCACCCTTGGAGAATGCACAATGAGGAGCAAAAAAAGTGCAGATTTGTGGAGATTAAATCACCACAATACAGTGGTACCTTGGATTAAGTACTTAATTCGTTCTGGAGGTCCGTTCTTAACCTGAAACTGTTCTTTCTTTCTTTTCTTTTTTTTTTTTTTTACATTATCACCATTTTATTTTATACATGCTCCTATGAAAGTTTTTAGTTGGTAAGGTGCAGAAATGGATTTTTGTCAGTCACATTTTGCATCTTAATAACCTTTAGCAGGATCACCTGCATTTTAACAATGGAGTGCATGGCTACTTTTGAGTAAAAATTGAGTCCTAAACTTAACAGACCCACCACCACCACCACCTGAAACTGTTCTTAACCTGAAGCACCACTTTAGCTAATGGGGCCTCCAGCTGCTGCCACACCACCGGAGCATGATTTCTGTTCTCATCCTAAAGCAAAGTTCTTTACCCGAGGCATTATTTCTGGCTTAGCGGAGTCTGTTACCTGAAGTGTATGTAACCTGAAGTGTATGTAACCCGAGATACTACTGTATAGCATTGTAGGTAAAGGTGGGTGAATCTTTATTTTTCACAAGGTCTAAAGTTTCTTCATGGCAGCTTGTTATTTTGTGCACGGGCACATTTTGGAACCCCTATGGAAGGCTGAAGATGATGAATGGGTGTGCAATAATCAAAAGTGATTGATTTTTAAAAAAATAAAAAATACACACTGAATATTATTTTGGGAATTATAGGGACAGAACTACCTAAAATGTATAGAAACCTATTTATGTATGCTATTACAGTGGCAAGAATGTTACTTGCCCCAAAATGGAAAGAAGCAGAAGTCCCAGCAAAGGAAGAATGGATACAAAAACTTATGGAATATGCAGAAATGGTGAAACTTACTGGAAGAATAAGAAATCAAGATAAGAATTTTTTAAATGAAAGAATGCAAATGGTTTGCTGAATATTTACAGATAAATTATAAACAGATGAAAACATTGGCAGGATTATTGTAATAACCTGCAGTTTTAGAAGAGTAAATCTTTAAAGAAGATGAGTAAATGAGCAAATAAAGTTAATTTGGATATGCGGAAGATATTAAAAACAAATTTAACTGCAGAAAGAGGGGAAAGGAAGTCATGTTTTGAAATGTCAAAATGATTGTAAAATTAGTGAAATATATAAAATTAGTGAAATGTAAGAACAAATGAATTAATAATAACAATACATACTGAAAGTCCTTTGAATACTTATTTGCAGTACCCTATACTACTTAAGGGAACCAATGATCTGTATAAGAGATAATAAGGAAGAAAGGCCGAGACACATTTTTTTTTTCTTTTCCATTTACAGTACCAATTTTCTTTAGAGGAAGGACATTGTCACTGTCATAATCAGTTAATTTGAACATGTATAGTCTGAGCAGTTATTAAGGACTTGCACAAGCAAGCACATAGACAGACTCTGTGGATTCCAAAAGCAGCGCCAGTTATTTTGGATACAGGGATGGGAAGAAATTTGGTTGAGTTCACACTCAAAGGCAAACCTACCTAATTTTCCAAAACTACGTGAACTGAAATGCAGCTGCCCTTCAACATTTGTTCTTCTTCAAATTTTGCAGTCCAGTACTGCAGCCATGTGATGGGTATGAAAATGCCTATACCTAGGGTGAAATTTGCATGCGAATATTCACGAAAATTAATAATTCACAAAATTATTCACGAAAATTGCAGACAAACATATATTTAAAAAAATTGTCCAGTAGCACCTTAGAGACCAACTAAGTTTGTTCTGGGTATAAGCTTGCATGTGCATTTCTTCAGATACTGATGCTGTTTTCATATCTGAAGAAGTGTGCATGCACACAAAAGCTTATACAGTGGTACCTCGGGTTACAGACATTTCAGGTTACAGACGCTTCAGGTTACAGACTCCACTAACCAGGAGGTAGTGCCTCGGGTTAAGAATTTTGCTTCAGGATGAGAACAGAAATTGTGCAGTGGCAGCAGGAGGCCCCATTAGCTAACGTGGTTCCTCAGGTTAAGAACAGTTTCAGGTTAAGAACGGACCTCCAGAATGAATTAAGTTCTTAACCCGAGGTACCACTGTGCCCAGAACAAACTTAGTTGGTTTCTAAGGTGCTACTGGACAATTTTTTTATTTATTTCAACTGTGTCAGACCAACACGGCTACCTAGCTGAATCTAGAAACACATATTAGTGAATGTTGTTCTGCAAACGGGTTCATATTAGGCAAAGTTGCCTACAAATGAGTCCGATGCAAATGTACCAGAAGAAATCCGTACTGAAATGTTGACGAACTTTCACGAAGACTTAAAAAAGGAGAAAGTGATGTGCAACGGAGCAGAACTGAGTTTAAAAATGGAAAATTGGGAAGCCAAAATTGTTGGATTTGTCCATTCCTTTGTGGGATCCCCACCCAAACCCTGTCCTCACCATCTGAGGCTTTTCTTTGTGTGCCCCCTCCAAAAAGGGTGCAGAGGGTGGCGAAGTGAGAATGGGCCTTCTTGGTGGTGGCTCCCCATTGATGGAATACTCTCTCCAGGGGAGCATGGCTGGTTGCATCACTATCTGCTTTTAGGTGCCAAGCAAAACCATTCTCGTTTTTCCTCAGACTTTTGGATGGTCTTTTAGGTTGTACTGCTCTTGTTTCCACACTTGGTTTTTTTTAATGCTATTTGTAAATTGTTCTGAGTTCTCGCCCTGCCCCTGAAAACAGTGACCAATATATATTTGTATTAATAACAAGAACAATTCCTGCCAGTCCACACATCCCAGGCCAATTTCTCCCTGCCGACAATGAAGCTCTGACACTTCTTCGGTCTTTTAACAGGACTTGATGGATCATAACAGTATGTTAATTCAGAGATCCACAACTTTCCGAACACATATAAAAAAATAATTGGCATATCATTTTCACCAAGCTGGCAGATGACAAATTGAACCCTGCTCTTTGGTAGATGTGTTTTGTTTTGTTTGTTTGTTTGTTTGTTTGTTTCCCACTCCTCCTCCCTAGGGAGATCAGAGCCGCGTATGGTGTAACACTATAAAACACCATCTAATGATAGACAACAGTAAAACTCACAGCAGGAGGGCAGAAAAGCCCAATTAAAGAGAAATGTTCTAACAGCCCTCCTAAACACAGGCAGTAAAGAAACCAAAAGTTTTGACTTTTCCATGGTGTTCTTCATCCAAAAACAGGCAACCTCAAATGTGAAGATGTTGAGTCCAAGTTGTTAAAAGACAACACCTGAATTATGGTTATCAAAATGAGAAGAGGCCATACGTTGGTGAATCCAGACAAGGTGTGCATTGATGATTGCAGTGCACAGCTTTGATTTCTATGGTCTCTGTGTGTGTGTGTGTGTGTGTGTGTGTGTGTGTGTGTGTGGCGTCAATAGAATAGCCCATATGTTGTTGGACTACAGTGTCCATCATTCCCAGGCAGTTTGATAATGATGGGGAATGATGTGAGTTGTTGTCCAAGTACATCAGTTGCAGAACGCTGGAGCATTCCGTGATTCACCTAAGTGTTTTACCCCAATCATTTGCCAAAAAAAGTTCTAAGGTTGGAATTCAACAAGATTTGTTCAATTATCATTGTCAAAACAAGATGGCACCTAATTGGCTCTCTAAACACTCATTTTTTCATTATTTGGCTATAGCATTTGGTAGAATACAGATAACTGAACAAACCTTGTTGCATTACATTCTTCATTAAATTATCTTTCCATTGATATATAATTTTAAGGTATTACTCCAAAACAAAGTGGTGTTATGAGCCCTCAAGCCTTGGAAATTCAGTTTCTCCAAAAGGTTTCCACAATTTTGGCCACTAGTGTAATAATATTGTGCTGGAGGAGACTCTTGAGAGTCCCATGGACTGCAAGAAGATCAAACCAATCCATTCTTAAGGAAATCAGCCCTGAGTGTTCACTGGAAGCACAGATCCTGAAGCTGAGGCTCCAGTACTTTGGCCACCTCATGAGAAGAGAAGACTCCCTGAAAAAGACCCTGATGTTGGGAAAGATTGAGGGCACAAGGAGAAGGGGATGACAGAGGATGAGATGGTTGGATAGTTTTCTTGAAGCTACCTGAGTTTGACCAAACTGCGGGAGGCAGTGGAAGACAGGAGTGCCTGGCGTGCTCTGGTCACGAAGAGTTGGACATGACTAAATGACTAAACAACAACAGGTGTAATAATAATGCAAATAATGAGCATCTAAAGACACCTTCATCCAGTAAGAAAAAGTGCTCAAAACGGAAATGTTTCTAATTGTTTCTGTAATGTGTGAAATGGTTCTGATTTATATGAATGTTTCGAGTCTGGAGTTTTCATCTTGCATGAACTGATCTGAATAACTTGGCATAGCTAAATACCAGGAGCTCAATGGGCACTTTAAAAACTTGCCATGCTTTTGCTGTTGTGAAGCATAATCATTGTTGTTATTCATCTCTACAATCTTATGCATTAACATAATGAACGTGTGGCCTTGGAAAAGATGTACTGCCTTCCGTTCTTTCATAAGCCTAACTAGCAAAGCAGCTATTAAGTGCTGTTGGCGACCAAACCTGCTGGGATTCCAGAACCTCTTACAAATGAAGTTGAGAGCTAGGGCCATTCATTGCAGGGATAAGTAGGCTTGCAGCTGTAATTTATTCATGCAGTTCAGCTTGCAGACCTGGTTGGTTCATTTAAAGGGTTCTTGTTAATAGGTGATTATTATCACCACCAGGTTTCTGGCGGTGGTAATTGGGGTTAGAATAATAGAATCATAGAACTGCAGAGTTCAAAGGGACTCCAAGGGTCATTCAGTCAAATGCCTTGCAATGCAGGAATTTCAACTAGGTCCTACATGCCATGTGGCCATCCAACCTCTGCTTAAAAACCTCCAATTAAGGAGAGTCTATTACCTCCTGAGGAAGACCGTTCCACTGTTGAACAGCTCCATTGGCAGAAAGTTCTTCTTGATGTATAGGTGGAATATCCTTTCTTGTAACTTGAAGCCATTGGTTTGGGTCCTATTCTCTGGAGCAGGAGAAAACAAGCTTGCTCCATCTTCCATTTGAGAGCCCTTTAGACATTTGAAGATGGCTATCCTATCTCCTCTCAGTCTCCTCTTTTCCAGGTTAAACATACCCAGCTCCCTCAACCGTTCCTCATAAGGCTTGGGTTTCCAGACCCTTGATCATCTTGGTCACCCACAGTCCAGCTTATTAATATCATTCTTAAATTTTGGTGCCCAGAACTGGATATGGTACTCCAGGTATGGTCTGACGAAAGCAGAACAGAGCAAGACGATGACTTCCCTTGATTACAGATAGGTAGCCGTGTTGGTCTGCCATAGTCAAAACAAAATAAAAAAATTCCTTCCAGTAGCACCTTAAAGACCAACTAAGTTAGTTCTTGGTATGAGCTTTCGTGTGCAAGCACACTTCTGAAGAAGGTATCTGAAGAAGTGTGCTTGCACACGAAAGCTCATACCAAGAACTAACTTAGTTGGTCTTTAAGGTGCTACTGGAAGGAATTTTTTTATTTTGTTTTCCCTTGATTAGTGAGCATTCTTTGGATTCCAAGTCAATTAGCTACAAGCCCACCCAACGGTAACCTCATCCATCCCACATATAGGACAGAAGGAATGAAGACTGTCTCATAATGGCAGGGACAGGGAATCTTGTTCAGCCAGAAACCTGTATTCCATTCTGGGCAACCTTCTGAAGGCGACATGCCAGCTGCAGGTAGGACTAAAGGCCAAAGGTGGTAGAGGGTGGGTGGCTTGGGGAAAGTCCAAAGAACCAGGTAGAGAGGCCTGGAAGGCCACAATTGGCCCTTGGGCCTGAAGTTCTCCACCCTTGCTTAAAGGGGGAAGAAAGGCCTGGAAATGAGAGTTGAGGAGCCAGAGGAACAGATTTAGGTTGACCTGCATCCCTTCCAACATTTCTCAGATGAAAATAGGGACATCCTAAGCAAAAGGGTGGCTTCTGTAAATCCAGGACTGACCCACTCAGAGGGTCTGCACCTGTGGAGGGCTTCCGGGTTGGCACCTCCGGCAATGGCGGAGCTCCTCCGATCGGGAGGAACTTGCTCTGTGAAAAGTAGGTCTGAACCACCACGGCGAAGGCGGAGACCCACTGAAATCACAGGCGGAAGAAGCCTGTGAACTTGGGATTCGGCTGGCACCATTCGCGCCTCCCCTACTCGCGGGGAAACCCTGTTTTGGGGATCCAGAGCGACGTGGGGTGAGTGGCGCGGTGCTTTGAATCGACTGCTTCTTTCACGGAGTGAAGCCGCATTGCTATTGTCAGAGAGCACTGACTTTTTCCTGTGGACAATTGGACTTTAAACAACAACCCGTGAGTAGAACGGAAAATTGGATTTTTAAATACCTTAATTTGGCACCGAACGGGGAAGGTTCAAAACAGGAAGTCCGCCTTCCCTTTTTGTAAATAGACTGAAGCAAAGAGGTTGCAAGCTAAGGTCTTGGAAAGCCTCATGTAAAGGATTAAATTTCCATCTATTGAAACTATTAAACCCCCCTTGGAAGCAGGGGAAGAGGGGGGAAATTGTGGATTGTGCATCCTACAGGAGAGAGTGATAAAAACTAAATTATCACTGCTCTGAACCCCTGGGAATGGGCTGCTAGCAGATTGACATTTTGGAAGAGTTCATTGACAGCGAAAAACAGTCAGTTAATACGAGAAATATATTGTTTCCATTGTCCTCTTCTGTGTTTTAAAAGGAAGAAAAAGTAACTGAAAATTGAAACTATTTTTACTTTTGGAATTGTGTTGGAAAGGATTGATACAAGTGGAGACTGTCCCCTAGAGGGAGTCTTTGAAACTGTTACAAGAGTCGAGCTGAGGAATCCAGCTGTACGATAACTCAGGATCTGGCACAGGAATCTATTTTAACAGGGCAAATTGTTGAAAAGGAGAAGGAGAAAGTTGCTGTTGTCAAATCTAAAGCAATACAAGGGGGAGCCTTAACCTCACAGAGGCAAATTGAGGGTTACAAGTTGAGGCCCTTTATGATTGAAACTAGAAAAAGTCAGATTTTTAAGACTGGAGCCTGGCCTGGCCTGGAAAAGGAAAGTTGGAGAGATCCCCTTATGCAGGGATCAATTGACATTTGGGATATGGACTTGGGTCAGGAGGAGATCGGAGCTTTGGGGGCCTTTGGATTTGGAGGAACCTTGAAACAAGATTTGAAATATTTTATGGATTCTAGTTTTAACTATGGAAATCTGGCTGACCTGTCGAGATGGAATAAAAGTACTGTTGGGTCGGAGCTTCCCCGAGATCTAAAGAATATGAAGAAGATTGGCAGAAGGGATGTGGAGAAGAGTTAAGAACCTCGGACATAAGATCTCCAGGTTGATGGACTGTATGGGGTTGATGGAAGGAACTGGCAGAGGCCGAGACCAGGAAGAGGAGACGGTGAAGAAGATTGGAAAATTTATAGGGAAATTTTGTAAAATTTAATGAGGGATAGAAAAATCTTGGAATGAAATTTTTTGGCCTTAGTGGAAATGTTTTAAGAGGTTAAGTGTAAATAGGTATATTAGTTTTAATGGGGAATAAGATTAAAAATAATTTAAGATAAAGGATTTGCTGAGCTAACTTATAGAAGTGGAATACAAAAAGGGAGGTGAGAGGAGGTCAATGAAACAAGGGAATGAAAGATAGATTATGGTAAAGGTATGATGTGTGTTTTTAAATTGTTTTTGTTTTGTTTCGTTTCGTTTATTGTGTTTAGGTGTTAAGGTTGTGTTTTGTATTGTCTATATTGTATTGTTTCTTTTGTTTCTTTTGTTCCTTTTTTCTCTTTCTTCTTTTTTGTAAGTTTTAAAAGTAATAAATATCATTTAAAAAAGGGGGGGTCTGCACCTGTGTTTCATAGCCCTGCATTTGAGAAGCACTGTGTTAGCCCTTAACCGGCTGTCATGATGCCATTTCCATTTGGAAATTCATTAAAAGTGCACAAAAACCTGCAGGCAGGTACATGAAGCAAATGTTTAAACCCTTTGTCTGTAATGAAAGGGAATTAGGTTACCCATCCAGCAACAGAGGCTCACACCTCAACGGCTGTGTATCAATTTGCTTCCTTCGCAACAGCAGCAGGGCTTGCTAGCGCTGGGGCTGGTACTCTGCCAAACGATGATCATCAGGAAAGTGACATCTTCAATTAGCGATAGTGCGGTAATAGGTGAGGGGAAAGATTCCCCACCGCTCTGCTTTAATACACAGAAGATATCTTTCAGAAATGTTCCAGGTAGGGTCATCTTATTTCTACCTTCCTTTTAATCTGCACATTGATTTATGGTCTGTAGGCCAATATACAGGTATAGACCCTTTTATATGGCAACAGCTGCAAATGTAAATAATTCAAAGTGTAAACAGCAGGAATGTCACCCAGTCAAAGAAGTCTAACTTGATTGTCCTTTGAGTTTTAGTTGATTGATGAAAGGCTTAATTTGCACATGAGTAAAACAACAGCTCTAAGGTGAAAGGTAGAGGTTTCTTTCCTTCAACTGTGAGGACAATGCAGCCCCCTTGAGCTACTAGCACCCCAAAATGCACAGAAACTCAGAACTGTGCAACCACTGACTGCCACAAGAATTTTTGTCTTACCCATTTTGTATATCTGCTTAAAAAGTATGTAAGATAAACCCAACATGGCTAACAGAGAAAGCATAAAACACTACAAGTTACAAAGCCGTTCAAATTGCAATAAATGCACTGCAGGTTACTCAAATAAATTACATACATTAAAACCAAGAACTGGGCAAAACAATTCAGCATGACCACAGGGACATGAAATAGGGACACAAGTAATTGAGCAAAATGAAAAGGGTCTAAACACTTGCCTGAAGCTTAATAAGAGAGGGGGGCAACCAACTTCTGCAGGCAGAGAGATCCACAGCCTCCATGATGACACAGAAAACACCTCACCTCACATCTTGGCCAATTGATCTTCTGAGAGTGGTGGGATGCTTTGCAGTGTCTGCAACACTGAATGCAGTAGATGGACAGGGCCATATAAGAAAGGGAGGCCCTTCAAATATTCTGGTCCCAAGCCACTTGTAGAATACTATTATACTATCTGGGCAACCATTTCCAGAAAGACATGGTTGCTAAAGCAGTCTCATAAAAGAAGCACAGCTGGGGTATTTTCACTGGAGATCTTTAGATACATCCTGCACTCCAGTGTTGTACTTCAGCAGCATTCTTTAATACAAGAAACATTCAAACATTGCTGAATCACCATTATTATTCCGACCTATGGGCTCCATGGACAATACATTTCAAATGCCCTTGTTCACTGGTTCAAAGCCATTCATAGGTTATACTTGGGTAGAAATGAATTCTGGATTCCATTCATCTTTCATACCAGATATAATGGTTATGCTATACTTTTGCATGATCACTTATTCAAAGATTTTAAAAAGATGTGAGGTGAGTCAAAGTCACATTTCTATCTTTCTTTCTTTTTCTTTTTTAAAAAACCAGGGACTCTTTTCTTCTTCTCTTTCAACTCGGCAGCCTCTAAGTAACCCCTCTGTACATGCAGTCAAAGCAGAAGCTGAAATGAGTTGAAGCAGTCTTATCACAGGATAACTGGCTGTTCAAACAAGCTCTAATCGTTGGAACAAAAATATGATCAAAGTGCAATAGAGCCTAACATATCTGTGTCAAATGATCTGGAGTGTGCATGACATAGTGTGCTGCGCCATTTCTCGGGTTTGGAACTTTGTTCTAATCTGAAACACTGAAAGGCAGACAGAATGAAAAAGAGGCTTTGCACTTCCACCATGTAATCTGGCCATTCAGATTTCCTGTAATGCTTCAGGGAAAATTCACACGTATAATAAAATAGTAGTGGTTTGCTGATGCAACAACAACGAAAAACCTCACGTAATATCAAAGTCTCTGTAAATTCACCCAGTGGAGCATCAAGAATTAAAACATGCAAAAAGTGTTTCAGGCAAAGCCTCCTTTGCTGGACTTTGTATTCAGTACACAATACCATCAGTGTTTCACAAATTGTTGGAGCCAATGCATCTCTTGTCTCAGCACACGACTATGAACAACAACAACAACAACAACAAACTGCCAAGTCACATATTCCAGCCATGAAAGCCATTCTTGGTGATTTACAGTTAAAACAGGAGAGAAACCTACATTGACAGCCAGCCTCACAGTTTCTACAAATATCTCTTATTTTGACCTAGATGCATTTATATATCCTTTGCATCTGCTATATAGAAAGGTAAGAGACTACCGTTCAACCCTTGTAGGGGAAGCAGTTTCCCGTGGGTGTAGGCCCCCTTCAGACTGCCACTGATAACACATCAGCTGAGAGTTGTGGATGGTCCATGCATGACCATCTATGGGCCAGGGGTAACCCATGGGCTCCAGAGAAATCCTTCCTTCATTCCAAGTTCTCCCATCCCTTACAGCACGCTTTGCTCACTAGATGTTCATTTATATTCAAGTGTGTTTATATTCCACCTTTCCTCCAAGGAGCTCAAAAGAGCACCCATGGTTCTCCCTCTCACCATTTTGTCCTCTTAACAACCCTGTGAGGCAGAGGAAGCTGAGAAACAGCGACTGGCCCAAGGATGCTCACTGAGCTTCATGACTAAGTGGCAATTTGAACCCTGGTCTCCCAGGCCTTAGCCAACTCCCTAACTACTACACTTCTCTGACTCTCTACAGTTCCCATCACCCCTGGCCCTTGGCCATGCTTGCTGAGACTGATGGGAGTTGTAGTTCAGCAGCCTCATTCCTCGCGCACCTGCCTTACAAACAAACTGTTAAAATACTACTCAGATGTTTGCAACCCCAAGTGCTTACAGGGCCAGCATTCCCTGCAGTTGTCTAGCATATTCACAGACATCAGGTTAAGGACTATAAGCCGCACAGTGGAAGGAAAGGAAAAGAAAACCGGCAACAATAAAAATTTATTCATAGGTTTCATTCATACACAAATAAGCACAGCATAAACACAATGGGGGAAAAGAAAGCTCATACAAATATATTTTGCTTCCCATTGTAAACATATTTCCACACTGTGGAAAGGAAGCATATCATCCCATGAATTGGATATGTTTATTGTAACAAAAACAAAATAATTGCAAATAAAAAGGATTTCTCGAGCATGTCAGTATGACCAGACCACAGCAGCAAAGTCTTAAGATTCAATGTGGGGTTGTTTTTTTAATAAGAACAAGCTAGTTGAGAACTTTAATTATTTTTTATAGTACTTATTACCCACTCTTTACTCAAGGGACTCAGGGTGGTTTACATAAAATGATAAGCTTATATATATAATTACAGTATCTAAAATCAGTCACTATAGTATGTACAAAATAAATGCAGCACAGCAGAAGGGGGTGACAAAGACCACGACGTCAACTCACCCCATGTAGGGAATTGGCTCAGCAATGGTGCTTCTGCTTTGCAGTCAGAAGATGCCACATTCAACATACAGTGGTACCTCTGGTTAAGTACTTAATTTGTTCTGGAGGTCCGTTCTTAACCTGAAGCACCACTTTAGCTAATGGGGCCTCTCACTGCTGCCACACTGCCGGAGCACAATTTCTGTTCTCATCCTGAAGCAAAGTTCTTAACCCGAGGTACTATTTCTGGGTTAGCGGAGTATGTAACCTGAAGCTTATGTAACCCGAGGTACCACTGTTGTACTCAGAAGACGCTCTTTCTTTATAAAAGGGGCTAGTCATAAAAGCACAAAACTGATAGTAACTCCTGTCCAGTACAGGTGAACAGCTTCTCAAGCGGTAAGTCTTTCTACTGTGGATTTGCTGGTTTGCCTGTATTAATGAAAGCATGGAGTGTTTTCTTCCTGCCATGCATTTTAAGATATGGTCAGATTTTCCAAGTAGAAAGTCTGGCAGATTTTCCAAGTGCTACAGCTTCCCCACATTATTCATGGGTGAAGTTGGTTCCCTGAATGTGTAATCCATGGGAGGTGGCACAGAGCAGGGAAGGTGTTTCCCCAAGCTATAGAGTCTCACAGAGTCTCTTTGAAGGCACAGCTCATTTTCTCTACTTATCCTCCATGCTTTTCCATTTTTATTTAAGACCTCAGTTTTCTATTCCAATTGTTGCTTATATACTTTCCCAAGACCATATGGGAGTGACATCTTGCTATAGCTCCATAATGATAGCAAGTTCCAAAATGAATCCCAGTATGGTTAGATTACTGACGGGTTTTGAGTTTTTGTTTTGTTTTGAGAATTAAATGAGAAAGTGTAATCACAGGCTAAGGCGGTATAGGGAAACAGTTTCTCAACCCCACTTTTTATAAATGCTACTTTAAATATTTGTACTTAATTAAATTCCCTGCCAGAATTGGGGGCAAACCTAAGAGAAAGTAACTTGCACAAGTCCAACAAGCGAATAGCAACAATTTGAATTCAGCCCAATACTTTATGGACAATAGTACACCGACTCCTGACATTGGAAATTTAAAGAATATAAAATGGACATTCATTTTTTTAAAAAGTAACTGTATTGGTCTGTTGGACTAAACAATAAGAGAATGTCCCCAGTCCAAAATGTTTGAGAGCTGCTGGTGGACAGTTTAGACAATACTGAGCTAGATGGATCAGTGATCTGACTGGTGATCAGTGATCTGCTTGTGAAACATGGACCACTTATAAGCGCCATCTCCAACTCCTCGAAAGATTCCATCAACGATGTCTCTGAAAAATTTTACACATCACTTCGGAAGACAAGCGAACTAATACCAGTGTATTGGAAGAAGCAAAGATCACCAGTGTCGAAGCAATGATTCTTCAACATCAACTTCGTTGGACTGGTCATGTTGTGCAGATGCCTGATTATCGTCTTCCAAAGCAACTACTCTATTCCGAACTTAAAAATGAAAAGCGTAATGCTGGTGGTCAACAAAAGAGGTTTAAAGACTGTCTCAAGGCAAATTTTTAAAAAATGTAGTATAAACACCAACAACTGGCCTGTGAGTGCTCCAGTTGGAGAACAGTCTTTACCAAAGGTGTCATGGGCTTTGAAGACGCTCGAACTCAGGACGCAAGGGAGAAACGTGGTAAGAGGAGGGCATGCTTGGCAAATCCACACCGTGATCAACTCCCACCCAGAAACCAATGTCCCCACTGTGGAAGAACATGCGGAGTCACCTACAGACTCATTGTTAAAACCGTGTTTATGGAAGACAATTTTACTCGGCTACGAGTGATCGCCAAAGAAGAAGAAGAGGCATTTTCCTATGTTCCTATGTTCCTATGTGTCAGGGCTGCCTCTAGGTCCCAGCTCACAGAGGACCAACGCTAGGCTGTCGTAATGTACAAAAGTCTTTATTGAAGTTCAGTTTCCATTTCAAAGCCGCAGCGTGCAGCCCTACGTCTTAAACTCTAGATCGGCGAAGTCCTGTCTGAGTCTCCTCCCCTCTGACACCAGTTTAAGATCCTAGCCCTGCTACACCTTTTCCGCTGCTCTCTCCTCCTCTGGGTCCTCCTGCCCGCTGGGGCATTGCCCTTTCTGGACTCTTCCGAGGCTGAGTCGCTTAGCTCCTCCCCCTGCCTCCGGCGGGCTTTAGGACCCGGTTCCCAATCCTCATTCTCTGCTGTCCCGCGCTCCTGTACATTTGAACTTGCCTCTCGCGCCAACCCAGTGACCTTTCTCCTAACCGTTACACTACTTTTGTCACTGCTTCCCTCTTCCGGGATACTGGCCGGATCTGACCTCCCCTCCATTGTCCGACTCTCCGATGGAGGCGTGGTCAGCTCTGCCTCGTCTTCTCTCCCTGGTGGGGAATGCACTGGCCCCGATGCTTGGGACTCTTCCCCCCCACTCTGCTCTGGTGGGGAAGCTGGTCCTGATTTCCAACTACTGCTCTGGGAGTCCCTGCTGCCCCCTTGCTCCTGGGGCGTTCCCCTTGGGAACCCCCTACCCCTGGCCACTGGCGCCCCCTTCTGTGAATCTTCCGATTCGCTGGAGAGGCTCATGGAATCCCTCGGACCACTGTCATCTCCTACGCTCCCCTCGGATTCCTCCCCCTCGCTCTCCATTTCCTCCCCCTCCTGTGCCTCTGCTCCTGAGCCCCTGACACTATGCATCCTGACCGGTTGATGAAATCCATACAGCACCAGCGCAAGAAATACACCTTGGAGTGCAGAGCATTGCAAAGTCTAAGGACACCAACCTCTCAAATGGCTTTCCCATGCAACGCTGCTTAGCAACTACTGGACTTATTTTATTAAACCAAATATTGTCCTGGACCATGCTGCGCAACCTATAAGCTCCAAAGCTTCTGCTTCTCTGGCTTGTCTACTTAGTATGTGCAACATGTTATTAGTTTGCTTCCTTACCTGCCTGATGGCCAATATCTGGCCAATACCTGTGTGTCTCTAGGCTGATGGCCATAGAACTCATAGTGATTTGCTATGTGCCATTGATGTTGGTCTCCACGAAGAGACTGTGGTTTCCATTAATTCTGCATGCATTGCCCGTTTCATGGCACAATGACATAATTGTCAGTAGAGGACTGAATAATACATAGGAGAATAAGCCATTTGTTGTGATTATCCTATTCAAACTGTAATGGAACTAATTCACTTTTCCCTATCTTTACAGCACTGTTATTTGTATTTTATGTCTGTGTTTCAAACACACCAGGCAAAGATACGATCATTCGTACTTCCTCGAAATCAACCCTCTTCATCTATTCCAATGTAAATTAATATTTTGGAGCTGAATGCTCTTTCTCTTTCTTCCTTCTCTTTAGATTTCCCCCACCACCAGAACCACAACACACCAGGGAAGAATGCAGGGATTCACGTCTTCTAGCCTGAATTGTTGTTGTGCTTGCAGAGATCTTCCCTCCCCAAACTGAGCAATGCATTTCAGAAAACTACAGGAGGTCTTTTATAGTAACAAATTACTTGTAAAATAGTAATGCATTTTACTGCCCATTCAGTTTTATCTTAAGCATTTAATCTCACTGGCTTTTGCTTGCTAGAGTTTCTCTAAAGTTGCATTTCCTCACTGCATAATAATCCATTTGGGAAGTTATTTGTATGATTTGCTGTTAATTAGGCTTGCCAATCTATTAAAGCTTTCCTCCCTACTGGACAATTAATTATTGTGCTGATTAATCAGTTAATTGATTATTGAATTAGGTAGACTAAGGATAATGGCGGATCAATATAAAATAATTAAGTCTGTGATCCTATGCTCCCTTACCAAGAAGTAAACCACATTGAACTCAATAGAATTTATTTCTGCATATGAGATATACACAGCTGCATTCTTAGTGACTGCCCTCCTCATTTAAATCATATCCTTCCTATTTGCAACTCAGGGCAGAACACAGAGATTTATTGCATTTTATCTTCACAACAACCCTATGGGGAGGGGGGCAAACCTAAGAGAAAGTAACTTGCACAAGTCCAGTAACTGAATAGCAACAGTTTGAATCCAGCCCAACACTTTATGCACAATAGTACACCGAGTCCTAACACTGGAATTTAAAAATATATAAAATGGACATTGCTTTTTTAAAAAAGTAACTGTATTGGTCTATTGGACTAAACAATCATCATCATCATCATCGCGAGAAACCCCAGCAAACCCAGCAGGGCTTGCTTCTGAGCAAACCTGCATAGGTCTGGGAATGCTAACCTGATGTAGCCCTAGTGAAGAATGAAGCAGGACTGTCTCTACTCCAGATTAGTTAATCCAGGGCACTTTTGTCTCTAGCACCACCCTTCATTAACTCTGGCTCCGCCCACCACCAGGATGTGGCCCTGATAGATTACTCCTAAGGGATTGTGGCACTCAGTAGAAAAAGGTTCTCCATCACAAATCTGAGATTACTCTCAGATGTGCTATCCAGTAACACCTGCCTTGTGAGCTTCTCAGAGAAATCTGGTTGGACACAAAATACCTAACAAGAGAGAGCTTAGTCTTTGCCAGCTCTCTGGCTATTGTGCTTCCCACAGCCCTGGGGCCACATCCACAGTATACGTTTAAAGCACTATGATATCACTGTAAACAGCTGTGGCTTCCTCCAAAGGATTCTGGGAGCTGTGGTTGCTTAAGGGTGTCGAGAGTTCTAAGGTGACTATTTTCATTTCCCTCACAGAGCTGCCATTAATAATATAATAATAATTTTATTATTTATACCCCGCCCATCTTGCTGGGTTTCCCCAGCCACTCTGGGTGGCTTATAACACATCTAAAAACATAATACTGAGGAGGCCCTCTGCCTGGTTCCCTGTAACTTCACTTCTCTCAGTGAGGGAACCAGCAGAAGACCCTCAGAGGAGGACCTGAGTGTCTGGGCTGAGTAATGGGGGTGGAGACGCTCCTTCAGGTACATTGGGCCAAGGCCGTTTATGGCTTTAAAGGTCACCACCAACACTTTGAATTGTGCTCGGAAATGTACCGGAAGCCAGTGAGGATCCTTTAGGTGTTTTATGGTCTCGGTGGCCACTTCCAGTCACCAGTCTAGCTGCCACATTCTGGATTAGTTGTAGTTTCTGAGTCACCTTCAAAGGTAGCCCCACGTAGAGCACATTGCAGTAGTCCAAGAAGGAGATAACCAAAGCATGTATCACTCTGGCAGATAGGGTCTCAGCCTGCATACCAGATGGAGCTGGTAGACAGCTGCCCTGGACACAGATTTGACCTATGCCTCCATGGACAGCTGTGAGTCCAAAATGATTCGCAGGCTGTGCACCTTTTATAATGTTGCACTACTTTAGTGTTGTTAGCCGCCCTGAGCCCGGCTTCGGCTGGGGAGGGCGGGATATAAATAAAATTTATTATTATTATTATTATTCAGGAGCACAGTTGCCCCACTGAGGACCAGGGAGTCCCCCACATCCACCCTCCCCCTGTCATCATCCCCCAAGAACAGTACTTCTGTCTTGTCAGGATTCAACCGGTTAGCTGCCATTTATCTACCAAACAGAGACTCGGGTGGTGCTGTGGGTTAAACCACATAGCCTAGGACTTGCTTATCAGAAGGTTGGCAGTTCGAATCCCCGTGATGGGGTGAGCTCCCGTTGCTCGGTCCCTGCTCCTGCCAACCTAGCAGTTCGAAAGCACGTCAAAGTGCAAGTAGATAAATAGGTACTGCTCTGGCGGGAAGGTAAACAGCGTTTCCGTGTGCTGCACTGGTTCTCCAGAAGCGGCTTAGTCATGCTGGCCACATGACCCGGAAGCTGTACACAGACTCCCTCGGCCAATAAAGCGAGATGAGCGCCGCAACCCCAGTCGGTCACGATGGGACCTAATGGTCAGGGGTCCCTTTACCTTTATCTACCAACCGCCTCCATTCCCAGAGTGGTTTAACTATTGACAGGGAACTCTGAGGACTGTAGCTCTGTGAAGGGAACCAGGGTTTCCTAACAACTCTCAGCACCTTTAACAAGCTACGGCTCCCAGAATTCTTTTGGGGAAGCTATGGCTGTTTTAAGTGGCATTATAGTGTTTTGCATGTCTGGTATGAATATGGCTTAGCTGAACTCTTCTCTTAGAATGGATGGGGCTGCTAACTTTGACTGCATTGTGCCCCATGATTTTATTGTGTATTTGATTATTTTAGTTGGTAACTTGGGCCACTTGCAGACCATAAATGTAAAGCACAAGACTTCTCCCTAAAATCCTTGAGATGGTAGCTGAGGGGTGCCGGGAACTGTAGCACTGCAAAGGGTAAACTACGCTTTTTAGGATTCTTTGGGAGAAGCAGGGAGATTAAAATGTATGCTGTGTGTGCAGCCTTAGTCTTCTCTAGATATATGCAGGGCAAAACTAATCACCACTTCTCCTGTGAATTGCATATTATCAAAATGGGGAGAAAAAGGAATGGTGTTATGTATTAAAGAAAGAGGAGAGATTAAAAGTACGTTACAACATGCTATATGTTTATCTAATGCTCTCAGTCCCTGTGTAATCTTATTACTGCAACCTTGATCATATCTCCATCACTCCCATTCTTTGATTTGCAACCCTGATACATTTGTGCCTTAAACGATAATGCTCACTTATTGCCTTAGTCCAGGGACCTTATCTTTTATTCATGCTTTATACATCTTTTAAATAACACAATTTGTTTGCCAAGCCCCAGACCGGCTCGGGTAGTTTATACATAAAAGTGTTTTGAGACCAAAAGTGCAAAGCCTTGTTCTTTCCATTCACAAGGTCATATTTATAGAAGGTTCCCAGAAGTGTCGGCAAAGGATGTGAGCATCTGCTGAGACCGGGAGTTAAAGCTGGAAAAAGCCACAGAATTCTGCAAGGCAGCAGAACGAGCACAATCGCAAATGCGGGCCTTCAGCTATGAGCGTGAACTAATGCAGGAGGTTGTTATACAGTAAGCTGAAAAGGAGCAGTGGAGGAAGCAAAGGGACTTGGCCTTTGCAATTCCTTTAAGGAGGAACTGAAACTTTGCTGTTGCTCCTAGCAATAAGGCTCCCTTCAGCAGATGCACAAGATAGCACATTCTGGCATCTGCCTTTGACCAGGGGACCAAAGGCCATTGGAGTGGCACCTCCTCTCTCAGTGGCAGCAGAGAGGGGCCAGTAAGCATGTTGCATGCACTTGCAAGCGCGTAGCTGTGGGGGACTGCCTCCTGCATGCACAAGGGTTACGCCACAAGTGCAAGTGCTGGCTGCAAGTGCTGACTCATCCTCCTCCCCGAGCTTGGTAGCAGCACTGGAGGGAGGAAATGGGACACCCCAGGATCAAAGCAGAAGCCAGGGTGGCTCCTGTAATTCAGGGATGTTCCAGAAAAAAATGGGACACTTGAAGGGTATGTTATCAGTACACACACTATGTACAGAATCAGGGCCCTTTGAAGCCAAAGGGCCTCCAAATCAGTGGTGTAGCATGGGTTGACAGTGCCTGAGGCCACACAGAGGTGGGGGTGGGAGGGAGGGAAACGGATGGAGTACACAGGTGCATCCATCCTGAGTCTCTGCATCACTCAGGAGATTGCAGCCACAGAGATAAGAAAATAAGAGACGTTCCATTGCATGGAGAGGTCAGTTCCTGGTTCGCATGGAGAAGCAATTTTCAGTGGAGCCCAGCAACAGAAGTGTACAGCTGTATTGAGGCGGGACCAGGTGTTGAAATTTTCTGCCCCTAACAAGTTTGCACCCAGGGCAGCTGCCCCTGTGGCTCCCCACTGTCCCAAATTATTAACCGAAATGAGACTACAGTGAATTGCCACTTTTCTCGCTGTCACTGGCTATTCTAACTGCAGCTTCTGGATCAAGTGGAAGGGAGGCCCCACGTAAAGCAAATTGCAGCCATCCAATTTTGAAGTAGCCAAATGCAAGAACTGCAGCGGCCCAACTCTTCTGGTCTTGGACTGATCAGAGTTGTTTTACTAAAGGCTCCAGAATAAAAATATATTTAAGCACCCCGTCCTCCTTTACTCACTGCAGTCAAAGCTGTATTCTTTGTGAAAAGGTACAGCTTATAACAACTGTTTCCCTTTATGGGGCACTAATTCTGTCCCTCAAAACTGGGGAGACCCATGTGCTGCATCTTAAATCAGAGGACATTCTAATTATTTGGGAGCTTTGTCATGGCTCATTAATTTGTAATTAAATAAAGTGAACTATTTATACATTATTATTCCTTGTGGAAATGTTCAATCAGGAACATTTCCAGAAGGCCCTGTTTCTAATCCTGCTACCTTTAAACATACAATAAACTTTATTTTAATTGTGTGCCCATCCCAGGGGTTTATTACTTATGGTAGAGTTGCCAGAGAAGGGTTTTTTTTTTTTTAATCCAGAAAGCACAGAAGAGATATGAATGGGACCAGAGATAGCTGCTCTTCAGTGAAGGCACTTTAGTGTGACTATTCCTGAGTTTAGAAAGCTCCTTGTGGAAGGTGGCATGGGTAGATTTCTGATCAGGAACAACAGTAAATCTCCTACTGCCAGGGCCATCCATCACCTGAGGCAAAAATGTGCCCTCCCCCTGCTCCCAACCACCCTACTTCAGTGGCCAGCAGAATGCCCTCCTCACCAAACTTGACAAGAGCCAGGACATTCCTCAAGGTGTTGCTGCTTATCTTCTCCAGGGAAGATGAGTGGCAATGTCATGTGCCAGAATGCCTCCCTCTTCCCTGTGGCAGGGGGCTGGGGCAGGCATTCCAGCAGCAGAAGAAGCTGTAGGGCAGGTACAGCTCTTGTGCTTCTGCTGCCTGAAGTGGGTGCTTCACCCTGCCTCATCGGTGGACTGGCTCTGCCCACTGCATTGATGTAGAAGTTGGGGTAGAAGAGTTTGGATTTGATAATATCCCGCTTTATCACTACCTGAAGGAGTCTCAAAGCGGCTAACAATCTCCTTTCCCTTCCATCCCCACAACAAACACTCTGTGAGGTGAGTGGGGCTGAGAGACTTCAAAGAAGTGTGACTGGCCCAAGGTCACCCAGCAGCTGCATGTGGAGGAGCGGAGACGCGAACCCGGTTCCCCAGATTACGAGTCTACCGCTCTTAACCACTACACCACACTGGCCCAGGTGCCACTTCTTTCTCGGGGTTTGATAGTTATGGGTTAGTGGTTTATCCATCCGCTTTTGCCACTGGGGTTGTAAAGAAAGCAAAAGGCATAAGAGTCCTGGCCCAGAGGATTGCTTTGTGACCTCAAGTCTCTGGCTGGACCCTCGGGAATGACAAAGCTCTGGTCTGTTTAATCTAATTTGGAACCACACCTTCTAGAACGGCCTCTATCAGCAACCATTGCACTTGGCTGCAGTTGAGACAGAGAGACCCCCTCTATCAGTCCTGCTGCTTGGCTCCTCCCCTCCTCCCTTCAGTTATCAGTCATTCCACTCAGGTGAAGCAGAAGGAGATGAGAGACAGTGAGGCCCCTTCCATCAGGCCAGCATGGACAAAACATCACTTGACCCCTCTTTTCCTAGATGTGTCTCCATCACCAGTCATGCCACCTGGTTGAGTGAGGGCTGAGACAGTGAGGCCCCTTCAGTCAGCCTGGCTGACACCCTTGGCTATTGCGCTTTCCCCTTCACAGAACAAACTATATCAGCAGTGGCCATGCTTATTATTTCCACCTTTCCTCACTGTCCTTTCCCTCTTTGGTCTCTTATCCAATAAATTGGAAACCGTTGTTGGAAGTTGTGAACTGCCTTGAGTGCAATTGGGAGAATACAAGTGGAGCAAGTAAATAAATAGTAGAGAATTTTGATCCTCTGCCCAATCTTGGTCCTGATCCTGGCAGAAGTTCAGAAGAACAGCCAAGAATACAGGACCCTTTAATTTATACCATATGTTTTACCATCCCCCCTATTGCATCCCATATGGGCTGGGGGGCAAGATGGACCTTTATTCTGACCCCACAGGGCTATTTGTATATTAATTGCCTCTTTGCAGATCCCCACCATGGCTTGACCTTCAGAAAGACACCTCTAGCTTAATTATATAATGTTGTTGAATGCCTGCAGCTGGCGAGGACTTCAGCAGGATTTGTGGGTGTTCAGCACTTCAGAAACGTTAAGGCTGTAATTAATCTCTCAGTGCCTCAGTTTCCATTTTTGTAGGTATGTGGCAAGGTGAGCATTCATTAAGGGTTGCAGAGGGCATTGTGAGCCTTGATAGAAACTGCTAATGTGTGCAAGTAGAAGGGAATATTATAATTCACGTAAATAGATAGACAACGCACTCTCAGCATTTTGGGTGCCAATTTTCATTTGCAAACCAAGTGGTACGGAGGAGGTTTGGTGAGAAAACTGTAACTGTCTGAAGAAGATTCATGCCCTCTGATGAGACCTACTCTCTATGCTGATGTGGCTTTTAAAATATGTGGTGCAGCTGCAAGATTGAACATAGATGGTATTATAATGTTTACGGGTTGTAGCTCAGTAGTAGAGCACCTTCTTTGCCTGCAGAAAACCACAGGTTCAGTCCCTTGCATCTCCATATATGGGTAGGAGAGACCCTTGTCTGAAAAGAACTGCACCCAGTCCTTTAAAGCACTTATGAGCTAGATAAACCAATGATCTGTCTCAAGATAGATCTCACCAAGTGGAAATAGTGCATGGCATGGGACCTTAACACTCAGGAATGTGCTTGTTCATTCATGAGAATGTGCACGGATGCACCCTATTATTCAGTTTACTATTTAATTCAGGGGATCGAGATACGGATATGCTCGTACCCCTTCCAATCTGCGCCCCATCCCGAGAGACGAGGGTAGGGTGAGCAAGAATTACTCACCGCCGTCACTGGTGTTGTGCAATGCCAGGTCTATAGGCAACAAAACCGCCACCCTGCGATATTTCTTCACCTCGCAGGGGGTTGACCTGGCTTGTGTGACAGAGACCTGGGTGCGCGAAGGGGAAACTGTTACCTTACAAGAGATGGCGCCCCCGGGTTTCTCCGTCCTCCACCAGTCGTGGACTGGGGGCTGGGGGAGGGGTGGCATTATTAATCTGGGAAGATTGTTCTTTCAGGGCTCTACCATCGCCATCGATCCCCGGCATTGAATGTGTTGGCCTAGTGTGGGGCTCCAAGGTGAGCTTGGCTGTCTGGCTGGTGTACTGGCCACCTAGCGCACCAGCAGCCACCCTGTGAGGCCTGCTGGAGGCGGTGGCCGGCTGGGCCTTGGAGGTCCCTAACCTAATTGGTATTGGGGGACTTCAACATCCATGCTGATGCCACTCCCTCCTCACAGGCTCTGGACCTGGTGTCTTCCATGGCAACACTAGGGCTCTCCCAGTTTGTTTCGGGCCCCACACATCAAGCAGGCCACACGCTGGATTTGATCTTTGCCGTCGGTATAGATGTGATCATGTTTCCTTCGATGAAGGTGCCATGGTCTGATCACTACGTTCTGAAAACCAGGATTGACGTTCCACCCCCACCAGTGGTGTAGCGTGGCGGGTGCAGGGGGGGCTGTCCGCACCGGGCGCAACATCGGGGGGGGGCGCTCGCCGCCTATGGAGTCGCCGAAGAGCCTCGGGCGCAGGCTGTAGCAGAGCCCCATGTCTCGCGGAACCGACGAGCTGTGCACGCGTCCGGGCTGAAGGCGTCTGGCAGGCAGCGGCTCTCAGCACTCGCCGTGGTCCCCGTGCGTCAGGGCCGCGGAGGGTGCGCCAGGCAGCCCCTCCTCACAGCCCCGCTGCTGCTGCAGCTGCTGGGCCATGTTGCATTTTCCTCGCCTCTCTGCCCTCCTCCTCCTCTGGGCAAGCGGCGCCGTTTGGGCAGCAGCGCCAGCGGCAACTCGCCTCAGATCACCTGACACGGACCCGCTGCCGCCACCGTGGCTACCTTACCGTAAATACCCCAGCCCAGGCAGCAGCAAGAAGAAGCTGGCAGCGGCGGCAGGTTAGGGGTTAGGGGCGCAAATTACTTGCCTTGCCCCTGGTTAGGGGGCGCAAATTACTTGCCTTGCCCCAGGTTAGGGGGTGCAAATTACTTGCCTTGCCCCAGGTTAGGGGGTGCAAATTACTTGCCTTGCCCCAGGTTAGGGGGCACAAATTACTTGCCTTGCCCCGGGTGCTGACAACCCATGCTACACTACTGACCCCCACCCTGCTTAGGTGGCGAGCCGATTTGGGCTCGCCCGCAGAGGCTGATGGACCCTGTTAGATTCCATCAAGCCTTGCGGGACCTTTCTCCCCCTGGCGACTCATTGACTGAGCTTGTTGAGGGCTGGACTACCCAGCTCCTGGCAGCCATCAATGAGATCGCACCTAAGCACCCTCTGCGACCCCGCAGAAACCGGGCTCCCTGATTTACCGAGGAGCTCCAGAAAATGAAGCGGGACCTCAGACAGCTAGAGTGAGTATGGCGGGGTGCCCATGACGGAGCTTCAAGAACACCTTATAGGGTTTTTATGAAAACCTACGAGATGGCAGTGAAGGCCGCTAAGAATCCTACTTCTCGGCCTCCATTGCATCCACTAGCTCTTGCCCGGCACAATTATTTAGTATAATTCAGTCTTTAACATCCCTCGAAGGACAGCCAAATTTAAATAACAATTTGACCCACAGCTGTGAGGCATTTGCGAGCTTTTTTGCGGAGAAGGTCCTGTTGCTCCGCCATGATCTCCCTGCCAATTTGGATACAATAAAGGAACTGGAGGCCCCTCGACTGTCCTCAGGTCCAGTATTGGACCACTTTGACCAGATATCCCCAGACGACGTGGACAGACTCCTCCGACCTGGAAAGCCCACCACTTGTCCTCTCGACCCGTGCCCGTCTTGGCTGATTAGAGCATGTCCAGACGAGGTGCGGGCCCCCCTGGGGGATATCATCAATTTGTCCCTTGGCACTGGGACATTCCCAGGGGAACTGAAGGAGGCAGTGGTGCGACCGCTCTTAAAGAAAACATCATTAGATCCCTTAGATCTATCCAATTACCGCCCAGTTTCGAATCTTCCATTCCTGGGTAAGGTGATTGAGAGAGTGGTTGCTGAACAGCTTGGTAGGTTTCTGGATGAAACATCGGCTCTGGATTCATTCCAGTCTGGCTTCCGCGCTGGTCATGGGACCGAGACGGCTCTGGTTGCCCTAACAGATTATCTCCGCAGGCAGCTGGATCGAGGCGGGCCGGGGCTGCTGATTCTTCTAGACCTGTCAGCAGCCTTCGACATGGTTGATCACGAACTCCTGGACTACTGCCTTGCCGACGTGGGGATCCAGGGCACAGTCCTTCAATGGCTGCGCTCGTTTCTCTCTGGTCGGGGACAGAGGGTGGCGCTTGGGGGGGAATTGTCATCGTGCCACTCCTTGGTGTGTGGAGTGCCCCAGGGTGCGATACTCTCCCCGATGCTTTTTAACATCTTTATGCGCCCCCTCGCCCAGCTTGTCTGGAGTTTTGGGCTGGGCTGCCATCAGTATGCTGATGACACCCAACTCTATCTGTTGATGGATGGCCATCCTGACTCGGCCCCAGACACACTGGCGAGATGCTTGGCTGGATGGTTACGTGGGAGCCAGTTGAAGTTAAATCCTTCGAAGACAGAGGTCCTCTGGCTGGGACAGGACGATATGGGATTGAGGGGGCAACCCCCATCTCTTGTGGGGGTGCAATTAGTGCCAGCAGCGTCCGTTGAGAGTTTGGGTGTAATCTTCGATACCTCCCTCTCCATGGAGGCGCAGATTGCAGCTATAACAAAGGCGGCATTTTTTCATCTCCGCCAAGCTAAGCAGTTGGCTCCTTACCTCTCTCGCCCTGACCTAGCCACTGTGATCCACGCGACAGTCACCTCCAGACTGGATTATTGTAACTTGCTCTACGTGGGGCTGCCCTTGAGACTGACCCAGAAACTCCAGCGGGTGCAGATTGCCGCGGCGAGACTCCTTATGGGGTCTTCGCTGCGAGATCACATTCATCCAGTGCTATACCAGCTGCACTGGCTCCCGGTGGAGTACAGGATCAGGTTTAAGGTGCTGGTTTTAACCTTCAAAGCCCTATACAGCCTAGGACCCTCGTACCTACGGGACCGCCTCTCCTGGTATGCCCCACAGAGGAACTTACGGTCTTCAAATAAAAACATCTTGAAGGTCCCAGGCAACAGAGAGGTTAGGCTGGCCTCAACTAGAGCCAGGGCTTTTTCGGCTGCGGCTCCAACCTGGTGGAACGCTCTGTCACAAGAGACAAGGGCCCTGCAGGACTTGACATCTTTCCGCAGGGCCTGCAAGACAGAGCTGTTCCACCAGGCCTTTGGTCAGGGCGCAGCCTGACTCCCTCCTTTGGCAATCTTTGCAGAACTTTAGTTTATGGTTGCCATCAATTTTGATTTTAATTAATTTTTATAATGTTTTTATAATGTTGCACTATTTTAGTGTTGTTAGCCACCCTGAGCCCAGCTTCGGCTGGGGAGGGCGGGATATAAATAAAATTTATTATTATTATTATTAATTTTAAGAGGTACCTCTAAGCAGTTTACATATCTAAATGAAAAAGATTATGTACACACATATTCCGCATATAAAACAAAACAATGCTTTTCCTCCTCCTCTAACTACATTTTAAGAAACACAATTAAGCAACAAAAATATCTCAAAACAATGTTGTTGTTTTTTAAAAATAATATTTATTAAGGTTTTAAAGGTTACAAAAAGAAAAAGAAAGCACACCAAGTTAAACACAAACTTGTAAAAAAACAGAAAAATAGAAAAATAGAAACAATTAAAAACAAAACAAAAAAGAAAACACAACAAACCTTCCCATAACTTATCTTTCATTTGCTTGTTTCCTTGACCTCCTCACACCTCCCTTTTTTGTATTCTAGTTCGGTTAGCTATTTCAACAAATCCTTTCCATCCTTCCCAATTTTTATCCTATAATTTATCTTAATATAATGTAACTTTACCTTTCCTCCTTTCATCCATTAACAGTCTATTTTTACTTAGTCCTTTATAATATTTCTGCTAAAGCCACATAACTTCATTCCAGCCTCCTTCTAGCATTCCTTAATTTTACAATGTTTCTGTAAATAAACTTTAAATTTCTTCCAATCTTCTTCCACCGACTCTTAAAAATATCTCAAAACAATGTACATCAATAAGAGCCACAAAATCAAACTGTACACAAAATGTCAAGATACAATATCGAAAGGGAACATAATTACTATTTATATACATATATCACCTGGAAAAATCTCACAAATATTACAAAAACACACACCTGTAATAGCATGATCACCAAAACCATTCACACATACACTCCTCAAAACTAATCTGAACACACAACCCCCACTTACTGTATGACTCAACAGTCTCCTTACAGTGACAAAATCCATCTGCTTCCCATCTTGCTCAAGTCAAAGTAAGGAAACCTGAAACCTGAAAGAGGACAAAGGCCAAGCTCTACCATTAGGCGAAGTGAGGCAGCAGCCCCAGGCAGCAGTTGCTGAGATGTTTGACAGAAAAGCAGCAGCAGCTCGCTGAGTTATCTCTCTTGATCCCTGTGTGCCAAAAAAAAAAAAAAAAAAAAAAAGCCTGTTGTGCACCTCCTAAACTAGCCTGTTGCCCTCAGGGTGCTAACATGTCACCAGTGTGCAAATTAGATTTCCCTTGCAGTCTGGCTGGGTTCTATATGTAGAATGGAGAGAGCGAGAGTGAGAGAAGCATCTTTTCCTTTGTCTCAGGCAGCAAAATATATTGGTCTGACTCTGATAGACAACTCTACCAACTGCACAATAACCCCCCTTCCAAAGCAAATACAGGGTCAAAGTCCCCCAAAAACAGATACTCTCCTTAGTAACTCTAGGGACAATCAGAACATGTTTGATCTTGGCTGTGACTTGAGAAACTAACACCTTATTAACTATCATATCTTGATGGCTCTTAAATGGCATGCACAATTTTCACTTTGCACTGCTGGGATTTGTACATTGCTAGAAATTCATTAAAGCTAAATGGCAGCAAGAGAGAGTGCAGTCCCAGACGGCACCTTAAATACAGCAGGAAGGCCAGCGTTGCCAGTGGGATGTAACTGCCTTATATGATGCTACAGGAGAAGGATAGGGAAGGTTGTCTGGCAATGGCTTCCTATCTTACAGAGTGTGACAAACCCACCTTAGGCCTTAGGCATGGTAAAGACCCTGTCATCAAAGTTGTGCAGTTAATAGCAGTGGAGGCTGCTGTGTTAGGTAGAATGGGACATCTGTCTCCCCAATTTCAATCTGCCCCCACCTATCTGCCTTCTTACTTACAACCAGTCCAATAGCAATACCTGTCAGCTTCTTCTTCCTTAGTCTCAGAGTTGCCCTTGCAGAAGTCAGAAGGGAGGAGGAGGACAAAACTAGAATTAGTTGCCTCAGCCTGCCATTGGCTCAGGCTCCACTTACTGTTTGGGCTCCCTAAATTCCAACCCACAAAACAATATGTGAACTGAAACATAGCCACCTTTCAGTAGCATAAGAGTACCACCTCCTTCTCAAAAGCTTAAGCCCTGCCCTCTTATATGCCCTTTCCCTGATAGTTACCCATACTCACTTCATTTATTGGGAGCACACACAGCAAGATCTTCAAAGAGGGAGCTAAGGTTTTAGTTAGATACATAACGGAGAAGACAAGCTTTCAGACAGATTAACAGTGGAGACTAGGTTAAGCATGAAGGCTTCATAGGAGTTGCTTTCGAAAGGTTGCTTATCATATAAAAGGGGGTTGTAATCTAGGTACAACAACAGTGTGTGTGTTATACGGGTGTGCACATTATTTTATTGTGATTTGTATCCTGCCTTTCTGGAAAATTAAGCCTCCTGCGAAATACAGTAACATGAAAATAACTGAACAAAACCTAAGTCAAAACAAAAAAAATTCCTTCCAGTAGCACCTTAAAGACCAACTAAGTCAGTTCTTGGTATGAGCTTTCGTGTGCATGCACACTTCTTCAGATACACTGAAACAGAAGTTTCCAGACCCTTCTATATAGTGAGAATGTGGGGAGGGGTATTACTCAGAAGGGTGGTAGGAATGGGTGATTGGCAGATAGCTGTGATGAGCCTGTTGACGACTCTTAACGACTGCAATAGGTCTTACAGGAGGAAGCAAGGGGTGAAAAGGTGAAAAATGGCTTTGTCATGTATAATGAGATAAGAATCCAAGGTCTTTGTTCAGGCCAGGTTTCTCCATGGTTTTAAGTTTGGTGATAAGTTGTAATTCAGCAGCTTCTCTTTCCAGTCTATTTCTGAAATTCCTTTGTAGTAAAACAGCTACAAAGATCTACAACCTCTCCTGGACAATGACAATAAGACCTATTGCAGTCGTTAAGAGTCGTCAACAGGCTCATCACAGCTATCTGCCAATCACCCATTCCTACCACCCTTCTGAGTAATACCCCTCCCCACCTTCTCACTATATAGAAGGGTCTGGAAACTTCTGTTTCAGTGTATCTGAAGAAGTGTGCATGCACACGAAAGCTCATACCAAGAACTGACTTAGTTGGTCTTTAAGGTGCTACTGGAAGGAATTTTTTTTGTTTTGACTATGGCAGACCAGCACGGCTACCTATCTGTAACTAAAACCTAAGTCGTTAGGATTCTTTGTACAAGGTAGCAGGTAGTAGATGACCTTGGTCCACATACTTAGGGGCTTCAAAACCTCATCCTATTGATCCATGATGGTCTAATGTCACCATAGAGGGGCCCATGACCCCATAAAGTCAATCAGGTACTCTGTTTTGACTGATGCCCAGTTTTCCCCTTCCCTGGTTGGCTGGGGGGCTCAGAACCACATCTTATTGCTCCATGAGGGCCTGCTGTCATCATACAGGGCCCCATAAAGCAAAATACCCTGCTTAGCAGTTCAAAACATTGCCCTATATGTCCACATGGCTAGGGGTTTCAAAACTTCATCCTATTGATCCACAATGGTCTACTTGTCAGTGTAGAAGAGTCCCGTGACTCGTGACTCTTATCCTTTTTTTGACTCCTGCCCAGATTCCCCTTTTCCAGATTGGTTGATGAATTTTCATTATATATATATATATATATATATATATATATATATATATATATCGCAAACTGATGTGGAAATATGGAGAACTGAACTTATGACTGCAAAAATGAGAAACTGAGAGGAACTGAGATTGACAGATATGCTCACCCCAAAGGGCACTGCTGGGTTTTATATTGTCTCCCAGGCATTTTAACAAGTACATGAGCCTGCAGGAGCAAGTCACCCAGAGGGGTTTTCTTGACCCGCTCCAAGCTCATGTGCACCAAATGAATTTTAAATCAATCAACCAATGACAAAAGATGTCTCCACAAAGTGTGACAGCAATAGATCCCTCTCCGCTAATCATAGCCATTCCTGTTCATAGATCGTTCCTATTTGTGTGATAACTTGGTACATTCTGGTTATCTATAAAGCAAGATTTAGAAACCGCATTTCTCTCCCTGCTCCAATCCTCTTGGCTATTCTGCCATGTATCCCACATTGCTCCTCCAATGTGGCAGGAGTCAAAGCCTGCTTGCTGCAACACGCAAGCCTTCTACTCCCAGCAGCCCAGCCGGTGAAGAGGTCAGGCATGAGAACCCAAAACAATAAGCAAAGGAATTGTGAGTCTCAGAGGTATTTGGTTGACTTAGTGTGACGAGTTGCAAATCCCAGGGAAAGGCCCAGGCAGAAAGCTATGATTGCATATAATCTGATTTACAGCCCCAATGGTTCACATGAAAAGGGGGCGGGAGAGCGAGGGAGACAAGTGTGATTTCGCTTGGGGGGAAAGCCAGTGGGAGATTTATGCCGAATCTTCAGGTCTTCAGCTCAACCTTTTGTGATGAAGAGCTCTAAGAGAGCAGGGAACTACTGACAAACAGCTACAACAGGCATACAGATGATAATAATAATGTTTAATGTTGCTTAATTTGATTAAATATCAATATTTCATTTAATCAGATTTTAAAAGAAGGAACTATTTTCTGTCAATGGCACCCTGTAGCTTCATACTCATTGGCAAGAGCACTGGTTGGTGGAAGCAAGTTTACGTACATCTCAGTGAATAATTGGCTGAAATACGCTCTTTATTACATATCCAGAAGTAGAAAAGAAAAGAAGAGGCTAAGGACTGAAGATTCTAGCTATCAAAATTCTACTCAAAGCAGACCCATAGAAGTAAATGGGCATAAATTAGACATGTTACACACAACCCTTAATTATTATAATGAAAATATATCCCCGAGGAGCTGTCCACCTGATATTCATGAGATATCACAACGAATTCAGGTGACAAGCCTCTTTGAAGGACCATTCCCATGTGCCTGCAAAGAGGCTCACTCAATAATTAAGAGGGGATTTGCAATGAAACCCCTGCTAAAATAGTTCCCCCTCTTCATTTTACAAGGGTTTCAATGCAAATCCCTTCATGATCCTAGACCAATCAATGTATGCTGCTGGGTGCTGTGAGCACACATTACTCCAGAAGAGGAAGAAGTGGGAACTTACTTTAAGCTCCCAATTGTTCCTTTGAAACCATATTGGTGCCTGCCCCACACCTGATGTTCCAGAGGATATCAGGCGTAGGGAGGATGGGCATGATTTTCCAGGAATGTCCTGGTGGGCCAAACTGATACCCCTGGTGGACCAAAGTTGGCCCACAACTTGCCTTTAGACTGATTCCACCCATCTATGATGTCCATGGGATCATGGACATGAAGAAGTCTAAGTGCAGTTGAGACTCATGACAACAAGATTGTCATGAGCTATGGTTGTTATTGTCAAATATATTTTGGCAAAACGATTTAACAAAACCAGATCTGCACTCCACATATTCTTCATTCTGTTCTCTTTCATGTAATATTACTGGAATAAAAAAGTTCAGTGCTGCCCCCTTACTGTCTGATACTCACATCAAACCAGTAGTAACAAGAGGGAAGGAAAGAAAAAGAGGGAGGGAGGCAGGAAGGGAGGGAGGGGACAGTATTTTTATTGGACCAATGTCAGTGTTCCTATTAGAGAAATACTTGTGAAAAGGAACATGGATTCAGCAATAAGTTCTCCTTCTGGTCATCAATACATCCTATCAAATATGACAATATCTGTCCATGGAAACAATAATGAGGATAGAAATTGCAGTGGACCTATCAGGAATGCATTCCAGAGACCAACAAAATACTATTAAGTATGGAACGCTTCACGAATTTGCGTGTCATCCTTGCTCAGGGGCCATGCTAATCCATTGCTAATCCATTGCTGTATATTGTTTTAAATGTTTGTTTTGCTACTGGGATTGTAGTTCCATTTGTGTTTCTCAAGCTGGTCTGTGACCGTAATAAATTTCATGTACTATTAAGTATGAAACTCAGCAACTCTCAGAAAAGCACACTTTCATGGGAGCCAATGACTGCATTTGGATGTCATGTTAATCCATGGTTTATCATGACAGGACCAAGCCAGCTCCTGACTGGGCTTACGTAGCTGCCCCCAGCCCTCCGATCCTTCACTTCTGTTTTTGATTAACCAGCTTGTTGTGTTATCTGAATATGACAAACTGTTAAATCTTAACCATCTTCACCATGATTAACCATGAAACTATGTTTTATGAAGCTGGCTTGTTTCAAAAAGCTGTGATTCAGCATTTAGAGTTCAGAATACATTGTGGTTAATCAAAACAAGGGACAAAATCTTCAGATCTCCTGCTCATGGCCATGCCAGAGGAGTTTATCATGACTGTAGCTCGCAAAGGCAGCCAGAGTTTATTATGCATCCTACAGTGCAACTGTGACAAAAATGCACAGAAACATCTGGAGCCTTCACCAAAAGTGAGCAGTTTTTCAAGAAATGACAGTGTAGATGGAACCAGAGAGAATTCTAACAGGAAGATGGATTTTCCATGCAAATAGCCTACTTGGAACCTGAGAAATGTATTTGCAAGTGGAATTCTTCTTTGCATGCCAACAGAAAGTAGCGTTGAAGTCACAAAGACCTCTGAGGTTCCACCCAGACTCCAAATTCTTAACTGCTTTTAATCAGGAGAGGCAAAGTGGGCCATAACCCTGCCAAGATTCTGAATTTCCCCAAATTTCCAAAGCCATATTCCCTTCTTTCTCCTGTCCCTCACAATTATACCAATACATTTCCAGTCACTAGGAGGCTTTCTGTCCACCTTCTCTGCCTAGCCAGTCATAAAAACCACTGGCAGTAAATTCCCACTCCCGTTTCTAAGGGGAGGAAGCAAGCAAGCAAGCAAACAAACAAAGCAACTATTTCATATACCAAAGGCTACTGAGGACGGATGGGAAGATTCTTCTCCTTTTCTCCCACTGTGTTCTCTCTCAGAAGCCACGCTTCACCATGAACTTAAGCTGGGAGAGAAGCAGCCAGGGAGAGCAGAATTCTGTTGGTCCATCACAGGTCACCATGGGGCTGTTTGCTCTTAGCATTTTCACACATCATTTGTACTGCAGCGTGCGTGTGTGCATGTGTCAGGGGAACAACCTGCCCATGTGGCAAGGTGAGCCCCCCCCCGAGTGTTGGAAGCTCACAGGTGGTACCCACACAGGCCTTCCACCTGTCCTGCTGCCTCCAGAGAAGTGGAGCTGGCAGTAGCACTGGTTTCCGGCAAGATCTCGTAAGATCTCACCATAGAATCATAGAATCATAGAATCATAGAGTTGGAAGAGACCACAAGGGCCATCGAGTCCAACCCCCTGCCAAGCAGGAAACACCATCAGAGCACTCCTGACATATGGTTGTCAAGCCTCTGCTTAAAGACCTCCAAAGAAGGAGACTCCACCACACTCCTTGGCAGCAAATTCCACTGTCGAACAGCTCTTACTGTCAGGAAGTTCTTCCTAATGTTTAGGTGGAATCTTCTTTCTTGTAGTTTGGATCCATTGCTCCGTGTCCGCTTCTCTGGAGCAGCAGAAAACAACCTTTCTCCCTCCTCTATGCGACATCCTTTTATATATTTGAACATGGCTATCATATCACCCCTTAACCTCCTCTTCTCCAGGCTAAATATCCCTAGCTCCCTTAGCCGTTCCTCATAAGGCATAAGTCTGGTGCCACTGGTACTTCACAGGTGCCACCCGCAACTCAGGTAAGGAGAGGGGGGGACAGGGCAGCACCAGTGCAGCATGTTCCACTTTTGCCTCAAGTGGCAAAATGGTACACATCACCTCATTGTGTGTGTGGAGGCTTTTGCTTGTGTTTTCTATCTGGGAGAAGACCTGTGTCCCCCTGTTGGAGTGTTAGGTTCTTCCCTTACCTTTTAAAAATCATTTTTTTAAAAAACCAGCACATTTATTTTGTGAGAAACTGTCAGGGAACTGGAGACAGAGAGGGAGAAGGGAAGGAGAAGTTACCGGGAGATAGCCCCTGTAATTAGCAGCCTCTCATCTTCAGAGGAAGGAGAAGACGAAGGGGGGTCAGAGGGGAGTGAATCTGAGAGGGAGGAAGTACTTCCGAGGGCAAGTACCTCTCGTCACAGAGGCAGGAGGGGGGTCGGGCTTAGGAAGTGGCTATGCTGGCCCCGAAAGCGGAAGGAATCTAGTCGGCACAACTTCCCACCATGATCGGATCGTTATTTTTGGACTGTTTGTAAATACTGCCAAGAAGCAATACATAGCTGTAAATATGGCTGGTTTTCCGGACTTTTATCTCCACTGAGCGCTCACAACTCACAGCAGCTGATAGTGCTGACAGAAACCAAGGTGTCAACTCCACAGTCATCCCCACCAAGCTTACTCAGTCGGGGTCAGGAGGAAAAAATCCCTTCTTGGTCCTTGAAGGCCTTTGTTTTGTTTTAAAAAGTGGGGGCCCCTCATGCAGCAAAGGTTGTAATCTTGATCTCAATGGAACTTACTTCCAGGTAGCTATGTATAGAATGGCATTGTACAGTGGTACCTTGGGTTAAGTACTTAATTCGTTCCGGAGGTCCGTTCTTAACCTGAAATTGTTCTTAACCTGGAGCACTTTAGCTAATTGGGCCTCCTGCTGCCACCGTGCCGCCAGAGCACGATTTCTGTTCTCATCCTGAAGCAAAGTTCTTAACCTGAAGCACTATTTCTGGGTTAGTGGAGTCTGTAATCTGAAGAATATGTAACCTGAAGCGTATGTAACCCAAGATACCACTCTTAAAGGAGTTCATTAAAAAAAATTAAAAATCCCACATGTTTTAACCCAATTTGCTAAATGCTTTCTGGCCAAATCAGTATTTTCTTTCTTTCTTTCTTTCTTTCTTTCTTTCTTTCTTTCTTTCTTTCTTTCTTTCTTTCTGAATTCCACTTTCTTTGATTTTTATATAACTGGAATACTCAAATGCTGTGTTGTTTTTAATTTTATTTTCCAGAAAAATCCCGCTTTTTAGTTGTTGTTTATCTGATAACTGCAATTATGTCCTTTTGCAGAAAAACAACCTGGAACCATGCTGGGGGACAGGGCAGTGTGAGCATGGGGCTTGACTGCTACCTACGCATTCATTTAAAGCCGCCAAATTATTTGCTTCATTTTAACTACAGAGCCCTTAGAGTTCTTAGATTAAAAGCTGAATAAAACGGTGTTATATCCAACTCAAAGTCTGTTTTTCATTTTTCAGATGGCAATAACAATAACAACTGAACAGATTTTTTTTACAACTTTAAAACAACAAAAAGTGTCCTGGCAAATGTACAGACAACTTAAGTCTGCTGAATGCCAAATAACCTTTTTCTCTTTTTCCTGGAAGTCCTAACCTACTGGGAGCTGGCAGATATAATGGCGAGCCTGCTAAACTGGAGCTACAAAATGCCATGACATAGTGGTTCCACACAGAATGGTTGCATCTCTCTGTCCCTCTGTCACCACACAAACCTTTGTTAGTGATCAGAACAACAGTAGGAGTTCTCAAGTACAACTAGCTACAATTTCCCTCTCAGCATACTGCTGCTTTTTGCAGAACTATGACCAGTAGTGTTTGCTTCAGCCTTGTTCTCTGTATATAAAATATGTAGACTCTGTAGCAGGTTTTGCTTGCAAAGTGGTGTAAGACTGAAGACTTGAGGCTAGAACAGCATGTTTGGCAGAATCACGGGTCTTTGACATACAGTGGCAAAAGTTTTGAAAGGAGGGAGTGATTTTCAAAGGGAAACCAGTGAGAAGAGAGGTGGTGCTTAGGTTTCCTCAAATGCTTTCACTCTAACTGGGGTTCCAGAAATGGGACTGCAGGTGTGACAGAAGGGGGCCCTTCTGAACCAACGTAAGAAACTTTTAAGTGCTAAGCATTTGTACAACTGTACTGTTTAAGTTTAAGAAATTAAAAGACACCTACTTCTTGGGAGAAAAGCGATGACAAACCTAGACAGCATCTTAAAAAGCAGAGCCATCAGCTTGCCAACAAAGGTCCGTATAGTTCAAGCTATGGTTTTCCCAGTAGTGATGTATGGAAGTGAGAGCTGGAGCATCAAGAAGGCTGATCGCTGAAGAATTGATGCTTTTGAATTATGGTGCTGGAGGAGACTCTTGAGACTCCCGTGGACTGCAAGAAGATCAAACCTATCCATTCTGAAGGAAAGCAGCCCTGAGTGCTCACTGGAAGGACAGATCCTGAAGCTGAGGCTCCAATACTTTGGCCACCTCATGAGAAGAGAAGACTCCCTGGAAAAGACCCTGATGTTGGGAAAGATGGAGGGCACAAGGAGAAGGGGGCGACAGAGGATGAGATGGTTGGACAGTGTTCTCGAAGTCACGAACATGAGTTTGACCAAACTGCGGGAGGCAGTGGAAGACAGGAGTGCCTGGCGTGCTCTGGTCCATGGAGTCACAAAGAGTCGGACACGACTAAATGACTAAACAACAACAACTGTTTAAGTGCCCACTATTTATTTGCAAGCGAAGAGGATGGGAACCTCACAAGAAGTCATCTCCTAGTTTTCACTCAAGTGACCTCCAGGCTCTGCCCAGGCACCCCACTAGGTATAGGTGCTATCAGCCTCAACAGCTTTTAATACTGATGTTCCAATGTACCCCTAAACACACAAATTACATCTAAAAACTTTTCTACTATTTGGAACTAAATTCTTCCGCAGGAGTACAAGCCACAGACACTTCAAGGTCGATCTGTCCCTCATCAGCCGCTATTTACTGACCCATAATGGGCACGTGTTCACACATCTGGCTTAGCTAATTCACACTTTTAATACCGTGAAACTAATGCCTTAATCTCATTAGCAAAGCTTGACCATTTCATTTCAGTCCTAGCACTGGCTGAGAAACTGATAAGCAAGACCTTGCTCATCTCAGATACAAAGTCTGACTTTCCAGCCCACTTGTGACTGCCCATTAATCACATTATTATTATTATTATTATTATTATTATTATTATTATTATTATTATTATTTTAATGCCTAATCCATAATTGCTCATTAAGTCTAACTGAATCAGTGGTGAGCTGCCATTTGTGCTCACAAACAAATAAAAACCACAGTAAGGAATAGTTTGCAACACCTGTACGACTGCTATGTTTATAATTCTTACTCTGTATTCTACGACTATTTAATGTTTATGCAATGCCAATGATTTAGCAGGCAAGTACACAACCTGAAGTGACCACCATCCTTTCTTTCTATAGGGAATACAGCCAAGTCACCTGATTCTCTGAGCTGCTCACACTGAGTCATCATCATCATCATCATCATCATCATCATTTATTTTTATACCCCATTCATCTGGCTGGGTTTCCCCAGCCATTCTGAGCAGCTTCCAACAAAATATTAAAATACAATAATTAATCAAATATTAAAAGCTTCCCTAAACAGGGCTGCCTTCAGATGTCTTCTAAAAGTCTGATAGATCAAAGAGAATTAATAGGATCACACTCTTGCATCCAGAGGTGCCAGCTTACAAGGGCGATTAGGGGGACAGGGACGACAACATCATGCGCATGACGTGACATCGTGAATGTGATGTCCCCACGTCGCACACCTGAAGCCAGACTGAAAGGGAGTGATAATGAGTAACCTTGAGGAGAGGAGAAAAATGCAAAGATGAAATGAAGCAGTGACTTTGTTAGAATTCCTGCTCTATGATTGCAGTCATGGGATTGTGGTTTTTCACATGACGGTATATGTTTTGACTCCACAGAGTGGGAAGTGACAGAGACAGAATGTTTGTGTTACTGTGATCCGTGAAGTGGGACTATTGTCCTTTGTTCTTTTTCTCTTTGCTGTCTGATGCTAGAAAGAGAGGGAGCCATGTTGCAGCGCTCCGTGTGTGTTTGTATGTAAATAAAGTAGATTAGCCAAAATGCTGAGTTGCTGAGGTCTGTCACGAAAAGCTGTGAAGACTCTGAGGATCCGTAAGTGTGCCGGTGTCTGTTGGCATCGGTCGCTGTGATGTTCTGGCTGAAGAAAGTGTATGAAGCTCCCGAAAGATCGACCAGGGGGAAGAGAACATGCCAGTCAGGCATGTGTCTCTGCCAGGGTCCTACTCGAGTGTAGGCTGAACTCCTGACAGACTTCAGCTTCTTCGTGTGAGCACAGGACCCAGAAATAAAACTGGCCCGAGAGAGACTTTCTAACACATTGGTTCTTCTTTGTAAACAAGACCATTTAATTTGGGACTCTAAAAGCCAGCAAGAAATCTGGATACAAATCTTGCAAGCCTGCCTATGGTAGAATGGTTCAGTTGGACTATGTCATCCCACCACAAATCAGAGATGAACATGGATGGTTAGACATGCAGGGCAATCCCTATCCACATTTACTTGCCAGTAAATCCCATTGAGTTCAATGGAGCCTATACCCATTAAGCTTACTTATGACTGCAGCTTCAGTTACCGTGACACATTCAAAATCCTGTGTCTGAAAATGCTTAATTAATCATGCCAAACTGAGCAAACATGCAGCAAGTCCTACAAGGCAGCATTCACCACCTTCATTCTTGCCAACCACTCTGGAATCTTGTATGTCACAACTCCTAATAGATGTGCATCACATTTTTTTTTAAGGTGATTTATTACCTGAAGCAGCCGGCAGGGTTAAGACAAAATAAATTGCACCCTTCATAGTCGTTTGAGCCACCAACCACTTGAACAAGATTCCATTGGGAACGTATTGGATACAATATTAATAGCATCTTTCACTGCTCTGCAATTACTGCCTGATTGAACAGAATAGTGTCCTTAGGAAGCATTGGACCCCTACTGTTCATTAAGACAGGCTTAAAAGAGGATGATAAATGTTGGTGCTTTGCTTGGTGTATACATTTTTCCTGAGACTCTCCTACTGAAAGGGCTTTACATAGATCAGAGGTGGCCAACCGTTGCCCCATGGCTAATTCAGGGTCCAGGAAGCAATTTTATCCAGCCCCCTATAGCTCAGCCAATTATAAATCATGGCGCCGTAAAACATTTTGTGCCAAAGGAAGAGAAACAACGACTTCAAATTCAGAGCTTTCGATTCAGTTTTATACAATGGTGCAGATTAATGATTTGCGGGAGGCAGGGGAAGACAGGAGTGACTGGCGTGCTCTGGTCCATGGGGTCACGAAGAGTCAGACATGATTAAACAACTAAACAACAACAACAATGATTTGAAGACTAGAGCCAAAATGAGGTACCAAAATGAGCCAAAATGAGGACTAGAGCCAAAATGAGGTCTGTTTCAAATATTTCTCTAAGTTTGTCAAAAATTTGTAAAAAAAAAGAAACCCACAAAACACACACACGAGAGGATGGATACCTGCAGAAAGAGAATGCTTGTTTACACTTTCAAATTGAAATTTCCCAGCTCTAGTCCTGATCTCCCTGGGTGTGTGCTCATACGGGAATATATAATGTGTGTACTGGCAGACAGAGTCATTGGTACAGAGGTAAGAAGGCATAATTTTCCATTAATTGTGTGCAATACTGCTTCCATTCTGCTGCAATTTGCCTTCAGCCCCAAACTCTGCCACTCACCTTGCTGTCCACCGTAATGAAATCATGACAGTAGTGGGAGGAATTCAATGTACCACTATGGCAATCATTCCATTAGTGTGAGCTTTTCAGTTTGCCGGATGGAACAACAACCCTTCCTTGTTCTGTTCTGGGGGTTCCTGGACCCTCCCTTAGCCAATTTCAGTGGGCACAGGAGATGCACGCAAGGAGAAGGGAGGGGAAGCCCCATTGTGCAAGCACAAAGCCTTATCTGGACTAATGCTAGTGGGAGTAGATGAATCTGGCCCTACATTAATTAATTGTGCAAATTAACTAAGTAAATTAACCAAGTTCAAGGGCCAGTATGCATACCACCCTGTTCATTTCAATGCAAAGGAAATGCAATGCAAATGGTGGGTGAAAATTCAAATCAATTACGTATTATTATTATCATTTGCAAACTGAGTACAAATCATATTCCCTGGATTGATTTCCATTCTGGAAATGGGATGAAAAAGCAAACATTGGTTATTCCCACTCCTGTGTCTCCAACATTCTTGGGCTACATTCACATTTAAAGCTCCATGGTTCCACTTCCCTCAAAGAATTCTGGGAGCTGAAGTTGGTTAAAGGTGACAAGAGTTTCTAGGAGACCCTTATTCCACAGACTTACAATTCCCTGAGTTCCCTTTGATTGCCTGCTAAAGCACTCTGGGAATTGTGACTCTGGGAGGTGAACAGGTGTCTCAGCACCCTTAACAAACTACAGCTCTGAATGATGACTACTTAAAGTCGCACCATATTTCTGGTATGAACGTGACTCTAGTCACCAGCAATTTCTTTGCTTGCAGAGCTACGGTACTTTGCATACCTGCTAGTGACCATCACACACACACTTCAGAAGCTTGTATAAGCAGTGGTGGGCTTGCAGCTGTGATATGCTCATGCTGGGCCACCATTTATGTTGGCTGGGGGCTGCCTACTTGGCTGCCATCATTTCTGCCGTCACAGCAACACTTTCCCAAGGCATTGTTTAGATTTTATGAAGAACAGCAGCATGAAGGTGCTGCAAAACACAGCCTCACATGGCTGTTCCAGTTCACACTCTCAGCACCTCTATGCTTGTCCAGACATCTAGCCGCTGCTCCACAAGCTCTTGAGGTGCTTCCCTGAAGGACTGCTGGGAAGTCTGAAGCTGTTTCCACTGGCTGGAAAAATATCTTCCTGTATGTGTGTGTTGTGCTCCTGTGTTAGGCCTTGTCTATTCTTTATCCTCACAGGAGCAGGTGAAAAGGATTCTCCTCTGGTGAGAGAAAATAAAACGGTTCAAAAAGCCAGCCCTCTTTTGCTTTCTTTACTTTTCCAAAGGAGGATTCTTAGAAGCACGGCTGTCTCTCATGTCGGCTGAGAGAGAAAAAGCAAAAGAACAAAGTAGTGATTATTTCTTTTGAGTGCTTTTGAAGATTCCTTGGCTACCAACACACAGGTTTCCTTTTGTGCGTGTGCGTGTGTGAGCACACCCACACCTGCTTATTTATCCTCAGTTTGTTTTACAGAAATGAACTATCATTAACAGGCCCTTTCTTAATTTCCTTCCTTCATTTTTGACACACGTTTAAGGCTCTCAAACAGATCTGGCTCCATCTCACTTCCAAGGCAGCCAGTTATTAAAACCCATATTCTGCATCACGGAAGTTCATGTGCTGGAATAAGTTATTTGGGTTGAAGGAATTGATCGCATTCAGGGGGCGAGACTCCTGCATTTCTCTCTCCTCATTCTTTACTGTTCCATATTTGACAGTGGGTAATGATTCATAATAAGCAAAGCACTAATGAGCCTGACAGAAGCAGATTAATTTGATAATCTTATCTGCTTGCATTATGATAAGTGTTGATATACGGAATGCAATGGCTATGGGGAGCATCAGATGCTTCTGCCTCACCCTGAATCAAGGGCCATTTGGTCCATCTCATCTGGTTTTGCCCAGGCTGACTTGGGGGTGGCACTTAACCCTGCCACATATTGTGTTCCTTTATTTATTCCTTCGTTTTTACTAGAGACAGAGATTCTTGAGGAATGCATTCCTTGCAAATTGTGATATTAATGAACTTAATCTGTTCTACCTTGACTAGTGCATAGATCAGTGTGTGTGTGTGTGTGTGTGTGTGTGTGTGTGTGTTTCATGCATCCATAGCAGTGACCAGAGGAGGAATGACCACTGGGAGGAGCTCAGAGAGAAGAAACGCCATGGTTCATCTTCAGCAGCACAACCTTCATCTGCTCCAGCTGCAACAAAACATGTCTCTCCTGCTTTGGTCTCTACAGCCACAAGCAGTTGCTGCAGCCTTCCAACAGGCACAGTCCTCCACTGTTTCCTAAGACAGATGGGTGCAAAATCCATAGCTCTAACTATAGCTACCTGTGACTAACAAAACAGAGTTTTCATTTATGTGGCAAAACATTTCCGCTTCCGCTTCCATCAGCTGCTCTGATAAAAATGAAATAATGAGCATTCACACTTTATAATGTGGGTGCCCTGTGCGGGATCGCGTGCGGTGCTGCAGTTCCCAGGGAACTTACTAATAGAAAGGGGGCTGGCTTGCCTCTCAGTGTTATTATTTGGAGGTTCATGCCCAGCCTCAGTAACAGAAGTCCTATCTTCCTTAGAATATCCTGACTTTTAAGTAGGAAGGATGGGTACTTGCTTACTCTGCTCCATCACTTTCATCAGCTGCGAGATAAATTTCAGGGTTTTCCTGAAATTGGGCAGGCTTATATATCTCCTATGTGGAAAGGAAAATGAAGTTATATACAGTGGTACGGGTGGCGCTGTGGGTTAAACCACAGAGCCTAGGACTTGCCAATCAGAAGGTTGGCGGTTCGAATCCCTGTGATGGGATGAGCTCCCGTTGCTCGGTCCCTGCTCCTGCCAACCTAGCAGTTCGAAAGTACCTCAAAGTGCAAGTAGATAAATAGATACCACTCCAGCGGGAAGGTAAACGGCGTTTCCATGCACTGCTCTGGTTCGCCAGAAGCGGCTTAGTCATGCTGGCCACATGACCCTGAAGCTGTACGCTGCTCCCTTGGCCAATAAAGTGAGATGAGCGCAGCAACCCCAGAGTCAGTCACGACTGGATCTAGCGGTCAGGGGTCCCTTTATCTTTACCTCTGGTTACGAACTTAATTTGTTCCGGAGGTCCGTTCTTAAGCTGAAACTGTTCTTATCCTGAGGCATGCTTTCGCTAATGGGGCCTCTGGTGTGTGATTTCCATTTGCATCCTGGGGCAAAGTTTGCAACCAGGAACAGCTACTTCTGGGTTAGCAGAGTTCATAACCTGAAGTGTTCATAACCAGAAGCATTCGTAACCAGAGGTACCACTGTAGCTAGACTTTCTGTTATAGTCAATGGGAACAAAACTGAGCTTCAGATTTTACTAATCAGATTTGGGCCCAGATAATGAATCAAATTGGAATGACACAGGGTGGACTGGAAACAGATGGGGCCACTTCCAAATTCTGTAGGTACAAGTCAAATATTATGGTTGTCGCACATCCTGCTAAACAGGAAGAAAAAGTTAACCAGCAAACAAGAAAACATTAAACAAAGGGAGGGTAGGGAGGATGAATCTCCAGAGCCACTGCCTGGCTATTGCCGACTCCACCCCCTATTTATAAATGGGGCTGGCCCCACCTCCCAGCAAGAAACTTGATTTACTGAACAGATGAGCTGGAGGATGTTAGTGTGAGGTCAAATAGATATTATGCTTTGAGTGAAGCATTGGACATCAATAAACCAATAGATTTGTTTCAGGTACCAATTTGAGCCCAATGCCTTTTATCACTGCCCATGCTTTACTCCAGGTCTCACAGAGTTGCTAATGTGGAAATGTGAAACATGATTAAATCACCAAATTAGAAAGCTCTATGTTTTTAATTCCTGGTCTGCTTTGATACTCTTTTCGTATAAGACCACTAATTCATGTTTGATTTTCATACTGAGCCAACAGCTGACAGAGCCTATTTTGACAGAGATGAATAATTAGAATATCCTGTAACAAGAGTGATTAGAGGAATAAATGGACAAGAAAGGGCTAATAGTTTATGATTATTTCCCAAGATCATTATTTTTTCCCCTTGAAGTGTAGCCGAAACATTGTCCTATCTACACACAGTTATAATTGAACCCTGGAAATCACAGGAACCTAAATTGGTAGGCTTTTACAAGTCTCCTAAGAACAAAAAATTCAGAAGATGGTTTAATTTCTCATATATATGCAGTTCGAAAAAGTGGAATGACACAAGTGCAAAATCCCCTTCTGAAAAATAGACTTGTGCAGAATTGGAGTATCCTCCATCAGCTTGAATGCAACCCATGAGCCATTTATGGTCACCCATCAGGGACCCCACAAATCACAAATATTTTTGGTATTGTGCATCAGAGCTCCAGCAATAGCCACCTGGCAGCAGTGTGGCTTACCAGGAAGGTTAAGGTTGAGGTGGCAGCAAGGTCAGGATTCTGTGGATGCATCTCTCTACGTCAGAGGAGTAGAACCAATCTACCAAGGAGCAAGAGGATCACACCTTTAATGTACTGCATAGTTGACAGCTTAATACATACCTATTTGCCCAGCCTGAGACTTGAAGCAAACGGTTTCGACTGAAACCAATGAAAATTATTTCCAAGATTGTGCTTAGAATAAGGATGGAGTGTTTCATGAGTACTTAATGATGTATTATCCTCCCTACAGAAATTGTAAACCAAATGATAGTGACCTCCCAGTGCTGACAAAACAAACAAAAATATGAAGTGCTCCCTGCTTTTGTATTGGCACTAGCTTAACTCCTAGCCGCAGATATAGATCACCATTGATTTCCTTGAACGGTTAACTATCCTCCTTAGTTATATGAACCAGGCTGGTTCATATAAACTTGGCCTGGTGAAAAATTTCATGTGATGGTGGAGTGTGGCAAACCTGTGACATTCTAGACGTTCTTGGATTACAGCTCCCATCAGCCTCAGCCAGCCTTACCAGTGGTCAGGGATGATGGGAGTTGTAGTCCGGCTACACCTGGAAGGCCAAAGATTCTTCCTCCCTGCCTTAGAGGAGGATGGAAGATAGCATGAACAGTGTCTCTCCACAACTGGAGAGCAACAAGCACAACCCAAGCATGATTGCATGGAGTACCAAACCAGTTCTGTGATCTGTTGGGTGATGGGAAGAGTCATCCACAGTGCTCTAGCACCCCCTGAAGACCAACAGGAGGTCCTGTTGGTGTTGCTGCCTGTGGCTGCTGTCCAGTTGGCCTGGACCCATGGCAGGGCTTTTTTGCTGGTGGTTCCCCATTTGCGGAATGTCTTCCCTGGTTGGGTGCATCCCTCATTATTGGCTTTCAGGAGAAATATGAAAACATTCCCTTTCCCCCAGGCATTTAATGAATGCTATTGACTTTGGCCACTTTGAAATTAGCAACAGTGAGGGTATCTGACTGTGTTTTTTGATAATAAATTTTAATCCAATAATAGCCTCATTTTAACAATGCCAAATTATAATACAGTTAATAATGCCAATCATTGAAATGCCAAATTGTCTGTGTTTTACTGCTGTTTTGAATTTTTTTTTGTATTTATTTTATTTTATATTGTATGGTTTAAACTTTTTGAGTCTTATATATGTTTTATATCGGGATTACCAATGTTTTATGGGTGGTTTTCTTTCTCTTTTATGATTGTATTGTCATAAAGGCTGAATGAATGAACTTTTTGATGTTTGCTGCACTGGGCTCCTTTGGGAGGGATAGACAATTAATTAATTAATAGAAATGTGTTGGGACAGATGTGTTTCAATGGGCTCTGTTTCTTAGAAGAGCAGTTTTTCTGTGCTGTTTTGACTGTGGTATTATATTGCCCTTCATTTTGAAGGCTCCAGGTCTGCAATGAAAATCAGGCATAAGGGAGTCCAAGAAAGCTTGTTGGTTGCATTTTGTTTACAGGAACACCCTCTCAGTGATTAATGCCTGCACCCTGCGAAAGTAGAGTTTTAAATCTGCCCTTGAAAACTTGGATCACGCAGCACTGCCGTGCATTTCCTAAAGAGCTTAAGAGTTATGTGTTCTGCCAATGTTACTAAATCAATGTCTCCTTTGCTGTCAAAATCAGTTTGCATTTGCTCAATCAAGAGGTGCAGATCTCCAATATTAGGGCAGCACCTGGTGTAAAGGTATGGAGTCAAAATTGAATTGCTGTATAATGGTTGGAAATGGGCAGGCCACGGGAAGCAAGTTAATCCCAAATTCCATCTAAAGGAGATGATCTGTTTTATCTGCCTTGTGCTCAACATTGTTTAGACTTTGTCTTCTATTGTGAGAAAAATCACAAAGAGATGCATAGTGAAAAGAATGCTTATACCGTCAGGTCCTTATGCAAACCCTAGACTTCTGAGGGACAGTTTACACTACAGGTCAGAGGTACCAGCTTCTCCAGAGGATTGGGGCAGGGAGGGCACACAATTTTGCATGATGTTGTGATGTCACATGTGTGATGTCCTGACGTCAACATGACATTGCGAGGAGCCAGGGGGCAGAGATTCACATTGCCAGCACTGAGATTCACATTGTATCATATCCCTATATTATATTATCAATATGGCTTTTTTTCAGCCAGAACTCACCGGAACTCAGTTCCAGCACCTCTCAGGTACCCGAAGAAGAAGAAGAAGAAGAAAAAGAAGAAGAAGGCGGCGGCTGAGGCAATATGATTGACCCTAGATCATTTGAACCTTGATTTCCCCTAGTCCTTGTCTAGCGTTATTAACCACTACAGATCTACACATCATGAAGCTGTTGTATACAAGCATGCCATGAATAGCTTTCCATCTCTGCAGAGGAGTGTCAGTTCTCATGGGCAGCATTTGCTTCTCAAAGTGCACTTGATCTAATATATAAATTCATGAATGTGAGCTTTAAGTACTTTTGAACAGAATCTCCTGCTGTATTATATGCACTGATTTCGATAGTTTGCACAAAATATTAGCTAGCATTGAAGTCACTGTACAAATGGAGCATATAAAAGAAATCTATTACTACCTCTTTACCCATCATTAGAATAAATCAATCTTTGTAAACAGCTTCCATAAACTGGTTATGTGCTTTAAAAAGGCAAATCGGTGCGAGATGGAAAGAGATCGTCTCATTGAGCATTGCTGATTTTGCAAGAGCTGTAAATGCAAATCAAAGTTAAAGCCAAAAGTCTTTTGAATTTTTTTCTGCCATCATTTGTTAGTAAACACACTTTTAAACAATGAAGGCTTCCGATTCCTTTTCATGAACTTCAACACTGAGGCCCGCTGTGAATTTTCTGGAATTGATTTCGATATGAGTTATGATCAGACAGGGAAATACTTCTGTTGCATTACTGGAAGAAACCAAGTGAGAGCTTTGTATGATTAAAAACCACATCATACAGCCAGCCTCCAATGTATTATACCTGTATTTATAAGACTTATTTACCCATAAATCTTCTGCATTTTTTAGTTGCCTCCTACAGACAGTAAAAGCTCCTGGGTTTAAGTCGCAGTAACTGCTTAATTTATCTCATTTCAACCTCCGCGATGAAAAATTGTCAAGGTGCATGGTGGTCTCCCACAAACATTTGTTTTCTTCAGCTATTTGGTTATGTTCAAATTCCATGAATTGGAGAACGTAGCATGTTGGTTTGGTTGAACTCATTTAAAGGTGAGAATCTAAAAGGCAGAACTGTATAACAGTTCAGTACTGAGGCTTAGTAAGTAGCTCATGGTGTGCAAAATTGGCAGCAAAATTTCCATTCAACTTAATAAAGTCCTATGGGCTTCTTGTTAAACCACTGTGCTGCGAAGGATGGCAGTTTGTAGAGAGCTAGATAATGAGGGTGTTGGATCCAGCCCACCCACACAACAGCCATTACAAGCAGCTAGCAATACTAGCATAGAACTTTGGTGTTTTGTGGTGTTTGATCAGTGTACAATTGTCTCTGTGATGTTGCTCAATTTGACAGTGTTGTGCCCAGCACTGCTGTTTGCAACAGACTCCTGCTAGCAGAGTGGAACTCTCTCTTCAAGTCATCTCCCTTGAGCCCCACCCCCACCCCTCCATACCCTGAAAATAGACCTATGAAGGTTTTCCTCCACATACCAAGCTAAAACAAAGCAGGAAAGCAGCCTGCATTCTTAGAAAGAAGGAAAGAAAGTGGAGAATAAGAAACCGGGGCTCTGGCATGGCTGTGTGCAGAATCCTGATCCACTCAATGGCCCCTAAATAAAGACATTTGTCCTGTGCTGCCCATCCTTGACACTGTTGGAAACACACCCTGGGAAGGCTGCAAACTTCCCAAGTCTTTGGAGTGTCTCTCCGGTGATTCTCTCTGGATGTAAACCTTCTTCAGTCCAGAGAGTCCGGTAACAGGCGACCCTTCTCTCCTGAAAAGAGCACACCAGTCTTCTGGCATATCATAGCAGAAGAAAGACTCAATCGTAGTTCTAAAACTACCGGTACTTTATTTACAGTCTTATATACAGAGACTCCATCAGTACGTCTGTGCTCTCTGAACACCAGCACAGAACCTGAGGCACACACACAGAAGTGAAACTAACTTCCAATACAAAATAAAAAAATTCCTTCCAGTAGCACCTTAAAGACCAACTGAGTTAGTTCTAGGTATGAGCTTTCGTGTGCATGCACACTTCTTCAGATACTGAAGAAGTATCTGAAGAAGTGTGCATGCACACGAAAGCATGTCTGAAGAAACACGATACACCTATGAAGCACGAAAGGTATCTGAAGAAGTGTGCATGCACACGAAAGCTCATACCTAGAACTAACTCAGTTGGTCTTTAAGGTGCTACTGGAAGGAATTTTTTTATTTTGTTTTGACCATGACAGACCAACACGGCTACCTATCTGTAACTGTAACTTCCAATAGTACTCAGTAGGAAGAAATAATACAGACTTCCTTTCTCATGCTCTCTCAGACACTCACATGATGTATACAATCATAGAACCACTCGCTGGAGCAGCTTGGATAGATAAAAATCCCAACAGACACAGGTTACCTGAGTAAAAAATAAGCAAACTTAAGAGTAATTTCATTACGGTTTTGGGAAGTGATCAGAACTGCTCACGAAATTCAGTCATGCTTGTTGGTGATTCGGGTTTAGGGGGCCTACATTGAGACATGAACAATTGTTCAAATGGGGGGAGGGAATGTCTCTGCTTGTTTGCCTTGGTAACCAGCCAAATATGTTCCTTCCGCACAGATTGGCTCAGTAACTTCCTCAGATAGCCAAATTTTATTAGCTCTGTGGCATTGTGGTGCCATGATGTGATCCCTAACCGGGTGGGATCATATCATGGAGGAGAAGGAAGAAGGAGGGAGATCTTTCAAGTTAAAGAACTGTGCTCTAACAACAGCAGATTAAAGTAACAGTGGCAATAGGAATGGGGGGAAATGTGTAGAAAAGTGGAAGGTATGTATTCTTTAGGGACCCTTTTGCCCACACCTCAGATAATGTTGAATGGTTTTTGCCCTGAGAATGTTTGTGGGTGACAATTAAATGCAAGACAAACATCCACAGACCTGAAATGGCTTGAGCATTCAGCATAAGTCTAGAGAAATCAGTTGGATTGTGAGAGGCATACTGCTTTTTAATTCATAATTTTGGTATATACATTAACAAGCTATTTTCAAATAGCACATTGAAGCATGCTCAAGAAATGTGTGATCAAACTGTTGCCAAATGAGACCTGATTAAAAAGCATTTGTTCCTTCCAGATGGAAAGGGGAGCTTTTAATTTGGTAAGAATTAAATTTTGTTTGCAAACAATTTATGCTGCAAATTCACACATAAACTGAGCAAATTATTAAATTGTATATATATTAAAAACATTCACCCAAACAAATCAAGGAAGAAATTATCTTCCACTTCCCCTTAATCTTCTATAGAACAAACTGATTACTTTTATACCACAATGGGAGATTTGGGTTGGTGTTATGGCTCCAGCCTTGAGCTCTGAGTCAGAGGAGACATCCAATTTTCAGGCTGCTGTAACATCAGCTGGGAAATGGGACCAGGCTCCTGAAGCTGGTGGCTCATAGTCAACAGAACCAGAAGTTGGTGATCTGGAGCTTGCACAGCCTGAGCTGGGACCCTTCACAAATGCAATCCCCCAAGCCTGATCTGCTGGAGGATTTAAGTGAATCCCATGCTACCATACCTACATAACTGTGCAGGGAGCATACCAGGTGGGAGATCACAAGCAAAGAAATGCTCATCTTCAGACCAGGCAGGTGGCCTGTTTTTTTATATATATATAAATTTTTATTAATTATCATCAAAAGACAAAACAAACAAAACATTTTAATTTCACATCGTTTTTCACAACTTATTTCTTTTTTAGGACTTCCCTCAGCTGTTCCGTAAATCATCCATAGTTATAATTTTGATTACACATTTCTCAAATTTATATTGACATTATTTATCTCTTTTTTCCTATTCCCTTTTGACAATACTTCTTACTTTTTCACAGTGCTTCTTTAAATCCCTTTAGCGTCATCTGTCCCTCACTTATATGTTCCAGATATTCCACAAATTTCCCCCAGTCCTCGATGAACTTTTGGTCTCTTAAGTATCTAATCTTCCCTGTCAGTTTATCTAGCTCTGCGTAGTCTAACAGTTTCAATCTCCATTCTTCCACAGTCGGTATTTCTTCTTGTTTCCATTTCTGGGCCAGTAACACTCTTGCTGCTGTTACTGCATACAGAAAAAATTTACAGTCTTTTCTTTTTATCTCATTTCCTACTATTCCTAACAGAAAGACTTCTGGTTTCTTTGTAAATGTATATTTTAAGATCTTCTTCAGTTCATTGTATATCTTTTCCCAGAAGTCTTTCACTTTCTTACATTCCCACCACATGTGATAAAAAGTACCTTCTTTATCTTTGCATTTCCAACACCTATTACATGTCTTATACGTTTTTGCTAATTTTGCCGGTGTCATATACCATCTATAATAGATGGTTTATAGATGGCAGGTGGCCTGTTAAGTCTCCAGCTTAAGCAGTGGAGCTTGAGAAAGCCTCAGTTCAGATCTGGCTTTGTTTGCAGTGGGTAGCTCACTTGGAGCTATCCATGGTGCTGCAATCATTAGTCTGCCTCACAGGTACCTGATATGGATGGGACTGTTGATAAAAAGGAGTCACGAGTTTTAATTGGCTTGAGCTCAGGAACAAATTTCAGTATCCAACCACTGTAGTGGTTGTAACTGCATCATGATATGGTAAGATCTGGTTGCAATTGTCAAAAGAGAGAGAAACCGAGAATTTCTAATGAAATTTAGAGCCTCCTTTGAGAGTCAGGGCAGGATATAAACATAATAATAAATAAATGTAACATACTGTGGTGGTGGCATGTGCAGGTGGCATGTGAAGGTTCTTCCCTCACATACTGCCTCACATACTGCTTTCTTTATCTCTTCTTGCTTCACCAAAGTCCACCTTCCTCATGATGGACTTGAGGCAGCTGGTGAAATGAGGAGGGAGCTGGCTTTCTTGGGAAGAGCTGAGGCAGACACTGATCAGTGGCGATGGGCCTGTGGGGTGGGTAGCAGAAGCAGGATGGTGGTAGCAGCAGCAGCAGTGGGGAGCTGACAGATGAAAGTGACGGCAGAGGCATTAATCAAAATGGAGGCAATGAGCAGCAGATATGATGGGTCATTGCTGACTTAAGTTGGGAACTGTTCTGAAAATCAAGCTCCAAGTTAAATGTCAGGTGCAAAAGAGGGTGAAGGCCCAAACAAAGTTCCAAATATGAACACATAGTTGGCTCAGAGCTTCAAAGCATACTGGGTGTCTCTGGCTGAGGTTGCCAAGGTCTTGGGAAATGGGGGTATTGATTGGCAGGGGGACAAAAAAAGGGGATGAGCACAAGAGTGACTCTGGTGGCACCAATGATCATCATAAGAGGCTTATTATAAATCAGTATGATAAGGTGAGGCAATGGTGAGGCTGTGATTTTGAATCTCACTGGGCTGTGTCCAATAGTTAGAACACAATTAAAGCTTGTTGGATCAGGCCAATGACCCTTGTAGCCTAGCACCCTCACAGGGAATGCCCAAGATGCCCATGGGAAGCCCGCAAGCAGGACTCAAGCACAAGAGTATTCTTACCTCTCGTGGCTTCCAGCAACTGGTATTCAGAAACATTGCCACCTCTGACCATGGAAGTAGAGTCACTAATAGGCTTATCCATATCTAGTAGCCATGGACAGACTTCCCCTCCATGAATTTCCCTAATCCTCTTTTAAAGCCATCCAAGTTGGTGGCCATCACTGTCTTGAGTGGAAACATCAAGCATCGTGTGGGAAGAGTCAAGGATGAAAACTGAGTTGTATCCAACATTAAGTCATTGAGAGAAAACCCACTGAAATGAATGGATCTAAGTTAGTGATGCTTCACAGCAAGTGATTCATTAATCATAATAATCATAATCATAACACCATCCATTATTTTCAATGGGTATACTCTGAGCAGGACGAATGTAGGCCTCTCACTTTTCATTCTAGACTCTTCCCCCAAGAGAAGAGGGGTAAAAGTATCTAATTTCACTTGAGGGCTTTGTACGCTTGCAGAGATAAATGCATACTCCACCGCCTATAGTCTTGCCTATGCTTATTCTGTAAGTGCAGAACATTTCATTTTTAATGAGAAGAGAAAAATGATAGTAGGGCAATATCATTAAGATTATTAGAATTGCAGTAGCAATAAGCACAAATTGCATTGATTTCAGTATAATGAAATCACAAAAGCCAGTGCTAAGAGTGTGACTCAAATTCGCAATGCATAGCCAGTGAGTCATTCAGCACCATGGGCAAAAGAGGGTTGCAGGGAGAAGAGAGAAGAAAATCTCATTCTGTATCCTTTACCTGCAAAGGTGCCACAGGTGGGCCAGCAGTGGACGTTTCTGACACCCTTGGATGGAAGCAGGAAATAGTCTCTAGATCAGGACTGAAATAAATCTTATGTCATGGTTTAGTCTTTTACTAATGAAACTGTGAATTTAAGATTGGAATAAGAAAACCTGCGGTAGGGAAGGAGGGAAGTCAACGGCTCTACGGAGCATAGAGTAGGATATATGTAAAAAGACTTGATGTTTTTGTTTCTTGGTGTGGAGGTATTTAAAATGAAAACTTAATAAAAAGCATTAAATATATATATAAAAAGAATCTGTTTGATTTGAGCAAGGTTCAGGTCCCTCAAATTGGTCCAATTCAACCCTAGTATTTAACCAGTATCATCTGAATCTACTACTACTATCTGATCTATTACTATAGATCCCCAAGCCAAACGGAGGACATAGATGATGCCTTCCTGGAACAGATGGCCAAGCATGCAAAAGGAAGGGAGATAGTAGTAATGGGGGACTTCAATTACCCGGATATTTGCTGGATGTCAAACTCAGCCAAGAGCATAAGGTCAAACAGATTCCTCACTGGCCTTGCAGACAACTTCGTTGTCCAGAAAGTGGGAGAAGCAACAAGAGGAACAGCCATTTTAGATCTGGTCCTAACCAATGTTGATGACCTGGTTAGTGGGGTAGAAGTGGAAGGATCATTAGGCGCGAGTGATCATGCTCTTCTGAAGTTTACTATACAGCAGAAAGGAGCAGCCAAGCATATTAGGACTCAATTTCTTGACTTTAGGAAAGCCGACTTCATAAAACTTAGGGAAGTGCTGGGTGAGATCCCATGGACAGTAATATTAAAAGGAAAGGGAGTTCATGATGGCTGGGAGTTTGTTAAGAGAGAGATAGTAAAAGCACAACTTCAGGCAATACCAATGAGATGGAAACATGGAAGGTGCCTAAAGAAGCCGGGGTGGCTATCTAAAGAACTTTTAACTGAGTTAAGATTAAAAAAGGATGTGTACAAAAAATGGAAAAGGGGGGAAACCACCAAAGAGGAATTCAAACAAATAGCCAGCACGTGTAGACACAAAGTCAGAAAAGCTAAAGCACAGAATGAACTCAGGCTTGCTAGAGAGGTTAAAAGCAACAAAAAAGGCTTTTATGGGTATGTTCGTAGCAAAAGGAAGAACAAAGAAACAGTGGGGTCACTCAGAGGAGAAGATGGTGAAATGCAAACAGGGGACACAGAAAGGGCTGAACTCCTCAATGCCTTCTTTGCCTCAGTCTTCTCCAATAAAGAAAACAATGCCCGACCTGAAGAATTTGGAGCAAATGATTCAGCAGAGGAAACACAGCCCAGAATAACTAAGGAGATAGTACAAGAATACTTGGCTAGTTTAGATGTATTCAAGTCTCCAGGGCCAGATGAACTGCATCCAAGAGTATTAAAAGAACTGGCAGATGTGATCTCAGAACCACTGGCAGTCATCTTTGAGAATTCCTGGAGAACAGGCGAAGTCCCGGCAGACTGGAGGAGGGTAAATGTTGTCCCTATTTTCAAAAAGGGGAAAAGAGAGGACCCAAATAATTACCGCCCAGTCAGTCTGACATCAATACCAGGGAAGATTCTGGAGCAGATCATTAAGCAAACAGTCTGTGAGCACCTAGAAAGGAATGCTGTGATCACCAATAGTCAGCATGGATTTCTGAAAAATAAGTCATGTCAGACTAACCTGATCTCGTTTTTTGACAAAATTACAAGCCTGGTAGATGAAGGGAACGCAGTGGATGTAGCCTACCTTGATTTCAGCAAGGCATTTGACAAGGTGCCCCATGATATTCTTGTAAAGAAGCTGGTAAAATGCGGTCTTGACTATGCTACCACTCAGTGGATTTGTAACTGGCTGACTGACCGAACCCAAAGGGTGCTCATCAATGGTTCCTCTTCATCCTGGAGAAGAGTGACTAGTGGGGTGCCACAGGGTTCTGTCTTGGGCCCGGTCTTATTCAACATCTTTATCAACGATTTGGATGATGGACTCAAGGGCATCCTGATCAAATTTGCAGATGACACCAAACTGGGAGGGGTGGCTAACACCCCAGAGGACAGGATCACACTTCAAAACGACCTTGACAGATTAGAGAACTGGGCCAAAACAAACAAGATGAATTTTAAGAGGGAGAAAGTATTGCACTTGGGCAAAAAAAAATGAGAGGCACAAATATAAGATGGGTGACACCTGGCTTGAGAGCAGTACATGTGAAAAGGATCTAGGAGTCTTGGTTGACCACAAAATTGACATGAGCCAACAGTGTGACGCGGCAGCTAAAAAAGCCAATGCAATTCTGGGCTGCATCAATAGGAGTATAGCATCTAGATCAAGGGAAGTAATAGTGCCACTGTATTCTGCTCTGGTCAGACCTCACCTGGAGTACTGTGTCCAGTTCTGGGCACCACAGTTCAAGAAGGACACTGACAAACTGGAACGTGTCCAGAGGAGGGCAACCAAAATGGTCAAAGGCCTGGAAACGATGCCTTATGAAGAATGGCTAAGGGAGCTGGGCATGTTTAGCCTGGAGAAGAGGAGGTTAAGGGGTGATATGATAGCCATGTTCAAATATATAAAAGGATGTCACATAGAGGAGGGAGAAAGGTTGTTTTCTGCTGCTCCAGAGAAGCGGACACGGAGCAATGGCTCCAAACTACAAGAAAGAAGATTCCACCTAAACATTAGGAAGAACTTCCTGACATTAAGAGCTGTTCGAAAGTGGAATTTGCTGCCAAGGAGTGTGGTGGAGTCTCCTTCTTTGGAGGTCTTTAAGCAGAGGCTTGACAACCATATGTCAGGAGTGCTCTGATGGTGTTTCCTGCTTGGCAGGGGGTTGGACTCGATGGCCCTTGTGGTCTCTTCCAACTCTATGATTCTATGATTCTATGATTCTATGAATCCTGTTATTCAGGTTTGCACATGGAAGAAGCTGGTTTTTGCTACTGTGCATCTCTCATGAATGCGAGATCTTTTTGCCCGATCAGTACATTCTGATGCTTCCTATGATGACAAATTCTGTTTGCCTGGGAAGCAGATGCTAGTGTTTACCTAGACGCAATTTACAATGATGAGCTGTGATGATGACTGAGCTCGCCTTTTTCTGCCAGAGCAACATGGTGTACAAAAGAAGACTGCAAATCATTCCCAATAAAAGTGCTTAAGTCTAGACAAGGCCTGCACAAATTGTGACCCGCCACTCTGAACAGAGCCCAACAGTCATGCAACCCATCATGACTTGAGTAACCTCAGGCTTTTGTAGGTGACCTGGAACACCAAACACAGGGTGGTTGACAATCACCTAGCTGCCCACAATACATAGTTGATAAGCTGCATTTAGCTTAGACTGCATTCATACCACACATTTCAAGTATGATCAAACCACTCTGAACAGTCACAGCTTCCCCCAAAGAATTTTGGGAGCTGAAGTTTGTTAGGGGAGCTGAGAGTTGTTAGGAGACCCTATTGTTGTTGTTGCAGTTCCTGCATGTGCTTCAAGTGTCCCTCTGTTGCAGGAATTACAAAAGCTGCCCCAGTTTCTGATTTGATCCCAGAATGTCCCTATTTTCTTTGTCAGTGCTGCCCCCACCAAGCTCAGGGAGGAGAATGAGCTGCCGCTTGACCTGAGTGGTGGCAGTGGAAGCAGTGGTGGCTGTGAGGGAACATCCTGCTGCCTCTCTGTTGCCTTTCCATGGCCTGTCTGTGGTTGCCACTGCCAGCCTCCTCTCTTGGGCAGCTCGCAGGGGCTACTGGAGGGTGGGTGAGGAGGAGGAGGAGGAGAGGCCAGTCTCACGTAACACGCCGGCTCTGAGGAGCAGGCAGAGGGCAGGGCTGCCCAGGGTGGGAAGAAAAGGGGAGTGGAACAGAGTGCAATGAGTCTTTATTTATTTACTTTTTTAAAAAAATGCTTTGGGTGTCTGCATCTCATCTTGCCCCTTTCTAAAATTTATTTATTGGTGCATGTTTTTCTTTTTCTAAATCTATCAAAGAATAAAATAACATTGGGGTTTTCTCGAGATGGTGGAGGGTATGTGTGCTGTGTCCCATTTGCATAGTGGTGGAGGAGGAAATGCTCTGTGGGGCAGCGGGAGAGTCAAAAATGAGGAGGGTTGAAAAGGGTCAGTTGGGGGAGGAGTGAGAAATGTCCCTATTATTATCTGAGGATTGTTGGAGGGTATGTTACCAGCATGGTCTAACAATCCATCCATCTTTTTTTTTGTTGTTCTTTTCAATGTGAAGTATACTGTGATTAATGCGTTCAAGTATACACACAGGTGTGCCAATTGTACACATTCCATGGAAATCTGTCCATAGAATTGCAAAGACTTGTTTGATTGTTGCTCCATCAAGGCCCATCTTGTATGATCAAGCTGCATAGCACAGACCTCTCCCTAGCAGTTTTGCAGGCTTCCTTTCAGCATTTCAAACATTGCTGGCTGCACTTAGGCCTATGAGGAGCATTTTCAAGAAATCTCACCAGGGATAGTTCACCCTCCCCGCCAACAGTGTTGTTTCTTCCTTCTGTATTATCAACAAACAGATCCTCTTGTATTAACATTTCTCATTTTCCTTGGTGTTTAGATCTGCCTAGTATTTATACATTGTTGTCGTCTCTCCTTTAGCAATTTCAGAGCCAAGCTGTGAATATTTAACACTTTTTAATCGCTCCTCATGCATCAGTCATACCAGGCGCCTAATTGGTTATTCAATGGGCCTCAGATCTTGCCCCCGTTTGTGACTGCACTTCAGATAATGTGAGGCCCAGAACTGAGCCCAACATGCATGGATCTTAGCTAGAGTTAATTTACATAAGCTCTGATCACTACACGACATTCCTGGATGTGAGCAACACTCTTACTCTGGCGATATAGATGTGATTGTATAAAGAACTGTACAAAGTGGGATTATACCAGCCAAACTTTGCTGATTCAGATTGCTTGGTTATTTAAATCAGAGGTGAGCTGAAAGTACCCACAATTACTTTTAGGATATTTCTAGTAGTGTTGAACAGTTTTTAGTTTCTTTTTCTTTTTCTAGCAATCCTGCAAAAATTAATCTCTCCCTCACCATCAATTACCCTTGCTTGCCATCAGTGATGTCATCAGATAACCGAAGCTGGTTGATTACATCATGTTGCCAAATGATTCCACAAAGTGTGTCATTCCTGGTTGGGTGGAATCAAACATGTGATTAATTGAGCGCAGAGAGAGGAAGAAGAAGCACAGGTGTGTGTGTCTAACAGACTCAGAAGGTGAATATCTGTGAGGAAGATCACTAGCCCATTGTGCACACAGAAGAATTTATTTACTAGTAGCCTTCTCCTGTGTGCTCAGAGCACAAGAGAGGGATTGTAGGCTTCCTAAAACCAGTCTTTGCCAAATAAGTGCCTTCCAAATATTATGGAATACAACTCCCATCATCTGGGGCTGTTGGAATTGTAATTTAGCAATATCTTGGGGTATCAGAATGGTGAAAGTGACCTGAAGCATTTATTTTGTGGGGGAACACTGAATTCTATCACACTTTGCTTGGATCCAATGCAGCGTGTTCCATCAGTGCAATGATTTCTGCTTGCACAATGAAATTTCCCTCTCGTCCTACCTCTAAATTTGTTCTGGGGTTTTCCCCAACCCTCTGGAGCAGATTTTGGGTGTGGGGCATGGGAAGAAGAAAAGGATTGGGAAATTCCATTGTGCAAGCAAAAATCTTTGCACTGATGGGACACGTTAGCTGGATACCACCCCTTGTTTCCACTGAAAAATTGAAAATGGGGTGTATTTATCAGAACTCCAATATCTCATGGAAGAGAATTTTGGCAGTGGTACAAGGCTGCTTAGACACATGAATGCATGCAGAGTCATAGTTCTTAAGCTATAATATAGAGTCTTGCATACATTTTGGGTTTTCTGAATTAGGGAACAACGCTATGGCAAGATCTGCCAGGATGAGTAGCTTAGGATGCCTTGGATCTCTGGCTCAGCTGGCATTAAGTCCACGCTGAAGATACATATTTTGTTCATCCTGGCTGAGCCAGGGTTCAGCTGCCTGAGCCAAGGCTAGTATAAATCCCTCCAAAAAGGGTTCTTGGGGAGGCATGGCAGAACCAGAAAGGGTGGGGGGGACTTAGGCTAGATCCTAAGCCTTCTGTTCTCAGTCATGTGACCTGGCAACCCAGTGTAGAACACTATTTTAATGGCTTCTTTTCACTCTGCTAGGCTTAGGCAGAGCAGCAGCAGCCCTGCTGTAGAATGGGTATTGCGTCTGGTATAATTTTTTGCTATACAGTGGTGCCCCGCAAGACGAATGCCTCGCAAGACGAAAAACTCGCTAGACGAAAGGGTTTTCCATTTTTCGAGGTGGTTTGCAAGGCGAATTTCCCTATGGGCTTGCTTCGCAAGACGAAAACGTCTTGCGAGTCTTGCGAGTTTTTTCCCTTCCCCCCCTTTTTCTAAGCCGCTAAGCCGCTAATAGCCGCTAAGCCGCTAAGCCGCTAATAGCCGCTAAGCCGCTAATAGCCGCTAAGCCGCTACTAACGCTAATCCGCTAATAGGGGTGCTTCGCAAAACGAAAAAACCGCAAGACGAAGAGACTCGCGGAATGAATTAATTTCGTCTTGCGAGGCACCACTGTATGAACTTACCCTGACTTGCATTACACCAGCTTCTTGTGCATAAAATTGCTCCTTAAAATATTATCCCCCCCACAAAGGCTTGCACACACATGACATCACTGATCCATCTGCAAAAAGCTTTTTCCTCGTTAGAAGTGGGTTGTCCAGATTGGGGTGACTTTGTTCTTCTCATGCAGCCCTTTGTCAATGTAGCATGGGAAGCTGTCTAAAACCAGGTGCGTGGTTTAATTTACTGATGTTTATTTATTTTTTATTTTAAAAAAAGGCAAATGTTTTGCAGCCTACCCTTTTAGAACAGAGCCCTCTCAAGATAGCTACCATAAGAAGGGCAAAATGTATTATAATAAAAGTTAAAATGGCAGATAAAGCATTGCAAAAGCCAGCCCCATGCTCGTATTAATTTAAAACGCTATCGAGAGCAATTTAAAACCGAAAGTTTAAAACCAGCAGCAATATAAAACATTAAAAAGTTCAGCATCTTAATTAAAAGCAGATCAGGATGAATGGGATTTTAAGGCCCCATTTCAAAGCCAGCGGGGAAGGGACCAAAAGTACATTCTTTTGGTGTGCATCTCTGAGAATTGGGGAATAGTGGTCCTTAAGACACTGTTGGACTTCAGCTCCCATCATTCCTGACAATGGGGCTTATGGGAGTTGTAGGGTCTACCATCGCAGGTCTCTGTGCCCAATAGGGTAGGGTGCTGTTGGATAGTGGAGCAGCCTTCTTTGGAAGGTGGCGGACTCTCCTTCATTGGAGGTTTATAAACACAGGTCGGATTGCCATCAGTCCATGTTCTTTAGCTGTGATTCCTGCATTGCAAGTGGTTGGAACTTTTTGGTCCTCCATCCAGTTCTACAACTCTAAGAGTCTATGAAATAATAATAAAAATACACCTGGGGGAATGCAAATGGGCAACGATTAACAGTAGTGGAAGTGCAAATAGCAATATCCATTTTGTACTTGCACCACAGCCTGGAGAACTGAAGCCAAGGACATCATTTTCACAAGAGCAGGAGACATGCATTTAACAAATCATGGACCAAAATGAACCAAGTTTACACAAAGACAGAAAACAACAGCTGTGAACCCCTTGTGTATATGCAAGTTCCACCATGCTTGTAACAGTTATGTTTTATTTCTGAGACAATTCAGTATCAGAGGAGGTCTACATAAATATTTTTAACCCCTTGTAGCTGGTAAAATTGCAAGTTGAGAATGATATCAGTGTTCTTATGTATCACAGAGCCAAATTAAACAGTAGGGTTTGCTGCCTATACAATCCTTCCGCTGATAAAACAGGCCATACAAATTATTTAGAAAACTCCCCAGGTAACAAGAAACAGATAACTGAGCAAAAATCATTTCAGATGTGATTGTCCCAATGAGTAGACATTTGCTTACAAATGCAAAACAAATAATTTTGGAAAGGCAGTAATGCGATCAATAAAAAGAACTCTTAAAGCACAATAGCAATTATTACCCAGAAACCACATTATGCTTCCCAGTAATTTTTTGTTACACAGAATGACAATGGTATAATATGTGCATATCCCCTGAGTTTTATTATTATGATTTTATGTAGCCCCTTTCTCTTAAACATTGCATTCTTAATGTGCTGATATGGCGCAACTGGAAAAGAATATCTTATACAGTTCTTTAAAGTGAAGTAAGTACATATAAGAGCCATGTGGTACATTTCTTGCAAAATGCATATAGCCTGTCCTTTGTTTCAATTCTTTTAGAAATGCACACTCTCTTTTGCCTCCATCCTTGTCATTGCAGATGAGTGTTTTCTGCTTGATCTCCTTCAAAACTGCTCAGCGGTACTTGTGTGACTTCTAATTCCACTGGGAAGAGTAAACCAAATGCCACATGAGCCATGAGCCATATGTCAAAATGTCGTTGTGCTCTGTTCCAAGGGAATCCCATAATTGTATGGGTGCCACACATGATTGTATTTGTTCAGGTAGTCATAAAATTTGGATGGGGGAAGAAAGCTTATCTCTTGACTGTAAAGCGCATAAAATGAGAAAGCCTTCAAAAGTGCCACGTTGATCTGGGCATATAAATTCGCTATCGGCTTTTTAACAGCCATGGAAATAATCAAAGTGCCTCTTTGAAATCCTTCCCTTGGTAATGCAATTCCTAATTTAGATGGGTCAGTCTTGCATCACTTGAATGTCACAGTCATGGCTACCAAGACAGAGCAGTGACAGTGAGTTAAAATGGCAGATCAGAAATGGCAATGGAGAACTGGGTCAGTCTGTTGAAAGAGGGCTGCTCTGCTCTTGGACTCTCCTTTCTCCTGATTTCAGTGCTGTTTGTTCTAAAAGAGCTCACTGTTTGAGCTTTCCTTGTTTTCCTCAAGAGATTCTTCAACTATTTTTGTAGACACTTGCCTGTTGTCAGGAATGAGCCAGCTACAAGCGAATGTTTGCAGCCAGGGAGGCTTTGATGTTAGGCAGGGGATTCTGCAGCTGCAGAATTCGGCTCTTCTTGACTTTGCCAGGCACGTTGATAAGGCTGTAGCTGAGAGCAGGCTCGAACACAGTCAAAGCTCTCCGGAAGCTCAGATAGGCGCGAATAGACACACAGAGAGTCTTCGTGGAAAAGGAAGAGGAGGAAGATGATCCAATAAGTCCCCGGAGTCGGTGAATGTGAGGGCTGCTAGACAGGAAGCCAAACAAGGTGTGAAAGAAAGTTTAATATATTTTGTAGATACAGGAAGCAGTCTTCAGAAGGGTCATCTTGAATGATAATGCCAGTGGCTGCAATAGAGCTCTCCGGAGTTATCAGGTTGCTTGCAATAAATCCTCATTTTTAATTAGCTACACTTACTGTGTTATCAAGCTGGGAACCTGGGCTCCTGACACCTGTATATTCATGTTGATTTTGCCAAGGGATCCCATGGAGACCTGTCCTTCAAGTTAGCAAACAAGGTTTTCCTTTTCCTGGGCAGCCATTCAAATTCACATAGAAGCAAAGAGTTGGAAGGCGTCCTGAGGATCTTCTCGTCCAACCCCTCACAATGCAGGAATATGCGGCTTTCCCATATGGGGATCAAACCTGCAACCTTGGCGAAACTCTGCCTTCTCAGATAGGTGCGCACAATGGCCAGAGTCATGTAAGGAATTCTTAACTGGAAGCACAGAGAACCAAGTCACAAATGAGTCAGCCATGCTCATTGGCTTGCAGATGAAAACCAGTGTTCAGCAACTGGCACCCCATGAGTGAAAACTGGCTGCTCATTAAGTTGCAGCTAATCCCTCGCTTTCCATCCATATCTCTATTTCCTTCTCATCCATTCCTTCAGAGGTTTCTGGGCTATTCAGAAGCAATGGTTTTTGTATGCGTGCCTGCCTGCCTGCCTGCTAGCAACCATTCTGTGTACAATTTCCAGTGTTTCCTGTAATTGCTGAATTGATATGGGAACTTCATTGCCAGAATATAAACCTAATCAGGAAACTTCAGCCATTTTCCTGTAATGCTGATTTATGTAGCCATCTGGTTGGGGGAAAGCTTTAGTCTCTTCAGCTTACCATAAACAGTAAAACAAACAAACAAACAACCTCCCCCTCCCCACAACAACAGCAAATAGAAACAAACATTTAAAAACCTGGCTTATCCAGAAATGTTACACCAGACATATCTACAGAAGCAGGAATTAGGGAAATGGCCTGAATTTGCGAAATACAAATTAACCAGCTAGCCTGAAGTGAAGTTCATTCGTTTCTGCAAATATTAGTAATCCGTTAGCAAAAGATGTCTATCTAGCACACGCAAGGCTTTCTTTGTTGTCAAGTTGAAGCCATCAAATATCAAGCCCAGATCTGCTGACTGAATCATTAGGAGTTGTGGCTGTCTCCAGGGCCGGCCCTACCATTACAGAGAGTGAGCGAGGCAGTCACTTCAGGCTGTGCATGCTAGGGAATGGGCAGCATCAGTGAGATGTCGGGAAAACATGCATCTCTGCTATGTATTGGAGACAGCAATGCTTCTACACATCAGCATAGAAGTATGAAGAATATCAGGGTGGGGAAGATGTCATCTTGGCCTCTTAGCCCTACCCTGGAGGTTTCTGATTCGGGGGGGGGGGAACCATGTGGTATTCACGTGTCATTTCACTTATACCTGAAGGAGCGTCTCCACCCCCATTGTTCTGCCCAGACACTGAGGTCCAGTGCTGAGGGCCTTCTGGCGGTTCCCTCGCTGCGAGAAGCCAAGTTACAGGGAACCAGGCAGAGGGCCTTCTCGGTAGTGGCGCCTGCCCTGTGGAACGCCCTCCCATCAGATGTCAAAGATAAAAACTACCAGACTTTTAGAAGAAATCTGAAGGAAGCCCTGTTTAGGGAAGCTTTTAATGTTTGATGTTTTATCCTGTTTTTAATATTCTGTTAGTAGCTGCCCAGAGTGGCTGGGAAGGCCCAGCCAGATGGGCGGGGTATAAATTTATTATTATTATTATTATTATTATTATTATTATTATTATTATTATTAAACAGGCTTTGGATCCATGCCTGCCCACAAACTGACCAATGATGGGCAGGCCTGGAAAGCAGGCACCTCCCTGTGGAAGGGCTCTCTATTTACTCTGCCTTTGATTCTTTTGCATGACTTTGCTGTGAACAAGGGGCCGTATTCGGGGCCAGGCAGGAATTTCCCCACTAGGCAAATTGACTCACGCCTCATGGTTTCACCTACCTCATAGCAATTGTCACAACTTTGGCAGTTTAGGCATTGGGCAAGCCTTAGTCTTGGCTGGAGGGGAGGAACAGGTATCCCATTAAAGGGATCTGGGAGGAGTTGCTTCTGTCCAAATGCCCAGGCAGGATCTAGGGCCACAGCATTCCTGAAGATGGTGATCCCACAGGGGGTGCTCCTATTTGATTTAAGTCATAGGACCCCTCGCTGATGGGTTGACCCAGGGTTTACTTCTGGCAGGTAGGCCGGAAGTCAATGGTGGTACCAAATGCCTATACCTCTGATGTCTGTAATCAATAAAGTTGTGGCCTTGTTTGATCCCAATACATATGTCTGGTTATTATTCTGTGGATGGGGTCGGCAGATACTGTGGGGCCTTTGCATGCAAGTGGTGGACACTGAAAAGTTAAACCCTCCCAACTGCTGAATTGCTTGCAAATCTGCTTGCTGAGGGAACTTACAGTTCTCCTCTCTTACAGCTCAGCAAACAGGGTCGCACAACACCTGCTTAGGTTATAGAACAATTGAGGTGTCCACGTGTCATTTCTCTTACCAAGCAAGTGCTTATAACTTATATCCACTGTCTCTCTGACTGGGTCAAAATTCAAGATTATGCTTTTGTTGTTTGTCACTAGATGGGAGTATGCTGACCAAAATGCATTTCCTTCTTAATGTGTTTTAGGCTGCAATCCTATACATACACTAAGCTGGGAGCGTAAACTCACTTCTGCATAGGATTTCACTGTTAAAAATGTGGTGTAGTGGTTAGAGTGTTAGGCTGGGGTTTAAATCCCCACTCCACTGTGGAGCTCATGGGTATCTTTGGACCAGTCACAGTCTCTTAGGCTAACCTACTTCACATGGTTGCTGTTACCTTGTGCTCCTTGGAGGAAAGGTGTGTCACAAGTAGAACAATAAATAAACAAATAGATAAAATCTCTGCTCAGTGCTGTTGGCATGGAACCTCCTTATTACAGCTCTATTACGGATGCAAGTAATTTCTAGCATCATAAAACCTACCGAAGAGTTGGTTCTGCAGTTGATAAGGGAAGTCTGCCAGAAGAAACAGTGATATCTGCTGTAACAATAATGGCTTTTACAATATCCGAAAGATTCCATTATAGTATAGAGTAGATGGCAAAAGACTGTGAATCCAGAGCCACTTGGGTACTGTGCACCAGAATAGCACACTTTTGAAATGAGTCCAGAGGGGCTATTTTTGGTTGCAGCGATGGGGGAGCAACCATTATGCTGCAGAGCAAATACATAAGAGGCTCTCGATACAGAGCTATTAAAGGGGGGGGGGAGAGAGAGCAGTAAACAAAGGAATGTAAAGCAAGTAGTCCAATGACAACTGGAGAGCACCACACTGGGTAGTTCTGGAGTGTACAATCCTCCAATCTCACTCTCTGGTTTGGTGTGCCCTCCGTATTTTTAGACCACAACTCCCACCCTTCCTGACCATTGGCCATGCTGGCTGAGGATGATGGGAGTTCAACAATGTCTAGGGAGTTGCTGCTTCCCCATCACTGTTCTGGATGAATGAGTAGAACACCAAGATGATGCGGATCATGTTACATTCAGTATTGGCTGAAGATCTGTGGAGAGGAACAGGTTAGCTAGCGTCTGTTCGTATCCAGTGACCCCAGTCATCCCTTTGCTTGCATTCAGTCAGTGCTGAACATAATATCAAGACAACGTCCTCCCTAGGGACTAGGAAGGAAACGGATGCCTTTTGTAGGGCAAATGGGCAGATTTGCCAATAACACCTACTATATACACCACCTGCGAATTATTCCATTAAACTGAACTCTAATATAACAGCACGGTCTAGAATTATCAGAGTAGAAATGGATCTCTGTTACTGCCTTCACATCAGTCGGTTTTCTTTAAACACATACAGCTTTGCAAATTGGAACTGTAACGATGGGAGTTGAAGTGCTCATCTGAAAATTGCAATGCACCCACATAGTCTGGATCAAAATGGCATGGGGCTGTTCAAGAGTAGAACTTTGCTTGCTGTGCCTTTTAGCACATGCTCTGCCTGTATTTCAAGTGGCTTAACTACTTGATAAGTGTGACTAAAGTACCTGTGGCTTGAAGACAATTACTACGTAAAGTGTATTACTAAAAAATAAGGAACTGATTTTGATTAAATGAAAATCACTATCTGTCGCACAAACAAATAGCTGGAGAATAAGCCATATTGATTTTCTCCTTATTGGACAGATGGCAGGATAGCTATATCGCTTAGTGCATTTAATAACTCTAAGCTAGTTCTCATGGAAGCCCATGAATGAAGCTCCATGCGGCAAGAGGCCTCTAGGTCACTGTGGCCACTAGCCCTTCCAGTGACTGTTACAGGCATCAGTGGTGAGCCCACTCTCAGGACTGTGTCACTGCCACTCCAGAGAAGTGCTGGAGATGCAATGAGGTTGAGGGAACGTTCTTTCATATGTGGTGGACTTGTAAAAGGGTAAAAGAGTACAGTGGTACTTCGGGTTACATACGCTTCAGGCTACAGACTCCGCTAACCCAGAAATAGTGCTTCAGGTTAAGAACTTTGCTTCAGAATGAGAACAGAGATCGTGCTCTGGCAGCGCAGCAGCAGCAGAGTCCCCATTAGCTAAAGTGGTGCTTCAGGTTAAGAACAGTTTCAGGTTAAGAACAGACCTCCTGAACAAATTAACCCGAGGAACGAATTAACCCGAGGTATCACTGTATTGGGAAATAATCCATAATGAATTGAAAAAAAAAAAGTTTTAAAAACCAGAGTCCTTTCTGTTGGGGATAATTCAGACTGAAATTCCCAGGTGTCAAAAAAGGTTATTTATGTATGCCACTACTGCGCCCCATGTTTTGTTAGCCCCAAAATGGAAAATGAGTGCGGTCCCAAGGTGGCAGAATATGTCCAGCTTGCAGACTTAACATATAGAATAAGAGACCAAGAAGAACATATGTTTAAAGGAGATTGGAAAACATTTATTGAATATATGGGAAAAATTGTGTACACTTGAAAACGTTGGCAGCATTAAGATAGATTCAAGAGTGTAAATAAGTTTTGATGGATGTAATAATGGAATATTGAAAAGTTTCGTTTTTGAAAAATGCAAATTTTTCAGAGATGAAATCTTTGGAGGAGTTGAAGATGGCATTTATAAGTGTTCCACATTTCACAAGCATACAGTAAGGTAAGTTCTCAAGGACCTATTTTCGATTCCAGAAGAATGATCTTCACTCATTAGATCCACCCCCCCCCATACACAGAATCTCAAAATTGGGTGTTTAAAGCATAGAAAACTCCAGATATAATTGCAAATAGTCCAATAATATCTCAGGCTACAAAGGATCAAACCAGTGACCTATTTCCAAAGGCAGTTTCAGAATTGCATCAACCCTCCCTGGAAACCTAATTTCTTAATTACACAGAACGATAAATCTCTTTTTCAGTGCCTTCAAAATTATACCCCCTGGGCCCAGTCCTTCACACTTCCAGAGCACTGTTGTAACTTTAAATACATGCAAAGTATTGTCAGGCTGAATGGAGGCCCTAGCAAGGGTATAGTTGACTTTGTGGCTTGGGGTAAAGTTTCAGAAATTGCCTACACAACTTAGCAGATGGGCAGTGTAATGTGCCATGTGCTTCACTGAAGCAAGTCGGATTGGTGTGAGCAAAAGGCTTTGGGGATCAGGTTGAAACTTGGATTTTGAGACAGCTTTGAGAGCAAAGATCCTAACCAGTTTATTAGTCATTTTTATTTATTAACTTTCTATACTGCCCTTCATCCGAGGACCACAAGGTGGTTTATAACACAAAAATACACACCATAGTGACAAATGGAAACAATACCCACCCACCCAAGTTTAAAAGGGCGTAGATTAGCCAAAGACCTGGGAGGAGATGAATGTTTTTGCCTGGCGCCTAAAATATGTAACGAAGGAGCCAAGCAAGCCTCCTTGTTTGAGCTGAATGTTTTTATGAAAAGTGACACCTATTAAGTTTGCCACTGTGAAACCATTTTTATGAAAAAAGAGGGAAACGCTAATCTAACCCACCTACCCAAATGGATTCAGATTGCTCAAGTTTGTTTGTTGAAATAGCCCACAAGCCAACCTAAGGGAGCTTCATGTCTCGGGGCTGAGAAGGTGAAATGGATTGCTGAAAAGCTGAGTGGCATAACCCAAACTTCTTTAAGTTATTCCAGCAAATCGTAGAATTGTAGAGCTGGTGTTTGTCGGGTTGATGGCCCTGTTAAATTGGCCCATTAAATTAATCCTGTTAAAGCCAAATCCTGTTGAGCCAAAAAGGTTTCTCAGATGTAGAATACCCATTTGAAGGTGACTTGAAACTACAGCTAATCCTGAATGTGGCATCTAGGCTGGTGACTGGGAGTGGCCACCAGGACCGTATAACACCAGTCTTAAAGTATATCCACTGGCTCCCAGAATGTTTCCGAGCACAATTCAAGTGTTGGTAAAAGTAAAGGTAAAGGGACCCCTGACCATTAGGTCCAGTCGTGGCCGACTCTGGGGTTGCGGCGCTCATCTTGCTTTATTGGCCAAGGGAGCCGGCGTACAGCTTCCGGGTCATGTGGCCAGCATGACTAAGCCACTTCTGGCGAACCAGAGCAGCACACGGAAACGCCATTTACCTTCCCGCCGGAGCAGTACCTATTTATCTACTTGCACTCTGATGTGCTTTTGAACTGCTAGGTTGGCAGGAGCAGGGACCGAGCAACGGGAGCTCACCCCGCCGTTGGGGGGATTCAAATCACCTACCTTCTGATTGGCAAGTCCTAGGCTCTGTGGTTTAACCCACAGCGCCACCCGCGTTGTGTTGGTGCTGACCTTTAAAGTCCTAAACGGCCTCGGCCCAGTATACCTGAAGGAGCGTCTCCACCCCCATCGTTCAGCCCGGACACTGAGATCCAGCTCTGAGGGTCTTCTGCTGGTTCCCTCACTGTGAGAAGTGAAGTTACAGGGAACCAGGCAGTGGGCCTTCTCGGTAGCGGTGCCTGCCCTCTGGAACGCCCTCCTTTCAGATGTCAAGGAAATAAACAACTACATAACTTTCTGAAGACATCTGAAGGCAGCCCTGTATTAGGAAGTTTTAAATGTTTGATGTTTTATTGCATTTTTGTATGTGTTGGAAGCCACCCAGAGTGGCTGGGGAAACCTTGTCAGATGGGTGGGGTATGATCAATCAATCAATCAATCAATCAATATACAGTGTTGGGATTCCAGAGTGTACCTCTTGATGTAGCATGGGGTAGTGTGGGAAGATATTATTGAGTGCCTCTCATTTTAAAAATTCTCTGGCTGCATGCAGAGGTTAGCCAAACCTTTCTCCTGGCATATTCCCTAGAGGGCTATTCAGAAGTATGAAAATGCCACCTGCAGTCTGTAGTAACATAGTTCAAAAATTAGACCTTATCGCTGTGTCTTTTCTTTACATGCTACTGGAGCGCAGATAAACTCCCCACCCCCTACTCCCTAATGACTTTGAGGTTTTCCTCAAGTCTTAGAGACAGACATATCTCTTGACAGAACATCAGGAGAGATGAGGATCAGGATCTGCTATCATTAGCTTGATGGCTATGAGAATATTATTTTGTGGGTATGTGAAAGGCTTATTTTGCATGCAAACCTAAGGTCTATCTCGTCACCGTATTTAAACTGAGGAAGGATTACAACTCAATTTGTCATATTTCCCCTCAGGCTTGGTAGTCAATTTGTATTTCTCAAACTTAAGTCATTTCCCCTTTCCAACCCCCACCCCATTGATATTTAAATAGGGCTTATTTTGCTGCTGCTAAATTTGTTGAGTGTGCCTGGGTGTGGAGAATCTTGCCCCAGGAACATCAACTCCATAACTCCAGGCCTGCTGCTTCAATCCTATTTTTGCAGAGTTCTTAGGAGGGGGAGCATCTTAAACCTCACATTTCATTGAAAACATGCTTTATGCAGTTTATTATGCACTATCCTCATCAGCTCAGAGTAGATAAAAGCATGTATAAAAGAGAGAAAAGGGATAAATCTTAGGCCACGTTCAGATAGCACTTTGTTCCATTTTCCTGATGTTTCCTTACCTGATAATTTACACATTTTATGTGATCTTTTGCAAGACATAAAAACCAATTCTGGAAAGCTAGCAGAATATGTTGGGGTGGGGGGTTAGTGCTTGTTTCCATGTTAATTGCTTCCAGAAATAAAGAAAAATCTATTTGCAACCCTGTTAACTTGGAAAACCCTGGGAGTTTTGGGCTCATGGGGATTGCTTCTCCTTAGGGACGTGTTTGGATTCCATTTTACTTTTAAGCAAACTGGACCGATACACAGAATGCTGCAGAAATGGTATGGGTGTGTGAATCCTTTCAACTCTGATTCTCCCAAGTACTGCAACCAGTTCTGCAGTAAGGAACATTAGAAACCAAGACAGGAACACTAGCATCCCAGGCATGAAAACTATCACAATATTCCCCACATCTGAGTGCACACCCTTAATTATTGCAGCCATCTCTCACCTAACCAGGATGGGACTGGGGGCAATCCATTGCTCGCAAGCTTCTCGTTGCACAGTGCTTACAGAACAAGCTGCCGCTGCTTGCGCTTCTTCAACCCACAAATAATCCAAGAGGGCTGTGATTGATTTAAGGCTGTGATGAATGAGTCTGAGAATTCTCAGATTAGCAGACGGGGTGGCAGGCGCACTGCTCCAGTTAGAAGAAGTCTGTCCAGATTGCCGAGAAAAATAGGCAGAACGTTTTGTATGTGGCGAGCAACAAAATGCTCAAAATTACTTCTGTGACTTAAGCTGCGCCTGCACCCAATTCACTCACAGTAGCGGTGAGGTGGTAAATTTTTGAAGCGCCAGAGCTCATAAGGGCAGCCTCCAAGGACAGCCTAGAAAGACAGGCAGATAGATAGATAGAATATACAGCACCCCAAGATTTGAACACTCCATTTATATAATAATAATAATAATAATAATAATAATAATAATAATAATAATAATAATAATTTATTTATACCCCGCCCATCTGGCTGAGTTCCCCCAGCAACTCTGGGAAGCTCCCAATCGAGTGTTAAAAACTATACAGCATTAAATACTAAAAACTTCCCTAAACTTCCCTGCCTTCAGAAGTCTTGGGGTCAGCTGGAAGTCATAGAAAATGTGAGCAGGGAGAGGGTGGTCTATTGGTTAGAATGCTAGAATTTGGCTTGCGGCATGTTTCCATCACTGCAATCCTGTACATAGCTACCTGGGAATAAGCTCCCCTGAACTCAGGGTTGCTTATTTATTATTTATTTTTTTAAAATAATTTTTATTAACTGACCAATCAAACCAAATCAAATCACATCACATAAATTCCGAATTACAAAACCGAATTTTAAATTTTTGTTGAGGGGACCCATATTTCAAGTTCCGAAGGGGGATTCTGATCATCTTCTTGCTACTGCGTTAATATCCAAATCAGTCCAAATAAAGTTCATAATTCTATCCAGTCTTATCTTGCTTTTTCCACATCTAATCTTGTTCGTATATATTTTTTCTTTTTTCCTTTATGATCTCTTCTGATAATCTCTTTAAGAAGATAAACACCAATTATAATCCTGTGTGAATTTTTCCGTTCGTCCAATCCTCATATCGAGATGGTTTCCATATATCATTGCTTCATAAATAACATCACTCTTTCCATCATTTATCTCGCAATCTGTTGTTCTTAAGTCCCTCTGAGGAGTCTCCCACACAATATAAAAGCAGCTCTATTCCTCCTCCCAGACTCAAGTCCTCTGACAGAGCTTGCCAACATGGCGACGGTATTTTTAACTGCATCATTCCAAAGCTCTTATACTTTTCACGATCTTCTTAAAACATGCTTTGGTTAGAAAATTTATCTCCACACAGTCATAAATCCATGGCTTAAGTCATTAAAACAACATTTCTGACTTGTGAGGGGGGGGATTCTTGTTTAATCACATAGAGGAAAGAAAGTAAAGTTTTTCCCCCTCCCCCATCCAGTCCCTTTGCCATACCGAGTCTTGGCGTATCTTCTCATGATTTATTCTTGTTCCTCCGACTCGTCTTGTTTATCAGAGATCTCTTCAGTTAGCAGTCTTTACTCCCCCTCCTTCCTTGAAATATGTGCATTCGCTTCCTCCTAATTGTTTCTTTTGAAGTTCTTGCAGCTAGGGGCGCGGATCAGAGACAGCGTCCAGGAGCGCCGAGATCCACAGGAGGGCATCCTGTCTAGTGCCCCCATCCCCACAAATTCGGGGTGTGGTATAGGGCACAGCAGGCAAGGGCAGCCCCCCCACAACCTTGGGGGGGGGTAGGGAGCCTATTTACTCCCATCACAGCCTCCTAATTACCTTGTGTGGGTTGGAGAGATGTTATTGTCAGCCATCTTCTGATGCGCCCCTAGTGGCCAGGGTTGCTTATTTCTGACTGTATAGGTTCAACTTGCAAATACATTGAGCTTCACAAAAAAAAATCTTCAGCCAGCTAAAGTGCCACCTTTGGCTTTTACTTAAAAATGCAAACAAATGTGCAAAGAAGTTTTATGATTTAGATTGCTAGCATGAAGTAGGAAGCCCCTTAAAGAAAAGGAAAGGGCTACCCATCCTCTGCTTGAGAGGTTTTCAACTTTTTGGGGTCCACAGCTCCCTTGACCAACTACATTCTTTCTGCAGCACCCCTGTGGGGCTCAGGAGCCCAGTTATGTCACCCCTTGCCTGTAGAGCTGGCAGCCTCTCACCCTTTGTTGAACACCCTCTTTTGTGGAGTGCTCTCTCAGCCTCCTTTCCTTAGGAGTCCTCTGAGCAGCCGCAGCTGCTGCCCCTGGTCTCTGAGCTGCCCCCTGCTACCCCAAAGAGAGGTGCCTCCTCACACTGCCCCACAGGGGCCAGGGACTTGTCTGTCCATTCCCAACAGCAAGGGTTGGTGGACTGGCTGGCTGGGCTCAGTTTAAAAGTTCACAGCATATACAGAAGAGGACGGAAATCAAATGTATGGTAATACTGTTAGTGATGCAGAAATAAAAGAGCTTGTCAAAGACATTTCATTCTAAAAGTAATACTGAAAAATGCAAGATATTAGCTGTTTCCCCGGTACAGTTTTACCAGCCTTATGCTAAACATATTGGCATGGTTATACCTCCTGCTGAGCTCAGTGGGACTCACCTCCTTGCATTAGGCTTGCAGCCTTCCTTAATTACATTTCCTACCAATAGGTGGCACTAATAATTCCTGCATTAACTGCACAGCATTGCAGTTCCCAGTAGGATCGTTCTCCTTTTCTGTCTGGTTCATGCTTCAGTTTGATACCATTTTCACTCAAATGGATTCCTGTATAAAAGGGCCCCGCACGAAGATGAAATATATCACATATAGATTTCCTCCAGAGAGATACATCAGTGAATAAGTAATTTCCAGGCTCTGCACTGATAAAGTCTAACAAAATAATAGCTTTTAAATGAATGGATGCCTGCTGAATACAAAAGCCAAGCTACGGTTTGTTTGAAAAGCTGGAAAGGGAGGATAAAGGGAAAACATGAAATGGAAAACACGGCACAAAGTTAATGAGATCCTTTTAATTTGACAGGGGGATAAAAGACCTTAAGACCTTCAGGTACCCTCCAGATGCATTGGACCACAGCTCCCATCATCCCTTTCTAGTATGGCCAATGGTCAAGAATGATGGGAGTTGTAGTCTAACAAAGAGATGGAGGGTGCATTATCTACCATACCCAAAGCATCAGGGTGGCAAAGGTTGTTCACTCTAGATCAGGGTTTCCCAAACCCAGGTCTCCAGCTGTTTTTGGACTACAGTTCCCATCATCCCCGACCACTGGTCTGCTAGGTAGGGATGATGGGGGTTGTAGTCCCAAAGCAGCTGGAGACCCAAGTTTGAGAAACCCTGATCTAGATCATCCACACAAGATCTCTTCTAAGTAGGTTCAGTACTTGAGTGGTAATTATTGCTTTTTTCTATATGCAGAATCCTAAACTCTAGGGATAGAACAATGCATGCCTACCTTGCGGCGAGACAAAAGGGGAGTGAACTGGCAGAGGAACCACAAAATGGCGTGCTGCCATTTTGCTGCAGGCAGGAAGGTGGCCACAGGCAGTGAGGCAGCACAGCTGAGACGCTATAGTCATAGTTGAATTGTGGAATTTGCTCCCATGTGATGGCCACCAACTTGGACGGCTTTATGAAAGAGGATTAGGAACATCCATGGATGATGAGCCTTTCAGTGGCTACTAACCTTGATGGCTACCTTCACTGTCTGATGTAGGATGCTTCTGAATGCCATTTGCTGGAAACCACAGGTCCTGCTTGCAGATTTCCAACAGGCATCTGGTTGGCCACTGTGAGAATAGGTTGCTTGACTAGATGTTCCATTTAACAGGAACATTCAAAGCAGACAAGGTCAAAATATATAGAGAACAGTTTCCACATTAATTAAAAATATCAAAACCCAATGCAGTAGAAACACTTACATAAACAAACCTGGATCATTATCTCTGCATCTGATGTATATATATTCTCAAAGGACTACTCGCGCCACCAATATATCTGAACGTTGTTCTGAAGTCACCATATATTTTATAATCCCTGCATAAAATTTGTTTTATGAGGAAATGTTCCATCCTTTTAAAACTGGTTGTCTTTGATCTTAACTTAGCACAAGATTAATTGAACAAATCTCTCTCTGCAGTGGAAATTATTTTTCCAACACGATGCCCAGTCTTGCTTTATGAGAACTATTACTTGGGATACCCAGAGATGATCTTTTTATCGGCCAGGGCTTTCTGAGACGAGGGATGTGGACCCCTATCTTATGCCTCATTGTTTTCAATGGGGCCAACTAGTTAAACTTATCTAAATAATGTAGAAAGTGATCTTCCTGCTTCCAAAACAGCAGACAGCTCACATAGAATGTAACAAAACATTATATAATATATCATAAAAGGGAAGCAAAATGCTGGGGTCAGTATTAATAAATGAAGGTTGCTCACCCATGCTGCTGGAGGCTAGATCTGGTCTACATGTGAAACAGAAGAAAGCAGAATTTTGAAGGAGTTTTCAGTTTGCAGGACTGCCTAGTCAACATCTATAAAAAATGGAAGTGCAGGGGCTTCTAACAGTTAGCATCCAGAAAACAGAACAAGATCACAGGTCCCAGAGTCACAGCTTTCCCTAGGGTGATATGTATTGCATTCCTCTTTAATTTATCATATGTTTTTCCTGCCTAAATCTACATATAAATTATAGCAAAACCTGTTTAGTTTCCTTTGTCTTCATTTTTCTCTCTCTTTTGGCAACTTTTAAGTGGCAAATTGGGTCCTCCTCACAAAGGGCACCTGTTGCGGTGAGAACATCAGGACTGACTTCATTGTTGTGTGGGTGGGAGCGATTGGATACCCACAACAACGTGATTGGTGGTCCCTTGGTTGCTGGGCAGATCTGGCCAATGGGATTTTTTGTGTATTAACTGAGGGACTTATTTATACCCATGCATGTGACCCAGAGCTTCCTCTTTCGGCGCGTGCATTCAGAACACCCACCCACCTCTTCCTACTTTTAGGGCTTTGCGCTTGACCTTGCTATGCCGTCGTGGGTCGTCTGCTTTTGGGGCAGGGGCCCAGTAGGAATTTTCCCATTCAGCTGATTGGCTGGTGCCACTTGGGTTTTGCCTGCTGCGTAGCAAATCGTCACAACTTTGTCAGGTTCAGCGGTTAGGCATTGGTTCAAGTTGGTCGGGGGGGTGTGTGTTGGAGCACCTGTCCCCTCCAATGCACAAAGGTATTCCGTTAAAGGAATCCAGGGATTCACCATGCTTTTGTCGACCCCTTTTGGGGGGTAGGACCACGCAAGAGTCCCTGGGAGCATTTTGGGGTGAGCTTGAGTCACGTGACCGTACCAATGCTCCCTCACAGTGTTTACCTGTACTGACAATATGGTGGGGCCCAGTCGTCAGTGCTGCCTTGCTGAGGTCAGTTGCAGCTAGTCAGGAACCAATGCCTAAACAAACCACTCCCTATCTGTAATAAATAAAGTTGTGGCCAAAATTAAGCCAATAACCTAAAACTAAATTCCATGTCAATTGTGTCTTTATTATTGGGAAGTTCCTAGGGATCTTAACACGCATTTTTCAGTGCTAGAACACTGAGGTGGCAGATTATTATTATTATTATTATTATTTCTTAATTCTAGTCATATCCCGCTCTTCCTACAAAAGGAGCCCAGGGCAACATTTTGCTAGTAAGTTGCCACCATTGTGGGTTTCTATTCCATTGCTCCTCCAAGGAATTTAGGTTACTTTGCAGCAGTTGTTTTCTGTTTTAAAAAAGATTTGTCCTTAAATGTAAACTGAACCAAATTGCATCCCCTACCACAGCCTCTCTCATCTTACTCCCTCATTAACCGATCTCACAAACTTCCATGAAGCTCTTCTCTGTCTCTGTCCTCCATCCCTCCTCCCTCTGTGGCTTATAAAGCAGAAACAACTTCCCCCAGCCCATGCCTTTGTTTCAAAATTATGCAGGATGTGGAGAAAGTGAAGAGAGAGAAAATGTCCCTGTCAGGAGTGCATGCAGGAGCCAGGCCCTGTGACCAGAAGGGCTTCGCAGGACTGGGGCCTTCCTAAGTTTGTTCTGGAGAGGCAAGGCATGGCCACACAAGTGAGGTCACTCACTGCACCTGGTGGCAAGAGCCGGGAAGGGCTATAAGGTCAGCATTTCCCTTCGGCTCTTTGCCACAGCAACACAATTCCTGCCTTGCTGCGTTTGGGTTCTTGACTCCTTGCTTCCTGATCCTTGGATCTCAGCTTCCTGACTCCCTGCTTCTTGCTCCTTGGACCCTTGACTTTGTGACTCCTTGCTTCCTGACCCTCAGACCCCTGACTTCTGGAATCTCATTCCTGCTCCCACCCCGCCACCTTGCCCCCAGTCCTGACTTGCCGGGACTTCGATCATCCATAGACCAGAAGGGACAGTCCCTCCCTCTTTCATAGCACTAGAATACATGAGCATCCATTGAGGCTGAATGTTGGGGTGCTGTCCTGCTTGCAGTCTATGCGGCAGCTAGTCTGGTGACTGGGAGCGGCTGCCGAGACCATATAACACCGGTCCTGAAAGACCCACATTGGCTCCCAGTACGTTTCTGAGCACAATGTGTTGGTGGTGACCTTTAAGGCCCTAAACGGCCTTGGCCCAGTATACCTGACGGAGCGTCTCCACCCCCATCATTCAGCCCAGACACTGAAGTCCAGCTCAGAGGGCCTTCTGGAGGTTCTCTCACTGTGAGAAGTGAGTTACAGATAGGTAGCCGTGTTGGTCTGCCATGGTCAAAACAAAATAAAAAAATTCCTTCCAGTAGCACCTTAAAGACCAACTGAGTTAGTTCTAGGTATGAGCTTTCGTGTGCATGCACACTTCTTCAGATACACAGTGTATCTTCTGTGTATCTTCTGTGTATCCTGTGTATGCAGGATGTGGAGAAAGTGAAGAGAGAGAAAATGTCCCTGTCAGGAGTGCATGCAGGAGTGCATGCAGGAGCACAGGATTCCACATCCTGTGTATCACTGAAAGGTCAGTGTATCTTCTATTCTTCAGATACACAGTGTATCTTCTGTGTATCTGAAGAAGTGTGCATGCACACGAAAGCTCATACCTAGAACTAACTCAGTTGGTCTTTAAGGTGCTACTGGAAGGAATTTTTTTATTTTGTTGTGAGAAGTGAGGTTACAGGGAACTAGGCACAGGGCCTTCTCAGTAGTGGCGCCTGCCCTGTGGAACATCCTCCCATCAGATGTCAAGGAAATAAACAACTACCTGACTTTTAGAAGACATCTGAAGGAAGCCCTGTTTAGGGAAGCTTTTAATGTTTGATGTTTTATCGTGTTTTTAATATTCTGTTAGTCATAGAATCATAGAATCATAGAGTTGGAAGAGACCACAAGGGCCATCGAGTCCAACCCCCTGCCAAGCAGGAAACACCATCAGAGCACTCCTGACATATGGTTGTCAAGCCTCTGCTTAAAGACCTCCAAAGAAGGAGACTCCACCACGCTCCTTGGCAGCAAATTCCACTGTCGAACAGCTCTTACTGTCAGGAAGTTCTTCCTAATGTTTAGGTGGAATCTTTTTTCTTGTAGTTTGGAACCATTGCTCCGTGTCCGCTTCTCTGGAGCAGCAGAAAACAACCTTTCTCCCTCCTCTATGTGACATCCTTTTATATATTTGAACATGGCTATCATATCACCCCTTAACCTCCTCTTCTCCAGGCTAAACATGCCCAGCTCCCTTAGCCGTTCTTCATAAGGCATCATTTCCAGGCCTTTGACCATTTTGGTTGCCCTCCTCTGGACACGTTCCAGTTTGTCCGTGTCCTTCTTGAACTGTGGTGCCCAGAACTGGACACAGTACTCAAGGTGAGGTCTGACCAGAGCAGAATACAGTGGCACTATTACTTCCCTTGATCTAGATGCAATACTCCTATTGATGCAGCCCAGAATTGCATTGGCTTTTTTAGCTGCCGCGTCACACTGTTGGCTCATGTCAAGTTTGTGGTCAACCAAGACTCGTAGATCCTTTTCACATGTACTGCTCTCAAGCCAGGTGTCACCCATCTTGTATTTGTGCCTCTCATTTTTTTTGCCCAAGTGCAATACTTTACATTTCTCCCTATTAAAATTCATCTTGTTTGTTTTGGCCCAGTTCTCTAATCTGTCAAGGTCGTTTTGAAGTGTGATCCTGTCCTCTGGGGTGTTAGCCACCCCTCCCAGTTTGGTGTCATCTGCAAATTTGATCAGGATGCCTTTGAGTCCATCATCCAAGTCGTTGATAAAGATGTTGAATAAGACCGGGCCCAAGACAGAACCCTGTGGCACCCCACTAGTCACTCTTCTCCAGAATGAAGAGGAACCATTGATGAGCACCCTTTGGGTTCGGTCAGTCAGCCAGTTACAAATCCACTGAGTGGTAGCATAGTCAAGACCGCATTTTACCAGCTTCTTTACAAGAATATCATGGGGCACCTTGTCAAATGCCTTGCTGAAATCAAGGTAGACTACATCCACTGCGTTCCCTTCATCTACCAGGCTTGTAATTCTGTCAAAAAACGAAATCAGGTTAGTCTGACATGACTTATTTTTCAGAAATCCATGCTGACTATTGGTGATCACAGCATTTCTTTCTAGGTGCTCACAGACTGTTTGCTTAATGATCTGCTCCAGAATCTTCCCTGGTATTGATGTCAGACTGACTGGGCGGTAATTATTTGGGTCCTCTCTTTTCCCCTTTTTGAAAATAGGGACAACATTTGCCCTCCTCCAGTCTGCCGGGACTTCGCCTGTTCTCCAGGAATTCTCAAAGATGACTGCCAGTGGTTCTGAGATCACATCTGCCAGTTCTTTTAATACTCTTGGATGCAGTTCATCTGGCCCTGGAGACTTGAATACATCTAAACTAGCCAAGTATTCTTGTACTATCTCCTTAGTTATTCTGGGCTGTGTTTCCTCTGCTGAATCATTTGCTCCAAATTCTTCAGGTTGGGCATTGTTTTCTTTATCGGAGAAGACTGAGGCAAAGAAGGCATTGAGGAGTTCAGCCCTTTCTGTGTCCCCTGTTTGCATTTCACCATCTTCTCCTCTGAGTGACCCCACTGTTTCTTTGTTCTTCCTTTTGCTACGAACATACCCATAAAAGCCTTTTTTGTTGCTTTTAACCTCTCTAGCAAGCCTGAGTTCATTCTGTGCTTTAGCTTTTCTGACTTTGTGTCTACACGTGCTGGCTATTTGTTTGAATTCCTCTTTGGTGGTTTCCCCCCTTTTCCATTTTTTGTACACATCCTTTTTTAATCTTAACTCAGTTAAAAGTTCTTTAGATAGCCACCCTGGCTTCTTTAGACACCTTCCATGTTTCCGTCTCATTGGTATTGCCTGAAGTTGTGCTTTTACTATCTCCCTCTTAACAAACTCCCAGCCATCATGAACTCCCTTTCCTTTTAATATTACTGTCCATGGGATCTCACCCAGCACTTCCCTAAGTTTTATGAAGTCGGCTTTCTTAAAGTCAAGAAATTGAGTCCTAGTATGCTTGGTTGCTCCTTTCCGCTGTATAGTAAACTTCAGAAGAGCATGATCACTCGCGCCTAATGATCCTTCCACTTCTACCCCACTAACCAGGTCATCAACATTGGTTAGGACCAGATCTAAAATGGCTGTTCCTCTTGTTGCTTCTCCCACTTTCTGGACAACGAAGTTGTCTGCAAGGCCAGTGAGGAATCTGTTTGACCTTATGCTCTTGGCTGAGTTTGACATCCAGCAAATATCCGGGTAATTGAAGTCCCCCATTACTACTATCTCCCTTCCTTTTGCATGCTTGGCCATCTGTTCCAGGAAGGCATCATCTATGTCCTCCGTTTGGCTTGGGGATCTATAGTAAACTCCCACAATGAGGTCCCTGTTATTCATCTCTCCCTTAATTTTGACCCAAATGCTCTCACTTTGGCTTTGAGGTTCTAAATCTTGGATCTCTTCACAGGTATACACATCGCTGACATATAACGCCACTCCTCCTCCTTTCTTGTCTGGTCTGTTTCTCTGAAATAGATTGTAACCCTCCATTATTACATTCCAGTCGTGGGACTTATCCCACCAGGTTTCAGTGATGCCTATTATGTCATATTTAGTTTGCTGTACCAAGAGCTCAAGCTCATCTTGTTTATTACCCATGCTTTGCGCATTAGTCTACAGACATTGAAGTCCATTAATCATTCCCCCGTGTCTCTTATTTAAGGATTTTTTCCTCCCACCACTAGGTCTGCGTGCTGTTTGCTCCATTTGGTCTATGACATTTGGATGATCATCTTCATCAATTGATAGACTCCTACCTTCAGGAGCACTGTCTTCCTCCCCCACATTAGTCAGTTTAAAGCCCTCTTGATGAGGTTTCTGAGATTTTTGGCAAAAACATTCCTCCCAACCGTTGTGAGGTGCAGCCCATCTCTTGCCAGAAGTCCATCTTCAAGAAACTGCAGTCCGTGATCTAAGAATCCAAACCGTTCCTGTTTACACCATTTGCGAAGCCAGCTGTTCACTTCCACTATTTTTCTCTCTCTCCCTGGGCCACGTCGTTCAACTGGGAGGACAGATGAGATGATAATTTGTGCATTTAATTGCTTCAATTTCCTGCCCAGAGCCTCATAGTCTCTTTTGATCTTCTGGAGGCTATTGCTTGCAGTGTCATTGGTTCCCACATGAACCAAGAGGAAGGGGTATTTGTCAGTGGGTTTTATGATTCCTTGCAGTCGTTCAGTTACATCTTGGATCTTAGCCCCGGGGAGACAGCACACTTCCCGAGACATCTTGTCAGGCCCACAGATCACTGCTTCTGTTCCCCTCAGTAGGGAATCCCCTATCACCACTACACGCCTCCTCTTAGGTTTGGTCGGGGTTCTTCCGTGATCTGTCCGTTCCAAGGTCGCCTGCACATTCCCTGAGGACTGACTTTGCTGCTCGTCTTCATATACCTGATCGACTGTAACGAGGGAGAGATCCTCAAATGGAGTCTGCTCAAATAGAGATCCTCAAATAGTAGCTGCCCAGAGTGGCTGGTGAGGCCCAGCCAGATGGGTGAGGTATAAAGTAATATTTTTATTTTTATTTTTTCCATAGGCATCTGGTTGGTCACTGTGAGAACAGGATGCTGGACTTGGTGAGCAATTGATCTGATCCTGCACACTCATCTTATGTTCTCCCTGCCCCAACCGCCAACTGTATATCTGGACTTGATTTCAAACAACTAGCATGGAAGAGGAGCCTATTGCTGGGCTGGGTATGAAGGAACTAGATTTGTATGATGTGCTGTCGTTTGATGTAGTTGTATCTTTGAATCAGTCCTCCATCTGTATTTAACTTAGCTGGGTACTTGTTTTCAAACCGAGATGCAGGGGGCTTGTGTAGAAATTCTCCCACCCTCCTTCCACTGGCCTGAAGACTGAGAAACAGGGAAGAATAAGTATTAGAGAAAACAATTTCCCCTAGAAGTCCAAATCCATTCTCCCTACCGAGGCTCATCCTCTGGCAGAATGAAGACGTATCTGAAAGGTTTAGAGTGTAGGATGTTCCATTGTGGCATGCCAGATACAGCTGCAGAAATATAACTGAAGGCACAGAGGAGGAAGAGAAAAGATGCCTTTTTTTCATGGCGCGCTAACTCTTATTGACAACTTTATATAACAAGTTGACAGTCCGCTTATATACAGTATCCCACACCTTCAGCCCTTCTCCTCCTAACACCTCCTTTTGAGTTTTAAAAAACAGGACTTGAAAGCATATAAAATGTGACAGAGAAGGACTCCTATTCTCCTTTTTGATTTTAGAAAGGAACAGGATTATAGCACTAACGCAGAGTTAGTCAGCATCAAGCATGGCCCATCCATTAGGCTAGGTGAAGACAAATTTGCTTCACGTGGTGGATCCACCCCCACTGACATTTCTATTCCACCTTGAGGAGCAGACGTGTGGAACTGTTGTGTGTCACATGACGGTTTACATTCCAGCACAGCTTGCTGGGAACTTCCATTGTGAATAACTTTTGCTTTTGCTGTTCTCTCTGAGAAGACAATAGAGAGAGATGACATGTTTCTTTGTCCTGATTTATGATTAATAAATCTGTAGTTATAGTATGCTTCCACAAGTCTTACGCCTATTCTGTGTGCACAGTTCACTCTGCTGATAGTGTGCCCTGGCTTGGAAGCTGGGGTCACTGATTTACGTCAGGCAGAGGTGATGGTACGTTTCCGAGCACAATTAAAAGTGTTGGTGCTGACCTTTAAAGCCCTAAACGGCCTCGGTCCAGTATATCTGAAGGAGCGTCTCCTCCCCCATCATTCTGCCCGGACACTGAGGCCCATCTCCGAGTGCCTTCTGGCGGTTCCCTCACTGCGAGAGGCCAAGTTACAGGGAATCAGGCAGAGGGCCTTCTCGGTAGTGGCGCCCGCCCTGTGGAACGCCCTCCCATCAGATGTCAAAGCGATAAACAACTACCTGACATTCAGAAGACATCTGAAGGCAGCCCTGTTCAGGGAAGTTTTTAATATGTGACATTTTAGTGTATTTTTCATCTTTGTTGGAAGCCGCCCAGAGTGGCTGGGGAAACCCAGCCAGATGGGCGGTGTACAAATAATAAATTATTATTATTATGGTCTATGCAGCAGGATGGCTGGAAGGAGACAGCCCAGCCTGGGCTAGCCAGTTGGCTTCCCGGCCCTCTGCATGCCGAAACCCCCCCCCAACGTAGTGCTGCCAGCCCTGCCAGGGCTATGCCCGTGCCACCAACGAAGTTCCACTGTCCTCGCCTCTGCTTCTGCATCTTGGTGGCAGTGTGGGAACAGCTGCACATCAGCAAAACGTCTCTCTGCCAACACATGTTGACATGGTGCCCTCCAGATGTTCTGAACTACAACTTCCATCATCACCATTGGCCCCCCTGTAAAAATGTATACAGGTTTACAGCACAATCCTACACAAGTAATTCCCTTTGGGTCTGAGTTGCATGGAGAGATATATAGGTAAGCTTTATTTTCCCACTTCTCTGTGTTCTTGATAAAGCTAGAAGATAGATTTACTGAAGGCTTTGACCTCTCGTGATGCATGAGTCAGTCCTCTCTGAGCAAAGGCCAAGACTGGGAGATATTTAACTCTTTTCTGGACTGCAGAAATGTTAGGTATGCACTGAATGATATTATCAGAAAGGGAGCTTCCCGCAGATATAGGTATGTTTGCTCATTCGCCCATCTTTTATTGCTTGTGCTAGGCATAGAGAGAGGCAGAGGAACTATGTGGGGATCTTAAAGTCCCTTCCCTTAAACACTGGAATCTCTCCTGAGTATCCTCTCTGGCTTTGGACCTTCCCTTACTATTATTACTGTCAGGAGCTCAGCCTACACTCGAGTAGGACCCTGGCAGAGACACATGCCTGACTGGTATGTTCTCTCCCTCCTGGTTGATCATTTGGGAGCTTCAAAAGCTTTCTTCAGACCAAACATCACAGCGACCGATACCAACAGACATCGGCACACTTGGGGATCCACAGAATCTTCACAGCTTTGCGTAACAGACCTCAGCAATTCAGCAGTTTGGCTAATCTACTTTATTTACATATAAACACACACGAAGCACTGCAGCATGGCTCCCTCTCTCTCTAGCATCAAACAGCAAAGAGAAAAATAACAAAGGACAATAGTCCCACTTCATGGAACACAGTAACACAAACATCCTGTCTCTGTCACTTCCCACTCTGTGGAGTCAAAACATATATTGTCATATGATAAACAACAATCCCATGACTGCAATCACGGAGCAGGAATTCTAACAACTACAGCAGCCTTGTTATCCTCCTTTGCATCTGGTCACCCTAATTTCATCCCTCCAATTCCTAGGCATGAGTTATATTTTCAGCCTCTGAAATCAGACACCTGTGGCCACGAGAAAAGACGTTGCAAGTCACTAGAGGTGAGGGAGAGGAGAAGCGGGGGGGGGGGGGGAGGGAGGAAATCAATGAATGCTGCTCTGAAGCGGACGGTACAATGTCAGTGAATGTAGAGGAGTTATCCAAGGACAGATGTGTCATGCCTCCACTCGTTTATATCAGCAGAGAGTGCTCAGCACCCACAGCCCATTTTCTGGGTCCTTGAGGAAAATAGGAGCTAGAAAATGGATCACATCTGATGCAGGAATGGGCAACCTTTCCCAGCTAAGGGCCACACTCCCTTCTTTGCAATGTTGTAGGGGCCATGTGCCATGATGGGAAGAGCCATAGTATAACAAGCTAATTTCTACACACACACAAGAGAAGAAGGGAGGGAGGGAGACCCCCCTCTCTATCCTCCATCAGGTAAGCAAGAGTCATTATCAGAGTTCAAGGATATATTCCAGGCAGGCAAAAATTCTCAAGGAGGAATAAAGCCCAACACAAGAGACCCAGCTTCTGGGGAAGCTTATGCACACAGGAGCATAATATATAGATGCCAGGGTTGGGGGAAACCATGTGCTGTCAGGGTCATTACCCCACTTCTCCTGGATCATGTAGAGCACTCTTCCTTGATATCAAATGTCAAGAGGCCTTTTGCTCCCTTCTATATTGGGGCTGCCTTGTGCAGCACACAAATCTCATTTGTTTCCTATTTATCCAAATGGGATAATCTAATACATTCCCTGGAGGCTAAATTAGTGCTGCATTGTGGTATATATATATATATTTAAACCAGCACTTCTGCTTGTTCCTCAGAGTGATGGTAACTAATTAAAGACACTTTGACCAGATTAATAAATGACTAAAGAGAGAGATGTGATAGTTCTGCTTACATTACCAGTCATTTCAAGCAAGAGGACAAATCCTGTTCTCTCCTTGCCAGGGTTGGCTCAGCGAAGAATGCAGTCTGTTTTATAATTCCATGAATTGTAAGAAGGCATCACTGAGTTTCTTTCCATATCTCGCTTGACTCTGGAATATTGCAAGAGAACAGCATTTCTATGCCCCAAAGACAGGCAGCTGCAGCCTTAGCCAATCTGAGTTCCCCTCGTTCTGTTACCTTGTTGCAGAAGCTCAGGACTATGGGTGACACAGGTGCAAAAGCAGTGTGAATTTGCAGCATGCCAGGATAGGGATAGGTGGACCCCTACTAATAGGAAGAAAGACAGCTTTCTTCAAGCAGCTGATTTTGTGTGGCATGAGAAGGCAGTAAGTGGACAGTAATTTATGATTATGGTATTTTGTTCCCCATCAGGGAGATGTGTTTGTGGGATTTTCTGCTTCAAGGCACCAAAATAACATGGCTAGCCTCAGGTACTATTTGGCATGTAATGCAAGGTGGTATGGTATTTTGTTCCCCATCAGGGAGATGTGTTTGTGGGATTTTCTGCTTCAAGGCACCAAAATAACATGGCTAGCCTCAGGTACTATTTGGCATGTAATGCAAGGTGAGGGTGGCATGGGGACACATTAGCTGCTCTGCCTCTGGCAGTCAAAAGTCTTGAGCTGGCTTTGAGGGAGGCTTAGGATAGTGACATACAATCAGGCCTAAATTTAGTCCAGAATGGCATTGATACGTACTTGAGGCTTGACTTGCAGTTAAGGTTTGTGCAAATTTGAGAACTTCAGTTTTTCTCAGTTTCTTCCCCCTTCCTATGTTCAGGTCTCCGCATTTCCACATCACTTATCATTTTTAAAAAAGATATCATGAAAATTCATCAACTTTCTGGTGTGAATTTCTCGCAGCGTACACATTTTTTTGCAAACCAATTTCCTTGAATATAATGCATTTCTGTACATTCCTATCACTCATAAATATACCACCTTAATGCACATTTTGCATTAATGTATATGCATTTTTGCACACCTTACAAAAGTTTCAAAGTTCAGAGGAGTGCAAAATTCAAAGGATGGCTGTGTTATGGTTTGCGTATGGTTTCAGAAAGGGAAAATTATGTAGTTTTACCTTTCAGTGCATTGGGGAATCAAATTTGTTCCTTATCCCTACTTGTAGCACACATGGGGGGGGGGAAAAGATTTGCCCAACTTCTCTCTAGATGTGATAAACTAGAGGAAGGTTGTCTCCTCTTTGAGCTGAAGAAGGCCTGTAAGGTTGCTTTGTGCTTTACGGGGAGCTCCTTGGTAGAAAGGCGTAGGTGTCTTTTTTACACAACCCACAACCAATTCATAATAAAAGGAGCTTCACCACAGACATCCATCAGGCATGGTCCTCTGTACCAGCTCCATAAAAACCATCGGCATGATTCACTGCTGAATACCTCCTCTGACAGTCAACGAAGGCCTTTGGGAGGAGAAAGTAAACAGGTCTAAAATATTGTAGGTGTTTCTCTCTCCTTTAGTCAGTTGCTTCTCCTCCTTCAGCTTACTTGCTTTTATCTGTTTGAGGGAAAGGCATCTTTGCCACCCAAGGACCCCAAACCCTGGCATTATTTTTTCATGAGGTCCACAGCTCCACCTTTGGATAATAAAAATGTAGCACTTTCTGAAGAAATGTGGCTTTCATTACAGGGCTCTGAGGAGACCTGAGTAAATAAAAAGGAGGCCAAAGTGCTACAGTGAAGTAAGGTGGTGGTGTTTTGTTTGCTGGGCACGTATAGGAAATATAACTGTGGCAACAGCACAATGGGAAGAAAGGCATCAAATGAAGATGACAGAGGTGACCCCAGCTACTGCCTTCTCAGAGGACATCTCATCCTCCAGGAGGTAGTGATGGCCATCAACTTGGATGGCATTAAGAGAGGGTTAGACAAATTCATGGAGGATAAGACCATCAGTGGTTACCAGGGTATGTTCTCCCTCTACTGCTGGAGGCGGTATGCTTCTGAGAAATCATCATCATCAATCTGATTGGTTTGCCACAACAACTTTGAGTAGGTTTCAATAGACTGTAAAAAACACAGCAAAACACCTAACATTAAAAACTTCCTGATACAGGGCTGCCTTCAGATGTCTTTGGAAAGTCGTATAATTGTTTATCTCTTTGATATCTGACAGGAGGGCATTCTACAAGGTGGGCCAAGAAGACCCTCTGCCTGGTTCCCTGTAATTTTCGCTTCTCACAGTGAGGGTGTGATGGGCCTGGGTCCAGGACCAGTCCAGAATCCGGAGGTTCCGCTAGGAGACAGTCTGACAGGGCCAATGCAGGATATGAGGCAGGAAACCAGGCAAGGACAAGTACAGGATTTCAGGCAGGATCTGGCATACAGCAATGTTGCTCCCACAACCTGGGGTGGGTTCTGTCAGCCTTTTATCTTTGTTGGGGTAACGGCCGGTCCTGATCCCCTGGTGACTCACCTCTCTGTCTTGCCCAAAGGTGAACACTCCTCCTGTAAGTACTCAGGTCTCTTCTTCTCTCAGACCTTAGTCTCTGCAGCTCGGGAGACGTCAGCGGGTTACTAGACCCAGGGGCTGCCTCAGCCTTCCCTGACCAAACCGGTAGTGGAGCAGCTGTAAGTGATGGCCCAGCTGAAGGCAACGAGGTAATCCCCGCATCTGGAGCCAGGGCAGGCTCAGGCCCCTGACTCGGCCCAGCTGGTGTTCATTGCAGGGGAACCTGTGCATACTGGGACTCTTCAGGATCAAGCCCCAGACTTGGTTCAGATGATGCCTGAGGCAAAGGATCCAGTGCAGACTGAGACTCCTCTGGTTCCATGTCTGAGCCCAAGTCCCAGGAGATCACCAGAAGGGTGGAATATTTTAGCCACCTCAGGTGTGGTGATGAGGCCCTGTACTGATAACATTGTCAAAAGCTAGCTTTCATGGCTTCCAAGTACGTACACTCAGATGGTGGACTGCCTCTAACAACTTAGCCATCATGCCTTGTAGCCATGATAACTTTATCCTTAAAAAAACAAAGAACAAACAAACCCAGGTTGGTGGCCATCACTACCTCTTCTGAGAGTGACTTCCATATTTTCAACTAGGAGCTTTGTGAAGATGAACTTTGTTGCCTCTCCTGAATTTTCCAATGTTTGGCTTCATTGAATGCCCCCTGGTTCTAGGATTGGGGAAATACCTTCCCCAAATTTTAACTACAGTACATCCCTGACAGTTAAGGAGCAGGAGAGCACAGAGCAGGGCATGAACGGGATCGTAATTTCTTGTGAGGAAAATAGGATACAGTACAAGAAGCAAAAAATACAAGAAATAATCTGTTAGGGACTGGATGGCACGATGACGGCCTTTCACAGTGTTTATTTGTGCACACAGGTAATTTAAAAATGAGAGAGAGCAAGAGGCATGTGTAGCAATGAAAGCTGAGGGGCAAGAACAAATGGAGTTTTCCCAGGATAACTTAATTATTGTCCTCAGTGGAGAATGCAACTTTACCCTCCAAAAGCTGCAGGCGGTTTGTCGCATAACAACATTAGTAGCATGAATTTCAAATCAACCACGAGGAGTCAAAGGCTTTGGGCTGGCTTGGGTACATACTTATATCCAGTGACAGAATCACTTCAGAACCTGAGGCTAGAATAAACCTGGAGATAATACAATGTTTTCTAATGAGAATGCGGGGAATCATATTTAAAATGTGTCATTCAAGAGGATGTGCTGCGTGGCGCCTTTTATGCTCCTGCCAGTCTGGCTATGCCTGCACTCGCTCTTCAATAACAGCTCAGAAATGGGTTTGGGGGTGATTTCGCTGGAGGTTTTATTTCCAAAAATGAACTTACTGATGCATTGTGTACTCTTTCATAAGAGGTGGCTGAAATGGGAAGACAGGCAGACAGCGTTGTATGAAAGGGAAAGACAATAGCTTTCTCAGCTGGATGAATAGCCAGGGTATTTCTTTTCTTTTTTTTAAGAATTCATATTCCCTCCCCCTTGCATTATTACTATTACTATTATTATTATTATTCCCTTCATCTGAGGATCTCAGGACACTTTACAGTATAAAAGAACAAAAAAACTATAACATAATAACAAACAAAAGGTAAAGGTAAAGGTAAAGGACCCCTGGGCGGTTAAGTCCAGTCAAAGGAGACTCTGGGGTTGTGGTGCTCATTTCGCTTTCAGGCCGAGGGAGCTGGCGTTTGTCCACAGACAGCTTTCTGGGTCATGTGGCCAGCATGACTAAACCACTTCTGGTGCACAGAGGACCAAGACAAGTGCCAGAGCACACAGAAATGCCGTTTTCCTTCCCGCCGCAGTGGTACCTATTTAGCTACTTGCACTTTTTGGCGTGCTTTTGATCTGCTAGGTTGGCAGGAGCTGGGACAGAGCAAGGGGAGCTCACCCTGTCGCGGGGATTCGAACCACCGACCTTCTGATCGGCAAGCCCAAGAGGCTCAGTGGTTTAGACCACAGCGCCACCCACATCCTCTCCCTAATAACAGACAAAACAACAACATCCACTCCAAGTTTAGAAAGGCCATAGATTGTTTACATATCCTCCAACCTTTTTTGGATGAAAATAGGGACATCCTATTCCATAATAATAATTTTACTATTTATACCCCAAACATCTTACTGGGTTGCCACAGCCACTCTGGGCAGCTTCCAACACATATAAAAACATAATAAAACAAGCATTAAAAAGCTTCCTTATATAGGGCTGCCTTCAGACTGCTCGGGGGGTCAGATAACAGCATACATTTCTCAAATGAAAATAGGGGCATCCTAAAGAAAAGTGGGACATTCTGGGATCAAATAAAAAACCAGGACGTCTTCACTAAATCAGGGACATCCCTGGAAAATAGGGACACTTGGAGGGTCTGTGTTTAAATAGCCAAAGGCCTGGGAGAAATGTTCTTTTGCCTAGCACCTAAAGATATGTAATGAAGGTGCCAGGTGAGCCTCCCTAGAAAGACCATTCAACAGACATTTCCCCCCGTTTTCAGTTGTTTTTATCATCTTCTCATGTTGTAGGCAAAATACACACGTGGAAGGTGAAATAACTGCAATGACTACTGCTGCTGCTGCTGCGATTCCTGTTGCATGACATCAGATTTTATCCAGGTGCTATCCTTCAAGTTGGACTCAGGTGGCACTGTGGGTTAAACCACAGAGCCTAGGGCTTGCCAATCAGAAGGTCGGCGGTTCGAATCCCTGCGATGGAGTGAGCTCCCGTTGCTTGGTCCCTGCTTCTGCCCACCTAGCAGTTCGAAAGCATGTCAAAGTGCAAGTAGATAAATAGGTACCGCTCCGGCGTTTCCATGCGCTGCTCTGGTTTGCCAGAAAAGGCTTAGTCATGCTGGCCACATGACCCGGAAGATGTATGTCGGCTCCCTAGGCCAATAAAGCGAGATGAGCGCTGCAACCCCAGAGTCGGTCACGACTGGACCTAATGGTCAGGGGTCCCTTTACCTTTTTTATCCTTCAAGTTACCACAAAGGTCTTTCAGTTGGGAGGGGAAGCTACTTACCTGGGGAGGGGGCACTTGTTTCCCCCTCCCACTCTTTGGCAAGTGCTACATATGTGCAAGCTCTGTCTTGGCAGAACGACATCTCAGTGGTGGCAGAATATCTGTTTTGCATGCAGAAGGTCCTGGGTTCAGTCCCCAGCATCTCCAGTAGGCATGGGAGTGTCTCTTGCTGGAAAGCTGTTGCCAGTCAGTGTAGGTAATATTGAGCTAGATGGATCAATGATCTGACTTAGTACAAGACAGCTTCCAATATTCCTTGTTCTCTTTCTCTCTTTCTCTGGTGTCTCAGCACACTACCACTGTTCTGCTCTTTTCCCTCCACCTTTCTGCCTCTTGGAGGGGCTTCCTCACTGCCCCCAGCCACACTCATTTCCACCACAGGGATGAAGTGGGAGGGATTATCAGGAAGGGAGCCTCAAGTGGGACGACGACTGAAGGGGGCTATCAGTGGACAGAGACCTAGATGCAAAATGTTGGTGGGAAAGGGTCCTATAGACAAGGTGGCCATGATTTTCAGAACGTGGTCATGTTGTGTGGATGCCTGATGATCGTCTTCCAAAGCAACTACTCTATTTCAAACTTAAAAATGGAAAGTGCAATGCTGGTAGTCAACAAAAGAGGTTTAAAGACTGTCTCAAGGCAAATCTTTAAAAATGTAGTATAAACACTGACAACTGTGAAACACTGGCCTGTGAGCGCTCCAGTTGGAGAACAGCCTTTACCGCAGGTGTCATGGGCTTTGAAGACACTCGAACTCAGGACGCAAGGGAGAAACATGCTAAGAGGAAAACACACTTGGCAAATCCACACTGATCAACTTCCACCCAGAAACCAATGTCCCCACTGTGGAAGGACGTGTGGATCCAGAAATGGCCTCCACAGTCACTTACGGACTCACTGTTAAGACCATGTTCATGGAAGACAATCTTACTCGGCTACGAGTGATCGCCAAAGAAGATTTTCAGAATGGTTATGAGAAGGGCTGCCACAATTGCAGAAAAGATTGTTGGCTAGGCTTACTTTCTGCTGTATCTGCGCCTAGCTCAGTTCACAGGGGGCTTTCTCTGCAGTCGGCGATGTGACTTGATCAGAAAGTTAAGAGAAATGCCTTTTACGCTCTGCACAAAGTGCAACTTTGTGTCGCACCTCCTTGCCAAGGTATGCTCAAGTTTCAAACGTATTTGTAATGTAAAAAGCCTTGCTTGATCTGGCCCATTGAGTTCATCATCTATTCTCACAGTGGCCAAACAGATTCTAAGCCCACAAGCAGGACCTGAACGCAAGAGCACTCGAGCCTCCTGCTGTGGAGGTGCAGAATAGTCGACATGGTTGGTAGCCATCGATAAGACTCCTCCTTCCTGAATGTATCTAATCCTCTTTTAATTGCCAAATCAGTGGCCTTTGCTGCCTCCTGTGGCAAAGAGTTCTATAGTTTAAGTATGCACTCCCCTACCAGAGACTGGGTTCGGTGTAAAATATATATGGCGTGAAGTACTTTTTAAAATCTGTCCTAAATCTTTAGCCCAATGCAGCCTATCTAACACATCAGGCAAACACTATCTCTCGAATGTTATTACTCAGTACCAGAATATAGAAAACCCTTTCTGGCCTCTGCCCAGTATACGTTTGAGCTACAGGGTAGGCTCAGAGTGCGATGTATGAAGTCTATTTTCTCCTTCCTACAATCTCAGTTGACATTGTTATTGCTGATCCCATTTTTATATATCGAGCGAGGTAGGCGACTAGTAAATCTTGGAAATCACTTGTTATCAAAACAAATGAAGATCCCCAGGTAGGCATGCCTGATCCTTTGATGCATTCTCCATCAGCTGCTGTTATGAGCGGGTTGACATATATCTTTAGCAGCTTCCCCCCACTTCATCTCACGTTTTCAACACATGCTAGATTTTTATTTCTGACAAACATTTGCAAGCTTGATACATAGCCAAAGGTTTGACTGCTGTTTTCTTTTCTTTCTTTCTTTAAGACCATTTCCCCCAGGGCTCTCTTCACACTGGCTTGGGTATTTTCTGATTCCTCATTCCCTCTAGATTGGGAAAAAATCAGAAAAGTTCCTCTCATGGCACTCTCCAGATATCCACTGCCTTCCTTCCCCCAAGTCATCTCCATCAACACCCAGTTGCTCCAAGCACACTACTCTTTTCCTTCCCCATTTAAGTCCATGCTGGATTTCCCCAGGGATCTCCATTTTTTATTCTTGGACTCAACGCTAGGTGCCTTCAGATGTCAGTGTGCCAAAACCTGTCACCCAATTTCCACAACAACAACATGCCCATGAAAAAGACAATTGTTTCAATGCCTTATTCACAGGACACTCTTCATCTATATCTATATCTATATCTATATCTATATCTATATCTATATCTATATCTATATCTATATCTATATCTATATCTATATCTATATCTATATCTATATCTATATCTATATCTATATCTATCTCGGAATTTCAGTGAGTGCAGGGATGCACTTCACCTTATCAATGTGCAGTGGTTGAACTTGGACCATGAGGTTTTTCATTCCATCAAATGTTGTTCCAGCAGCTGCCTCGGTTTCCTGATAATGCAAGAATCACAGCTAATTGAACCACAGGAAGCTGGGGAAGTTAACTACTGATTGCCTGAGATTAGTGGAGTTTCTGATGTTTGCTTTAAGGAAAATCCTTGCTTTTATCTTTTTTAAAAAAATTCACACCTGCTTTCTTTAAATGTAAAAAGACTTTTTTTCTTTTTGCAACAGCAGAGTTGTCAAGAGCATGGTGTACAGCCTCCTCGGTTTCCTGTGATTACAGGGAAACCTGAACTTTGTACATAAGGGAATGAGGTCCTCAGTCTGCAGAATAAATGAGAGGATGTTTGCCAAAACCCCTCGGCTAACTGGAAAATAAGATGAGTGCAACAAAAACCGTGCACCGCAGGCATGATAATTTCGCTAACATTTTCTTTCCCTTTTGATAATTTTTGAATTAATTGATGGAGAAGGACCGTGGGCATGGAGAAAGAAAATCCCAGCATTGCACAAGTAGAAGGCGGTGTTAGAAAAGGGCCTGGGTTTTCTAAATTCTGCAAATATCAGTCCCTGTCTCACAAAGTTAAGCCTTCATTAAGGAATGGTAGCACAGAGAACGATGACAAAATGTTGCAGCAGCAGGAGGAGTTTACATCAAAAGTAATTGATAACTGATGTGGAATTTGGGACAGAGGGTACAGCTTCCCTTGCCTCCCTGATGCTGCTGGGGTATAACCGTCCAACTTCATGTCGGTGACGTAATTGCTTCTCCCGCCCTCAGTTGGCAGAAGTTAGGAGAAGATTGAAGTTCCATCTGTTTCCATGCATCAGCTGTTTGCTGCTCCAGGCAAGGGGCAGGCTGTTGCTAATTTTAGTTCACTTCTTTTCTCTCTCTCTCTCTCTTTTTTTTTTGCTCAGCTCCATTTGCCTGTGTGATTCACCTAGTTCTTGTCATTAGTAAATTCAATTATTTCAGCTTTGCTGAGCTGTATGCATGACATTCTCCTGCACACAAGGGACCAGCTAGGAATCACAGCTGCTTATTACAATGTCATGTTAACAGAGAAGCGTGTTGGTGTCTGTGGGTTATTTCTATTGCATCGCGGACATACATGGCATTATATGATGAAAGGAACCGTGCCAAGCAAATAAATCACTGCTTTGCATTGCACAGGTGGAGATAATATGACAAACGATGGTCAAACAGCTGCATCTTTTACTTCCAAAGGCTGCGACATGGAAGAAGGAACAAACTTGTTTTCTCCTGATCTGAACGGTAGGACTTGGATCAATGGCTTCAATTTGCGCGTCGAGGTCCCCAAGACACACCCCCAAGAAAAACACAATTGACACTTAATTTTTGTTTAAGGTTTTTGGCATAATTTTGGCCACAACTTTATTCAAATACAGTAATGTGAGTGGTTGCTTAGGCATTGGTAGCACTAACTGCCCCCGCACGGGGACAGCTCTGACATTCGCACCCCCCCGCGAAGTCAGGAAGGGTAAGTCACCTGGGGAGAGAGACGGGACTGGGAACCTTGCCTCACCTCTCCCCAAATGCTCCCAGGGGCTTGCGCCGCCCTAGCCCCTTGCCAGGGGGTTTCGGACAAAAGCATGAGGGAGCCCCTGGGTTCGTTTAACGGTAAAACCCTTCAGCAGTAGCAGCATTTTGGAGGGGCAGGCACAGCAAAATCCATACCCCCCAGCAACCAATTCCAGACCAATGCCTAACCACCAACTGAGCACTGAAGCTCACCGCCAAACCAATCACAAATGCAACCCTTCCTTCAATCCCAAAGCAACCGCATCCAGCCAGGTGTCGTTCCCCATAGGGGAAAGATGCAACCCATCTGCCCTAAAGAGGGCAACAGCCTTGAAGGAAATAGCAGGGTGCAATATCACAGAGCCACTGCTATTTTATTTTATTTATATTTTATTTATTTATTTATTTATTATTTTATTTATTTTATTTTCCGCCGCCTTATTAACATGCTTTCTGGCCTGCTCGGTGGTAGTTTGTCTAGGCATTGGTTCCAACTATCTGCACCTGACCTCAGCAGGGCAGCACTGACGACTGGGCCCCACCATATCGTCAGTACAAGCAAACATCATGGGGGAGCAATGAACCAGGATCAGACTCAAGCGCACCCCAAATGCTCCAGGGACCCTTGCATGGCCCTACCCCTCGAAAGGGGTCGACAAAAGCATGGCGAATCCTTGGATTCCTTTAAAGGATTACCTTTGCGCATTGGAGGGGACAGGTGCTCCAACACCCCCCCCTCCAGACTACCTTGAACCAATGCCTTAAATTATTTTGAGTCCAGGGAGAGCTGCCATCAACTCATCCAAGTCCTCCTGCATGCAGGAATGCAAACGTATGCTGTAAGAAGACGGCAAGTCATTCTCGTCCAGCTGCACCACTGCGGGAGGACCTGTACAGGTCACACTCAACCGCACCAAAGGAAGGAACTCCTCCCAAAGCATTCCCCATCTGGACACCCAGTATATGTTCACTTGGGCAGGAAGACTGAGATGGCGCCCCAGTCCAGACTCGCCAGCGCACTTGCCAGCCCAGTGTACAATGCTTTATTTATTTATTTATTTATTTATTTATTTATTTAATTTATTTATTATTTATTTTATTTTACTTTACTTTATTTTATTTATTTTCCACCGCCTTATTAACATGCTTTCTGGCCTGCTCAACCGCCAATCTAAATGTGCACAGCTGCTCCTATGAAAAAAGGAAATAACAGACAGGCATCAGCACAGACATCATTGGTGACACTTCCTGATGTAACCCTTGTCAGCATCAGACCTCCAATGACCAGTATTCACAATCCTGTCTACTGACAGACCCCCAGCGTGCAGCCTTTGCAGCAGCCCTATTCGGAAGGAATGAGGCGTGTTCAGCAGTAGGCAAGCCGCAGGCCCTAATAACTGGTGCACGACGTAAGCACATTGATGCCTGGCTAACGGGAACCCATTTTCATGCACTAGGAGCGGGCCAGCCCCCAGGGGAACGAAAAGCCAAATATTTCTGGTATCCATAACTGGGCAAGGGCCCTCCTCACCTGTGAGGGGAAGCCTGATGGTGGCACTCCTGCCCACTAGGTCTGTTTTAGAGTTCCCCACTCTAATGACCAGCTCCAAAGCAGATAAGGAAAAGTCCTGAAGCAATAAGCCTCCAGACTCTCAGCCCCGTGCTGGCTCCAACACAATTTCCCCAACCCTCAGTGCACCAAAAATGCAATGGAATACTGAAAGGAGTCTCGCCTTGATCTTTAACCAGCAGACAAGTTATAGCTTGTTGCAGATACTGCATAGGTAAAAATTGACCGACTTCCTGCCCACTGTCCTATGAGGTTGGAGCCTATTCGAACCTTCCAAGGCCCTGCGCACGACAGACTTTATACTAAGGGTATCTGCAAATTAAAGCTTTACTATAACAGACATTGCAGCGGACTGAATACTGATAGTTTTAACAGCACATCCAATCTGCAGCAGGTGGACCAAATATTGCAGGATCTGCTAGAGGATGGGGGCCAGTTCTTCTGAATGGCCGAGGACTTCCAGCTTAAGGCTAAGAAATCCATCCAGGCCTTCTCATAAGAGCTAAAAGCAGAAGGGGAAATGGAAGCTGCTGCTCTCTGTAATTGACAACTAATTGTTGTCAAAGTGCCACAGGTGGTCTGGAAAAGTCTGGCAGTAGCTGAGTGTCTGGAGCCCAGGATCTGAAGCACTCCATCTGAAAATGGGGTAGAGTGTCAGCAACATCATTAGAGGATCCCGTAATCAGGAGAGCATAAAGCACAATATTAAACCTTAAGCAGCACAGCTCGAAGCGTGAGCGGAGGGGCGGAGACTCTGCTGGAGCGTGAGGACTGTTTTGCCAAGACGCTCACCACTGCCTGGTTATCAGACCAAAAGCAGATCCGATGGTCACTGAACTCCTCGGGCCACATGTGAACTGCTACTACAATGGAGAAAACTCAAGAAAAGTTAGGTCACATGATTGCTTCACCACACCGGGCTTGAGGCCATGGCTATGCACACCAGCAGCCCCTGAAATAAAAAAACCAAAGGGCAAAGATCCAGCAGCACCAGCATGAACCTGAAAATCCCTGTGCAGGTTCAAGGTATCCTGCCATGGCGAACTACTATTGCCCCAAACCACCCCTACTTTGCAGCCTCCTTGAGTATTTTAGCCTAGGTGGAAGGCGTCTTTGACCTCTGATAATGTCTCTCAGTTGGCTGGATGGAGGATAGCGTGTGAGGATGTGCAAAATTTGCCTACTGTACCAAAGTAAATTTTACATTTATTTTTCTGCCCGCTTTTGTCTCTGGCCCCACCCATCACTGGCATGTGGCCCCCAGAAGTTTATACATAAGGAAATGAGGTCCTCAGCCTGGAAAGTGTTCTCTGCCCCTTTTATAGATCTATAACTGCAGTAAGTTCTTGGCAGGTCAGAGTTTTGAACCGGGGACTCTCTAGTCATAGGCTGTTTACATTAATTCACAGTTCTGTCCCCAGTGGAAAATATGCTCTTCCAGGGCTCTGGGGCTGTTTGCTGCCATCTCTGCATCTTTCACCTTCTGGAACAGCAAGAGTAAAATCTTGGCCTTTGGGATGCAATTCAGATGGGTACTTTGGATGAAAATGTCCCAGGCTTTTTCATGCATGCACACCACTGCTTGCAAAATCTTTTCTAGTTTCAGCTTGGACTGTTGAGTGGTGGGGTGTGGGGGTTTTTTTGGGGGGGGGGTGATGACCCTATTAGGCCATGAATTGCCCTGCTCTTAGACTCTGATATCTCCCCAGGTGATGAAACTCCAGCAGGGAAAATATTTTTGGAATGCAGGGAAATCTGTAACTGGAGGACAACTAGCTGCGAGGCTAGCCTTTTCCAGCTGCCTTGAGACTCTGCTATTCTCTAGCATTACAGCTCAGGAAAAAAATGCTAAATATAATCTGATTCATCTTTCATGCTAGGTTGTCAGATTCTGCTTGTCTTGAGGGATGTATGTTCTGGTTCATCATTTTCCCTTTCTCTCTTCAGCCCATAGTACTCCTCAGAGGGCAGTTTTAAAAAATGAATAAATCTATATCTGTAAGGCTCTGGATGTGTTAGAAATCTGGATATGCTATAAAGCAGGTTGGCTATCCAGTGGCCTCCCCTGTATTGTTGGATGGATTCTAGCCTCCACCAGCCCCAGCCAGGATTGACAATGGTAGGGGGCAATGTGGACTGAAGCCCCACAACAACGGGAGGGCCACAGTTTCCCTACATCTGTGGTTGTCGGGCGTTGTCAGGGTTAAGCAACTCCCATGGCTAGTTGCCGGGAACGTACAAGACAAGGAAAAGTTCTTACCACCTGCTTTTTATTCAATATTTACAAAGGGAAGCTTGGAACACAGCCTCTTGGGGTAATGGTGTTGTCCTGGGTGAATCTCCACCCCACCCCACCCCGTCTCTCCCACTCCCTCATTCATCATGCTCATCACCTCTACAGGCCCTCTGCCTTTGAGCTCTTTGCTCTCCTACTTTCAAGGCTTGCCGGGTTCTGGGAGAGGTTGGTTCTGGAATTCTTTCTAATGACACTGTGTCCGTCAGCTGTCACCCCCTGGTTCTCCCTCTTCCTCCTCCTCCTCTGCCATTATTCCCCAACTTTCCCTTCATCTGCTTCTGAGCAGTGACCTCTCTCAAACCCCTGTTGTAATTCTGAACTGTCTTCTCCTTCTCTGGAAGTGTCAGGCTGGGGAGGTGGTCTCCTCCATTCCTCCTCTGCCCAGTCCCTGACAGCGGTACAGGTTAAGGTTCAAATCTTCATAACAATACATGCCAAGAGCTAGTAATTATTCCATAAAAAATAGTGACGAGTAAGCTCTCCCTGGGCCTAGCAAACCAACCTTACTGTCCTTACTCGAAACTTAAACCGATAAGAACAAGCAGCTGGATTTTTATAGTTCTTTATAGGAGAACAGCTCAGTTACATTAGCTTCTAATGTGTAACTGATATACGACAAACTTCTCACTAATTAACTGTCTAAGCAAACTACTACAGAAGATTGGTGAAAGTGGAACAGACTCCCTTGGAAGGTGGTGGACTGTCCTTCCTTGGGGTTTTTAATAATAATAATAATAATAATAATAATAATAATAATAATAATAATTTATTATTTATACCTTGCCCATCTGGCTGGGTTTCCCCAGCCAGTCAGGGCAGCTTCCAACAGAATATTAAAATACAATAACCTATTAAACATTAAAAGCTTCCCTAAACAGGGCTGCCTTCAGTTGTCTTCTAAAAGTCTGGTAGTTGTTTTTCTCTTTGACATCTGGTGTGAGGGCATTCCACAAGATGGGTGCCACTACCGAGAAGGCCCTCTGCCTGGTTCCCTGTACCTTGGCTTCTCGCAGCAAGGGAACCACCAGAAGGCTCTTGGATTTGGACCTCAGTGTCTGGGCTGAACAATGGGGGTGGAGACGCTCCTTCAGGTATACTGGACTGAGGCCGTTTTATAGCAGTGATTATATGGCCATCTGTCATGGGTGCTTTAGTTGAAATTCCAGCATTGGACAGGATGACCCTTGCGGTCCCTTCCAGCTCTACAAATCTATGATTCTATATGCATATTCCTGTAGTATGTGCATTTTTGTACATATTACGTGGCTAGAGAACAGCACTGCAAAATCTAGAGAATGTCAAATTTTGAAGGATGTCTGTTCTGGAAAGTGTGAATTAGGAAAGCTCATGTTTAAATCTGACCTGAATTGCATTCCGCCATCTCTATTTCCATATGGAGGAAGATTTTTCAGTGGGACTGCTTCTTGAAGGGGCTGCATAATCCAGATCTATGTTGTTCATTGCCTTTGGCTAGAATTACCCCTTGGTTTCACTTAAAAGCAAAATTTTGTGGTAAAATTGGACGTACAGGGGGTGTCAAAAGGAGTTTTGGGGGGAGTCAATAGGTCCAGCAACTTCCCTCAAAGGAAAAGCCAACTATCACCTGCAAGAGTGAAAGAGTTGAGGCGCATTAAGCAAGCAGTATGTGCAGGCTCATCCTTCCCTTCCACAGCAGTGTACGTTTTAATGACTGAGTCTTCCACTGCTATGTGGAGAATTGCCATTGATCTTTAGATAGGCTGTCATTCTGCAGGGTGTGCTGTTAGCATTCCTTATCATTAAATCTCCTCTCAACCATTCTGGAGAACTGCAGTGTCAAACCATCCTTGCTTGAGAATATCGCTCAGGCCTAGCATACAGAAGCAGTGAACATTACCTTGTCAATCAGCTGAATGGTTTTGAGTGTGCCCATTGCTCTGGTGGAGCAGCTGTTGACCTGGTCAGTGCCTTGATGAGAGATCACTGAGCATCCTATGTAAGTTGCTCTGGAAGGTCCAATGGATGAGCAGGACATACGTAATTACAGGAGCCAAAGCAGGGCAGTGTGTGTGCGTGTGTGTGTGTTGAAGGGTACTGTCTTTCCCACCCTCAAGTTGGCCATACAGATGGGCACAGTTTACTTGGAGGTCACGGTTGCAACGCCATCATTATTTTCTTAAAATGCAATGCACCCAAAGTTCTGGTTCCATCACAATCTGCATGGAAAACCTGGATGCCACCACAAAAATGTGTGACATCTGTTATGTGTGTGATCTCCTTGGCACCAGAACAATTGTAGTCCATGAAGGAACTAGAGCCCCACCCCCCAATTCCTGATGATCCTTGTCATCCACAAAATACTTCCCAGCTAGCCCACCACTCTTCAAAACTGAAGACATACGAACTCACAACATATGAACAACTTGCATATAAACAGAGACTTGACATGGACAAATTCAGTGATATTTGGAATCCATTCTTACAAATACCCTACTAAGTTAAGAGCTGGTGAAGTACAATAACAACCTTGTAAAATATACCGTTTTGGGTTTTTCCTCTCTCCCCTTTGTTTTCTGTTAAGGTGCTGGTTTTGACCTTTAAAGCCCTATGCGGCCTAGGACCCATGTACCTATGGGACCTCCTCTCCTGGTATGCCCCGCGGAGGACCTTAAGGTCCACAAATGACAACATTTTGGAGGTCACAAGGTGGTTAGATTGGTCTCAACTAGGGCCAGGGCCTTTTAAGTACTGGCTCTGACTTGGTGGAACACTCTGTCACAAGAGACTAGGCCCTGCAGGATTTGACATCTTTCCGCAGGGCCTGCAAGACAGAGCTGTTCTGCCTGGCCTTTGGTTTGGACTCAGTCTGACCCTTATGTTTCTCTCCCCTTATGGTTTTGATCTATGGGCTACCATTAAAATGAGGCTGCATTTTAAATTGTATTTTAACCCGTATTTTAATAAATTGGGTTTTGTTTGTTTGTTTGTTTTGTCCCCCCCCCAATATGTTTTTATTGTAATTTTATTGGTGTTAGCCACCCTGAGCCTGGCTCTGGCAGGGGAGGGCGGGGTATAAATAAAAATTATTATTATTATTATTATTATTATTATTATTACTATTACTATTACTATTACTATTACTATTACTATTACTATTACTATTATTATTATCTTTTTCTCTTTTTTTGTTTGCATCTCACCATGTCCGGTGCACATATAGTTATGTACTTTTTGAACTTTAAATAAAGATTTTATTTATTTTAAGCAATGTCCACAACCAACCGCAGCATTATGTTTCTCCTTTTGTGGCAGAAATTGCTGGTCCAGGCCCCTCATAGCTCCCACCTGCAGCTCAGTGTCATTTAGACTGGAAGCCTCGCTGGGGATAGAGGCTTACTCTGGCTTGAACTCAGCATTGATGCAGCTGCCGTCACAGGACCCTCAATAGCAGATACCAGCAAACAAATCAGACAGGCACAGAGAGCCTACGCACTGAGCAGGCTCCGAGATATTTGCTTCTGCTGTCAGTTTGGCTTTTATACCTCGAGAGCTCTTGTAAAATGTACATATTTCAAATGGCGAGATGGTGATGGGAAGCGAAAGCTGCATTTCTTAGACACAAATAAGGCTGTGATGGAACTCCGTCCCCCGCTCCTGCTGGTTACTAGCCCTAAATTCTATTAGGCATTTTCCATGCATTCAAGCAGCACCAGCCGCAGTTGCGAGGCTTTCAATTTTTAAACACACATCCACAATTCAAATTGGAAGGCTAGAAAAGCAATCCTGGAGAAATTAATGGCCTGGCTGAATGTTTCTGATGAGCTGGTGCTTTGCACTCTGGTTGCATGCAGGTGTAATATTTTGATTGCTATTTTTAAAATGGAAAAAGTTGTTGATATATTTTAAAACAATGTGTTGCTTAAAAAACAACAACAAGCTGGCTGGATCTGTCAAGGCCATAGATGAGAAAGTCCTCAAATCAGCTTTTTACTCCTGGATTGGTCAGGTGATGGCAACTGTCACCATTGGCTTATGCATAACCATGATAAGGCAGATGCAGCCACTGTCAGACACTTATTGATCACATTCTGTTTAGATCAGAGGTCCCCAAGCATTTGGAATTTTTCAAAATGTGCCTTAAGCACTGGTCACAAAATGGCTGCCATGGGGGTGTGCCTGGCCTAAGCAACTGGTAATGTGCATTGGCCATATGCTGTTTAGATGGTTGCAATGCCACCCCTGTCCTTCAGCAGGTTTAAATTTGCCACACACACTGTCTTGGGGAGAGGACACGAGTCGGTCTCTTCCACAGGAAGGGAGACTTGGGGATCACATGGGCAGGAGAGCCCAATAGGACGGAAACAATCAGACTGCTATTTAAATCTGATACACCCTTTCAACTGCTTTGGAGCATGAGTGTGAGGGTGGTTTTGAGTAGGATTTTTGGGACCCTGCAATCATCCCCTCAGGCCCTTCTTCATGTGTCCACTCTATGAGAGGTCCGGAGTGTGGCAACACGAGAACAGGCCTTTTCTGTGGTGGCTCCCCACTTGTGGAATGTTCTTCTCCTCTACAACCAGGCCTTTGGCCTTTAACTATCTGAGGTCTTTTAAAACACAGTGGGATGTTTTCAATGTATTTATTTTCCCCCTTCGTTTTAATGTATCTATGTGAGGTTTTTTGTATGGTTGGTTGGTGGGCTATAAGTTGCTTTGGGTTGCCCCAGGCAAGATAAAACGACTAACAGATTTAATAAATAAATAATTTACATAACTTGATTATTGTTCGGCAGATCGCCTGTTGTTATATTTTAGCAAATCTGACCTTCCCACCATAACTCTGTATCTTTAGTATTCTTTCATGGTACACGTGGAGATGTTTTTGAAGTATGTTGGAAATCGCAACTGATGTCAAGAGCTCCACTTCTCTCCATTTTTCTTTGCTCTGCATTTGGCTTCTGAGCTATTACTGACACCGGTTCAAAAACGTTGCTTGTCTTCTTCAAAGCTCTAAATGATTTGGGTCCCAGACACTTAAAGGACCATCTGCTGCTACATGATTCTGCTCGCCTTTTGAGACCCGTCAGGGGGATGTTGTTCTGCCTCCCTCCTCCATCAGAAAAGCAGCGCTCATAAAAATGCATCGGATCGGCTATGGAGTAATAATGTAGAAAAAGGGAACATCATTCCAGTTTAGCCCCTCAAAGACTTTCACAGCTTAGCCTTAGAACCAGACTCCATGTTATGATAGGTATGCGTGTTAAAATGCATGCTTAAAACAGTGGCTTTTATTTGGTGGTTGTGTTGGGGACAACCACAAGAACTGCATCTGGAAGGTGTTCCTGATCTAGATTAGAACCTCACACCAGTTTCAGGATTTTTTATTTTATTTTTTAATGCTGCTATTTTCCCCTGACAGCATCTTCAAAAGCAGAGACATCACCTTGTCAACAAAGGTCCGTATAGTTAAAGCTATGGTTTTCCCTGTAGTGATGTGTGGAAGTGAGAGCTGGACCATAAAGAAGGCTGATCACCAAAGAATTGATGCTTTTGAATTATGGTGCTGGAGGAGACTCTTGAGAGTCCCATGGACTGCAAGAAGATCAGACCTATCTATTCTGAAGGAAATCAGCCCTGAGTGCTCATTGGAAGGACAGGTCGTGAAGCTGAGGCTCCAATACTTTGGCCACCTCATGAGAAGAGAAGACTCCCTGGAAAAGACCCTGATGTTGGGAAAGATGGAGGGCACAAGGAGAAGGGGACGACAGAGGACGAGATGGTTGGACAGTGTTCTCGAAGCTACCAGCATGAGTCTGACCAAGCTGCAGGAGGCAGTGGAAGACAGGAGTGCCTGGCGTGCTCTCGTCCATGGGGTCACGAAGAGTCGGACATGACTAAACGACTAAACAACAACAACAATTTTCCCCTGAAGGTGCTGTTTTTAGTAAACAAAACTTTGGGGGCAAAAACAACAGGGCACATGTTTGAAATGGGAGACTTTAGCAGGCTTAAAAAATAAGTGTGCTTATCATAATGTGCCGCTTAGCCCATCGAGTGTGCTAGTTTGCTCACCTGTAGAAGAAAAATCTTAACACAGCTTGCACCAACCTGGAGACCTTCAGATGTTTTGAACTACAACTCCCATCAGCACCAGCCAACACAAAAGAAAGCACTTCTTCACGCTATGAGCAATTAACCTACGGAACTCACTCCCACAAGAGACAGTGATGGCCACCAACTTAGAATCATAGAATCATAGAATCATAGAATCATAGAGTTGGAAGAGACCACAAGGGCCATCGAGTCCAACCCCCTGCCAAGCAGGAAACACAACTTTGATGGCTTTAGAAGAGGATCCGACAAAGTCACAGAGGAGCAGGCTGTAGATGGCGACTAGCCACCATGGCTATGTTGTGAACCCCCACAGCTGGAGGCAGCAATGCTGCTGGAAACTGGAGGCTGGAAACTGCAGGAGGGGAGATTGCTCGTGTTCCAGTCCTGCTTGTGGGTTTCTTATTTGGTTGGCCACTGTGAGAACAGGATGCTGGATGGGCCATTGGCCTGTTTGTCATGGGCTGGATACAGAGGAGTGGTGGGAGACACCAGCTGGGGAACCCCCAAGGGAAGAAGCTCAGAGCCAGGGAACTTTATGGTGGGATGGCGATGAGTAGTCAGAGGGAGAAGAGGGATCAGACTGGGAGGAGGAGGTGCTGGAAGTTGAAGGGGTAACAGGGTTTAGTGAGCAGGGAGAGTCTGTGACAGAGAGCAGTCCAGAATCAGAGGCAGAAGCGGAGGATGGAGAGGAGAGAGACCAAGAGGTAGTGATGAGTTGGGCTGGTGAGGAAGACAGGCTGCCTCTGTTGGTTTCTGTGCAGTGCTTGGAGTCACTAGACTTTGTTTTGCATTCCAGAGATTCCAGACTGTTGGAAGTCTCACGGAAGATGGGAGATGGATGTGATGTTACTGGTTTCCTGTTCCTTTGTGTTCCTGTTGCTCTCTGCTTTCACAGAGAGAGGATGTTTCTTTTCTGTCTGCGTAACTAGAAATAAAACTCTTTGCAATGTAGCTCATATTTTCTTGTCCTTCCCTGCTGCTGGATACTCTGCGTAATGGGGAATGTGCCTGGAGCCTTATCAGAGGCTCAGGTTGTTAATCATCGTCAGAGGCGATTCTGAAGACTCGACCGGACAATGAGCTTTTCCAGCTCGGTTGTAGTGGAGGCTTCGACAGCCTCCCCCTCCTGTGACAGGAAGTTCCTCTCCCCCACCCCCCGGTCCCCTAGAACCCAAAGAGGTATGAAGAGGGCGGAGCAAAGACAGGCAAGACAATGGAGCCTCAGATTGTTTAGGAAGGAACTGGGGGAGGAGGAGACTTAGGGAGCTGTGGGAAGGCAGGGACCTTCAGTCCTCGCAACTGCATCATTGGGGCAAGATCTACTGGGAAGACCTCTAGGCCTGGCCTCCTGAGCTGCTTTGTTTCTTTGAATAAAGAGAGTTAACTTCACTGGCACATTGTGAGTTATTGCTCACCTGTTCCTGTTACCCACCCTGACACTGATGCAGCAGGATCTTCCTCTATTCTTACAGTCACAGTCGTGCTGATAGTCCAAAACACCTGGAAGGCACCAGGTTAGCAAAGGCTTCTTAACAGATCCAGGGCAGCTGGGAGGGAACTGTTTGCTTTTTTAAGAGCTGAAGTTCAGCTTCCTAGGCAGGCAGCCTGCCTGTGATCCAAGGAGCAGCTCTAGCCAATAAGCAACCTTTTATCTGTAACCCAGACTGTCTTACAAGTTACAATGCACCCCTGGCTATGTGAATGTTGCTGCAGCTATTTTTTCCACCACAGAAGATGCTCTTATTAATAGCGTATAGAGATGCAGAAATGTACTTCGTTCACACAGACAGCGCCTGCAGCAATACACACAGCCTTCGTATGAGCCGAGCCAATTTATTTGGATTTCCTCTGACATTTCTGCATTTTATTTTTTTCCCCCTGAAGAATTGCAAGACCGAGCTCATTTTACTCTATATGTGTATATCCCTCCCCCCTTTTTTTTTGCTCTGCTCAGCTGGACAAGGAAGATGAAAACACATTTAGCAGACCATGAACCAAGTCCAGAGAACTTGAGGGCTCTATAAAATTCTAATGAACTGCTTACAGCGTTCCAAACAAAACCTGTGTGTTTTTCTAATTACGTTTTTTATGACATGCTTTTTAACGTGGCCGCACAGTTCACAGGGACACGGTGTGCCTTCTGTCTGACACCAAAGCTAGCGATAAGCAGAGTTTTGGCATAGAATCGTGCCAGTTCGGATGCTCGGTTTTGCCTCATTTGGTTACAATAATGCCATGGGGTACCATCCTCTTGGTTCTCCTGTACAATCCCCAATGAAATGAGTGGGACATGTGCAATTGCAAATCTACTGCACATGGTTCAGAACATAAGAAGAAGCTGCTGGATGAGGCCAATGGCCCATCATGTCCAGCATCCTGTTCTTGCAGTGGCTGACCAGATAAATGCCTGTGAGAAGCCTGCAAGCTGAACATGAGAGCAATAGCTCTTTGCCCAGCAGCAATTCCCAGCAACTGTGATTACATGTATGCACAGCACATGCTAATCTTTTCCTAAAGAATTTCTGAAAAACAACAACTCAGAGACGATTATTTACCAGGGACTGTTCCATAAAACAGAAAAATAATTGGCATGCACATGGATCCCTGCAACTGGGACACAAGGTAGGCTGTATAAATGGACCACCTTTCCGCATATGAACCTGCCCAGACTCTGAGATCATCATCCAATGCCTTTTTGGGTTTCCACCTCCAAAGGGAGATCTGGTGGGTGGTGACAAGAGAACTGGTCTTCTCTGCAGTAGCCCATGAAGTTCTCCCTTCTGGGAGCCCCACCGTGTACCCTCATTGTCATAGTTTTGGAACCAGGCAAATATGTTTTTGTTTTGGGGGATATTTGGGCCAGTGATGTTATACTGTGCTGTTAAATCTGTTTTTAATAATATTTATATGATTTTATTATTGTATTTGGGTTTTGTTGTTGAGTTTTGAGGCCTGGGACACAGAACATAGGCGGAGACTACATTTCCAAAATGATTTTATGACCAATCACAATCAGAATTTCTCCCCATAGTTCTCTAGTCTAGGTACATAAGCCCAAGACTTGTTTCACCCTCTTCACATATGGGAAACCATGGTTTCGCATTATGTTTGAACCTGAGCTAGAAAATGGGAAAACTACAAGACGCTGTATTTTTTAGTTAATGGGAGAGAAGGGAGAATCTTGAACAGGATTTATTATTATTAGTAGCATTATTTATTTACTACATTTCTATCCCACCTTTCCTCTATGGAGGTCACGGTGGTATACATGACTCACTTCCTCCCCATTTTATCCTCACAACAACCCTGCGAGGTAGGTCAGACCGAGAGTAACTGTGACTGAGCCAAAACCACCCAGTAAGTATCATGGCTGAGCAGGCATTTGAACCCTGGTCTCCCTGGCTCCGGTCGATCACTCAAACCACTGCACCACACTGGCTACATTACACTATGTGCATATAAATTTGCTGCTGCCTTATTGTCAGAACAAACCCTCTGTTTCTGTGCTTTGTGGGAAGGAGCACCACATAAGGGCTTTATTTTACTGTGTTAGAAGGAGAGCAAGTTCAGGCTGGCTTGGGGCAGGGAAGACTGTTTTGGACAGGTAAGGATGTTGATAAATTCACAAAACAACTAGACTAAGATGGCAAGGGAAACTATGAAGAACAGCCCTGGCAGAGCTGCATTAGGCAGAGAATGCATTTCTAGAATTAAATACGTTGATTTGGGCAGCAGTTGGAGCAGAAACAATGCAATCTCCTTCAGCTGCAGGAAAACATGAGAGGAGTGACATAACAAAAAATCTTATCTGAAAACCTTGAATTTAGACAAAGCATTACAATGGGGAAAGCAGTGACCCTTCTCTCCCATGTCGATCAATCAGACCAAGATTGGTAGCTGACTGAATCAAAGCAAGAAAGCCTTGCAAGGTGTCAGTGAGAAAGAAATATGTTTAAGCTAGATGGAAAGGTAGTTTTCTTCAGCTGATTCAGCTGACAATTTCAAGAATAATAAGCAAACATTAAACTATTATGTTGACTTTAGTCCTTAACCCCCTATCCTTTATCATTTACCTGAGTAAGACAAAGATGGTCTGAATCCAGGAAGAGAAGGCCCAAGCCAATGTCCAAAGGTGGTGGAGCAACTCACCTATGAAGAAAGGTTAGTTAGTCATGTAGAGAAAAGGCAGTAAGAGGAGACATGACAGAGGTGTATAAAATCATGCATGTTGTAGAAGAACTGGGTAGATAAAAGGTTTTCTCCTGCTGTCATAACACTGAAACTCAGGGACATCCAACAAAGCCAGTGTTGGAAGATTTGTTAGTATTTGTTAGAAAATGTATTTTACAAAGAATAACATGTTCTGGGGGGGGGGACCTATGTAATGTAATTTAACAGCTGCAATATCTTGCGACTCCAATTAAGGTCACAGAAATGCTGAATCATTCATTGCTCTGCCAATTTGTCAAACTCCCTTTAAAACTGTGTGTTAGATTGGAGGGGTGGGAGTTGAAGGTTGGCTGGTTGTTTTGCTGTTGTTCACTGTATGTGAAAACTTCAAGCAGATGCTGTCTCCGCAGGAGTTTGCGAGGGCAGGCAAGCAATGAGCTGATAACTTATGCACTGCTACAAAGGAGTTTTGGAAGCAAGAAGACCCTCTCTTGGGCTCAAGGGAAAGAAACACATTACATTGGACTTGATATGCATAAACAAAAGTGCTTGTTAATTGTTGACATTCTGCCATCTCCAAAGTCTTATGTGTGGAGTCTACTTCATCACGAGGGCTTTGAGGGTGAAACCGCTTCATCACTCTGCATGACTCAGGAAAAAGAGAGCACTTCTTCACTGTGAAAAACTATGACATTTGTTCCCACAAGAGGCAATGATTTCCACCAACTTGGATGACATCAAAAAAGGATTAGACAACTTCATGAAGAATAAGGCTATCTGTGGCTACCTGCCCTGTTGGAGGCATTACTCCTCTGAATACTTCAAGTTGCTGAAAACCGCAAGGGGAGAGAGCACTTATTATGGCAAGTCCTGGTTGGTCATTGTGAAAACAGGATGCGGGGCTAGATGGACCATGGGCCTGATCCAGCAGGATCTTCTTATGGTCTAACTCAAGCATGAGTAGATGTGTGGAAATGATGTTTTTCAGGGATAGTTACCGCTGCACCTTGCAAGTAAATGAATATCACTGGGAGCTAAATTATTATACCCTTTAGAAGACGAGGCAATCCAACATTGCACAGGAATGAGGTTTAGAAGGCAAGTTATACATTGTTGAAGGTCAAAAATGGACAAATAAATCTCTGCCTTCAGTGGAAATATTTCATACCCTATTAAGTGGAACTGAAAGGCTAAATTAATATTAATAATAAGTAATAAGGGAAACCATGCCCTGAAGGGACACCTTTTGATTTGTGCACAGTTGTTATGTTGAACAGTATAATAAGCTAGGTATTCTGAAAGACACAAAACCAAATCCCCTGGCTGTGTTTTTTATGATTCCTGCACTCCACGGAGCACTGTGCAGCTCAGTCCTTTTATTTGTGCAGCCCCAGATATACACAGCCCGTAAATCTGAACAAAAATTGTATAGTTCTCTATATTTTTTATGATTATGCTGATAAGACATTTCAGTCATTCTCTGTTGGGTATTTGATCTTCCTCAATAAAATTGTCAAAGTTCTTGAATCCATTATTTTACATGCGGAAAAGGCACATGTTCAAAAAACAAGGCAAAATTCAATACCCATTAAAGACCTCAAGTTGGATCATTTTTCCAGTGTCCATTATCCACCCCACCCCCCATTCACACTTTCCTTGTGAAAGGTAACTTTCTGATTCAGGAGTCTCCAACGTGGTGCCCACTAATCTACATGTGCCCATAAAGACCTTCACTGGCGGTCACAATTTCCCCTCCTTCACTGAAATTAGCTTTGTAGTCAGTATAACTGTATAATACGTACCATACTTTTAAAGCACATATAAAGCACATGACTTCCACCAAAGAATTCTGAGAACTGTAGCTTATCCCACACAGAACAACAACTTCCAATACCCATAACAAATTGCAGTTCCCAGGATTCTTTGGGGGAAGCTATGAGTTTTGAAGGCTAAAAGAAGGCTGATCACCAAAGAATTGATGCTTTTGAATTATGGTGCTGGAGGAGACTCTTGATATTCCCATGGACTGCAAGAAGATCAAACCTATCCATTCTTAAGGAAATCAGCCCTGAGTGCTCACTGGAAGGACAGATCATAAAGCTGAGGCTCCAATACTTTGGCCACCTCATGAGAAGAGAAGACTCCCTGGAAAAGACCCTGATGTTGGGAAAGATGGAGGGCACAAGGAGAAGGGGACGACAGAGGACAAGATGGTTGTTCTTGAAGCTACCAGCATGAGTTTAACCAAGTGTTCAAGTGTTCTTGAAGCTACCAGCATGAGTTTAACCAAACTGCGGGAGGCAGTGGAAGACAGGAGTGCCTGGCGTGCTCTGGTCCATGGGGTCACAAAGAGTTGGACACGACTAAACAACAACAACAACAACATGAGTTTTGGACGTTTGGTGTGCATGCAGCTTATGTTGAAATGTGTGCTTGCTTGCAGTATGCATGTGATGCCCGCAATAATTTTGCAGTTTGCAAATGGGCCCATGGGCCCTGAGAAGTTGACGACCCCTATTCTGACCTCCCTCCTCCATCATTCCACTGGATGGCCAGTCAGTTTCTGTGTTCCATCACAACTGATCTTTCACAGGAGGCTCCCCCAAACTGCTTCATGATATATTTAGGATTGACTGAAACATTGCATCTCTAAACATGATTAAGTAAATATTAAACTGCAATACCACCCCCTCAGGTAACATGTCGACCTCAGGTATAGTGGGGAATGCTGTCCTGTCCACATCATTCAAGTAAAATTTGAGTGACAATGTTGTCCACTTTTGCATAAGAAATTGAGGAAACGCCATCTTGCTCTTCACCTCAGGTGGCAAAATGTCTTGAGCTGGCCTTGTTTTACCAAGCTCAAGTGATGAAACCTTAGAAGAGGATTTGCACACACACACACACACACACACCCTCCTCAACAAAACTACTCACAGCCCTTGGGCTGTTTCACAGACTTAACCAAGGGCTCCCATTTCTACGTCAATAAAAGTTAGGGGAATTAAAAATAACATTCTGACTACTCAACCAAAGGAGGCATTGGATAATTCAGCTTTTTCTTTCTTTCTTCACATGCAACAAATCTATAAGCTAACAAGAACCCCAAAGTCCCTTGAAGTGTCGTTTTTGTTCTTCTAACTATGTAGATACAAAATTGTACTGCACGGATTTTCCTTATCTTTTAAGCACACTCTTCATATATAATGCAATTGAATCCATTCAATTTTTGACTTAAGTTTTAACTCTACTTAGTCCAGAGAGCTACCTTATAGAAAGGAGAAACCAACCATGTCCTACTTTTCTGGACATGGGGGGGAAATGCATAGTTTCAGCTAATTCGGTTTCTGTTGGTTAGCAATTGACATTATTTAGAAGTGTTCTCGAAGTTAGGAACATGAGTTTGACCAAATTGCGGGAGGCAGTGGAAGACAGGAGTGCCTGGCATGCTCTGGTCCATGGGGTCATGAAGAATCGGACACGACTAAACAACTAAACAACAACAACAGAAGTGCAACCCACAAGGGTGTCCAGTTCCCCTCATGCCCCTGCAGTGTAGTATACAATCTGTTTCTGTCCTTAGATAAGCTGAAGTCCAGAGACGTGGCCATAGTCAGTCCAGAGGAGAATGAGGGTAGTTGCATAAGGTGGGGGGGGGAGGGAATAAAAGAGCCTGCTGGATCAGACCAAAGGACCATCTACTTCCCAGAGTAGCTGACTAGATATACATTGAGAAAGTCGGAAAGCAGAGCATTTTGTCTATCCTGAATCACTGGCTTAACACAGACATTCGCTTGGTCGCTTGACCCAAGTCTCCTGTTTTAACTGGTGTGTCATTCTAATGGGGTTCTTTTCATGTACAGGTAGTGACCAGAAGAAGGCAGAATGTGGGTGGAACAGGCCACAATGGGGTGAGGTGGAACATTTATGTGCGTCTCACCAACATGCATGGGAGCCGAAAATGGAACCCTCCACAAAATGGTTGCTGCCTGTATACAGTGGTACCTCAGGTTACATATGCTTCAGGTTACATACGCTTCAGGTTACAGACTTGGCTAACCCAGAAATAGTGCTTCAGGTTAAGAACTTTGCTTCAGGAGAAGCAGAAATCGGGCTCCGGCGTCGCGGCAGCAGCAGGAGGCCCCATTAGCTAAAATGGTGCTTCAGGTTAAGAACAGTTTCAGGTTAAGTACGGATCTCTGGAACGAATTAAGTACTTAACCTGAGGTACCACTGTATTTTAATAGGACTGTTTTCGGAGAATTTTCCTTGTTGTCTATTTTGAATTATTCTGTAGGCTGTGCGATTGGCTTTGATGTTTTATATCCCACATAGAAGCCATCTTTGCATTAAGACATATAAGGATTCTACAATGGCTGCTACTATCAATCAGTTTCATTGGTTGATCTTTAGTTCTAGTATTATGAGAGAGTGAGAGAAACATTCTCCACTCCATACATAATTTTATAACCCTTTACCATCTCCTCCGCAGTTCGGCTTTTCCATAAACTGTAAAAAGCCCCAAATGCTTCAGTGAGCCTGCAGTGAAAATGGTCCGGACTAAATGGATTGGTGTTTGTTGTCTGAAAAAATAGGGATATTGTTGCTGGCTTTTTACATAAAGCCCATTCTGCTGATGCCTTTAGGGTGCAGAAGCAACTGCAACCTGTAGTTCTCTTGCACATATAATCATAGAATCATAGAATCATAGAGTTGGAAGAGACCACAAGGGCCATCGAGTCCAACCCCCTGCCAAGCAGGAAACACCATCAGAGCACTCCTGACATATGGTTGTCAAGCCTCTGCTTAAAGACCTCCAAAGAAGGAAACTCCACCACACTCCCTGGCAGCAAATTCCACTGTCGAACAGCTCTTACTGTCAGGAAGTTCTTCCTAATGTTTAGGTGGAATCTTCTTTCTTGTAGTTTGGAACCATTGCTCCGTGTCCGCTTCTCTGGAGCAGCAGAAAACAACCTTTCTCCCTCCTCTATGTGACATCCTTTTATATATTTGAACATGGCTATCATATCACCCCTTAACCTCCTCTTCTCCAGGCTAAACATGCCCAGCTCCCTTAGCCGTTCCTCATAAGGCATCGTTTCCAGGCCTTTGACCATTTTGGTTGCCCTCCTCTGGATACGTTCCAGTTTGTCCGTGTCCTTCTTGAACTGTGGTGCCCAGAACTGGACACAGTACTCAAGGTGAGGTCTGACCAGAGCAGAATACAGTGGCACTATTACTTCCCTTGATCTAGATGCAATACTCCTATTGATGCAGCCCAGAATTGCATTGGCTTTTTTAGCTGCCGCGTCACACTGTTGGCTCATGTCAAGTTTGTGGTCAACCAAGACTCGTAGATCCTTTTCACATGTACTGCTCTCAAGCCAGGTGTCACCCATCTTGTATTTGTGCCTCTCATTTTTTTTGCCCAAGTGCAATACTTTACATTTCTCCCTGTTAAAATTCATCAAAATAATATTGTCAAAATATGTTGCCCGTGCATATGATAATGTCAAAACATCTTGTCAGTCCACTTTGATGTGTTCACTTTTCAGACAATGCTAAAAATCAAATCTTTGCGTGGCGAGTTCCTGCCTCACCCCTCAGAAATAAAGACACGAGACACCAGAATTCGAGTTAATGGGTCAAATTAGGCCACAACTTTATTGTTTACAGGAATTGAGTGGTATTGGCTTAGGCATTGGTCCTAACAATTAACTGGCTTCAGCCCGCTGGCTGGAACACCAGTGAGGGTTAACCACCAGCAGGGGGAGTCCTGCTGAGGCACGCCAACTAGGAGCTCCCCCTGGAGTGACCGCTCGGGGGCGTGCCATGGGCCCACACCTCCATAGGCTTAGGACAAGGCCACGCCCCCCGGAATCCTTTAACGGACTACCCTTTGTCTTGGGGGAAGGTGATGGCACTTCCTTCCTCCCTTCATCTGCATAACAAAAGATCCATACCCCTACCAATGCCTAACCGCCAATCAAGCCCAAGCTCGCTGCCAATACCCTCATGCCTGTAACCAATCCTTAATCCCTAATATCATTCAGGCAAACATCATTTCCCACCTCAGAGAGATGCACACCATCATTCTTGTAGAGGGTCCCCTTGGCAAACTGGATATTGGGGTGGTTGAGGACCCGCCCTCCCAGTGCTGCCACTCTACGTGCCACAGTACGTTGCAAAACCTTTCTGGCTCTGTTCAATGCAATAGGGCAGCAGGCATCCCTCCAGATTCGCCTTTCCAGCAGTGATGACCACAAAATGTTCAAACTGGGATAGGAGGTAAGTAATTTCATGTGACAAGGGTCACAGGTAAACAATAATCCTCTTTTGAACTGTGATTTCTTTTCCACTACGAGTAGACTCCGACTCCCATCAGCTTCAGCTGATAGCCTATGCTACTGCCTTGATTCCTACCAGTATTGTTTGGGTTTCTAGGCAGGACAATGTTAACATGAGAAAGAACTAAGTCAAAGGCTCTTCCAAGGTGGTCCAGGTCTTTTGATGCCACTGGCCTGATGCTGGATGAGCACATAATGATTTCCAAGCTCAAATGCTGCCGGTTTGTCCAACAGCTGATTCTTCTAGTCCAGTGGTGCCTATGTGTCCTCTGAGTAGTTCTCAATGAACATAGGCAGAGGACTTTCCTAGCCCTAATTATGAAGATCTTTCCTAGCCCTGATTATGAAGATCTAGGAAACAAAACCAAAAGATGCCAAGGATGGAAGTCCTTGGACCTCTTTGTGTAATGCATACGTCCTACCACAGGACCACTGTTCTTCTCCATGTGTGTCCAGAAATTGCAAGGAATATTGTGAGAAAGTCAGTATCCTTTTAATGAGGTGCTAGCTTTCCTGTAACTAATCTGGAAGTGGAACACTGTTCAGGGATATCACTGCATCTCCTTGGTGCGTCCTGGGAAATACTGCTGGTGAAGACGTGTTTTAATTCTAAAAACTCTTAAACAATAACACATTACATTACGCCACACGATATACTGCACTCCTTACAATAAACACTAGAAAATCTCATTATCTCAGACATTGCATTTTCGGCAAAAGCGTGGCAGTAAATAAATCATATAAGCTTTAATGGCAAATGCTGGATTCCTGTAAAACTCCCAACAACTGGGGTGTGAGAATCGATGAAGTTCATTTACATGACCCATGCTATCAAAGCAGATGTCCAGTGAATCATGCCAAGGCTCATTTTATGCTCTCCTGCAATTCTGTCCATTCATATTAACCCTAGCTCCCTGATCTTAGGCACACTGCGTGAAAGTAAAACACATCGATTACGGTGGAAGTTGCTTTTGCACTGTGTGCTTAGAAACAGGATGTCAAGAGAATAAAGTGTGTGCAAAGTCAAGAACAGAAATATAAAGTGTGTGCATGGTTCCGTCTCTGGTAATGCAGGACACGGCTGGCACACACAGTGGCCACCATCCAGAACACATCTATAAGTGCTTGCGTCCCACTGAAATAAATTTGGAATAAAGCACACATAGGTGGATGTGAGCATGTAAAAACAAAAAGGTAAAGAACCCCTGGATGGTTAAGTCCAGTGAAAGGTGACTATTGGGTTGTGGCGCTCATCTTGCTTTCAGGCCAAGGGTTTGCCCACAGACAGCTTTCCGGGTCATGTGGTCAGCATGACTAAATTACTTCTGGCGCAACGGAACACCGTGACAGAAACCAGAGTGCACAGAAATGCCATTTACTTTCCCACCGCAGCAGTACCTATTTATTTACATGCACTGGCAAGCTTTCAAACTGCTAGGTTGGCAGGAGCTGGGACAGAGCAACGGGAGCTCACCCCGTCATGGAGATTTGAACTGCCGACCTTCTGATCAGCAAGCCCAAGAGGCTCAGTTGTTTAGACCACAGCACCACCCACACCTGGGGCAGATCACAGCTCAGGCCAAGCTGATGTAGAATGCCTAAGGTTCAAACTCAGGTATATTCTGTGGAACCTCAGCCTGAATGTGGCCCTCCAGTTTTCTCTATCTGGCACGATGGATGTTCCCCCAGGCTACACTCCCTCCTCAGTCCACATCCTTCACTGGTCCTGCTCTTTTGCCTGGATTTAATGTGTCTTTGAACGGTGATCATGCCTCTTGCTTACCTAGATGGATGGTGGAGAAAGCCGGGTGTTTGTAGAAACTTCTGGAATGTACCTTTCTGTACATCTTCAGTCACTGCTGCTGTTATTTGAATGATTTATATACTGCCTAATATCCCCCAAATGGCTTCTATTGCCCTGCCCTGCCCTCTGCTCACCACTAGCACACATCCCTTTGAAGGGTATGTGGTATTTAATTCACACCACCTTTTTTGCCAGCTTAAGTTCCACCAGGTTGTCAGATCGCATGACTGAGCTAAATGGAGTTTGTTGTTGTTTAGTCGTTTAGTCGTGTCCGACTCTTTGTGATCCCATGGACCAGAGCACGCCAGGCACTCCTGTCTTCCACTGCCTCCCGCAGTTTAGTCAAACTCATGCTGGTAGCTTCGAGAACACTGTCCAGCCATCTCGTCCTCTGTCGTCCCCTTCTCCTTGTGCCCTCCATCTTTCCCAGCATCAGGGTTTTTCCCAGGGATTCTTCTCTTCTCATGAGGTGGCCAAAGTATTGGAGCCTCAGGTTCAGGATCTGTCCTTCCAGTGAGCACTCAGGGCTGATTTCCTTAAGAATGGATACGTTTGATCTTCTTGCAGTCCATGGGACTCTCAAGAGTCTCCTCCAGCACCATAATTCAAAAGCATCTATTCTTCGGCGATCAGCCTTCTTTATGGTCCAGCTCTCACTTCCATACATCACTACTGGGAAAACCATAGCTTTAACTATACGGACCTTTGGAGCCAGCTTATGACACCCCTGCCAAGTCCCTCCCCTGCCACTCCCCCAGAACACCCATTTATTCAGGGGTTAACCCCAGAATAAGATCCACCAGTCTTGGCTTACTTGACGGAGCCCATATTCCTCTCAAAAAGCTTCCATTCCTACAGTTCCCTGAGATGAGGTACTGACTGTTAAACCACTCTGAATTATGGTGAGGTGACTAAGGAGCTCCTAACAATTCACAGCACCCTTAACAAACTACAGCTCTGTGGGGAAAACTATGACTGTGGTATGATGCTGCTTTAAGTGTACAGTGAAAATGGGGCCTAAGTCTAACCTTTGCTTAAGCAAATTGGAATGATAAATTGTGTTTGCTGTACCCGTATTTTATACAGTTTGTATATGTTGTTTGTCAATGTGTGGTGTGCTATGCCTAATAAAGGATTTTGATTTTGAATTTGAATGATACTCAATAAACATGTCATCTGAAGCAACCCTTCAGTTGGCTCGTGGTTTCACATTATCCCTGCCTTCAGTAGCTGTCCACCTCTACAGCTAGTTTTATTCTCTTCCTCACAGAATGATTCTTTCTTTTCCTTTCCCCCTTGTCTTTTAAAACAGTACAACGACCAAGGAAGCAACACTTGTAAAGACACAGGGGGGGAAATATGTCAGAATGGAGACCTGGGATGAAGACAAACTAGGAGCCAGGGGGATTGGTTTCCTTCACACTGGCGCTGAGATTTGCTAGCATTGCTCCATGTGACGTGAACTGCTATCGTTTTATATAGAGACATGGAAAGGACAGAAATGTCATCCCTCAACAAGCCCAGGGCCACAGGGGGGATTTGTTTGACGTTGCGTTTCGGACGTTTCAGCCTCAAAAGGCTTTGCTGATGCAACATCCCATTTGTTCAAGACAAAGCAAAGCTTCTTGAGAAGATGTCTGTGAAAAGAGCAAAGGAAAACCTTTTTTTTCCCCTCCCCTTCTCCAACCCCGCCAGATGGCCATTCAATAAATTTAAAGAGACGCTTTGGAGAATGATTTATATTAAGCTTGCTAACCACATAAGGGTTGATTCAGACTAGCAGAAAATTATAACTCCATCCCAAACATGTCATTCTATATATGCCATTAATCTTTTGCCCAGATATTGTCAAAGCCAACTAGCAGGAAGATGCTTCTATGTTAGAGAGTGGCTCTTGGGAACTCTCCCAGCCCCTATGGAACAGAGGAAGATGGAGTCTCTCACCTGTCCACCACCTGACATACCAACAATATCAGGTGATCTTCCCTCCCAATGGGTTTTGCAGAGTGCTCTGCAAAGCACTCCACATGGTAGCTGTTTGCAAGGGGCTGCTTGAGACCTGACAATCAGCTGATTGTTGGGCCTTGTGATCAACCAGACTGCTGGTTGATGGTGCCTGCAAAGCCACTTTCAGATGAGTCAATTTTTTTTTACCTGCCCCACATCTAATGCCATATATGATGTTAGGTGTACAGCAGGTGAGCATATTTTGGTTGAAATGGCCTTGCAAGCCAAATGGGAGTGTTTGATGGGATTAATTAGCCCCACATGCTGGGATGGGAGGTGGGATCCCCTCTTTGTTCTATACTGACTGGCAACAGCTGTCCAGGATATCAGACAGGATAATTATTCCAGCTCTACACCTGAAGATGTTGGGGGGTTGAAACAGAGATGACTGCATGCAAATCAGACGCTCTATCACTGAGCAGCATAATAGCTCAGTGGACTAGATGAAGTTTTCACACTAAACATAATTTCAGGGCTGCCAGTCTTTAGCAGATTAAAAAAAAAGTTTAGTCTCTTTCTTTTTAACAAATTCATCTATTAATCCTACTGATTAAAATCAATATTCCAGTAACTCAGAACACATGAAATTATTGGGCTATGTAATGATGATAACAGTTTCTTGAGTACCCAATAACGTGAGAGGCAAATCGTTCATTGTTTGCAGAATGACCTGTTTGGGCCTGATCCTGTGCAGGGATTGAAAAACAAGGGTCCAAATCGCAAATGCACAATGGCGTACGGTTTGCTGTTCCTGAACAATATCTGCCAGATAAGCATCTGCACTCTCTCCTGAAATTAATTATATCCCACCCAGGCAAATCCTACACAATTTATTTTTTGCATTTGTGACTTAGTTTGCAGATTTTTAAAAAATGGTGTGAAAATCTGACAACTTCCCTTCCCCACCAACACATTATGTGCAAAGTGGGGGAAAGGGAGAGAGATCCCAACAGAAATCTCTTTTATCATTGCTTGCCTTTCATCTCTATTCCATATGTTTCCCAGGGCCTGCCTTTGCATTTCAGCAGTGGTGCTGAATGTTAATGATAGAAAAGGTTTCACCACAGCCCAGCACTTTTGGGTAATAGGATTAGTTACATAAATGCTTGTCCACAAGCTCTGTGAGTACTGCAGAACTAGCCCTGCCATCTCTGGCCCTGACAGACATGTTCTCTGCATTTTTAGCAAGGCAACAAAGTGTTCTGGCTGCCAGTGCGGGAAGTGTTTCGTACACCTCTGACGCACACCCAGGTCACATGGTAGTTTCAGATTGTCTTGGAAAAAGCAAAACAGCATAGGCCTGGTTCTCCAGAATTAGAGCCAACTCCATTTGCACACAGAAGCATGCAAGGCACCATTGAGGCAGGGTGTTGCAACTATGACATGGCGAATTGAGAGGCAGGGAGCACCAGATTTTGGCCTTGCACAGGGGGCTGCTGAATTTTGAAAGACAAAAGTCTATCCCTGAACAGGCTTCAAGGGGAGGAGAGAGAAGTTTGTTTCATCTGGCACACTGACACTTTAGTGTGATGCTGAATTCTACCCACTTTTTTTACCCCTCCAACTCCGCATTTGATCAGTTCTATTACTTTTCCATTAAGTTCATTTATTCATACAGTTTGGCCTTTATCTTTATCCCTTTATCTTTCTCAAAGCTTATTTTGCTTTCCTTACTTAGCTTGCTGGATCGTGGAGTTCTTGCAAGGAGCCCTGATTTGGCACAAAGCTCTGCAACTTGTGGGGATGTTCAGGGAGGCAGGAGAGAATATATTGTTTAACGATATCCTTAACTTGCGTTAGCACATTCTATATTTTAGCAGAGTTTAAGCATTCCCATTTAAACGCACAGCAGTTTGCTTGTTGCAGGCTCGTCTGAGCCTCTCTGTATAAGATTCCTGGTAAGATCCCTTCTTGTCCCTCTTAAAAAGAATAGACACGGCAATCTTATTAAAGTCTGTATAAAAGTAATTTACTCACATTCGTTCAGTTCACAGTTGGATCCCTGAAGGCAGACTTAGGTTACAAAAGTATATATACATGTGGAACTATCCCATAAGGGAGTTAGTCCTAACACGTAGAAAAACAAAATGGAAAAGAAGGAGGAGCAAAAGAAGAACATGTGCTCCCCTACCCAGATTAGGCCACACCCACATCTAGTCACATGCAGAGGAATTTGTCCCAGCTCAGGAGGAAACAGGAAATTTTCTCCTGGCTGGTACAAAGCATCCCCTAGCATGTCCATTCTAGGAATATTGTACTTGACTCCTATGGGTTTCACATCCCACACAACTGAAAGAGACTACCTTAGAAGATGGTGGGCTCTCTTTTATTGGAGAGTGTTAAACAGAGTTTGATGGCCACCGGTCAAGGATTCTTTAGCTCCAATCCCTGCCTTGCAAGGGGTTGGGCTAGATGATCCTCAGGATCCCTTCCAACCATACAATTCCATGCTTGTGTGAAAGGCACTAAGGCCCTTTCAAACCTTTGTGCTGGAGAAGTGAAGGTTTACACACTCTGTAAAAAGGTGTGGGTTCCACCTCCCCTGGATAGTCAACTGATGTCCACTTTAATGGTGGCCCCAGTGACTGTGGCAAAGGCAGTTGCAATTTCACTGTGGTGGTCATTTTTATTTTCCTAAAAAGCATCAAAACAAAATGGCAGCCACCATCTCGTTTCAACTACATTTCTCTTCCTTCCAAAACAAATCCCCCCCCCTCTAAAACACAGACATAAAAAAGGATTGCTCTAAACTGCTCACTTTGAGGTAAGGGAAATTATTTTGATTCCACCCCCCCCCCAGTCATTTGCAGTCAGCTCTGATATATAGCCTCTTGCAATAATATTGTATTTAAATATTTAGGGTGTAAGGTAGTGTGAGAGAAATCGGACATGAAGTGCCAAGGCCAAAACTTTTAAGAGTCTGCTGAAGGTGCAGGATGCATTCAGGCCCTCCCTTTCCTTGCAGCAAATTCCAGTGGCCTAGTTTTGTCACAGGAGCTTAGGTGTAGCAGCAACAGGTGTTGAGAAAATTGTGTAGGGTGGAAATGCTGACTTCTGCTCTTTGTGGCTTTTACTCTTAAAACTGCACTCTGGGTTAAAATATGCAACTCTTAACAGAAAGCCACAGGAGGAGCTTTTAAAGCAGATGGTATGGAGACATTCCTTCGGTATAACGATTGACGACTGACACACAGGTTGTGGTCTCCGAAGAACCATATGGTGATCAATTTTGCTTTCGTTACATCACAGAGTTGCTACTAAATTTCACCTACAGAGAAATGTCATAACAGATTTTGAGGTACCTGCTTGGATGAAACTTCGGAGGAATTCTGAGGAAGGCAAAAGTAGCACCAAGAAGACTTCGGAAATTTCACATCTGTATCTGGGACACATAGGTATTTCAAATGGGTAATGCTGTAGGTGTGAATGTTGTTGACTTCCTTACTACTGGCTGCCATATTGAAGGACCATTAGAATATTGTTCTATATATGATTCGAAAAACTGTTTGAGGCATTTTCTCCTCTCTCATATGTTATCCCCAAACCCCCTTCCTTAAAGGGGGGAGGGAGGTTTTTGCACCAGCCAGAAGAACATGGCTTTTTCTTCTTGCTTAGATGTTACAGTGAAAATGGGCCTCTCTCTCTGGAATGTCTGGCTTAGGCAGGTAGAGATAAGAGCAAGGTTGAATGGGTGTTATTGTAACCCCAGACAGGGGGAGGCTGAAAAGGAGGAGGCGAACTGAAAAGGAGGAGGGTAACACAAGAAAAAAAGCTATATATTGGTGTAAATCACATGTTTTACATGTGAACACGTGTCTATGCATTCTAAGGGGTATAAAAAGCTGGCACGCTCAGAATTGGGTGTGCCGATTGCGAGCTTATCGCGCTATGCTTTTGTCCTGATATGCATTTCAAATAAATCCTTTTGAATCCTGCAAGGTTGATTGCCACTTTGTGTGAATCTGTGCTCCGGGGACCCAATGGCAAATATGGAGCAAGTCCAACAATATGAACAAATGATATTTAAAAACTTTAATAAATATTTTTTTTATTAAAAAAAAACAAAACAATATGAACAAATGAGTCACAGCATTGATCCTTCTAACAGTAGTCTCTAAAGCAGTCTTCTCCATGCTGTGGCTGATGGGAGTTGTAGTTGAAAGCATCTGCAAGAAATGCCTTCTCCAGTTGGAGAAAGCTGCTCTACAGGCACTAGCAGAAGCTCTTCAGGGTATTGCAAAAAAAATCTTCCATAGCCCCACCTAGGCCTTACCGACAAACCTATATTGGCTTTTGTCATGGCTTGTCATAGCTTCCTTTATAAATTGCTGACATTTCCACTTGAATCCCTGTATCTAATCCCTCGCCCTATTGCAGAATAAAAAATAGTTAAACTACTTCTTTGGGTAGTAAGGCTTAAATATTTTAAGTCTACAGTGCTGGTAGGCACCTAGAGATGCTTGGGGTTGATCCTGAGATATCCTGCATGCAAACTATGGACTCTGCTGCTGAGCTACTGCCTTGCCGCTAATGTCCTGTTAAGAGTCTACTGTGCCATTAGCTCAGGGACTCTTGCAGAAAGCAGGTTGTCCCTCGGGAGGAAGAGAAATCAGACTCTTTGGATGAATCTCTAATGCAGGGCTGCTCATAGCCAACATGTGTTTGGGAGTACAATTTTCAGGTGATTAAAACCAGAATTCATTACACCTATCAATAACATTTTAGCCATCACCTGCCTGACTTCTTTCTTACAACCAGTTGATATGTGTGTGTGTGTGTGTGTGTGTGTGAGAGAGAGAGAGAGAGAGAGAGAGAGAGAGAGAGAGAGAGAGAGAGACACTCTGGCTCCACCTACTGTTGGCCTCCCTGTCTTCTGCCCTGCCTTTTCCAATAGGCACCAGCCACCACTACTGATGTCAGTGCAATATATGAAGATGACTGTCTCATGTGTTGCAGCATTGGCTCTAAGGACGTTATGTAAACCACGTTATGTAAATGATGCTTTTTTGGTAAGAAATTCTATCTCATCCAAATTGCTCAGTTTTTAACCCACAGGGTAGTATTTGATGCAGCTCAAGTTGGAATTCCATAATTTGTTTCCAATAGGAGAGAGAAGCAGGAAATGGTTTGGCAGAGTGTTTCGCTGCACTTACAGAAATTGAAGAAAGAGGACTGAATTGGATATTACAATACATTCCTGATACTCTAATAATGGCGGAGTGGATTACAAACATGTGTGCGTTGCTTTTGTGACATATGCTCAGGCGAATTACAACAAGCAAGGAAGAACAGAAAAAAAGCTATTACAGAAAAAAATGACAGAGGTGGATGAAATTATGCACAGTGCTAGGGAGAATGTTTCCCCTAGGAACATAGTAAGATTCTGCTTGATCAGGCCAGTGGCCCATCCAGCATCTTGTTCTCACCATGAGGGGATGCAGGTGACGCTGTGGTCTAAACCACTGAGCCTCTTGGGCTTGCCGATCAGAAGGTCAGCTGTTCGAATCTGCATGGTGGGGTGAGTGCCTGTTGCTTTGTCCCAGCTTCTGCCAACCTAGCAGTTCAAATCATACCAGTGCAAGTATATAAATAGGTACTGCTGCGACAGGAATATAAATGGTGTTTCCGTGCACTCTGGCACTCATCACGGTGTCCCGTTGTGCCAGAAGTGGTTTAATCATGCTGGCCACAAACTCTGTGGACAAACCTTGGCTCCCTCGGCCTGAAACGCGAGATGAGTGCCGTACCCCATAGTCGCCTTTGACTAGACTTAACCATCCAGGTGTCCTTTACCTTTACTTCTCACCATGACCAACCAAGAGAATATGGGAAGCCAGCAAGCTGGACCTGAGTGTAACAGCCCTCTCCCCTCCTGCTGTTTCCAGCAGCCAGTATTCAGAAGCACATTGCCTCTGTCTAGAACGCAGTACTAAAACCCAAAGTTATCCAGGGTAACTGAATCTTGGAAGAAATTACATCTTACCATAGTTCAGTGATGGGATTGACCATCACAAGATGTAATGATGGTTTCCAATTTGGATGGCTTTAAAAGGGGTTTAGACAGCTAGATGTAGGATAAAGCTATCAATTAGTCATTCTGGCTGTGTACTATCAGTATCAAATAACCCCAACCAACCAGGAAAGCAACTCTCTTTCTTCTCTCCACTTCTTGCATAAGGATGCCATGAAACTATCCCAAGCCGTCCTTGTGAATATGAAGTAACTGTAAGTAAAGAGCCCCCCTTTTGCTTTTGTAATCAGATTCCTGTATAATTTATTTTACCTTTTTAAGCAATGCTAGCGGTGTGTGAAAATGAGACAGAATGGGTGGGGTGCTGGCAGCTCCAGGCAGCTCCAGCTTCCAAGCTTTTTAACTCTGATACACACACACAGACACAGGAAGCCAACCAATTTCTATTTTTAAAGCCTACATCAGGAAGCAGATCGGGGAAGAAAGCATCCATTTCCATTCTCACCCATGTTCGTCACACGCAGCCTTGTTTCCATACTGCTGCAGTTCAGCTTCCAAAAAAACTGTGTTGTTCATCTCACTGCCCACTGTGGTGGGATTTTATGTAATCAATTACATTACTCCACACCATTGCATAGGAAGGGGAGCTATCAATTATGTACTGTTTGTGGACTGAAAAATACAACAATGAATACTAATCATATTTGCTGGCTTGATTTCCATTCCAGACATAGGATGAATAAGGGAAAACCAGCAATTTCCACTAGAATTCTCTGAGGCCCTTAAGTCAGGTATGCCCAGATCAAACAAATGCACTGAGCAGGAGGCAGCGCATCACACTGAGCCACATGGCAATGTGTTCATAACCTTGTGTTTTATCCAGCACTAGCCCTAACAACCTGCATGGTGAAGCTACATGCTTTAAGCAGCAGAATTTGGGATTCATTAAAAGGCAACCATTTGTCATTAGTGGCATTCATTGTGCTATTTCTGGTGTCGTGGATTTTCCCCATCAGGCATCAAAATTTGGGACCATCTCTAGCGTTACACCATGCATTTTTAATCAATTTTATTTATTTATCAAGACTGTAAGTCACAAGAACTGCAGAGCCATAAGCATGAAACGAAGTCACAGTTAAATAAGTCACAGTATCATACACAATCAATTTCACGTTCCACTTCAAAAAAATAAAAAAATTAATGCTTGACTCCTGTGTACCTAAAAAAGCAACATTTTGTACATGGTCATATTTTTCTTAGCAAGCAACATCTTTCATAACCCATTTGGGTATCCAGAAGGAAGAAACTAGGCATTGTTTGTCCACTCTCCTCCTGCTCCTGACGTTCTGTAGATTGACCGATATGGACACAGCAAGTCAGGGAGAAGGCTTGCCTGTCAGAACCACAATTTCCACTGACGTGGTGGAATTCCTGGCAACTGGTATTCAGAGGCAGTGGGGGTAGAACATAGCCATTGTGGCAAGTAGCCATGTATAGGTTCAGGGCTCCATTATGCATGCAGGCTCTTGCCCTGGGAGCAGCAACTCTGATTGGCCAGGATTCTTTATTATATACCTTTGACTTCCTGCTTCTCTCTCTCCTTGGACCACTGTAAGACGCTGTTATACAGAAGAACTGAGACGACCATGGAAGATAACGTTCTCTGTTTTATTGACAGACATCAAACTACATTCTGTAGCTCTACCGACAATATAAAACCTCTTTGAAACCATTTGCCTTTCCCTCCAAAGCCTCCAGGAGCACAAAGATTTCTGGAGTGGACAGGGAAATGAGCTACAAGCTAAGGTTTTCAAACTCAAAACAGCACCAGCCACCCCAGATTAATACAATCCAGGAGATAAGAAACAAGAGTCGACCAGCTTGAACTACTGAGAAAGAAAGGTTTGATGTGAGGCAAGGCTCACTCTTATTAGAGTCCAAATGCAGTTTTCAAAAAAGCCCACTGCTGAGCGTGTTGTTAGCCTCTGCCTGGGTTGGATATTGCATTCTTTATGTGAACTAGTGCCCTGAAATGAAAACAACATGCACCACATCATCTTTTCTGCTTCCTATATTTCATACCGTCCAATTTTTGGAGATCCTAAACTGGGATGCATGTCTTCCGGGACAAGCTTTCGGGCGAGTCACATGACCTGCACCTCACTCTCACCCTGAAAAAGATTTTTTTTCCTGGGCTAGATCTTGCATGGCACCCAAAAATGCACCCCCCAAATTAGATTTTTTTTTACCCTGGGGAAAGTGCTTTTTCAGGGCAAGGACATGGGGTTTGAGCACAGCACCCAAAATGGCCACTGTGATCTTGCATGAAAAAACAGGATGCCCCCTTTTTTCCGGGACACTTGGCAGGTATTATATTTGTGCACAACCACCACATTTGCAGACCTATAAAGTTTACATGCAGAAGCACCTGTTCACACAAGCACTGCCTCCTTGAGAATGTTAACTCTCCATATGTGTTAGTGTCTCCCTGTGCTCTCAATATATTTGTGCTGAGACTTCTATCAAGCTTGCACCAGGTGATAGGTTTGTTGTTGTTGTTTAATCCTCTTAGTTGTGTTTGACTCTCCGTGACCCCATGAACCAGAGCATGCCTTGGAAACTCTCACTTTCTTCTCAAAGCTTCTCCTTTTTTATGTCCATGGAGTTTTCTTGGCAAAACACCGGAGTGGTTTGCCAGTTCCTTCTCCAGGTGGATCACATTTAGTCTAAACTCTCAGCTATGACCTGTCCGTCTTGGGTAGCCCTGCACGGCATAGCTCAGAGTTTCTTAGAGTTCCTCAAGCCCCTGTGTCATGAGAAGGCAGTGATCCATGAAGGGGAATAGATAGATACCTCTTTCCTTAATCTCAGTGCTGTTTCCACAGCGACTTCATTTCTGAGCCCCTATGAATGTTCCTCGCTTGGCTCCCTGTAAATACAGCTGATGCGCTGTTATACAAATACTTGTTTCCTAAAACGAAGGAGTCACAGCAGCCAATAACAGTCGATGGATATGATGTGTGCACTTTCAGAATCCAGAATGAAAATGATGTCCTGGAATTTATAACCCACTGGGATGTGATAGTGCACAACAATGAGGCAAGAAGGGTCCATGGTATGTGACATCATTAGCCCGAGGTGAGGAAGTGACATTCTCAGTTTCTTTTCAAAGATCCCGACTAGAGGATGATTTTATGTCAAGTCATTACTCTAAACAAGATACACGATGCATACTGAATACAGTAAAAAAAAAAACCCTCAAAAAACCAAAAAACCCACCATCCTCTGTGGAAGGATAATGCATCTCGATATCACCAACCTGAAAAGACGGATGAACTCTGACTTCATATGCCCAAAGAAAAGGAGAGTGAAGGATTGGAGCAATAACCTATATACAATGAGTAATGCATTTTTTTACATCATTAGCAAAAGCAAAATGAATGTTCTATTTTCGTAAGCCCAGGAACAGTCCAGGGAATCTGTGTTCATATCACATCCATCATACTCCATCTCCCCCGAATCATTGTATCCAACATGAAAAGCCTTCCTGCGACGGATTTGGCTGCCACTCAGAAAGCAATTGCTCTGCTCGCTTCATAAAGGATGCAGCCAGCCGTCTGGATTTGCTTTCTAATACCAAGACCTGTACAATTCTATAATCGAAATAAAGAGGCAAAATAATAAGCCTACCTACAGAAGCAGCTGTTCATAAGAATTTGTTGTTATAATATTGTTGCACACCATCCCAATCTCCAAGCAGAGCAAGATTTCAGGGGTTCCAGGTGCTTACCCAGGCTTCGTGTTTCCATTGGAATGAGGCGCAACAGAGACCGTGGTGTCTTTATGATATATGGTTTATTTAAACTTCTTCTTCTTTGGTGATCACTAGTAGCCGAGTAAGATTGTCTTCCATGAACATGGTCTTCACAATGAATCCCTAAGTGATTGTGGAGGCCAATTCTGGATCCACAGGCCTTCTACAGTGGGGACATAGGTTTCCGGGTGGGAGTTGATCACAGTGTGGATTTGCCAAGCATGCCTTCCTCCTAGCACGTTTCTCCCTAGCTTCCTGAGTTTGAGTGTCTTCAAAGCCCATGACACCTTTGGTAAAGGCTGTTTTCCAACTGGAGCGCTCGCAGGCCAGTGTTTCCCAGTTGTTGGTGTTTATACTACTTTTTAAAGATTTGCCTTGAAAGAGTCTTTAAACCTCTTTTGTTGACCACCAGCATTATGCTTTCGTTTTTTTAAGTTCAGATAGAGTAGTTGCTTGAAGAATCATTGCTTTGACACTGTTGATCTTTGCTTCTTCCAGTACACTAGCATTAGTTCGCCTGTCTTCCCAAGTGATGTGTACATTTTTTTGGAGAGGAGACACTGTTGATGGAATCTTTCAAAGAGCTAGAGGTGGCGTTCATAAGTGGTCCATGTTTTACATGCATACAGTAAGGTTGGTAGTAAATAGCTTTGTAAACAAGCCTTTTGACAACCTGAGCCTACAATGGAAGGGTTCACAGCCTGATTTGAACATTTCATTTGTTTGCATATAGGCATGCTGATTAAAACACAGCACCAAAAATAGCCCTGATGAAATATTGTAGCTACATTAGGTAAAGGTAAAGGTACCCCTGACCATTAGTTCCAGTCGCAGACAACTCTGGGGTTGCGGCGTTCATCTCACTCTATAGGCCGAGGGAGCCGGAGTTTGTCAGCAGAAAGCTTCCAGGTCATGTGACCAGTATGACTAAGCCACTTCTGGCGAACCATAGCAGCGCACAGAACACCATTTACCTTCCCGCCGGAGCGGTACCTATTTATCCACTTGCTCTTTGATGTACTTTCGAACTGCTAGGTTGGCAAGAGCTGGGACTAAGAAATGGGAGCTCACCCCATCACGGGGATTCAAACCGCCAATCTTTTGATCAGCAAGTCCTAGGCTCTGTGGTTTAGACCATAGTGCCACCCGCGTCCTTCATAGCCACATTATTAACCCTTTTAAAAGTGTCTTAATCAATGCCGGTATCAAGGGGGGAAAAGAAGATGCAGTCTTAAAACTTCAGCAGACTGCACAGGCTTAAGTTACAGAATTAGAAAAGTTAAACTGTAAGTTATGCAGAGCATAACACAGTAGAGAGTTACAGATAGGTAGCCGTGTTGGTCTGCCATAGTCAAAACAAAACAAATTCCTTCCAGTAGCACCTTAAAGAACTGACTTAGTTGGTCTTTAAGGTGCTACTGGAAGGAATTTGTTTTGTTTTGACAGTAGAGAGTGAATCAGTGGAACAATATAGGAACGGAAATGGGGAAATTGTCTCACCCCACTTTAAAACAGTCAACTAATTTAAAGTGAAAGACACAGATTAATGTTGGCTAGGAGTATAGAATTACATTTGCAATTCCTAAAACTGCACCACTGGAAGCTCATTACTCATGGCCAATCATTTTATTCTGCAACAGTCATTTGCTGTACCAGAAATGAACTCTAGACCTCATTTTCATCCTGCTGTTAAGAAGGAAATTCATATTTCATGTTCTTCCATGCGGTACATACCTAGTGTAGGTTTAGGGAAATATAGATACCATGTTTGATTACAAATCACTAGGCAATGAACTTGAATCCAGTTATGTTTGAATGCAATAGACCAAAAAGTTATAAAGCATAGTGAAAGGTTTTTCGCTATAATTATTCCCAGATCTTTTAATTGTTTTTTAGAAAAAAGCCACATAAATAAAACACATTGCCACTAAATCTAAGATATTCTGAATAAGGACATTTTCCCATTTTTTTTATATACTTGGAGGAGCACAGATTTCTGGATCAAAACTGGAGCTGCACTTCTATCTTATCCTCAAGAAGAAGTGAAAAGATTTTCTCATCCAGCTCCAGAAAAATAGGCACACCTCACCCCTGCAACAGAGGAATAAGTCAATTGATGGAAGGCACTATGCCTCTAAATACCAGTTGATGGTTTTCAAGTTGGGAGAGGGCTGGGTTGCTCTCAAGTCCTGCTTACAGGATGGAAGAGAAATGGATTGAGTTTGCATTTTAATCTGGACTTGCTTGATTCACATTTCCTGAGACTGTAAGTGAGCCATAAGGCATCTGTCCTTTTCACTCCTCCAAATTTTGTAATGCAGTTTTCCAACCACCGAAAGGGCATATATTAGTGAAAATAATATACAAAACTACATTCTGTTAGGGAAATTTGCTTGCCAAAAATGTATATTTTATGTAAAACTGTGTACAAAAAATCATACACAGGAGAAACGTACACGAAAGTGCATACAAATTTCCATGCAGACTTTTAAGAGAGAGAGAGAGAAATCACAAATTGCTGTGGAAACAGGATGACCAGAATAATTATTTAAGGCTTCCCATAGGCATCAGATTATCTATAGTGGTAACAGACTAATGGACTAAATAGGCTTCCGGTATGATCCAACATGGCTTTTCTTAAGTACAGTTTAGCACTCTATCTTCCAGTTGCCAATTCAGTAGGGCTAAGACATGAAACCATGTTTGCTCAGCATTAATGAAGCTTCTTACAAATCTGCCAGCTCTGTGAACCCCCACTGTCCATATCTTGGAATAAACAGAGGGATGCACCCCACATGGCACCATGTGCCAGGGATTGGGCTCAAGGGGACAAACAGAGGAGGGGGAGGAATGGTGGAGATCTCCCATCCACCCCGTTCTCCTAACACTGCAGGAGAAGAGGAATGCAGCCTTGATTTACAGCAGGGGTTTGAGGAAAGTCACAGTTTCATGAATGAACCAGCCCCCAGGGAAGGTTGGCAGCCGGCTCCCAGTGAAGGAAGCAGTCAGGAACAGAGAGGGTTAACTGCCAAGCAAGATGAGCCTTGGCTAGTGCCAACTCCCCGGCCCCTAATAACAATAATAACAATAATAACAACAATAACAACAATAACAACAATAATAACAATAATAACAATAATAACAATAATAACAATAATAACAATAATAACAATAATTTATTATTTACACCCTGCCCATCTGGCTGAGTTTCCCCAGCCACTTTGGGTGGCTCCCAATCAAGTGTTAAAAACAATACAGCATTAAATATTAAAACTTGCCCTAAACAGGGTGCCTTCAGATGTCTTTTCAAAACAGGATAGCTGCTTATTTCCTTGACATCTGATGGGAGAGTGTTCCTCAGCATGGGTGCCACTACCAAGAAGGCCCTCTGCCTGATTTCCTGTAACCTCATTTCTCCCAATGAGGGAAGCACCAGAAGGCCCTTGGCGCTGGATCTCAGTGTCCGGGCAGAACGATGGGGGAGGAGACGCTCCTTCAGATATACTGGACTGAGGCCATTTAGGGCTTTAAAGGTCAGCACCAACACTTTGAATTGTGCTCGGAAACGTACTGGGAGCCAATGCAGATCTCTCAGGACTGGTGTCATATGGGCATGTATACTGTGCCCAATTCTGGGACCACAATATAAGAAGGGTGTTGACAAGCTGGAATGTGTGCAGAGGAGGGGCAGCCAAGATTGCCAAGGGTCTGGAAACCAAGCCTTATGAGGAGCAGTTGAAGGAGCTGAATGGGTATGTTTAGCCTGGAAAAAAGGAGTCTAAGAAGAAGAAGAAGAATTTGGACTTGATATCCCGTCTTTCACTCCCCTTAAGGAGTCTCAAAGCGGCTAACAATCTCCTTTCCCTTCCTCCCCCACAACAAACACTCTGAGGTGAGTGAGGCTGAGAGACTTCAGAGAAGTGTGACTAGCCCAAGGTCACCCAGCAGCTGCATGTGGAGGAGTGGGAAAGTGAACCCTGTTCACCAGATTACAAGTCCATCGTAACCACAACACCACAGTGAGAGGAGATATGGCAGCCATCTTCAAATATCTCAAGGGCTGTCACATGGAAGATGGAGCAAGCATGTTTAGTCCTGCTCTGGGAGGTAGGAATCATAGAATCATAGAATCATAGAGTTGGAAGAGACCACAAGGGCCATCGAGTCCAACCCCCTGCCAAGCAGGAAACACCATCAGAGCACTCCTGACATATGGTTGTCAAGCCTCTGCTTAAAGACCTCCAAAGAAGGAGACTCCACCACACTCCCTGGCAGCAAATTCCACTGTCGAACAGCTCTTACTGTCAGGTATCTCTTACTGTCAGAATCAAGCCAGTGGCTTCAAGTTGAAAGAAAGGAAATTCCGGCTAAACATACGGAAAATATTTTTGACACTAAGAGCTGCTTGACAGTGGAACGGTCTCCTTTGGGAGGTTGTGGACTCTCCTTCCTTGGACGTTTTTAAGCAGAGGTTGGATGGCCATCTGTCATGGATGCTTTAGCAGATATCCCTGCATTGCAGGGGGTTGGACTTAATGACCCTTGGGGTCCCTTCCAACTCTAGAATTCTATGTGCATTGTCACCAGGGGGCACTAGCTGTTGCATCCCACTAGAGGTGAACTGGGCCTCATGTGTCTAGGACACTAACCACTACACCTGTATGCCAGCATCCAAACATCCTCTCGTAGCCTGATGGTACTGCATGGCTGCAAGTGTGTCGTGAGTCCAGTCACATTAGAGGCTGATCTTGTTTTGCTCTGAAAGCACGAACATTGCCATTTTGCTATATAGGAAGAACATAGCATTCCCTCCTTCGCAAATAGAAGGCCTTTCTTTTTGAGCATAGACAAATTTCCCTGGAGTTTACAAGTGCATCAGTTACACAGAAATTCTTCTTCAAATGAGGCCTGTAGGAAATTCAGTCAAAGATGTCAGTCATCCTTGGTCCCCGGAAAATCTTAAAGAATAACACAGATGCCTCACATTTCCTATGGGGCTTAACTTTCTGAAATCTTTTTGAACGAGCTATCTTTGAAGGGGAGGGGGAAGCTGACGAATTAGCAATCTATGATCCTCCCCAGAACAGCCTCTTGGTCGCTCAACAGAATCTGAGTTGTGACACTTCAACATAATCATGTTTGATTACACACAGGATGTCATCCTAGATATCAGCAAATGGAACAGAAATAGCATCTTAGCTCCATTTTGCCGGAAAATTGCCATATGTTCCTTCATATCAGATTTTTTTACAAAAAGAAAAAAGGAAGATTATTTTGGTGGCAATAGAATGCTCTCTCCATGCAATTGCCCAGGTGTTTCAATCCCAACCATGCCTACTCAGAAGAATAAGAATACCAATGACTACTGTGGCTTGGCCTCAGCCCAGTATCCCTGAAGGAGTGTCTCCATCCCCATCATTCAGCCCAGACACTGAGGTCCTGCTCTGAGGGCCTTCTGGCAGTTCCCTCACTGTGAGAAGCAAAGTTACAGGGAACCAGGCAGAGGGCCTTCTTGGTAGTGGCACCAGCGCTGTGGAACGCCCTCCCATCAGATGTCAAGGAAATAAACAACTACCTGACTTTTAGAAGACATCTGAAGGCAACCCTGTTTAGGGAAGTTTTTAATGTGTGATGTTTTATTGTGTTTTTAATATTCTGTTGGGAGCCACCCAGAGTGGCTGGTGAGGCCCAGCCAGATGGGTGAGGTATAAGTAATAATTTTATTTTTATTTTTCCATAGGCATCTGGTTGGTCACTGTGAGAACAGGATGCTGGACTTGGTGGGCCATTGATCTGATCCTGCACACTCATATTATCATCATCATCATCATCATCATCATCATCATCACCACCACCATATTACTATGTTCTACCTAGGCAGTTGGAGGCAATATGCTTCTGAATACCAGTTACTGAAGACTGCAGGAGGGGAGAGTGCTGCTGCACCCAGGACCTGCTTTTGGACTTCCCCCATGCACGTCGTTGGCCCCTTTGAGAACAGGATGCTGGATGACATAGGGCACCGGCTTGATGCAGCAGGCTGTTCTTATGCATGTAAGTCCTATTGAATTCAGTGAGCCTTACTGTCAGGTAAGCAGAATTAGGAGTGCAGCCTTAGGTGCTACATTCATCCAATATTGGGATGGCCTATAGGGTCACCAAAAGTGGTTCAGATAGCAGGATTTGTGATATCTAGGGGGGGTGGGCAATAGGCAGGTCATGATCTACTGTTAAATCGGGTCCTCCCTTAAAGAGGGCACATATTGCGGTGGGACCTGGAAAACCAACACCCTGTGTTGTGGGTGGGTACGATTGGTCAGCCACAACACCCGAATGGTAGGTCCCTCGTAGCTGGGTTTGCCAGAAGCGGCATTGTCATGCTGGCCACATGACCTGGAAGCTGTACTCCGGCTCCTTTGGCCAGTAAAGTGAGATGGGTGCCACAACTCCAGAGTCGTCCGCGACTGGACCTAACGGTCAGGGGTCCCTTTACCTTTATAGCCATTTTTTAGATTTCCCATTTAAGTGTATAGGGACCAGAGTACTATATACAGTGGCTTGAAATCCAAATCACAGATTGAAGCAGAGAGAGCAGAGAGCAGATCGGAATAATAATTAAAAACAAACCAACAAACCACATAGATACAAGGGGAATTTTGGGGTCCAAGCACACCCTTGAGAAAAGCTTGCATTCCTGATGGCATAGGATCATATTCTTTAGAAAAATGTGTGCTAGCCAGGAGTGGGCATAGCAAACAGTCCTGGACTCTGCCCTCTCCTCTCCACACACCTTCACTGAATGTGTGGAAAGGGGCTATCAGTCTGCCAACTACACCACACTGGCTCTCATTCCTTGAGGCTTGTGAAACAATGTTAAAGAACTGCATTCTTAACAGGATTTAACATTCAGTGTGATTGCAGCCTGCATTTCTGTCACAATCGCTCGACAAAGTGATATTAATTAGTGTTGAGAAGCTTCATTTGTGTCAGTTTAATGTGTGCTGCAGAGACTTGTCCTTTATTTCCCTTTCAAACTGCGGTTTTGTCAGAGTCTGCAGTTTCACAAGGTTCTTCAGAGAAGAATGAAACCCATGCTTCTTGTTTCTTGCACTGGTCTCTTTGATGACCCTCTGTTCCCAACCCTTAAGTTCTGACCCAAGGGTTAGAAATATTTTTGGCTATGATCTTTCCCCACCATGCCCCCTTCGCCAACCTCTTCTTGCTAATGCAAGTCTTAACAACAGTGAATTAAGAACAAGTTCACATCATTTCCCTCATAATGGTGACATTCTGGACCCAAATCATACCTTGGCCTTTTCTGCTATTGACTGCATCAATTCTTTCTCCTTTTGATTTGCCAATCACTAATCACAGCTGACTTCGAGAGCTGCAAAGTTCTCCTGGGAGACCACTAGCTTACATTAGTCACTACATTACTCATAGGTTATAGCTTCATGCTCAATACTCCGGGCTAAAGTTTGACATTGAATTGTTTCTTTGGGATGTGCTGTTATACTTGGAACATGGTGTGATGAATTTAAAGGGTTAATATCTTGACTTATTCTAAATCTGCAGATGACATTAAGAACTCAAGACATGAAAAATCCAACTGTGTGATGCACTAACAGATTTTGTGGTGGCAGTGAGGCCCCTACCTGTGATTGGCTGAACTGCTCCAATGTCATAGAGTGCTGCGGTAGCAGATAATATTTGGCTGCCACTAGCTGGACTCCTTTTCCTGACACAGTTCCCTTCTCAATGCTTGCTTTGGATCTCCCTCCCCCAAGTTTATTTCTAAAGATTTCTTTTTGTGCCTTTGCAAACTTCAAGGTTCACCCAAGTCTATTGATACCTTTCTCTTGTGTGTGGTTGTGGCTGTTTTGGCTCCATAAAGCCATTTCCCGTTCCCGGGGAGATGGTGTTGCGGGCTGGGAGCAAGCTGAGGACCCGCCCCTGTTTTCTCCCTGCTTGGTCAGTTCTCCCTCCCTCCCTTAGGTTAGGCTCTTTATTTCTTGACCTTGCTATGAACCTTGCTTGGCAGATTGGCACCGGCCATTTGGTTTTTCGCCTACCTCGTAGCAAATCGTCACAACTTCGTAAGGTTTGGTGGTTATGCATTGGAGTATGAGACTGAAGGTGAGGGGAGGTAGTGGCCATCACCTATACCTCCTAATTCAAGGGTATTCCATTAAAGGAATCTGGGGGGTGTGGTCGCTGTCCGAAGCCCCAGATGGGGGGCTAGGGCGTGGCACAACCCCTAGCCATGACCCTGGGGGAGTTCCTAGCTGATGGGCATCAGCAGGGCCCCCCTGTTGCTGTTGTTGTTTAGTCGTTTAGTCGTGTCCGACTCTTCGTGACCCCATGGACCAGAGCACGCCAGGCACTCCTGTCTTCCACTGCCTCCCACAGTTTGGTCAAACTCATGCTGGTAGCTTTGAGAACACTATCCAACCATCTGTCCTCGGTCGTCCCCTTCTCCTTCTGCCCTCCATCTTTCCCACCATCAGGGTCTTTTCCAGGGAGTCTTCTCTTCTCATGAGGTGGCCAAAGTATTGGAGTCTCAGCTTCAGGATCTGTCCTTCCAGTGAGCACTCAGGGCTGATTTCCTTCAGAATGGATACGTTTGATCTTCTTGCAATCCATGGGACTCTCAAGAGTCTCCTGCAGCTCCATAATTCAAAAGCATCAATTCCTCGGCAATCAGCCTTCTTTATGGTCCAGCTCTCACTTCCATACATCACTGCTGGGAAAACCATGGCTTTAACTATACGGACCTTTGTTGGCAAGGTGATGCCTCTGCTTTTGAAGATGCTGTCTAGGTTTGTCATTGCTTTTCTCCCAAGAAGCAGGCAGTGATCATGGAGGGCTCCCCGTACTGGTGGTTAAGCCTTCCAAGAGTCCTGCAGACGGACAGGAGTCAGATATAGTCATGTGGTTTTCAATGCCTAAGCCAATACCACTCACATTCTGTAACCAATAAAGTTGTGGCCTTTTTCACCCATTAACATAAGCTACTGTTTCATGTGTCATTATTTCACTTCCCCGGGTGGGTTCGGGACCTTGCCATGCAAGTGACAGCTGTCAAAAAATTGGAAGCAGTAGGTAGGGCAGAGGTGGGCAACCTGTACCTGATGGGCATGTGAAGCGGTGAGGAGCCCTTGTCAGATCAATTGCCCAGCTCCTCAGTCACCAGCTTGGCAATGGGCAAAAGGCTACTGTTCCCTTGCTGCTAACAGTAACAAATGAACTATGATTTTTCCTGCACCTGAGTACTGGAAGCATGGAAGTGGGAGACTGAAGCATGCATGTGTGTGTTATTAGTAGGGATGTCAGAGAATTCCATTGGAGCAGATATCGCTATGATGTGCATGTTCATCCAAGGTCAGCAAGAGAAATGACTCAAGTGAATACAAATGTTATTTGCTGACATATTTTTAGTCCGTGAACGTTGCATAAATAATTATGTTATTTTTGGCATTGTTTTGTTACGTTTCCCTTCCCCTGAAACACATCGGAGTTAACTGCATAATGCATTGAAGTAAACTACATAAATGACACAGTCCGTTATGTTGGGTTTGGCCATAGTGGATAGCGAGATAAATAATGAAGAATTCAGCAGAAGCGGAAATATAGCATAACGGAAACAGCACCGATGGCAGCAAAGGCAGGGCAGGTTGGAAATCGCTGCCTCCTTACATCCCTGACATCCCTGACATCCCTGCTGACCATCAGCCATACCCTTCATCAGTCATACCCAGTGGCCTTGGAGTGCCTACCTGCTGCTATCTATGGCCCTCAGGTGGATAAAAAAAGCTTTGTCATCCCGGATATTTGATGTTCAGTGGAGAAGGGTGCCTGAGTCCAAAGCTTGCAGCCACATCCCATGGTACACTCAGCCTGCATGCTTGAGCCCTGTGCGGAAAGAACATTACGCAGGTGTCATTTGGAGACGAAGGCAGTGTCTGTAATGGAGAAGCATGGTCAATTATCATTTTAGGAATGGGATCCCAAATGCAATGTCAGCTCTCCTCTCCCCACATCCAACGTACTCTCAATGTGCCTTCCCACCCACTGCTTCTGATGATCCATGCGCTCCCTAGAATTTTAACAAGGGGTGTGCATTCAGCTAGAAAAGCTGTAGCATTTCATTTCAGATTCTCCTCATAGAGTGCCTGCTGATGTGTTTATATAGCTGTCACAAGGCATGGAGAGGCTTAATTAACATTTAAGATCTGTATAGCAGAAGAAGATATTAGCACTCTTGTTCCCCCATCTTCCACAAGAATGCTCAGCCGGTGGGTTGGGCAAGGAATAAGCGTTAGGCTGAATGCTTGATTTCAGATCCATCATTATTGTCAGTGGAAGAGCTGAATGACACGTGGCAATTTGCAGCTTGCTCATATTGGAAAGTTTTCCAAATGAAAACTTGGCTTCCTAATTCCCAAACATTGGTGGGGGCAGAAGGCAGGTGGTTGGGCTGAGCTTGCTTAAGGATTAAATAAATAAATACCAGATTTGGCCCAGATCCAGTCCTGAGACAAATTGCACCTATGGGGAGAGAGCTGGGCCTCATTCAAGTCAGGTTGACATAGCCCTGAATTGCTACAGGTCCGGAGCCATTCAGGGTTGTCAGGGTCACAGGGCATCAAGCAGAAAGGAGAGGGAGGTATGAGTGGGAAAAAGGATAAGGAGTGACCTACCATAAGATGCTGGTGGAGGTGTTAGAGGGAGATGGGCCTTGAGCCTTGAGTTCAAATCTTTTGCTCCAGCTCCATCTTCCGCACCCCTCTGGCAGAAGAGACAAATATGGAATTCCTCTTCTGCTCTATGCTCACTCTGAATTGAGTCAATGTTTTGTGGGGGGTTGGGGCTGAGGGGGGTGGAGATCTGCCCAGATGGCCTGTTTAGATTCTGTGCTGAGTTTCCTAAGAAGGCAATTAGGAAGGGGAGGGAGGAAGGAACAGGGGACAGAATGAGCCAAATTGTTGTGGAGTTATTGTGTTGTGTATTCCCCCCCCCTCCAGCCATGTGTGTTCTTTGCTTTAATTTACTGCTCCAATCTTAATCAACAGCGAATTGACAAAGGAAGTGCTATTTGTTGTCCTTAACAATTTCCTGATTAGTAATTAAACTTCCCCCAATCAACACGTGCGGGTCTGGATCTCGACAATGGCGCTATTGATGATCTGCCGCGCAAATTCTCATCTTCTCACCAGGCTCCCTATTTGCTTCATTTTCTTTCTTTTCTGTCTGAGGCAGAACTCATTGAACCCGTTTCTTCCAATTGCCTATTGTACAGGAAAGTGTTAACTGTCATTATCAATCTATACCCTTGCCGGTGGCCAGAAAAGTATTCTTCCCTTTCTTCATCCAGAATATGCATTATTTGTGTCATTTTTTTCCCTCCTCACCTTCCCCACATTTTTGTGTATTCAGCAGATGCATTTCTGGGTGTGTTCTCTCCCGAATAGTGATAGATGGCAAAAACGATTTTCTTTTTAATCACACTTTACTGCCCACACTGGGGGGGGAATGACTCCCCCCACCTCCGGTAGCAGCTTGGTCAATAAGAAAAACAAAACGAAAAGAGATATACAGTCCCAGGTCCTTGTGGTGTATTTTCTTCCCCTGAATAAAATTGGTTTCTTTCTTCATTTCTATTTAGCTTACCTTATATTTGTGAAGCTTGTATTTACTCCCCACAAACTCTCCTTGGCTACTGATGTCAAATATTTTAGACTGTAAATAAGTGTTAGCACCTTGGACAATGGAGTATAATTGCAAATTTTATCTGTCAATGTAAAGAAAATAGACCAATGTCGTCTTGCTACACATCCATCTATAAGTTTGGTGGGTGGTGGGTGGTGAGGATACAGCACAATTTCCCCAGGTTTGTGCCATTCAGAAGGATGCAGTGGGGGTTACCAATCATCAAATTGACTTGGGAAATAAATAAGTATATCAAGGAGAAATGTTCCAGCCCAGCTGTCACCCACATGTGTTAATTCTTAGATCATTGAAACACACAGACTCCTCCATTCAGAATTCAGAATGGCAGAAACCAATAGAAGCTGCTTTACTAGGGCACACTGATATACCAACCTCATTCTGCCTTCAGTTATCCCCCACCTGTGTGTCTTCTTACAACCAGTCCAGGATGGGTAACTTTGCTTATCAGCTTCCACCTTCTTAGGTGTCAGGAATGAGCCAGCTCCGAGCAAAGAGTTACAGCCAACTGCAGAAAGCAGCCAGGAACAGAGGGGGCTTAGATGTTAGTCAGGCAGGAGAGAGCCGGCAGCTGCAGAGTTCGGCTCTTCCTGGCCTTGACAAACCGACTGATAAGGCAGTAGCTGAGGGCAGGCAGGAACACAGCTAAAGCTCGCAGGAAGCACAAATAGGCATGAAGAGACACAGCCTCTCAGGAAGAGGTTGGAGCTGATCCTCTAAGTCCGAGGAGTTGATGAATGGGAGGGGTTTTTTTGATAGGAAGCAAACCATGAGACATAAATGTCGTAAGTAAAATATCTTCTGTCACAGCCGGAAGGAGTCTTCAGAAGGGTCCTCTTGAGTAATGATGCTGGAGGCTTTGTCAGAACAGTCCAGAGCTATCTGTTAGTTTTTGCAATAAATCCTCCTTTTTAATTACCTATGCTTACTGTGAACCTGGACTCCTGACTAGTTCACTTTGTTGCCCTTCTAGATCTCAGCAGAGAAGAGAATGGGGACAAAACTAGAATTAGTTCACATTAGCTTAAACCCCACCTACTGTTTGGAAGCCCTGCTTTTCACCACACCAGAATAGGAACCTTTTCTGAGAGGTTTATGCCAGTGGCAGGCAAGATCAGAGACCCAAACGGGCAATAAAATTTTACTATTGTAGAGTAGGCTAGTTTCTACACACACTCACAAACACCCCTCTTTCCTCCATCTAGGCAAAGCAAGAATCAGAGTTCAAGGGCACATTCCAGCCAAGCAACAATATTCAAGGAGAGGGCAAAGCAGGACCTTTTAGAGGTGTGGCTGGAGAGGGCATATCTCCTGGGTTGTGTACAGAGAACCAGACAAATAGACCTAGAGGGCCACAGGCTATCATCATCATCTAAAGTGATGGACATGAGGCAGGAGTTGATAAAGCAGGTGAGCTGCGCACAGGTGGGCTTGGGACCTACGCTCAGATAGATAGAAAAGGGGAGATGTAGGGATAATCGCTGGGTCCGGAGGGAGGACACTCTCTACCCGCAGGCAGCCACAATCTGCCTGCACGCGTGACCTTGGGGTGCAGGGCACCCCCCCCCCCAGACAAAGCCACAGCTGTCTAACCTTTTGCGGTCTCAGTAGTCTGTGGTGCCCTGTCTGTAACCTTTGTCTCTGAGACCTTTTGTCTCCTTCGTCATACACTGTGCAAAGGGAAAATGACACTGTGGAAACTGTGCCAAAATAACTTTGTACCACCCCACAATCTCGGGATCGGAAGATGTGTAAAGGTTACAGCCCAAAATATATCTGCCTGGTTTGCAGATTTGTGTCAATAAAAGGAGGCTCCACAGGGCTGGCCGGCAGCTTGCATGCAGCTCACCTGTGCGCAGCTCACCTGCATTATCAACTCCTGCCTCATGTCCATCACTTCATCATCATCATTTCATTTGCATGCCACCTTTCCACCAAAAGAATCATACTCAAAGCAGTTTGCAGCAAAGAAAAATGAAATGAAAAAGTCTCAAAACCATCCATTGTATAAGAACAATGAAAGAACCAGGGCTTTTTTTTTGCAGCCGGAAAAAACTGGAACTCACTTCCGGCACCTCTCAGGTGGGCAGCATTGCCATTATAAGAGAACAAGAGATGTGGTCATGGTGAGTTCCAGCACCTCTTTTTGTAGAAAAATAGCACTGGTGAGAACCATGGTAATAACATAATAGCAGCAACACAATAGAGGAAAGTGAGAAATGGGAAAATGCCAAGTGCCCTCTCCCCTGCTCCTTGGGTCAGTTACTGGACTTTAGAGTAGAGCAAGAGGAAGGAAGCTGCAATGACGCCCATAGGATTTTGGAAATCCTGAAAGATAAGCCTATCAATGGTGACCAACCACATTGGCTATGTTCTTCCCAGTGCTATTTTTCTGGAAAAAGAGGTGCCAGAACTCACCATAAACACCTCCCTTGTTCTCCTTGAATGGCAATGGTGCCCACCTGAGAGGTGCTGAAACTGAGTTCCTGTGAATTCCCCCTGAAAAAAAGCCCTTCCTCTGACGTTGAAGGCAGTATGCCTTTGAACATTTGCTGGGAACCACAGGGGGGACGCACTCAGATCCTACTTGTGGACTTTCTGTAAGCATATTATTGACTGAGTCAGCCCCCTCCCAGTTGGAAAATAGCTTGGCTTATTCCAAGCCAAACTCTAACCCAAACTGAACACTGACAAATTCCACTGTGATGGAGTTTGGAGGTGCACATACGCTTGGGAGCCAGGCAGGAAACGCAGACAAAAATTATTCTCCCGCTTGTATTAAAATCCAAGCCAGAGAAGAACTTTTAGGCCAATAATGCTCAACTTCACATTTGGGGTGAGCACTGCAAGCTACTGAGATTCAAATTTCCGAGTTAGCATATATGAAATCCAGAAACGTCCATAGTTTTTAACATGGTATTTTGTAGCTTTTCACTTTCTTTCCTTGAAACAGTTTCAATGTCGTAGGGTATGGCTCATGAAATCATGACCGTTGCAGTAGCTCCATTATAGTCAAAGGAACTTGGTTACTGAGTGTGGCCTGGGAATTGCCTCCTCACTTTTAAAATATTTTCTGATGATGGAATTCTAATGATGTGCTCTCTGTTGTGCATTTGCAGTGGCTCAATACCTGGGACACTATGCTGCATACGTTTCATGCACTAAGTGATGAAGCTTTATCATACAACCAAACGTTCAGTACTTCTTTCTTTAATAGCTGTTGTCACAACCTTTCAGCTGCTGAGCTGTGAATTACATTTTTATCCTTTTAGGTATGCTGCTTGTAACCCCAGAATAGCTGCAGCACATTTTGTTCCAGTTGACAGCCGGATGAACGACGACTCACAGGAACAGCACACACAAATAGGGAACTCGGTGCAGGAAATAGAGACTGTTTTTTAAAAATCCCCCTTCCTTATTTGCTACCGGGTGGTTTTCAGCGGAGCTTTGCAATTGCTTCCTACTGTGATGTCACAGAGTTAAAAGCACCACGTGTCTTCTTACCCATTCTTATCATTGGCCATGAGCTATGAATGGGATCCAGCTAGTCCAATGATCCTGTTTTGTTGGAGAAAACAAGCGGATGCATTTGGTTGACAGGCAGTTGCAGACATGATTAAGAATGTGCATGCAACTTCATGTAAGGCAGGGATGGTGAAATATATACTTGGAGTCAAGTGTGAATTTCATGCTCTTTATTCAGCTCGTAGTAACAATGAATGAAACTTGCCCCAAAATGTCTAGCTATATATACATTATTTACACAATGGGCCCCAAGTGATTGGCTAATTCTGGGCTGCTCCTGTAGGCTAATCAGGTTGCTGATTCACTTCATCCAGGAGCCTGATTGGCTGCTCCTGCAGGCCAATCAGGTTGCTGATTCACTTCCACCTAGAGCTGGATCAGGTGGCTCCTGTGGACCAATCAGACTGCTGCATTCTGGATCCTATTCAGTGGCGTAGCGTGGGGGGTGCAGGGGGTGCCGGCCGCACCGGGCGCAACATCTGGGGTTAGGGCAAATCCACGGGTTAGGGGGCGCAAATCCACGGGTTAGGGGGCGCAAATTACTTGCCTTGCCCCGGGTGCTGACAACCCACGCTACGCCACTGATCCTATTGTTCTAGGATTCAGCTCAGTACATAACAGATGGAGAGCCTTTGGCCCTCCAGATGTTGTTGGACATAGCCAATCATTAGGGATGATGGTGATGAGAGCTGTTGTCCAGAAACATCTGGAGGACTACAACTTCCCCACTGCTGATGCAAGGTCAGAAGTAAGATCCTAAAACTTGCTGAAAAGCTAAAGGTTCATGGCTTCACAATCCCCTCTTTCCTTTGGAGTGAGAATATTAAGCAACTAAAAATATTTGTGTGCATTTATGTGTGTGTCTCTCAGGTAGACATAATAAACCATCCACCCAGAAGTGCAGCAGCTGCCTAACCCCCTGGGGTCTGTTTCAGATGTGGTGCTGAGCAAAATGAACAGGACATTTCTGCACTGTCTGAAGATGAATTTTCATAACCCTCTCCGTAGGGACATAGACAAGCAAATTCTCTCAGATATATAAGGGAAAGGTTTAGGGGACACATAGGACAAGACAACTATACTTCCTGTGCTTCCCCTCACCAGTGTACAAAGTCAAAACAGCTCAAGGCAATCCAGGCCATGAACATGATTGACCGAGCAAGAGATCTGTCTACAGACCCTTGAGTGTCTCTCAAGTTGGCATAACAAAGCAGATAAAAAATTATCCACCCAGCAGCCTGATGGGTGGATCATTGGTAAAGTGCCTTGTTATGCTTTGAAAGCTTTCCCAGCAGGCATAACAGATCTGACTATCACTCATCCTCCCACCGGGCTAGCAGCCTCTTGAAAAGCTTCAAGGATTTCCTCCCAATGAGAATTGCATCTTCAGAGGAGGGATAATTGTCAGACCTACAGAAGGGCAGCAAATGGTTAAATACATTCTCTTGGTCTGATGTTATCTCAATCATTATCACCTCCACCCCCAGCTCATAAATTTTCCTGTTGTATGCAAAGGTGTATTTAATGCCATAGACAGATGGCTGTAATTTTCTTTTGTCTATACATTTGAGTGCATGAACTCCCAGTATCTTGACCCAGAAAATGAGAGGAATTATCTGGACATTTGCTGGCTATCTTATTTCAAGGACTGCCAATGTCTGAAACAGAAAATTCTGGCACCTCAGAGATCAAGATGGTGTGTTCTCTGAGTCAGGTGAAAGAGACCAGCAGATCAATTGGTGAAAAGTCACTTTGGGGGGGGGGGGGGTTGCCAGTCTACAGGTGGAGCTCAATGGTTTTGGTGGGTTCAGATACAGAACCCAATGCAAAAGCTATCCATTTACCTATGGTGGAATATTAAACCAAAGCTTAGAGGCAGGAGTTATGCCTTGATCTTCTGGCAACTGGCTCAAATGCAATAATTTAAGAACCCTACCCCTCTCATTCATGTAACAACAAAAACCAGGCTACTGATTTGGAGGTCTTTAGGTCCTAACTCAGAGAAGTGGCCCTCCAGAAAGTAGTAGACTACAACTCTCATCTTTCCTGACCATTGACCATGGTGGCAGGGCCTGATGAGAGTCCAACAATATCTGAACAACCTCAGGTTCCTCACCCCTGCCCCAGCTCATGCCTGATACTACTAGATTACTGAGTTGTATACTCCTTGCCATCCTCTCCACTTCACAGGATCACACAGAGGAGGGAAGGCATGGCAAAAGGAAGTGCTATGTCCAGTTGTCGAGACTTCAAGACCACATCATGGTTTCAGGTTCTTTAGCTGCATTCTTATCAATGCATTTGCCTACATTGGTCATGTAGAAAGCAGGGGGAAATACAAATGAGCCGAAGGAGTTGAAAATTGCCACAAGCTGTGAATCCTACAGTTCTGGAATTAATTTTCAAAAATTTCCAGGTGAAACCTGAAATGATGAGTGAAACACAAGGTACAACACACCCACAGAATAAAAGTTAATAAAATGGAAGAGATCTCCTGATCCCTTCTTCAAACCCCTGTGAACATCGCTTAGCCTGCATTCCCCTTTCTAGCTTGCTTATTGAATATACCATCACAAATACTCTGATTTAGTCTTTAAATCTCACTGCCATCATTCCACCTCCTCCCCTTCCCCTTCCCCCCTATGCCCTGTTTGCCCTTGCTGACTGGGGAATTTTATTACATGTGGAAAAACAATAATTATTTCTCCTAAGACCGATATTATGCTCAGCAGTGGGCCTGTTTTCCTTGGTGCAATTCAATCTCGATGTGTAACCAATTTACCAAAATATAATTATCTGAGTTATATCATCTAAAGGCAAGAAAGAAAACAGCTGTGTCTAAAAGGTTTGAACATGATAGTTAAATGTGAGACATGGTTTAAGCAGCCATAAATTATATCCCTAAACATGAACTGCACCACAACCGTTCCTAGACAAAAGTCTTTCTAGCTGGTTCAGTATTTCGGGAATATGAAGCAATTATTTCAGGCTTGTAGATCTTGAAAACTACAGTGGTACCTCGGGTTAAGTACTTAATTCGTTCCAGAGATCCGTACTTAACCTGAAACTGTTCTTAACCTGAAGCACCACTTTAGCTAATGGGGCCTCCTGCTGCCGCCGCGCCGCCAGAGCACGATTTCTGTTCTCAACCTGAAGCAAAGTTCTTAACCTGAAGCACTATTTCTGGGTTAGCGGAGTCTGTAACCTGAATCGTATGTAACCTGAAGCATATGTAACCTGAGGTACCACTGTAGTGTGATGTAGTTGAGGATTTAAGAAGACATGGTTTTCCATTCCATTCTGTGTTTGTCTCACGCAACACTGTTTCCATTCCATTGCAAATCGTCTTCCACCCAAAAATATGTAACTCATCTCGCTGTTGAATTGTGCTGAAACTGAAAAACAACAATAACAATAAGTACCATTTGCATTCACTGGATTGATTTATGCTCTATATATGGGGCAAATAAGCAAACACCAGCAATTCCCCCAACATTCTTGGGTGTAGTGTATGGAGTATTGAACATCCTTCATCCCATCCTCCCAGAAGATCGTAAGGTCCCTTTTGCAAGGTGTGGGGCAACTATTGTGCTTCCTAGCTGTTCCAAGTAGCTAGGAGCTGTACAGGGTAGGGGACTGTATAAAGGAAGTTCCTGCAACAGCTCATAAACTCGGGGTAGGGGGATTAGGTATTGTGTTTAATTGTTTTCCGCACCGAAGTTCAAATTCCATAGAAGAACAATGTTCCAGTCCACACACTGCTCCAGGAGGTGTGAATAGGGAGGGTTCAGTTCAGAACTTAACCCCAACTGATAGCTCAGTTGGCAGAGAGTGAGACTCTTAATCTCAGGGTTGTGGATTTGAGCCCCACATTGGGTAAAACGATTCCAGCATTGCAACTATATAATTCTATGGTTCTATGATGCTAAGTGCATGGATCTTTATTTTTGTTTAAGCGAAAAAAGCTTAAGGTTATGTTGTATACTGGACCATAAAGAGGGCTGATCGCCGAAGAATAGATGCTTTTGAATTATGGTGCTGGAGGAGACTCTTGAGGGGCCCATGGACTGCAAGAAGATCAAACCTATCCATTCTGAAGGAAATCAGTCCTGAGTGCTCACTGGAAGGACAGATCCTGAAGCTGAGGCTCCAATACTTTGGCCACCTCATGAGAAGAGAAGACTCCCTGGAAAAGACCCTGATGTTGGGAAAGATGGAGAGCACAAGGAGAAGGGGACGACAGAGGATGAGATGGTTGGACAGTGTTCTCGAAGCTACAAACATGAGTCTGACCAAACTGCGGGAGGCAGTGGAAGACAGGAGTGCCTGGTGTGCTCTGGTCCATGGGGTCACAAAGAGTCAGACACGACTAAACACCTAAACAACAACTACATGTTGTATACTTGAACAAAAATAAACGTGACCCTACCCCTAAAATTTCGTTGCAGTTTTCCCGCTCCTCCATCTCCCCAAAACAGCAGAAATTTGCTCCCTAGTTTTGTAGGTGAGAAAACCGGGGAGGAATTTTCAGCCCACCTTTCTTTTCAAGCACTGAGGAGTGAGGAAGAGAGCAGAAACAAGAGATGCCCGATATAGTTCCAGTCTTGGTCAAAATGTCAACAGCCAGAAGCATGGTTAGGGCAGCTGACAACTGAAATAAGCATGTAAAGCTAATATCTCTGCTTCACTGGGGAGGCCTAGTATATTAATGAAAGCCTCACACATTCAATATCAGACAAACGTATTCTGACGGGGGACATGTAAATAATATATAAAGGATTGCATCTAATCTCCTCTTCCAAATTAATTTGCACTCCAGTTAAAGAGATCAATTGCTGGGAGAGGACGGGGAGGTAGATTGTCAGCATTACAACCGTTTCTCTGAGCAAAATGAAAACCTGGGTTCTTTTGCTTGCTCTCATTTCATTCTTGACTTTCATTTGGATTCCTATCAACGGCCCTGTCCGCCGGTGCCCCATTACACATTGTTCCTCCTGGGTGAAGAATTCATTCTGGCTAAAGCTCTGATAGCACCAGCCAGTTCTCTGCTCAGGGTTATTAGTCACTTTCTGAGATCATTCCTTGGGGTGGTGGTAAGGCTTAATAGCATTTCTGGGCTTCCAAACAAGAAGTCAAATATCCAGCAAAGTAGAGATTTCGCAAATTGCATTTTCCCGTCCCCATAATCTTGTGAAGTAACTGGGTCCTGGAAGCATTTCTAACCTGGAGGTGGAACGGCACTTCCTTCTCCAGTGAAATTCATGTGACTCTACGCTTTGACTGCCAGCAAAGAAAGTTCTGACATATGAGTCTGTAGGCTGCTTTTTAAAATAGCTTTCCTTCACCAAATACACTTTGATAGTTTAATAAGCATCTAAGCTACCCTAAGGTGGATATTTCTCTCGTATTTGGAGTCTATGATAAACCAGGGACATGTTTCAGAACAGGGGGTGGGAAACCTCAGGACTAGAGTCTAAATGTGACCCTCCAGACCTTTCAATTTGACCCTCAGGACTAGGGATGGTGACAAAGTTAGCAAAAAAGGAACTCAAAGGGGAATCTCACTAATACTGTATTGCAGTTTGGCGAATCAGACCAATTTCCCCCTCTGCTGGGAGGATCCCATGAACAGCCAGTGAACCTGAAGACCTTTAACCGTATCTGTGCGTAGGGAAGAGCAATATCGTCCCAGAGAGATAGGGGGAAGCCCAGAAGCCTGCAAGCAGTTCAGGAGGAACCCCTGTCATGATCGCCACATCAATGGTGGATGTAGACAGGAGAAGGCCTGCAGAAAAAAGTCCTCCTCTCTTCACAGGCAATCTAATTCCTCACCATTGTGTCAACTTTCAGAGGACAATCTTCTGCCTCCACAGCACTGGTGGGGGCAGAGAGTGCGGAGGTCTATAGTTGTTGCTGTTTTGAACTGGAATGAATTAGAGTAAACCAGGGCCATTCAAAGAACGTTGGAAGATTCATGACAGATCCAGCACATAGTTAATCTATGAAGCTTGCTCCTCACAGAAGGCAGGGATGGCCTCAAACGTTGATGGCTTTAAAAGAAAATTAGACAATTCATGTCAGGTATGCATGCAGGAACCAGGCCCTGTGACCAATAGGACTTTGCAGGACTGGGGCCTTCCTAAGTTTTTTCTGAAGAGGCAAGGTGCGGCCTCACAAGTGAGGTCGATTGGTAACTCACAGCACCTGGTGGCAAGAGCTGGGAAGGGATATAAGGTCAGCATTTCCCTTCGGCTTTTTGCCACAGCAACACATTTCCTGCCTTGCTGTGTTTGGCTTCTTGCTTCCTGAACCTTTTGACTCCCTGCTTCTTGATCCTCAGACCCTTGACTCGTTGCTTCTTGATCCTCGGACCCCTGACTTCATGACTGCTTGCTTCCTGACCCTCAGATCCTTGGCTTCCTGAATCCTGGCTTCTGGACCCCTGTTCCTGCTCCCACCCCGCCATCTTGCCCCCGGTCCTGATGTCCCCTGCCGGGACTTCGATCGCCCATGAACCAGACCATGACAATTCATGGAGTCTATGACTCCTGATATCCATGTTCTACCTCAATTGTTAGAGGCCAGATGCTTCTAAATACCAGTTGATAGGAACCACAGGAGGGGAGAGTGCTCTTGAGCTTGAATCCTGCTTGTGGGCTTCCCTTATACATCCAATAGGCCACCAACAGGATCTTAGATTAGATGGCCTGATCCAGCAGGCTCCTCTCGCATTCTTATGTGTGAACAAGAACTGTGTAAAGAAAAAATCTGGTGCCATTCTCACAACTATTGCACTTGCTTTACTTCTGAGGTGGTCAAGGGGTGTTCGTGTTTCCCCCCCTTCATTCTGGAAATCATCTCACAAATGGGCTGTCCTCTTGCAGGCTTGCCAGCTACCCTTTTTTTTTCTCCAACTAAAGACATCATGAGGCAGTGAAGACTCTTGCAGACCTAAGGGCAGCTGTGGAGACTGCAGAGAGGCGGATAAATGTTTCTGGAAATATAAGACACACCACACATGAGCCTTGAATGATACGGACACCACAGAATGATATGGTGAGTACCCTCCCACCAAAATCATAGAGTCATAGAGTTGGAAGGGACACTGAGAGTCATCTAGTCCAACCCCCTGAAAGTAGGAATGCTGCCAACAGGCATGTTAGGATATTGATGTTCCGTTCCACCTAAGCAGATGTGTGGAGCTGTTGTATGTCACATGTCTGTTTACATTCCAGCACAGCTTGCTGGGAACTTCCGTTATGTATAGCTTTTGCCTTATGCTTCTTGCTTGGACATGGAGAGCAGACATGTTTTCTTTGTCCTGATCTATGCTGAATAAACTGCTTGTAAATATGCTTTACATATGCCTCTGTCTGCCCTTCCGCCGCGAAGAGTTTGTTTTCTCTGCTGGCTTGAGTGCTTAGCTTCGGAAAGGCTTCCGAAGCTCTGAGTCGCAGATTGAGGCAGAACCGAGGACTGGAGTTCAACCGGCAACTGGCTGGTGGGCTGGAGCCAGCTGGGGGCCTGCCAATTGCCCCCGTTCCCTTGGACGCATCACAACAAGGCATACCTGGGTGGACTCAAACCACCAACCTTCTGGTTAACAGCCAGACACACTGCGTGCCCTGAGAATGTGGCAAAGAAATGGAAGCCCTTTTGCAAACTCGTTCTGAGTGCTCTGTCTCCTATCTCTATTCCTTTCTCAGTTATACTATTTTGCGTTCTTTCCTGAGACAGCTTAGAATCACTTTCCCTGAACTGCCAACTAGTCTCCCTTCCAGGCACTTATCAGGTCTAAAACCATTTGCCTTCAATAATGCTACAGCTTCAATGCACTCCCATTTGCCAATCTAATTCCTGGGAGCAAATATGCCTAAGGCATGTTCGGGCTGCATATCTCCACAACCTGCATTTCAAACTCCCCCTGCCCTCTATTTAAATGTATCCCAAGCAAATCAAATAGGAGGTCCTCATATGATCTTTAAATACCCTTGAGAGGAATTGGACAGAATATTTATATTTTTTTTTGTAGAGAAAAGAAGGGAGAGAGGGAGTTACTTTATACATTTTTATATACCACTCAGCTAAGTGTTCTTTCTTTTCTTTTCTTTCCCTAATACGCAAGACCTATTCCCATCACTGCAGCTGTTCGTCTAATTGGATGATTTCCTGTTTGAAATGCAGAGTAGTTTAAGGCAACTAACAGTTGTTCAGGGAACCTCCCTCTCTAGGACATAACATCCTATGATATCTTCGAATCTTTTCGAACTGATTGCAGCTTCCTCCATCACCAGATTCTCTGACTTCCTTTTAAGTGTATCAATTCAGAGAACTTGATTATTCAAATGTAAGAAATTAAGAATAAAAATCAAGCCCTGTTTTTTTAAAAAAAAAGGGAAAGAAAAGAAAATGGCTTCTTCTGATGTTACATATAAGAAGCAATTATTTATTGGATTCTGTATCACCCAAAGGGCTACAGAATCTCACTATATTTCTAGCCTGAAATCTGCTGAACTTTCAAGGGGATGATTTGCACAAAACCCCTTGTTGCATAAAGTTAATAGCTTCAGAATTCATTGAATAGAAACAGAGTTGTTAGTTTTGGGGGTTTTTGGGTGTGTTTTTTAAGGACAATGCAACGTTTTGAGCCAAAGCTAATGAATGATATAAATCATTCTGGGTAGCATCCAGTGGAGTTATACCTCAGAGTACCAGGGGTCAGCAAACTTTTTCAGCTGTGGGCCAGTCCATTGTCCCTCAGACCTTGTGGAGGGCTGGACTATATTTTGAAAAAAAATGAATGAATGCCTATGCCCCACAAATAACCCAGAGATGCATTTTAAATATTTCTACTCATGTAAAAAACATGCTGATTCCCAGACCGTCCACGGGCCAGATTGAGAAGGCGATTGGGCCACATCCGGCCCCCGGGCCTTAGGTGGCCTACCCCTGGAGTAGACCCATAGAGATCAATGGACCTAATTTAGTTATGCCCAGCAATTTCAGTGGGCCTGCTCTGAGTAAGCCTAGCATTGGATTCAAACCTCAGTGTCGGGAAGGAACATGTTTCTTAACAAGGTTCTCTCAACAGCTTGTGATGAATAGGGCTGGTTCACACTTCCATACATTGTGGGATTCAGCATCATGTGCATCACTTTGCACTCCATGCAAAGTTTTCAGTTTTGTGTTATTTATTTAATTTGTATACCGCCCTATACCTGTAGATCTCAGCAGGGCGGCTCACAACATAAAATCACAATATAGACAACAGAAAATACGTAATAAAAACAAAAGCAAAGACAACCCAATAATCCACCCCCCAGGCCACAACACATTTTAAAAGGGCATCAGATGTCAATCAGCCAAAGGCCTGGTTAAAGAGATACACTTTCACCTAGCGCCTAAAGTTGTATAATGAAGGCATCAGATGAACCTCCCTGGGCAGAGCTTTCCACAAGTGGGGAGCCACTGCAGAAAAGGCACATTCTCATGTTGTCACCCTTTGGACCTCTCATTGAGAAGGCACATGAAGAAAGGCTTCAGAAGATGATCTCAGGGTCTGGGTAGGTTCAACATGGAGAGAGGCAGTCCTTGAGTTATTGCGGTCCCAAGATATTTAAGGCTTTCAGTTTCAGGCTTTTCTGTTTCAGGTGACACACATGCAGAAGAACTGGAGCATTAGCTGTTGTGTTTGATGATGTGTGATGATTCATTCCTACATGTGGGTCACAATCTGATGCTACAAGTCAAGTCAAGTAACCTTTATCGGCATCACATAAGAACATTCAGAATACATTTAAAATAGATAGGCCAGTGTGATCTCGTCGGCACCCCAACGACACAACAATCCGCCTCGTCTCTGAGGGTTTCCAGGAAGGGCAGGATCCTGTAGCATACTTCGGCAACAAAAAAATCAGATTGAGGAACTTAGCTACTGTCTTGGTGAGCTCCTGGTCTCTCCCCTGTAATAAGAAGGGCATAACTTCCGTCTCTGGTTTCCATGTTGGAATACATAGATGGCCTAGAAATTGTTGGTGGAGATCATCATACATTTTACAGTTAAGGGCCATGTGAGCTAGAGTTTCCACCAGGTGGGTATCACACGGGCAGATCCTATCTCCTTCTGCCAAACCCACAAACCTACCCCAAAGGAGGTTAGAAGGATTAGAATTGTACCTAGCTAGCGAAAAGGCCCTTCTTTCTTGCTTTTCGGCCTTTTGGCAAAGATCAAGTGTAGTATCTGATGCTACAGCCATTGCATGTGTGGAGAAGATATTTGGCCAGTAGAGGCACACAGGCCAATTTTATGGATCTCATAGACTAGAGGTTTGTTGTGAGGTTTTTTTTGAGTTTCTAGCCCTCATGACCACAGATCACAAGAATTCTAATAGAAGAGAAGCAAGGAAACAATTGCACACCATATTTACTGTGCCACCATCATCATCTTTTTCTATATTGTCAGTTAGCAAGCCTGCTTTCTAGTGCCTGCCTGCCATTTAGAGGTTTAGTCTATTCCCGTTATCAGTAAGTGTGGGTATAAAAACTGGGTAACACTCTCATTAGCATTAATTAGAATTACTTCTGCAAATCCCTTGGCTATCTACTTGAGAATATAAAACTCTGTGTTTTCAAGGAGATAAAGAAAATGCATTACAGATTCGCTTGACAAAGTGGAAACCATCAGAAGGATGAGGGGAGAAGAAGGAAACTACAATAAACAGCAGATACAAAGAGATATTCCTTCTAGGCACCAGTTGCAAACACATTCCTTAGAGAGTTTTGCATTCAAAAACATGGCTTAGCAAGCTTTTGCTGAAATTAGTTTTGCACTCAAAAATGTGGTGAGTTTTTGCTAAAATAATTGCTCGGTATCTGACGTCTTCACAAACAGAACTTCAGAGTTAAGAACACCTCAAGGATACAGCATTGTTCATTGGCCTGAAAACTGTGTGCAACTCTAAACAGTTTGCACTGGAATTTCCAAAGCATCCTGACAACTCCCAGAAACCATTATATCCCTGTTATCTCAACGGCTAGATATCAATGACTAATGCTAGTCCTCCATGCTTGGAGGCCTTAATGCTCCTGAATACCAATTGCTGGAGGCCACGGGAGGGCAGAGTGCTCTTGTTCCCAAATACTGTTTGCAGGCTTCCCACAGGTATCTGGCTGGCCACTGTGAGAAAAGGATGCTGGACTATATGGGTCCTGGGCCTGATCCGACAGGCTCATCTTATGTTCTCTGCATGTCTTAGGATTCACTCCCTTTTCACAACATCTTTAAAAATATGGAGGATATCAAAAATCCAAACCATGCTTCATCTCTGACTCGTAGAATCATGGATGTAGAATTGGAAGGGACCCCAAGAATGATCTAGTTCCATCCACCTGCAATGCAGGAATAGTGGTACCTCAGGTTAAGAACATAATTCGTTCTGGAGGTCTGTTCTTAACCTGAAACTGTTCTTAACCTGAAGCACCACTTTAGCTAATGGGGCCTCCAGCTGCTGCCACGCTGCCGCCGCACAATTTCTGTTCTCATCCTGAAGCAAAGTTCTTAACCCGAGGTACTATTTTTGGGTTAGCGGAGTCTGTAACCTGAAGCATCTGTAACCTGAAGCATCTGTAACCCGAGGTACCACTGTATCTCATCTGGAGCATCCATGACAGATGGCCATCCAACCACTGCTTAAAAACCTCCAAGGCAGGTGCATTTTGAGCACACGTCCCCCTAATATACATTCTATATCTAAATCTGTATCTATATCTAGTTTTTACACCTGTACTCTCTTAATAAGTCACCTTGGCAATTTAGTAGACTATAAAAACAAACTACCTTACCATGTTTGGAAAAGTACACATTTTGAAGGATAGCATAGTGTTTCAGAAATTGCGAATTAGGTCGGTTTGTGTGGAAATGGAACCAAACTTCTTCTCCATCCCAACCTGAAGTTGACCTGAGTCAACTCAACAAGAAGTCCAGCAACATCTAAACAGCCATAACAAGATAAAAAGGGCCTTGCAGGATCAAACCAATAGCATCCTGTTCTCACCCTGGCCAACCACATGCCCACAGGAAGCTCACGGGCAGGACCTGAGTGGAACAGCCTAGCCATTATGGCCAGCAAGCATTGATGGCTCTATACTGGGTGGATTTGTTTAGTCAACCAAGGTGTGGAAGCAATCACTACCTCCTGAGGGAGCAAATTTCATACTTTAGCTATGCACTGTATTGCATGTCTCAGGGTTTTCACAGTATGAGGCTGTGGGCAGGGAAGAAAAACTCCATATTCACCTTCTCCACATCATAAAAGGTAAAGGTAAAGGGACCCCTGGCCATTAGGTCCAGTCGTGACCAACTCTGGGGTTGCGGCGCTCATCTCGCTTTATTGGCCAAGGGAGCCGGCGTACAGCTTCCGGGTCATGTGGCCAGCATGACTAAGCCGCTTCTGGCGAACCAGAGCAGCGCTCAGAAATGCCGTTTACCTTCCCGTCAGAGCGGTACCTATTTATCTACTTGCACTTTGATGTAGCAACGGGAGCTCACCCTGTTGCGGGGATTTGAACCGCCGAGTCCTAGGCTCTGTGGTTTAACCCACAGCGCCACCCGCGTCCCCCCCCTCATTATATACAGTTGCAAAAACTTCTGTCATGTGCCCTCTTCTCTTATTAACCTCTTCATTCTCTCAGAAACGCCTTCTCAGCTAATATGCCCAGAGGATAGGTCTTTTTCCTTTTCCTTTGCCGTATTGAATCCTAGCATTGCACAGGAAACTACATTATACTGGGCTGAAATCATTAGTGCATCTAGTCGACTATTGTCTACAGTGCCTGGCAGTGGCTTTCTGGGGTTTGGGACCTGAGTATCTCTAAGCCCTACCTGGAGATGCCAGTGATTCATCACCAAGATCATTTATTTTTAATGTATATCTTTCCCCCCGACTATTAATTCCTTTAAAGTCTTTTTTCCAAGGGATTACATTTAAGCAATAGGCAAGAGATTTGAAGGGCTATGATGTCTGCATTCAAATGCTGCTGAAGAATGGAGAAAGAACATTTTTCTAATCGCCCCCAAAGCCTCCTGTGACTTCTGCACAATAGAACTGTATTAAGTGTCCCTCCTCAAGGAAGAATTTCACATTAACCACTTTGGTTTCAGGTAGAGAGGGGGGAAGAATTTGTTTCAGTTTGCATTTAAAGGTTGAACCTACTGAATAATTTCAGGAACAATATGCAAACCAAAACACAGCCATCCTTCGAAACCCACATATCTCTGAATTTTGCAATGCAGTTCTCTGGCCAAGTAACAAAAATGCATATATTAGGGCAAAGATGTGCATAAAGATGCATAAATTAGTGAAGATAATATACAAAAATGCATTAGAGAGTATAGCTTTGAAAAAATGTGCATATTGGGCAAACCATGAATCTGCACTAAGATGCTGGGGAATTTTCATGAATAGTTCTTAAAGGGGGAAAAATATCTGATGAGGAAAAATGGAGAGAGGAAACTGAGAGAAACTGAAATTGACAGATTTGCCCATCCTCAGTCTCAGGCACATTATCACCCTGAGAGTAACCTTTTAGGGAGACTGGGCAATACAGAAATTGCTGCTAAAGCTCAGTAGCAGTGCATGACTCACCTTAGGCAAATAGTTATGGCTTTGCAATATCACTTTACAATTTAGCAGAGGCAACCATGGCCCCTGAAGGACCAGGTGCGCAGCCTGGGAGTCATTTTGGACTCGCAGCTGTCCATGGAGGCACAGGTCAATTCTGTGTCCAGGGCAGCTGTCTAACAGCAATACCTGGTACGTAGGCTGAGACCCTATCTGCCCACTGACTGTCTCGCCAGAGTGGTGCATGCTCTAGTTATCTCGTGCTTGGACTACTGCAATGCGCTCTATGTGCTTTGAAAGTGACCCAGAAACTACAACTAATCCAGAATGCGGCAGCTAGACTGGTGACTGGGAGCGGCCGCCGAGACCACATAACACCAGTCTTGAAAGACCTACATTGGCTCCCAGTACATTTCCGGGCACAATTCAAAGAGTTGGTGCTGACCTTTAAAGCCCTAAATGGCCTCGGTCCAGTATACCTGAAGCAGCGTCTCCACCCCCATCATTCTGCCCAGATACTGAGGTCCAACACTGAGGGCCTTCTGGCGGTTCCATCGCTGTGAGAAGCCAAGTTACAGGGAACCAGGCAGAGGGCCTTCTCGGTAGTGGCACCTGCCCTGTGGAAAGCCAGATGTCAAAGAGAAAAGCAACTACCAGTCTTTTAATGTAGAAGACATCTGAAGGCAGCCCTGTGTAGGGAAGCTTTTAATGTTTGACAGGCTATTGTATTTTAATATTTTGTTGGTAGCCACCCAGAGAGTAGCTGGGAAAACCCAGCCAGATGGGCGGGGTATAAATAATTTGTTGTTCTTGTTGTTGTGGTTGGGTTTCTTTAATCAACCAATCACTTGTAACAGAGTCTGAGTTTTCATGTACAAAAATCCTATTCTGTTTGATGCATCTAATGAAGTAGGGCTGTTGCCTATGAAAGTTCACATCGCAATAATTGTGTTCAGCCATGAATGTGCCACAAAACTCTCCTTTTTTGTTTTTGTTGCAAGAGACTAAGGCTGCAGCCTTATGCTCACTGATAATAAATGTTATTGAACTCACTGGGTGCAATTTGGCTTAATCTTGTTTAGAGTAGACTCATTGAAATTAATGGAAGTTAGGTTCATCAGTTCAAAGTAGTTGAATACAATCCATTGGGACTTGTGTGCAGGTATGCTTAGGGTCATGTTGAACCACACCTGTGTGGCAATCAATAAATGCAAGTTTTGAACATGAATGGCATAGGCATGCATAATATGATGACGCAATTGCAGTGGCTGATTGTTCTACCAATTGATTTCAGTTTACCTGTCTGATCTACTTAGGAATAAGTGCTGAACAGCTTACACCGCACCAAATGCTTGTGTAACAGAAGGCCTTTATAGGCACCCATAGAGCCAAGTTGCAAGTCAAGTGGAAGTTTAATTTTCAGCAGAATATCAATGTCTCCCTCCTATGACCTTTAATTTTAAAAGCCTTGGTTTGGAAATTGGACCAAAAAAAAAAAATATTAGACACACCGTCTGCCATGGAGGAAGATTTTGTGGAACAAAGGAGCTGTAAAAGTGTATAAATTTGATGGAACATTTCCAGCACCTAATAATAAACCTGGCGTTCAGATTAAATATGGCCAGAACAAATCCACCCCCCACTTCGTCTCTGTCCTGCTTGGTCCTCCTGATGTGCTCTGGTGCATGCCCAGACTGAGAGCAGTAGACCTTGTAAACTGGATATTCTGATTTTTAGAAAAAGGTATTTCCTTTAGCAATCAGTATAACAACCACACATGCTGTTGGCCAGAACTTTAGAACCCTGAATTGCATGGGGCACTATTGGTTGAGGGTGGTATTCATGACCATTTATTTCAATAGGTCTACTCTGAGCTATAGGTCTACTCTGAAACCCAGTTCTGCTAATATTGGTTTATTTTTGTTCTTGCTTGTCTTGTGTATTTCATGTTTTTTTTACCTTGTATTTTTATGTTGTGAACCACACAGAGATCATAGAACTGTAGAGTTGAAAAGGGACCCCAAGGGTCATCTAGTCCAACCCTGCAATGCAAGCATCCATGACAGATGGCCACCCAACCTCTGCTTAAAAACCTCCAAGCAAGGAGAGTCTGTTCTACTGTTGAACAGCTCTTATTCTCAGAAAGTTCTTCCTGATGTTCAGTCAGAACATAGGAGCCAACTCTTAGGGGCTGTGGGGGCTTCAACCCCCACACAATATTTGAGGGGGCAGGGTCACCACAAAGTTGATGGGTATTCCCATTCACATGGTTTGCGTGCACTGCGTCATGTGATTAATTATGAGGGGTGGGATTTACCTGGGCCCCCACAATATTTTATTCAAGTTTGTACTCCTGAGTCAGAATTCCCTTTCTTGTAACTTGAAGCCACTGGTTCAAGTCCTATCCTCCAGAGCAAGAGAAAACAAGTTTGCTTTCTCTTCCACGTGACAGCCCTTTAGATATTTGAAGATGTCTATCATATCTCCTCTCAGTCTCCTCTTTTCCAAGCTCTTTTAGTCTAAACCGCCTAAACAGATGGAGAGCAGTGTACAAATTAAACAAACAAACATGCTACAGGTATCATGCCATGAGAACAGAGGCCAACGTTCCTTGTTGCTGCTCTACTCTTGAAGGTAAGGAAATGTTGCTTTGGGGCTAGTAGCACAAAAGAGCAACAGAAAGGGGGGGAAGCAAGACTGAATTGTTTATTTGAGCCACTTGGACTGGCTCGGTACACTTCCCATTCTCCCTTGGTGGGTATAAATGGACAATCTGGAGCCAAATAGGAAGTAGTCTCTGAAGATTCACCACTTCCGGATTCCAAACCCTAGCAAAACAGATTGAGTTGTGTTAAGTTGTGGGTGAACATATCAGACGACAGAGCGATTCTTCAAACAGCTCTTGTTTATTCACAGGCCAGAACAGAACTGGGCAGAAGGGTTCAGCCAACCTGCTTATATAGAGCTCCACTAGAACGCAACAGTAACCATTTTCTGTAACTATCCAATCACTGAACGTCACTTTCAATCCCTTAGTTTTCACTCAGGTCCACATATGCAAATATCTACAGTATCCCCCTGCTGGCCCAGGGTGAGAACTTCAGTACATAACAAGTTGAAATCAGAAAAATTCAGCCCAGTTTTGTCAGCTCCAGCTTTCAGCAGCTCATGCTGATCTCAGTCAGAGAATATGCTTCCTGGGATGGCAGGGACTGAACAGGTTCCCTGCCGCTGAGCTGTATTCTCTCTCTCCTGTGTCAGTGAGAGTCCTCCTGAGCACCATAATTTGCAGCTCTCGTACTAGATTTGAAAGTGGTCTGTTGTTATTTATTTATTTATTTAAAAAAACCCCACATTGGAACCAAAACGAAACCCCAGCCCATGGTTCAAAGCTCACCAAAATTGGAAGGCCCCCTCAATACTTGAGCTGGCCCTTTTATTTATTTGTTTGTTATTTAGTCATAAATTAACTATAGTAAAGGTAAAGATTAAGAACCCCAGGGTGTTTAAGTCCAGTCAAAGGTGACTATGGGGTTGCAGCGCTCATCTTGCTTTCAGGCCAAGGGAGCCAGTGTTCGTCCACAGACAGCTTTCCAGGTCATGTGGCCAGCATGACTAAACAGAAACACCATGACGGAAACCAGCGCGCACAAAAACACCATTTACCTTCCCACTGCAGTGGTCCCTATTTACCTACTTGCACTGTTGTGCTTTTGAACTGCTAGGTTGGCAGGAGTTGAGACAGAGAAACGGGAGCTCACACCATTGCAGGGATTCCAACTGCCAACCTTCCGATCAGCAAGCCCAAGAGGAGCGGGTGGCGCTGTGGTCTAAACCACATTATCTATAGTATACCTCTCACAGAGCTACAATTCTCAGTACCTTTAACAACTATGTTTTGCAGGATTCTTTAAAGTGTGTGTGAAGTGGGTCTGCCATATTGTGACGTGTGATATCTTCCTTCCCTTTGTCTGTCACTGAGTGATCCAGGTTCTATCACTAATTCTTCTCTCCTTAGATTTACTGTCAAAAATAAAGGGAAGGTTTTCAGTTAAGTCAAGGAGCCAAGAGAGAACAAAGGGCATGAGCTAAGAAGTGTTTTGCTCCTGCTATTGGACAGATTTTTTTCCGGCGGGGGGGGGGGAGTAAAAAATAAAATCTTCCTCAAAGAGAATTCATAGGTTCATAGGTCTTTAAAAAAGGGAAGAAGTTTAAAAATCCACTTCAAAGGGTAAGTCATATTGCTGAGTTGGTGAGTTTTTCCCCCTAATTCACTCAGCATGCATCGTTTAAAAAATTATAAGGGCTTCATTTATTTTATTTCATTTTTTTGAAAGGTAGATATGCCAAGAATCAGATGGGTCTCCCTTCACCTCCTTGCATATTCTATGAACTACTTCTTTTTAAAAAGGACTTTATACAATAGTATTCATCTACCAGTAGATGAATTAAATTAAACCCTTGATAGTTGGATTTTTAAAGATCATATATATATATATATATATATACATATATATATATATATATATATATATGCAGGTTTTGGTGTCCTCGGGTGTCTTCCCGTGTAAAAGTTGGGGTGTCTAGGCGACGTTTCGACGAGGTCTCACTCGTCATCTTCACTTGTCAGCTGGAAGGTTTCCTCCCCGTAGAGGTAAGATATTTGCTTTCGTAGATTTTCACGGGTACAGGAATGCAGGTTTTGGTGTCCTCGGGTGTCTTCCCGTGTAAAAGTTGGGGTGTCTAGGCGACGTTTCGACGAGGTCTCACTCGTCATCTTCACGTGACAAGTGAAGATGACGAGTGAGACCTCGTCGAAACGTCGCCTAGACACCCCAACTTTTACACGGGAAGACACCCGAGGACACCAAAACCTGCATTCCTGTACCCGTGAAAATCTACGAAAGCAAATATCTTACCTCTACGGGGAGGAAACCTTCCAGCTGACAAGTGAAGATGACGAGTGAGACCTCGTCGAAACGTCGCCTAGACACCCCAACTTTTACACGGGAAGACACCCGAGGACACCAAAACCTGCATTCCTGTACCCGTGAAAATCTACGAAAGCATATATATATATATATATATATATATATGGAGTTAAACTTTTTAAAGGGGGTTGATGGAAGGCACCAGGATAGACCTTTGCCCTGATCCATCCATGTCTCTGTGTGTTGGTGCAGGATGCTGTGAGCGTTCCCAGTTCATTATCTTGGAATGAGGGCTAATACAGGCATGTTTGCCAGCAGGATGCTGTGAGAGTCCCCAGTTCATTATCTTGGAATGAGGGCTAATACAGGCATGTTTGCCAGCATTCCCCCATATATTTCCCCATGTTTGCCAGCATTCCCCTTTTGTTGCACATTATTTTAAGTAATACCTCGGGTTACATACGCTTCAGGTTACATACGCTTCAGGTTACAGACTCCGCTAACCCAGAAATAGTACCTTGGGTTAAGAACTTTGCTTCAGGATGAGAACAGAAATCGCTCGGCAGCAGCGGGAGGCCCCATTAGCTAAAGTGGTACCTCGGGTTAAGAACAGTTTCAGGTTAAGAACAGACCTCCAGAACGAATTAAGTTCTTAACCCGAGGTACCACTGTATACTGTAAGCATTTTTGTGTGCACTTCCCCGTCATAAATGCTTCTCTGTATGGACTTTTCGAGGGTTTGCTTGTCTGTTTTCAAGAACGGCACCACAGCTTTCAACGAAGTGTGGATTTTGAAGTATTGCCGTGTTTCTGTATTGTTTCTGGAAGTTCAAATTGGGTAGGTGAGCCGTTACAAACCAAGTCCAATGAACTTCTCCCCTATCTCTAGCTCCGCTCTGTGTCATGATTTTTTTACCTTCCTCCAGCAGTTGGAGGAAGCCAGGGTCTTGTTTCATTCATATAGGCTCCCTGAACATTTTAGAACCCTCATCTTCTAGGGCTCTAAAATATGCAGGGAGTCTTCATGAGTACAGGGCATTCCTCGCTTCCCACAGTCACCCTCCAACTAGCCATCATGAGGAAGAGCTAGCACCTGCCTATGTGTTAGGTTAACCTGGAATCTGCACACCTGAAAAGAGCCAGTGTAGTGTAGTGGTTAAGAGCGGTAGTCTCGTAATCTGGTGAACTGGGTTCACGTCTCCGCTCCTCCACATGCAGCTGCGGGGTGACCTTGGGCTAGTCACACTTCTCTGAAATCTCTCAGCCCCACTCACCTCACAGAGTGTTTGTTGTTGGGGAGGAAGGGAAAGGAGAATGTTAGCTGCTTTGAGACTCCTTAAGGGGAGTGAAAGGTGGGATATCAAGTCCAAACTCTTCTTCTTCTTCTTCTGAAGAGGACTTGTGTTGGCAATAATCTTGTTTGTGCGAGTAAGTAATGCTACACCAACATTACAGCTAACTGTAGAAGGAAGATGGATCTTCATGGGTCTCTGGTCGGTCACTGTAGGAACACAATGCTGAACTAGATGTACCTGACCCAGTAGACTCCTCTTATGTTCTCAAACCAGCTCTGTACCACATGTCGCCCATTAAGTTGAACACAGCTCACCACGCATAACACCTCCTCCCACATTTTTTTGCAGTCCTAGGCAACAGCTTTTTGAGAAACCCAGGAATTTATTTCCAAATCAGGCTCAGGAGAGCATGCTCTCCAACATTTATTTGATGAAAATAGGAACGTCCTATTTAATAATAATAGTAGTAGTAGTAATAAATTTATTATTTATACCCCACCCATCTGGCTGGGATGCCTCTGCCTCTCTAGGCAGCTTCCAACATTTGTGTGTTGAGACCTTTAAATCTCCCCCTTAAATAAATTCACACAAGACTCAAATTTTGGTTTGGTTTTTGGCAGAATTTAGGCCACAACTTTATTGATTACAGCAAGTGAGTGGTTGCCTAGGCTCTGGTTCAACTAGCTCCTTGCACCGTTGTAGGTAGCGCTGACCCAGGGCACCAGCATAGGTCAGCCAAGGGTGAACACATGGATAAGCGAAAAGCTGGGAACAGGCTATTTCCGCCACTCAAATGCCTCACTGGACTCAGGCACGGGCACAACCCCCTCTCAGGTTGAGTCCCTGATTCCTATAACGGAATATCCTTCACATAGGGATGGCAAGAGCTTTCTCCCATCCCTATCACCTGAACCAGTGCCTATCCACAACCTTACAAGTTGTGACGATTTGCTACGCGGCAGGCGAAACCCAAATGGCACCAGCCAATCAACCAAGTGGGGAAAATTCCTGTTGTGCCCCTGTCCCAATGACAGACGACACACAATGGCATAGCAAGGTCAAGCGTGCAAGCCCTAAATATAGGGAGAGGTGGGCGGGTGTTCCGATGCACGCACCAAAAGAGGGCGCTCTGGGTCACGTGCACAGGTATATATCGGTCCCTTGATCCATTTAGCCTGCATCCCATTGGCCTGATTGAACCCTACATCAAGGGACCTACCAATCGAGTGTTGTGGCTATTCAAACGTACCCACCCACAACACAGGGTTAGGTTGCCAGGTCCCAACGCAGCGCGTGCCCTCTTTAAGGGAGGACCCGATATATAAAAACATAATGAAGCATGAAACATTTTAAAACTTCAGGGCTGCCTTCAGATGTCTTCTAAAGGTTATATACTTACTTATCTCCTTGGCTCGGGGGGGGGGGTCACATAACTCCATACCCTCCGATGAAAATAGGGACGTCTTACTGCACCCTCCAACATTTCTCTGATGAAAATAGGGGTGTCCTAAGGAAAAGCAGGACATTCTGGGATCAAATCAGAAATTGGGGCACCTTCTGAAAACCCAGGATGGTCTCTGGAAAATAGCGAAACTTGGAGAGTCTGGGAGAGCAGTGCCACCATCCATAATAACAAATTTGTGCAGTTTTGACCATGAATTCCATTTGATGGGTCTGGGCAAGTGAGTATCTCTCTGTTTAATGTTTTATTTTTAGGGCCTTACAGATAAAGCAAAACAAATCTGGGCTGAACAGGAAGTGATGCTTTATGATGTTCCTACTGAGCACTGGCATTTGGCCCCCAGAAATCTATTTGGAAGGGAATGTGGCCCTTGGGTTGGGGGGAAAAAATCCCTGCACCTGACCCATCCAGTTGTGTATCCTATTTCCCTGTGGGAATCTCAAGAGCAGGACAGAGATTAAGGGAAGAGAAATGTTAGTGCTGAAGAAAATGTTATTGGACAAGGAGAAAAAGCCTTTCTAAGATGGAATGGAGGAGGTATTTTTCAGATGCTGAATACAAAGGAGAGCTAAGATTGCACCGGGGAGAGTCAAGAATCCCTTTCACTCTCTGTCTTTGACAGCATAAACCTTAACAGTTATTTGGATATGTCTCTGAATAACTTGTCAGTGTTATTGTGTACTACTCAGATTAAATATCTACTTAGTAAGAGGACACTTTCAACTCCTTGGTGGTCCGCACGTTTTTATATGCCTCCTCTAAACGACGGTGAGTGGGTTTCAAGGCTGAATTTTAAACATAACCAGGCTCAGTTTCTTTTTTTATTATTGTTCTTCCCCTTTCATCCTAAGTTCTTGCATTTCCCTAGTGTGGTTTGAACTTTAAAGGCTTCTGCTTTAAGCATCGCTCCTCAAATGTAATTGAAGACACTAAACATCTGTTGTATGGAACGTCCTCCAGTTGCCACGACTGTCTAAACCACCACTGTTCCCTGTAGAGGAATTCCGATATTCTCTTGTACCTCTTTGATGTTTAAAGTCCAGGAAAAGAAACTGCCATCTGTTATTAATACTGAATCGAATGATTGTGTACTAGCAAAGATTTGATAATTAATTATATAACATGGGCATCCGTGAGTACACTTGGAGGAAACAATACCTCTTTTTATGCAGATTGATGTGGGTGGTTAGCATCAAGGCTGTTTTTCAAAGGAATCACTTGCTATTCTTTACTTACAGGTCTTGAAAGTACTATTTTCCTTTGCAGCGTCGTCTTATTTTTCTTCACAACTCTTATATTAGCCTGTGATAATTGTTTGCTTTGCTTGTGCCTCTGGTCAGGCTGATTTCCAATAAAATCCCACTTGTCCTCTCATCCTAATAGGTTTGTTTTTCCAATTCCTTTCTTTAGTTTTTATTTTCACTCTGAATGTGGAGGTTTTCATTACGGTTGCCGTTGACTTTATAGCCTTTTTCAAATACCCCCCCCCCCAAAAGCAGCAACTAGCAGGGAAGAAAAACAAAAGAGGAGAGTTTGGGGGTTGTTTATTTTTTTAAAAAAATGGCCTATTTATATCCTGCCCTTAATCCAAAGGCAGAAAACAACTATTTCAATAAAATAACAATATCAACAACCATAAAATGAGGGGGGGGGGGACATGACATTCTATATGTCACAAATTTACCAGCTGAATACCAATGTTATCTTGAAAATGTTTGTATGAAAAGCAAGGTTTTGTGATGGTGACAAAATAACAGCAGTGATGATAACAGCTGGATTTCAAGGGGCAGGAAATTCCAAAGTTGGGATGCCACCACAGAGAAGCCCATGTGTACATTACCACAAAAAATAGGCATCGCTTGTTAGATTTTGTATTGATTCTGATGACTGTAATATAGCTGCATTCCTATGTTAGGAGAAACCATGGTTGATTGTGATGGGAATGGGCTTAGCCTGGACTGTATTAAATGATTTAAAAGAGTGAACCACATTGCCTGCTACTTAAGTGCAATGAGTTACTTTTTGTTTTGTTTTGTTTTATATGTAACAAGTTTTAAGACTAAAACAAAATAAAAAAATTCCTTCCAGTAGCACCTTAAAGACCAACTGAGTTAGTTCTAGGTATGAGCTTTCGTGTGCATGCACACTTCTTCTTCGTGTGCATGCACACTTCTTCGTGTGCATGCACACTTCTTCTTTCGTGTGCATGCACACGAAAGCTCATACCTAGAACTAACTCAGTTGGTCTTTAAGGTGCTACTGGAAGGAATTTTTTTATTTTGTTTTGACCATGGCAGACCAACACGGCTACCTATCTGTAACTCAAGTTTTAAGACTGTTCTGCAGTAAAGCTTTGAAATCCATTTTTGGGGTGGAAAGCTCTTTTGTTTCTATATATGTTCCAGATCAGGAATTATGTTGATCAACTGTTAACAGCATGGCCCAGGTGCCATTATGTGATGACACTGGGACTAGCTCAGGTTTCAATGGATCATGGGACAATACAACCTCTCCTCACCTTCAGAACATCCCTTTCATGGGCTATGGCCAGGGGGAATCCTGCCAGCAGTGCTACCAGGGGGAAAAGATGCCGATACTCTGCACCAACAAAATGACCGTTGCACCACTGTGTTGGTGGCAGCTGACCAAAGGCTGGCAAAGGTGGTACAGTTCCTCTGTCCAATTCACATGGGCCCCACAGCTTGGTGCAGGGGGGCTTTGGGTCACTCTGCAACTAATTAAAATGTGGACTCATAGTAGGAGAGTTCAGCAATCACAGGAATCACTTTAGCCTCTGATTTAGCACTTTGGCAAATTATCCAATTCAGCTCAAATTGCGATCCAAATCAGACCCCCTGTCTGAAAAAATCGGATGCTTCATTGTCCCTCCACTAGCCATCAAGTGATGGATAAACAGAATAATTATAATACTTACCAGTGGATAATTGTAAAGTGCTTCTCCTTTGCATATCTGGCTAAACAGATCCTGCTTCTCTTTACAGTAGATTTACTAAATCTGGAACACTTCACAATGGAGTAAACTAACCAAAAAGAATGTGGCTCAGTACTACAAATTAAAGAAATGTTCCAGACTTCATTTCCTAAGGAAAAGTCTGTGTGTCAGGGACATAAAATAAATCTTGGTGAAGCAAATATAAAAATGGAACAAGTTAATAATCATAATTATATTTGTAATTATGGAATTTAGATATGTAAAATAGCCCAGGAGTTAGCAGCTGCAAAAATTCATTACTGTGCCACATTACACATCTCATTTTATGGATGCTGTTCTTGAGTGGCTGCAAGATTAGCAATTGTAAAGTTCATGAGCTTTACAAATGCAGGTCATTTGCTCATTTGTTGAAGATATTAAGAACTGTCCACCAATCCCAATAGAGGTTGCAAACCAAGTTTTAATTAGTGGTTATATTTGGTGATTATAATGTCACCAAGTGTATTAATACTAATAGTAGGGTTGCATATATAAGAGAGTTTATCATATCTTCATTCTTAATCCAAATAAATCCTTCATGATTTATTTGTTTTGTTTTGTTTTTTCAGCTTCGGAAACAATTAACTAACCAAACAGGCACAGTTATTTATTAGGCTAGGTGTGTCACAGAATAGCTCCAACACCAAACTGGGACTTATAATTTAGTGCATTGAGTTGTTGTTGTTGTTCTTGTTGCTGTTGCTGTTATAATACAGGGAAGTCCCAAGGTGACTTACACTCAGGTTAAAAAACTTGAAAGTATTATAGCACCCTGGATGTGGAACTCACTCCCACTAGAGATACGGCTGTCCCTCATGTTATCTCTCATAAACACATATTTTCTTCATTCAGGCCAATGGAGATGACTGGTTAAAGAATTGGTTTCTTCTGCCACTGGAGTGCTAATTTACTATGTGTCCTGGGTTTGTTTTTGTTTTTTGTAATAACTTACGTAAAGGTAAAGGGACCCCTGACCGTTAGGTCCATTCGCGGACTGAAGGAAAGTTTTTGCTTCTGCACATCACCCTAGAATGTTCAGTTCACCATGAGTTCATGAAAACATTGCATTCTGACTTGTTCTTAGTCTGACCTGTTCTTAGTGCTTGGTTGACCACATTTACAGATGAATGCTAGTAATTGTTTAACTTTTGCTATATTAATCACTAGTTATAATTTAATAAGGAAGCTTTCACGCCTGTCCAATTCTGTGTTCCCTTTCCCACCCTTTAATCTATTGATGATTAATGTCTATATGTAACCTTTGCTTTGTACTTGCGTTAACCAATCAGCAACAAGCACATATGTAGCAATGCTCTGTATTTGTGTTAACCAATCAGCAACAAGCCCATATGTGGCAATGCTGTAATATTCAATAAAAGAGACTCCCCGAGATATGCTCGAGAGATGCCTCCCATATGACACCCACCACTCGTCTGCTGTTTATTTCAACCCAACAGCGGACAACTCTGGGGTTGTGGCGCTCATCTCGCTTTGTTGGCCGATGGAGCTGGCGTATAGCTTCCGGGTCATGTGGCCAGCATGACTAAGCCACTTCTGGCGAACCAGAGCAGCACACGGAAATGCCGTTTACCTTCCCGCCAGAGCAGTACCCATTTATCTACTTGCACTTGACGTGCTTTTGAACTGTTAGGTTGGCAGGAGCAGGGACCGAGCAACGGGAGCTCACCCCATCGCGGGGATTCGAATCGCTGACCTTCTGATCGGCAAGCCCTAGGCTCTGTGGTTTAGACCACAGCGCCACCCGCCTCCCTTACTTATGTATGTTGTGCTTTAACATGTTATCTGTGTAGAGCCTTGGGAATGATCAGGGCCAGACTAGATCCTTCCAACTCCACAATTCTTAGATTTTGTAACAGCAAGAGTCATTTCTTTTTTTTAGCAAGCATATTCCACAGTGATGCCTCCTAATGAGAAGTATTTCCCAGAGAGAACACATTTGGATTGTAGGCAACAAATGAACGGCAACGTCACATTTCTTGAAATATAAATTGACTGTCTGGGGAAAGGCCCATGGGCTATCTTTCAGAAACGGTTGTAAGTGCTTTTAGATTTTCTAGAACAAGAGCATAAGGAAGCCATTAGCTGTGGTTGACTGAAGTGCAGTAGCAGCAAAATGGGACATAGCCACAAAATTTACTGAATCCAAAAACAAATTGCTCATTCTGGCCTTGTCCTTAATAGAAACCCAAAGAAGCCATTTGGCCTACCATCACCTGGCTGTTAATAGCTTGGATGTCCTCCCAGCCTTGAACTGTTTGAAAGTATAAATCAAGAAGAAACATAGACTCATCACACAGGTGAATTCATGCTGAAATCTAGACTCAATAGAGCATATTGTCTTTCTCAGAGTTAATCTGCTTATGCCTGATTTAAAACACTCATCTTAATACAGGAGTACCATCCAGACTTAATGATTACACAAGATCATTGTTCCCCAGTCTTTTCAGTGCATCATTTTTATTGTGCAGGAGAATAGCCACCACTTGGCTTGAAGAAGCATGAAGGAGAGAGGGGTGGGTGGGCTGGAACCATTTTATAAATCTCTCCAGTTCTGGGGAGAGGGAAGGGTGTAGCGGCGTATCTGAGATTCATGCCAGATATCTTTAAAATGTCACTGTAATAATTTGTGGTGTTAAAAGCAAAGATTCCAAATGGAATGAACTTGTCAGAAAGCATAAATGCGGAACAGTCTTTGCTTCATGATTCACCCAGCACCTGCCTTACTTTTCTAAACAAGTGAGACAACATTTTATTGTTATTAATCACCCTCTACACAAACATCTCAAAGGGATGTACAGTGGTACCTTGGGTTAAGTATTTAATTCATTCTGGAGGTCTGTTCTTAACCTGAAACTGTTCTTAACCTGAAGCACCACTTTAGCTAATGGGGCCTCCTGCTGCTGCCGCGCCGCCGGAGCCTGATTTCTGTTCTTATCCTGAAGCAAAGTTCTTAACCTGAGGTACTATTTCTGGGTTAGCGGAGTCTGTAACCTGAAACGTCTGTAACCTGAAGCGTATGTAACCCGAGGTACCACTGTACAGTAAAAATGTGCGGGGGGGGGCGACCAGTTTAAAGCACAAAAACCAGCAGATAAGTTTTGAAACACAACAATAACAGTACAAAATAGACATTTATTGCAGAGACCTATTTTCCGAGGTGACTTGGAAACTACAGCTAATCCAGAATGAGGCAGCTAGACTGGTGACTTGGAGTGTCTGCCGGGACCATATAACACCAGTCCTAAAGGATATTCCCCTATACGAGAAGACAAGCTCTGGCAGATTGAGTCAGCAAGGCCAACAGTGGGTCCCATAGCCAAAAGGCAGTTTCTGCTTGTGCTGTAGAGGGAAGTGAAGAGCCCACAGGGCTCATCAAGTGAGGGGTAAATGGGGCCCAACTACGATAAGGAAAACTCTGGTCCTAAACCTCCTCTGCCTTCTGGGAATCTTCAGGAGAAGAAAAGGCTAAGGAGTAAACTCTACCCAAACCTGGAGTGGAGACCCTAAGATGGTTGGATGGCACTGTGTATGCTTCCTTCCAGCAATTCCTACAGCCAAGCTGCTGCCAAATATATTGCTCTGCTTTCGTTTGGACCACATCAGCTAGGCCGAGAGGGGGGCCTTGTCTGAGCAGCCCTGGATCTCCACACAAACTACTGTTGTCTATGCTCAGGTAACCTCAAGGTTAGATTACTGCAATGCGTTATACGTAGGGCTGCCTCTGAAGACTGTTTGGAAACTTCAGTTTGTGCAGAATTCAGCGCCCAGGTTGCTCACCAAACCAAGACAGTATGAGCATATTGCACCTATCCTGGTCTGGCTGCACTGGCTGCCAATTCGTTTCCTGGCCCAATTCAAAGTACTGTTTTTGACCTGTAATGCCTTAGATGGCTAAGGACCACAATACCTCAAGGACCGCCACTTTCCATATGAACCTACCCAAAGCCTGAGATCATCTTCTGAGGTCCTCTTTCATGTGCCGCCTCCTCGAGAGGTCAGGAGGGTGGTAACTCGAGAATGGGCCTTCTCTGCAGTGGCTCCCCATCTGTTGAATGCTCTCCCCAGGGAAGTTCACCTGGCGCCATCATTACACACCTTTAGGCAAACGTTACTTTTTAGCCAGTTTTTATTTTTATTATGTATTTTGTGGTTTTATATCTTGATTTTATTTTGTAAACTGTCCTGACACCCCCAGGTATAGGGCAATATATGAAATAAATAAATAAATAAATAAATAAATAAACAAACAAACTAATATTGCATACATACATACATACATACTGCCCAGGCTTGTGCCCTGGGTAGGTCATTTTGGGCCTGCTAATGCAACACTCCATTGTTTCTCAAGACAGACAGATGTAAACTACCAACAGATGTAAACTATCAACAATAAAGTTATGCTCATGTGCTCATGTCTGAGCATTTTGGTCCTTTTCAGGGAAAAATAAAATCTGTGCACTGCAGGGATAGTTAACCCATGAGACACAATTTATCGTTGGACTGCAGCTCCCGTCTTTCTGGACCATTGGATGTGCCGGCTGGGGATGAAGGGAGCTGCCGTCTAACAATATATGAAGGATCACAGATTCCCCACTCCTGGTATACTGACCAAAATTGTTGATCTTAGACTAAGGAAACCTGGGTAACACCTTCATTCAGCCATGAAGCCCATTCAGGGACCATATAGCTCAACCAACATACCTATGTGGGTTGTTGTGAAATGGGGGAAGAAAAGAGATTGTGTTAAGTAGTCCACCCTGAATCATTTGAAAGAAGAGGGGGCTGTTGTTGTTGTTGTTTAGTCATTTAGTCGTGTCCGACTCTTCGTGACCCCATGGACCAGAGCACGCCAGGCACTCCTGTCTTCCACTGCCTCCCGCAGTTTGGTCAGACTCATGCTGGTAGCTTCGAGAACACTGTCCAACCATCTCATCCTCTGTCTTCCCCTTCTCCTTGTGCCCTCCATCTTTCCCAACATCAGGGTCTTTTCCAGGGAGTCTTCTCTTCTCATGAGGTGGCAAAAGTACTGAAGTCTCAGCTTCACGATTTGTCCTTCCAGTGAGCACTCAGGGCTGATTTCCTTAATAATGGATTTTTCTTGATCTTCTTGCAGTCCATGGAACTCTCAAGAGTCTCCTCCAGCACCATAATTCAAAAGCATCAATTCTTCAGTGATCAGCCTTCTTTATGGTACAGCTCTCACTTCCATACATCACCACTGGGAAAACCATAGCTTTAACTATACGGACCTTTGTCAAAACAAAATAATTTTTTTTTCCTTCCAGTAGCACCTTAAAGACCAACTAAGTTAGTTCTAGGTATGAGCTTTCGTGTGCATGCACACTTCTTCAGATACACTGAAAGAACAGACCTTTGTTGGCAAGGTGATGTCACTGCTTTTTAAGATGCTATCTAGGTTTGTCATTGCTTTTCTCCCAAGAAGCAGGTGCCATGATCATGGAGCCCAAGAAAGTAAAACCTCTCACTGCCTCCATTTCTTCCCCTTCTTTTTGCCAGGAGGTGATGGGACCAGTGGCCATGTAGAGTGGGCTACAAATGTAATAAATGACAAGCATGTTAAAAGTGAAGTTAACTAAACAAATAAACAAAATAAAAGAGAAGATGGTCTGATTAGCAGAACACCAACTGTATAATTAATTCAATAGCATGAATATGGAAGCATCTATTTCTGAGATTTTCACGCTGAAGCTTTCAAGACTATGGGTAGGAAAATAAAAAGTCAACTCTAATCAAATGCATATTAATAAAGGAGACACCTACTGTGCATTTTCACAACAGCTTGAAATGTATTTGCATTTTGGGAACAAGAGGGATTTTTTTTTTAAAAAAAATGTAGGTAAAAAAAGGCAAGGGTTTTTTTGGAAGCTATTATTATAGATAAAGCCTCATTATAGATAATTCCAGGCTTCTGGATTTTTTACCATCCCACCCTCATCAGAGAAGGAGATCCCTTGCCCACCTCCCACCCACTTTTAACCTTCACTAATTGCATCCCTTACACTGTTTTCCCACCAACCTCACCATCTGGTCATACTCCATTCTCTTCTATCTGATACCTGATTCATACATGCAAATAGATCCTTTTTATACTGTACACTTGATAATTGTCAGGTGAGTGACTGTATGAGCTGACTGTTAACAGAGCACACACATTTTCATTTGCAACTTTGCCTGATGTACACATTTTTGCAAGCAATTTCCCCCAAGATATGCATTTTCATAAATATTTCATTGAAGAACTGCACCACAAAATTCAAAAAATGTGCATTTCAAAGGATAGCTGTATTTCAGTTCACATACTGCAGATCAAAACAAAACAAATTCCTTCCAGTAGCACCTTAAAGACCAACTAAGTCAGTTCTTGGTATGAGCTTTCGTGTGCATGCACACTTCTTCAGATACACTGAAACAGAAGTTTCCAGACCCTTCTATATAGTGAGAAGGTGGGGAGGGGTATTACTCAGAAGGGTGGTGGGAATGGGTGATTGGCAGATAGCTGTGATGAGCCTGTTGACGACTCTTAATGACTGCAATAGGTCTTACAGGAAAAAGCAAGGGGTGAAAAGGTGAAAAATGGCTTTGTCATGTATAATGAGATAAGAATCCAAGGTCTTTGTTCAGACCAGGTTTCTCCATGGTTTTAAGTTTGGTGATAAGTTGTAATTCAGCAGCTTCTCTTTCCAGTCTACTTCTGAAATTCCTTTGTAGTAAAACAGCTACTTTGAGATCTTGTATAGAATGTCCTGGGAGATTGAAGTGTTCTCCTACTGGTTTCTCTGTCTTGTGATTCCTGATGTCCGATTTATGTCCGTTTATTCTTTGGCGTAAGGTCTGGCCTGTTTGTCCAATATAGAGAGCTGAAGGACACTGTTGGCATTTTATGGCATACACAATGTTAGACGATGAGCAATTAAATAGTCCCGAGATGGTATGTGTGATGTTGTTGGGGCCAGTAATGGTGTTGTCCGGGTGTATGTGGCAGCAAAGTTGGCATCTGGGTTTATTGCAGGCTCAGATCAGTATACTGCAGATCAGTCAGCTTTGTATTAAAAATATGAACCGAAACTCATTCCTCTTCCATTTGCACTGGTCACTTAGCTGACTAATTTGTTTCTTAGCTACAAAGGAAGCCTTTAGAACAAAAACATTCTGTGTCTTGCTTTTTCATCTGGCTGTTCCCACTAATCCACGCAGAAAGAATATATCAATTTAAATAATAAACAACGGAGGCCAAGGGTGCTGATGAAATTAAGGGGGTGGAAAGGTTTGATTTTGCAAGAAACACAGCAGCAGCAGCAGCAGCAGCAGCAACATTTAGTTGGCTTTCTCTAAGTAGAATTTATAGGAACAAAAATCCACAAATAACTAGCCGGATGGCTGCTGGCTTTAATATGCATATTTATCAGTCTCAATTAAGCTGGCAGCTTGCCAGGTTTAAACTTAGTTCTGTCATTCATATCCCCCTGTGCAGATGAATAGGCTTTGTTCGATTCAGCTGAATCCATTTCGACATCTTCGCTCCTTAGAATGCAGGTTGAAGGGCTTCATCATTATTAAAAACAGCAACACCGTTTTTACTCCTTTTTCATCTTAATGTCGACGACGCTAATCCACATTCTTCCCGGCTCGTAATATGTGCTAAAAATCCATTATCCAAAGAACGATGAAGAAACTGTTTCGATCAGATAGAACAGTTGAAGGTCAGGTTTAAATAGATGTACAACATGCTTGATTGAGTGTGGTTCTGGCCTGTATCACTGTACGACTGCTTAAATTTCAATGTTTTGCAAACTGAATAGACCCTTAGAGATAAGAGTGGGCATAAAATAAAGGATAACGAAGAAGACCCTCTATGGCCTGTTGTATAGGGTGTCAGGGGTGTTAGAGTAGGGGTAGTACCTCAGGTGGGGGACATGTCATACTACTTCTGGGATAGTTTGTCCACCTTTCAACCTACCCTGCACTCAGTTCTCAGCTGTGGTTCCTAGAAGCTGCCAGCATGCGATAGCAGCCACACCCTGGGAACGACTTCAACTGGCTGACTAAATCAGGTGAGAGTAGCCAATGGGTCTCACAGATGGGTCTCAAACACACACACACAAACTCAAAAATGTCTAAATCTGTTACTGACATAAGAAGAGCCCTGCTGGATCAGGCCAAAGGGCCATGCTATCCAATATACTGTTCTCACAATGGCGAAACGGATATTCTTTTGGTGTCAGTGATTTGAATGGGCCTGGATTTGGGAAGGCCTGAAATTTCAGAAGGCCTGTGTTCCAGTGGTAGAGCACCTGTTTTTGCATATAGAAGGTTCCAGGTTCTATCCCTAACATTTCTATCCTTGTCATCAACTAACACTTGTGCTTAGGGATCTAGGACACAGGTGGTGCTGTGGTCTAAACCACTGAGCCTCTTGGGCTTGCCGATCAGAAGGTCGGCGGTTCCAATGTGAGCTCCTGTTGCTCTGTCCCAGCTCCTGCCAACCTTGCAGTTCGAAAGCAAGTAGTGCAAGTAGATATAAATAGGAACTGCTGTGACGGAAAGGTAAACGGTGTTTCTGTGCACTCTGGCTTCCGTCGCGGTGTTCTGCTGCACCAGAAGCGGCTTAGACATGATGGCCACATAACCCGGAAAGCTGTCTGTGGACAAATGCTCCCTCGGCCTGAAAGCGAGATGAGACCGCAACCCTATGGTCGCATTTGACTGGTCTTAACCATCCACCTAGACAGCATCTTAAAAAGCAGATACATCACCTTGCCAACAAAGGTCCATATAGTTAAAGCTATGGTTTTCCCAGTAGTGATGTATGGAAGTGAGAGCTGGACTATAAAGAAGGCTGATCGCCAAAGAATTGATGCTTTTGAATTATGGTGCTGGAGGAGACTCTTGAGAGTCTCATGGACTGCAAGAAGATCAAACCTATCCATCCAAAGACCCTGATGTTGGGAAAGATGGAGGGCACAAGGAGAAGGGGACGACAGAGGACGAGATGGTTGGATAGTGTTCTTGGACCTACCAGCATGAGTTTGACCAAACTGTGTGAGGCAGTGGAAGACAGGAGTGCCTGGTGTGCTCTGGTCCATGCCGTCACGAAGAGTCAGACATGACTAAACAACTAAGCAACAACAAACCAACCAGGAGTCCTTGACCTTTTTACTTTAGAGATCTGCACTGGTTGCCAATTTGTTACTGGGGCAAGTTCAAGATTGTTGCTATTGGTGTATATAAAGCCCTTAACAACTTGGTGCCAGTTCACCTGCAAAATTGCCTTGCCCCATGTATGCAAGAAATTGATCTGTTAGTGCGGCAGCACCTAAATTTTGGAACTCCCTGCTTGGTGATGTCAGGCAGGCAGGCACCTTTAGTTGGTGCCTACTACAAACAATTCTTTTATAAAAGCCTATCCAGATCTATAGAACATTGATGTGTGTTTTAACCTGTTTCTAGTTTATTGCTTACATTGTTCTTCGAACGACTTAAATAACTGTTTTAACGGTCTTTACTAATAATTTTATTGTTTCATTCTCTTTGAAACCACTTTGACTGCTTCTTTGTTTCTTTACAATCAAGCAGTGTTTAAATTTCATGAAATCAATGAAATCTCCAGAGGGGTGAGAGAGACCCCTCTCTAAACCCCTAAAACTCTCTGCTAGTCAGTGTAGACAATACTAGCTATGAGTTAGATGGAGCATTGATCTGATTCAGTGTCCAGCATCTTCCTATGTTCCTAAGCCTTGAAGGTCACTTTATGGTTTAATGGTTTGAATTGATTCCCCCACCCCACCCCAATGCTCTTGCGATTTGGCATTGTGTTCTCAAGGACAGCTTTCAATTGTTAGGCATTCACGCCGCAGTGTTTGGCAGTCCCCATAAACCTCATTTACGAACCAGGGGCTGAGTCTGGAGTGATATATAAATATCAATATGATTCATGTCGATTTGATAAATGACAGAGGCTTGATATATCAGTGCAATTCCACATGTCCTACAGCTTTATCTTTCTCCCCTCCCATGTAGTGTTGAAATAATATCCTCCCTGGTTCCCAAGCAGTGAGGACACAAAGAATTGCCACAGGGGTTGTCTGTGTAAACAACTGTACAAAGAAGAGCCTTCGCAAGTGCGCTCGAAAAACTGAAACAACAAAGGGTCTTTTATTAAACCTTAAAAATAAAAAAATTAACCTTAAAAAATAGGGTGTAAGCTTTTGTGGACCTGAGCCCACTTCTTCAGAGGTGTGAAGTGTTCATCTATGCTGGTAGCTATATATACATATGGAGTGGAGAGAGAAAAAGAGAGAAGAAAGCAGTGAGGTCAGAGGGAAAGGAAATGTACACACACACACATATGCATATTGGCAAATAAAAATATGTAAAATGATTGCACTGACTATTCAAAACCATTGTTGATGTTCAATGGTCTGGAGCAACTTCCTGTTAGGTAAGGTGACAAAAGGCGAATAAGAGAAAGATGATAGAAATGAGTAAAATTATGAATGTGGATGGAGAAAGGTTTCTCTTCTTTTATAATTCTACAATGTGGGGCCATACAACAAAGATGAATGTTGGAAGCTTTGGGGCAGACGAAAAAAAGAACTTTTCCCACAAAGAACATAGATCAACTATGGAATTGACTCCAACAAGTGGTGGCCATCAAGGTGGAGGGCTTTATATATGGATTAGACAATAAGGCTTTCAGTTGCTATGAGTGATGAGGGATTTGTTCTGCCTCCACTGTAGGTAGCACTATGTCTCTGAATGCCACTTTCTGTAGATCACAAATGGAGAGAGTATGGTTGCACTCTGGTTCTGCTTGCAAGGTTGCCATAGGCATCTGGTTGACCAATGTGAAAGCAGGATGTTGGACTAGATGGTCCAGTGGCCTGATCCAGCATTCTCTTCTTGTGTTCTTATGATGGTAATGCCCTGGCATTTTCATTGCAATAGGCTAACACAGCTACGCCTTATAGAACCTTACATGGTGACTACCAAAAGCATCTTCCTCTTTTCTCCTTTCTCTCCCATAATATTTATACATTAACCTTTCCAAAAATGCATGATGTGATTTCGTTCATTATGTCATGGCTATATTCTTTCCTGACTCGGTTTCCTTTTCCTTACTCAGTTGCATTGGTTTCTGTTTGTAGGGGCAGAGAAACCTGCAATAGAAGTAGGTGGTCCTGAGGGAGTGAGAAGTCCACAGACCTGCTCAAAGCTCTTGGTGCACCATGGCTGAATGAGATCTCTGGATTTGGACCACTCAAATGAGTGGGATGTGGGTGGCGCTGTGGGTTAAACCACAGAGCCTAGGACTTGCCGATCAGAAAGTCGCGGTTCAAATCCCCGTGACGGGGTGAGCTCCCATTGCTCGGTCCCTGCTCCTGCCAACCTAGCAGTTCAAAAGCACATCAAAGTGCAAGTAGATAAATGGGTACCGCTCCAGCGGGAAGGTAAACGGCATTTCCGGCACTGCTCTGGTTCGCCAGAAGCGGCTTAGTCATGACCCGGAAGCTGTACGCCGGCTCCCTCAGCCAATAAAGCGAGATGAGCGCCACAACCCAGAGTTGGTCACGACTGGACCTAATGGTCAGGGGTCCCTTTATCTTTACCTTACCCAAGTGAGTAGAGGAACAAAAGGTTGCATTGTTCAGTGCTCCTATTCAGTATGTAGCCAGCCAGCCAGTCAGTCATGCCTTATATCAGGATACTCCATTCCTTTCCTCCTGCTTCCATTTTCTGTTCAACCCACAAGACACTCAGTGTTCCATGGCCACTAAATATGCCCTCGTTGGGCTGTATATTTGGAGAGGTACAGCCCCTTGGGTTTGTTTCTCTAAATAACTATTTTTTTTCTTTATCTGCAAACCTTGGAGTGCGCCACTTTTTCATCCAAAGTTATAGGACATTCACACATTGTACAAAAAAAATAGAACATTAGCAGCAATAAAATAAGTGACTAGGAAGATACTGCTGGGCATGTGCTAGCATACTTTGGCTTCATTTTCAGCATAAAAAACAAGATCAATGTGATACTATAAGATCCTTCTTCCCCCTTGGGACAGTTTCCTGATTAAAATTCCTCTTCTCAGTTGTACACCTGGGAGTTTTGTCTTTCTCTTCCTGGCTGATGGTGTGTGTTGTGGGTACTTTTGACAGGGAAAATGCACCAAGCAGGAAAGGGAAGGTTGGAACCCCCTTCCCCTCACTGCTGGTTCAGTCAGACCTGGAGCACCCTCTACTCCAACTCCTGCCACAGCTACTTTTCTCTTCTTGTTTATTTTTGTGATGTTTTGCCTAGTATGTCCGAGCTTAGAAGGCCCCTCTGGGGTCAGAAAGAACAATGGCAGCTGAGTGAAAGCAGCTCAAAAACTTGGTGGCAAAGAGACCAATTTACAGGTCATCATCGGGGAAACAGAGACTCTGCTCATTGCCATGGCAACAACTGCCGTGGCTTTTTTTTTGTCACAACAAAATGGGACTAGGTTTCTGTTGGTAGGACTTTGCAGAATTCAAAGCCCACGACTAAGATCTTGCCATAAAAAATTCCTAGGGTTGCAATCTCTTTTGCAGTAATACCCTCTCAGCTCATACACATACAGCCTCCTTCTCTTTGGCTTTTGGCCTTCCAGCAAGGGATTTGAGTTTAAAGTAGATGCAAGGAAAGGAAATAATAACCAACAAAACGAAAACAAAACACACGGTAGAATTCAGAAATCTAACGATAAATAGTAAAGGTAAAGGGACCCCTGACCATTAGGTCCAGTCGTGGCTGACTCTGGGGTTGCGGCGCTCATCTCACTTTATTGGCCGAGGGAGCCAGCGTACAGCTTCTGGGTCATGTGGCCAGCATGACTAAGCCGCTTCTGGCGAACCAGAGCAGCGCACGGAGACGCCGTTTACCTTCCTGCCAGAGCAGTACCTATTTATTTACTTGCACTTTGACGTGCTTTCCAACTGCTAGATTGGCAGGAGCAGGGAGCTCACCCTGTGTCGCTGGGATTCGAACCGCCGACCTTCTGATCGGCAAGTCCTAGGTTTAACCCACAGTGCCACCCGCATCCCAATGATAAATAGTAGAAAACAGTAAATAGCAGAAAAAAGATTTGAATACTTTCCAAAGTGGAACTTGAAGCAAATCCTCTGGCAAAACAGATGTAGAATTTTGAGGAAAGCCAAACAATCTTGAGTAAGACAAGCAAAAACAAAATCAAAATCCTGCTCAGCGGGGATTTTTGCACACCTCCTAGTTTAAATGAAATGTGAAGTGAAATTGTAGGATTTTGTTTAGGTATTTTGAAGGAAGCTGAAAGTTCCCTCATGGCTGACAATGTTTATGAGAGGGCTATTGGGTTGTTGTTTTTGTTTTTATTAGGTATTTTGTAGGTTTATATCTTGATTTTATCCTGTGATCCACCCTGAGACCCTCGGGTATAGGGCGGTATATAAACGCAATAATAATAATATTAATAATAATATTGTCTCTGAATAAAGCTGTAAAATAGAGCAGTAGTCTAAAAGCCTCTGTGACAACCATTCCCACCGAGGGCTACACCCATCACTTCTGACTTTATCTGCTGCCCAGGTGGACATGGTTGTGGGGCAACTTCAAGACCCATCAGCTCTCTTCTGATGGTTCTTTACCTTTAAATCAGCCTTCAGATAAGAGGATGCCTTCAAACAGGGGCCTGTCCTCCAAAAGCCCTTCAGGTAGAAGACTTGTAGAGGTACTGTACTACAAGTAGAAGACAAGAAGAAGAAGAAGAAGAGGAGGAGGAGGAGGAGGAGGAGCAGGAGGAGGAGGAGGAGGAGGAGGAGTTTGAACTTGATATCCTGCCTTTCACTTCCCTTAAGGAGTCTCAAAGCAGCTAACATTCTCCTTTTCCCTTCCTCCCCCACAACAAACACTCTGTGAGGTGAGTGAAGCTGAGAGACTTCAGAGAAGTGTGACCAGCCCAAGGTCACCCAGCAGCTGCATGTGGAGGAGCAGGGAAGCGAACCTAGTTCACCACATTACGAGTCCACCACTCTTAACCACTACACCACGTTGGCTCTGTAAAGACTCTGTAAACCCATGGCTATCCTCCATTCTTGACATGCTATAATGTGAGACAGGAGAGGTTGGTCATAGAATCATGGAGTTGGAAGGGCCCCAAGGGTCATCAAATCTAACCCACTGCAAGGCAGGAATCTCAGCTAAAGCATCCATGACAGATGGCCATGGTCCATTAGGGAGAACGTGGCACTGCCCAACAACCCTTCATCAGGCCCTAGGCATCCCTCATCTGCCTGCATTCTTCCTTGCAGCCTGGGGCAATGTGCTCCTATTTAGCTTCAGTGCCATCCTTGTAGAACTTAGCAGACCTAAGGATGATGGAGGCAAAACTAGAATTACTTGAAGCTGCTCGTCACTGTCTCCAGCTGCTCCTGGTCCCCCCAGTCTCAGTGGGCACCAGCTACCACTGTTGTGAGAAGCAGCCCTTATGCGAGAATTTACTGCCCCCTCCTCTGAATTCTCTGAATGGTCCATCAAAGGTCAACATGGAATGTTAACAGGGTTTTTTGTGGTGGTGGTGGGGTGGAGATTTTCAACTTGTTCTTCCTGGTGTGTTTCCTAGAATTCATCAAGTGCAAGTTTGTCTTTGTCTCCTTACAGACACAATAGCTACAGTTCAGTGTTCCCTTTCATCACCGAATACAATGATGCGTTCTTAAAGAAGTTGACTTCTGCCTGATCATGTGAATGAAATAATAAGTACATCAAGCGAAGGGCTGGAGCTACTGGATGCATAATAAGTGACTGCAGATGAATGCACTGCATTTGAGAAGTTAATTAACAGAGTTGTGTAAAACAAAATTACAATGAGGATATAAATGTAGCTGAATTTAAAGTTTAATTTAAATCTAATGAAACAGTTGTGATTGTGAACTTCCCTCCATTTTTTAAAACTATGGTCCTAAACAGCCTGAGCGCAGGTTTCCCAAGGGCAAAGGGACTCATGTCTCAGTCTTCACTCCTTTGAAACTCAAACACAGGCCCCCTAAATTGACAATAATCATAACCACCATGCTTCTCACCCTCTAAGTTTCAGTCAACCATCATCATAACCCAATTGGCAAGCCTGTGAGCTTCCTCATCCATGCCTCTTCCAAGCGCCATTAATGTGTGGCCCCCAAATTTTGGATCCCCCCAAACTGATGCCAAAGTTTGGCGCTAGTTTTGTGCAAAACGTTTCACCTGTTTGGAGTCAATCCGACAAGTTTGGATTTTTTGACCTTAACTTGTTACCTTGATTTGCTGTGTCAAATACACAGTTTGGAAGGCAGCACAAAATGCAGGCTTCATGGCACAAAACAGCACTAAACTAGCGCTAAACTTGGGCATCAGTTTGGGGGGTCTGAAATTTTGTGGTCACATGTTAATGGAGCTGCCCTTCCACACCTCTGTATTTGTCATTTTATTTTATTTTTTTTATAATAATTTTTATTGATTTTACAACATAAACAAAAAACAAACAAACATAATGCGACTTCCCCAAACCTCCCCTTCACTGCATCCAAATTTCAAAATTTTTAGCAATTCTTCATCCCATTTTTATATTTAGTTCTCTTTAAAAAGAGTTTCTGCTTTATAAATTTCGATTTATAGCTGTAATTCTTTGTATCCAATCCCCTGACATCTTAACATTCCGAAATTTTACAACAATTTTTAAGATAGATTTTAAATTTTTTCCAGTCCTCCTCCACTGTCTCTTTCCTCTGGTCACGGATTCTGCCGGTCATCTCTGCCAGTCCCATAAATTCAGTCACCTTGGTCTGCCATTCTTCCAGAGTAGGTAATTCTTTAGTCTTCCAATACTTCGCCAAAAGGATTCTTGCTGCTGTTGTTGCGTACATAAAAAAGGTCCTATCTTTCTTTGGTACCAGTTGGCCGACCATGCCCAGGAGAAAAGCCTCCGGTTTCTTTACAAATGTCCACTTAAGGATTTTCTTAATTTCATTATAGATCATTTCCCAGTAGGCCTTAATCTTTGGGCAGGTCCACCAAAGGTGATAAAAGGTTCCTTCACATTCATTACACTTCCAGCAATTGTTATTGGGCAAATGATATATCTTTGCTAGCTTGACTGGGGTCATGTACCACCTATAGATCATTTTCATTAAGTTCTCTTTCAGGGCACTACATGCCGTAAATTTAATACCTGTGGTCCATAACTGCTCCCAGTCAGCAAACATAATATCATGGCCGATATCTTGTGCCCACTTAATCATGGCTGATTTAACCGTTTCATCTTGTGTGTTCCATTTTAGCAGCAGATTATACATTCTAGACAAATTCTTAGTATTGGGTTCTAGCAATTCTGTTTCTAACTTTGACCTCTCCTTCTGGAATCCTAGTTTTCTGTCCTGCTTAAAAGTTTCATTAATCTGGTAATAATGTAACCAATCTCGGACTTTAGGTTTCAATTTCTCAAAACTCTGTAGTTTCAACTTTTCACCATCATATTCTATAATTTCACAATATTTTGGCCAGTCTGTATCCATGTTCAATCTTTTTACCGCCTTAGCTTCCATTGGTGACAGCCACCTGGGGGTTTTACTTTCAAACAAATCTTTATATCGATTCCATACATTATACAATGCTTTCCTAATAATATGATTTTTAAAATTTCTATGTACCTTTACCTTGTCATACCATAAATATGCATGCCAACCAAAACTATTATCATAACCTTCCAAGTCCAGAATGTCTGTATTCTCAAGAAGTAGCCATGGTTTCAGCCAGCAAAAAGCTGCTGCTTCATAATAAAGTTTTAAGTCCGGCAGGGCAAAGCCCCCTCTATCCTTTGCGTCAGTCAAAATCTTAAATTTAATTCTGGGTTTTTTGCCCTGCCAGACAAATTTAGATATATCTTTCTGCCACTTCTTGAAACAGTCCATCTTATCTAAAATTTGCAATGTCTGGAACAAAAACAACAATCTCGGCAATACATTCATCTTAATTACAGCAATTCGGCCTAACAAGGAAAGTCTCAATCTTGACCATATATCAAAATCTTTCTTCACTTCAGCCCAGCATTTCTCATAGTTATCTTTAAATAGGTTCACATTCTTAGATGTTAAATTCACCCCCAGATATTTTACCTTTTTAGTAATTTCCAAACCAGTTTCTCTTTGAAAACTATCTTTTTCCTCCACCGTAAGATTTTTTCCCAACACCTTTGTCTTGTGTTTATTCAATTTAAAACCTGCTACCTGACCAAATATTTCAATAAGTTCCAGAACTCTTTTTGTGCTAGTTTCTGGCTGTTGTAATGTCAAAACTAGGTCATCTGCAAATGCTCTTAGCTTATAATGTTTAATTCCGACCTGTATACCTTTAACCAGCTGGTCTCTTCTAATCATATTAAGGAAAACCTCCAGTACCGATATAAACAATAGAGGGGAAATTGGGCATCCCTGTCGTGTCCCTTTCTCTATTGGAATTTCATCCATAACCATACCATTTACAATAAGTTTAGCCTTTTGCTCAGAATAAATTGCACTTATACCATTTTCAAAGTTCTTGCCTACCCCCATTCCTTGGAGATTCCTCTTCATAAAGCTCCAACAAATATTGTCAAAGGCTTTCTCTGCATCCACAAAAATCAAAACAGCTTTTCTATTTATATCAGTTTCCAAAAGTTCTAGAATATCTATAATATTCCTCACATTGTCTGACAATTGCCTGCCTGGTAGAAAGCCTGTTTGGTCCCTGTGAATCTCCTCTAACAAAACTTTTTTGAATCTTTTTGCTAGAATGTCTGCAAAAATTTTATAATCCACATTCAAAAGTGATATAGGGCGGTAATTCTTAACTTGATGTTTCTCAGTTTCTGTCTTTGGTATAAGTGAGATGAATGCTTCCTTCCACGATTCGGGAGCCTTTTTCCCCTCCAAAATTTGATTGCAGACTTCTTTCAGTGGTTGTATTAACCAATCCTTCAATACTTTATAATATCTCGCGGTTAGTCCATCTGGTCCTGGTGATTTTCCCAGCTTCATATCCTGGATGGCACTCTCTATTTCTTGATCTGTAATTTTCTCATTTAAACTCCTTCTGTTGTTTTCAGAGATTTTTGATAGTCCGTATTTTCCAATAAATTCTTCTATCTCCTGTTCATTTTTTGGCCCTTGTTTGTATAATTTCTTAAAGAAACTTTGAAAACAATTACTTATCTCATTTGGTTTATTAATAGACTTCCCATCTACTTCGAGTGATGTCACTGTATTCAATTTTTGTCTCTTTTTCAGTTGCCAAGACAGTAGCTTCCCACATTTATCTGCAGACTCAAAAGTCTTTTGTCTCATTTGTTTAATTTTCCATTCTATTTCCTGGTTCATCAATTCCATATATTGTGTTTGATAAAATTTTATTTCTCTTAATATCTCCTGGGATTTAGGCTTAGATCTCAGTTTCTTCTCCCCTTCTTTTATTAGATTCCAAATTTTCTCTTTCTTCTCATTCTGTTTTTTCCTCTTTATTGAATTCTGTTGTATTAGGAAGCCACGCATCACGGCTTTACTTGCGTCCCAAATGATTCTTTTTTCTGTGTCTGATCTCAAATTGATCTCGAAGTAGTCTTTAAGTGTTTTTTGGGCCTTTTTGCAAATTTCCTCATCTCCAAAGAGGGTGTCATTCATTCTCCATCTAAAGGTTCCAGCTGTTGTCAGTTTCATTTCCATCTTGACAGCATTGTGGTCAGAACAGGTCTTTGGGCAGATTTCTGTTTTTTTAACCTTTGATGCCAGATTACTAGAAATCCATATTTGATCAATTCTAGTCCATGTCATTTTTGCTTCAGAGAAGAAGGTCCCCTCCCTTTCCAGAGGGTTCCTAGTTCTCCAAATATCAATCAGATCCATAGTGTCAGTCAGGTCAAAAAAAGTCTTTGGTAGTCTTCCATCATTAGATATTGTTTGTCTTTGGGCCTTATCCATATTTGTAGAGACGACTCCATTCATGTCACCCATCATTATAATTTTAGAGTCCAAAAAGTCCATTAAAGTCTCATGCAACTTCTTAAAGAATTCAGCCTTCCCCTCATTTGGTGCATAAACTCCAACAATCAATATTTTTTCTCCATGAATTTGGATTTCCACTGCCAGGTATCTTCCTTGATCATCCTTAAAGATCAATTTTGGTTCAAATTTTTCCTTGACATAAATCACAACTCCTCTTTTCTTGACTCTATCTGATGATATAAATTCTTGTCCTAATCTCTTATTTGTTAAAAGTTTTCTATGTATCCTGGCAATGTGGGTTTCTTGTAAACAGATTACATCTAGATGTTCCTTCTTTAATAAATGAAATACTTGGCCCCTTTTTCGAGGGTGGTTCAAACCATTGCAGTTCCAACTGAAGAGTTGCAGAGACATTTTGGTTACTGGGTAGATCTTCCACCGACTGCACCCAGTTGTTGTTCCTCCTCGGTCGGTGCTCGGTTCAGTCCAAAAGATAGATTTGAGATGTCCGGTACTTCCTCCTCACTGACAGTTCCTTTCTGAAGATCCTCTTGATTTCTTTCCAAAAAGATCTCTTTATCCTGGTTTGTTTTTATTTTAATTTTCTTCCCTTTGTAGCTAAAGGACAGCCCTTGTGGAAATTCCCACCTGAATGGGATATTGTTCTTCTTAAGTAGATCAACTAGTTCTTTAAATTGAGATCTAACCTCCAAAAAATATTTAGGAATATCCTTGAAGATTTGAATCTGAGAATTTTTAATGACCAAGGCCTTCTGGAAGTGTAGGTTCAATATTTTGTCTCTTTGTTCCTTTAATCCTAAGGTAATTAAACAATCTCTTGGCTTCTTCCCTTGCTTCCTGCCAATCCGAAAGGCTGAAGTTATCATAAATTCATCTTCCTCTCCATCTAGCTCATCATTCCAGAAGTCTTGAAATTTATCTGTGAGAAATTCCCCAAGCTTGTCCTCTTCCTCTTCTGGAACCAGTCTTAATTTCAGATTCTTACTTTTCCTTTCCAGTTCTAGTAGGGCTAATGCTGAATCATGTTCATGTACTTTTTTTACAATAGGCGCAAACTTTCCTTTGGTTTCTTCAGCAGTGGACCTGGCACTCTCAGCTATTCTCCTTGTTTCCGTGGATTCTTGAACCAAACGGTTTATAGAATCTGTATTAGATGAAATTGTTGTTGTATTCAGGTCTAGTCTTGTTGTCAATTCCGTCAGTTTCTTAGAGTTCTCTGTAGACTGTTTGGTAAGTTCTGCAGATTGCTTAGTGAGTACTTCTAGTGACTGATTTATTTTAAGCAGGGCCTGTGTCATTGACTCCATTGATGCTGCTGTTATTTTTTCTTGTGCAGCTGCTGCTCCTGATAAGGAGCCTCTTTTTTGAGCTTGTTTTTGAGCCTGCTTTGTTTTACTTCTTGTTGAAATCTCTTCTGACGGGTTGCTCATAACTCAAGGTCATTCACACAGGAAAGTTGCAAGTGGAAAATCCCACTGGATACACTGTAATGTAACTAAAGCCCTCTAGAGGGGGAAATTGTAACCATCCAAAGGCACCCAGAACAAAGAAACAGAAAGTCCAAAGGCAAAAGTCCCATTAAAAGTCTTTAGTTTGTAGCACTTTACTGTTAAAATTGTAATCCACCAAAGTCCCGAGTATGTTTCAAAATAAGTCTTATTTTGTAGCCGCTGTCCTTTGACAGCTCACTTGACAGTTCCTTTTTTCAGGCGATCGCTGCTCCGGCAGCCTGGCCAGAAGTATCGGCAGCAGAGGTTTTTTATTCCTTATCCCTTTCTTTTGCAGGTTAAATTAATTCTGTTTCCTCCCCCCCTTCTCCTGCACAACAGGGGGGAGATCCTTTCGATGTCTGGTTTAATAAGAGTTAAAAGGAAAGTCCATTTAAACACAGCTTAGTCTTTTCATTGCTCCGTTAGTCATGCAGTTCCGGGAGGCTGACTTCCTTAATTTTGCCTTCCCGTTTTCAGCCAAATCTTCTAAATTTTTAAGTCCCGTTTTACTTTTGCGATCTTACTCACGGGTATTGTTGTTGCCAATCGTTGATTTCAGAAAGGAATCGGCGCTCTCCGTTAATGGCGACGCGGCTTCACTCCGTAAGCTGGGTAGCGATCCTCAGCACCGCGCTCACCCCGATGCCGCTCCGGAGCCTTTAAAAAGGCTCTTTCACGATGCCGGGGGGGCGCGAAGGTGCCCACCGAATCTCCTTGCTCACAGGCTTCAGCGCCTGTGATTTTAGGGGTCCCCCGCTTGCCGTAGCGGGTAAGACCCGAACTTACGGAGCAGTCCTGCCTCGGAGCTCGAGGCTAGGACCGCCATCAAACGCTGGCGCCGACCGGAAGTCCTGTATTTGTCATTTTAGGTGCTTGCAGGTCTTTATCAGTTTTTTGACTGCCAAATTACATCTTTTTAGGAGCCAGTTACAGGGCTAAAGTGGTGGCCACTTCCCCAGTGATGGAATCTACCCTATTTGAACCCTGAATACTGCATGGGAGATAACTATATGTCCGGTTTCCATACATGTGTTAATCATTGATTCTGGGCTATTACATTTAGGCTCCCTACACCTATTGGCACCTGAGCAGGAGCACTGACTCCCCGATCAACCTGCCCATTTTTTAAGGCAGGTGTAGGAAACCTGTGGCTCTTCAGATGTTGTTGGACTTCAGCATACATCAGCTTCAGCCAGCATGACCAGAGGTCAAGATGATGTACATTATGGTCCAGTAACACACAGAGGGTCACAGATACTCTATCTATGCTGTAAGATCATCTGCCAAGGTATGTCTCCATGTCTCTCACCCATCAGAGGCACAAAGATAATCTACAAGGGAGGAGACTTTCTCAGTCATGGTGCCCCAGATGTTCCCCTGGCACCAGCAGTGGTGTCATTTAGGTGCCAAGAAAGAACATTTTTTTACTTACCGTGCCTAGTTTAGTTGATTTGATTTAGTTGATTTAAATCAACTGAATTAGGATTTAGCTGATTTAATTGTGCAAGTTGTAGGCTGCAGTGATAGCCAATTTATCTGGGAGTGGAAGACATGCATAAGATTATATTGTGGGTCTGTTTTAAGAAGTTTTCTTGCTGCTCTCTCTCTCTCTCTCTCTCTCTCTCGTGTGTGCTTATGTTGCACACCTCTCAGAAATCTGATATTATGATGGACAGTTTTAAAATGGGTTTTTAAAAAGCAAACAAACAGTAAATACAATATAACCTATGGCATGCTATTCTTTTCTTTTCCATTATTGGCATTTCTTCTGCATCACTATCTGAGATAACTAGTACTGGTCTGAGCAGTAAAAAAGAAAGCAGGTCAGTTTTCTACATACATGGAAATAATTCCCTCCAGGCAGGCATATTCAGAAAGCTGTGAAATTTAAATCTTACTGTCATAGAAATATCCATCTAGACGCTCACCTCCTTTGTGTGAAAACATCTTTGTATTTCTTTTCTTTTTTTTAAATGGAACAGAATAATTCAACAATTTGTATTGCTGGTGAAAGTGCAGCTCCCCTCTAGGAAGGTGAGGAGAGGTGGGAAGACAGAGCATCTTTTTAAAACAAACAATCTATTTAACACCAAAAGATTCATTCGCAGCAGAAACCACTTTAGATATGAGAGTTGAAACAATGGCTCAGATCGCAAGACTGATCGTGATTATTAATTGCAGCTTTCCTTTCCCTCATGGAGCCCGGGGCAAATGCAAAACGCTGTTGCTTGTTTCATAATGATTGGATAATACAACACAAATTCTGTACCAGTTGTGCAGGTTGTCGGTGTGTTTCCAGACCCAATTCACGGCGATGGTTTTGACCTTTAAACTATTTGGGACCACAGTTCATGGACTGCCTAAAATACAAGCTTGTCCAAATATTTAGATCTGCCTCAGAGCCTCTGCTCATACATCAACTCAGCTGATGGGTACAAAAGATGGGTCTTTCTGGTGGTGGCCCCCTGACTGTGGAACTCCCTTCCCACCAAGGTTCTTATAGTCTGAACATTGCCAGGGTTACAGCTACAGCCTCTCTCATTTGGGCCACTTTCTCTTAAAGGCTGTTTTCTCAGAATTGGTTCTTTTAGTGTAGATGGTTCTGTTGGTTGGGTGGTGATTTATAATGATGATTGTAAACTGGTTCACCCGGCATGGGTTTTTAAACGATTGCCACCATTGTTTTATATGTGTACTGTGTTATGATTTTGTAAACTGCCCTGGGTGGGGTATGACACAAGTTACTTGACAAATAATTAACAGCACAACCTTAACCAGAAGTCCTATTAATTCAGTAGGGTTTGCTACTAGGAAAGTAGGGGCAGGCTCACAAACTTAGTGGGCAATTAATTACAGAACAGCCCAAACCTAAACTGGATTGAGGAAATTTAGAAAAGCAAATCTTGGGCTATCCTAACTGAGTTGAGATTCACCAAGGGCTATTCCAGCATAGCTCCATCATCCCAGCTCAGCATAACTTGTTGATGGCATTTTACCATTGTACTGTTGAGAGTGTATTAACTTATGGTCTCTGTGTGTGGTTTGGGGGCTGCACGGTCAGGGGAAAAACAATGCTGTCCAGGGTTGTAAAGACTGCAGAGAGAATAATTGGGGGCACTCTTCCCACCTTGGATCAAATCTATGCTACCAGGGGGTCATAAGAAAGCTGCAGAGATAGTGCACACCCCAGAAATGATCTCTTTCAGTTTCTGCCTTCTGGAAGAAGGCACAGGGTTATAAAGCCTAGGACTAGCCGCCTGAGAAACAGTTTCTATCCAAATGCGATTTTGGTTTTAAACACAGTGTAAGGTAGTCTCTATGGGAGTATATTGTATTTAATTATGGGGTATCAGAGTTTTTAGGGGGCTAACCAGGCTGGGATAGCTGGGATAGCAGGCTTGTTGGTTTTTGAATGTCTGATGTAGATTTTTTCAATTTCATTGTTCTGTATGGGACAATGATAATAAAGATTATTGTATTGTATCATATTGTAGCTTCCCCAACCCAGTTCAGGCAGGCATACACTGGCATAACACCCTCAACCCAGCTGAGATGGCGGGTTGGCGGGCAGAACTTACACTCAAAAATAGAACATAAGAAGAATCAGCTGGATCAGGCCAATGGCCCATCTAGTTGAGCATCCTATTCACACAGATCAGAAGCCTGTGGGAACCTTGCAAGCAGGACCTGAGCACAATAACTCTCTCCCTTCCAGTGATTTCCAGCAACTGGTATTCAGAAGCATTTCTGCCTCAGTTGGTGGAGGCATAGTACAGCCATTGTTGTGGCCAGTAGCCTTCAATAGCTTTCTCCTCCATGATTTGTTCTAATCCTCTTTTAAAGCCACCTTGATTGGCTGCCTCCTGTGAGAGGGAGCTCCATTGTTTACCTCTGCAGCAAGGGAAGACTTCCACTTACACCTATTCCAAACCTCTTTCAGTTTAGTCACATGCCAGGCTTCATTTTCCCTCTGCAAGGCTTGAACCAGCTCAGCCTAAACAGGAACAGGAGTAATTCGAACTGAATTAATTTAAGACAGGCATAGGCAAACTCAGCCCTCCACATGTTTTGAGACTACAATTCTCATCATCCCTGACCACTGGTCCTGTTAGCTAGGGATGATGGGAGTTGTAGTCCCAAAACATCTGGAGGGCCGAGTTTGCCTATGCCTGGTTTAAGACAACATAAGTTATGACAGATTCTTGTATTTAGGATTGCTCTGTAAACAACTAATTAGTTTCAGGCTCTATCTGGAACCTAAGCTACATTTTCTTCTCAGTAGATTCCAGACTCTTTTAATACTCAATGCTAGGAGGAATCAAGGACATTCCCCCTTTGAAATGTTGTGGGTAGCAGGTAGGAAATGAAGAAATTATTGTCTGTAAACTAAAATGAGAAACATTAATATTACTTCAGGCTGTTGGGTTTTAACCTTATTGGTAATTTGGTGTTCAATATTCCTAACTTTGATTATACAATACTGACTTTTTCTTTTCTTTAGATTAGAGGGCTAAAGTTGAAGCACTGCTTTCCTTTCAAACACTGCCAACAAAAGTGATTACAGACGTATTAATTATCCTTGGTTATGTAAATATTTGTGACATTGAGTTTGATATAACAAGGACGGGCATTAGAAGCCATTGAGATTCTTGCAACCTCGCTGTTAAAATGTAAATGTCTCTCATTCTGCAAAGGGGAAAATTAATTTTAGTGTTAGGCAAGCTCTCCTCGGCTAGACTGGGAATCACCTCAATACTGGTGAGTGTTCTGGTAAGTGTTCTGGGGCAAAGAGTATTTGTGTATTTTCCAAGATTTCTCTGCTAGGTTATAACGTTGGATGCATGCTGATGGTACAGATGCATTTTACACGGGCATTCTTGAATTTCGTCTACAATCACCCCACCCCCTTGTAATTTGGTTTACTGCCTTGCACCTACTCAATGCCAACAGCCACGGTGGAAAATGACTTGGAAATTTGATTGCCTCTTGCTACACAAACACACCTAGGAATAAGAGAGGGTTCCAGTTCTGGAATTGGAATGTTACTCCTGAAATGTTCTCAAGAACATTCAAGAAAACTGATGGATCCAAACACAGAAAATACTTACCAAGCATAAGAGCATCTTGGTTGGGTTGCCTGATCTCATAGTTCACAACATTCTACAAAAGTATAATTGAGAGAAAGCAGTTAGCACTGTGGGTTAAACCACAGAGCCTAGGACTTGCCAATCAGAAGGTCGGCGGTTTGAATCCCCGCAATGGGGTAAACTCTCATTGCTTGGTCCCTGTTCCTGCCAACCTAGCAGTTTGAAAGCACGTCAAAGTGCAAGTAGATAAATAGGTACAGCTCTGGCGAGAAGGTAAATGGCGTTTCCGTGTGGTGCTCTGGTTTTCCAGAAGCGGCTTAGCCATGCTGGCCACATGACCCAGAAGCTGTTTGCGGACAAACGCCGGCTTCCTCGGCCTGAAAGCGAAATGAGCGCCACAACCCCAGAGTCGGTCACGACTGGACCTAATGGTCAGGGGTCCCTTTACCTTCACCTTTAGTTAAAAATACTTTTTTTGGGGGGGGGACAGATGGACTATGATTTGACTTCAAATTAGTTGGTCTCAGGGATGCTGGACACCACCTATCCATGTACACTTGATTTAAATTGCCACGCATCCTTGTACTTACCTAGGATGCTTATCTGTCCTCCCCTCGATGCTTTTCATCTTCTCCTTCTCTGTCACTTATTTTAAATTTCTTACCAGCTCAGGATCAATACTGTCAAGTCAAGGTTCCTGTGTTAGGACCTGTTTGGAAACAACAACACAGAGAAGGAAGAACTTGTCAAGTGCAAGGATGTTGCACCAGATAATACTCTTGGAGATACCTTTCAAATTTCGTTTTTCTCATGAATGTTCTCCTAAATGGCAAGAGCTCATAAAAAGTGTGGTGTGTATGTGTAATTTCATGCAATGCTTTCCTGTTTGCTCTGAATAAACAGTAGCAAATGTTCCTGATTTGCTGGACAGAGAGATCAATTAGTCAGCTGCATGAGACAGCTGGTACACAATGTTCCAATCATAGGAGTTTCCACATATATATATATTTAATTTAATTTCCCAATACAGCAGAGAGTGAAGTTATGGATCGGATTTTGCTGTTGCAACTGGCTTGTTTGTTTTTCCAAGCCTTCGTTAGATGCTTCCTCGTAAATTGCATTGCCGTGTTACGGTATCTCATTATCCTTTATTAACAGAACACTGCTAAATAAATGTTGGGATTATGCAGCACACGCAGCATGCAGAATGAGGCAGCATATTGGGGGGATGTGTTTATCCTAGATTTACAGCAGCAAAGTCTAAGAAATATTACATGTTCCAAAATTACTGCCAATTTTTTTCTGGCCGCTGTACTGCAATTCGAAGCTATGCCCCTGTTTAGGACATAAGTTAACAGGAAGCAGCAGCATTTAACAGACAGCCCAGCTATGAAATGGTTGATCACAAGTGGATGCCCCTGTGCCAATTCGATCCCATTAAAAGCAATGGCCACAATCCACATAGTTTGGCATAATTACTTGCCAATCCATGGTGCAGCTACTACGGTTATGGCTACTCGATGACTTGTCCCAGCTTAAGCAGTTGGGATCCTATGCTCTGCCTCAGCAATAGTGTCAAAGGCACAATATAAGCATGCAGAAAGGGGAAAGGAGGTAAAACAGCAGCAGCACATTGGGGAATGAGTCAAAGCTCAGTAGCAGACCATCTCCCTTGCATGCAGAACGTCCCAGGTTCAATCCCCAGCATCGCCAGGTAGGACGGGGAATGTCCCTCATCTGCCACTTTGGAGAGCTGCTGTACAGAATACTGAGCTAGATGGGGAAATGCCCCAACTCATTACAAGGAAGCTTCCAGTGTTCCTGTGTTATGGCCACTTGTACAGGTTGTGGCATTTGCCCGTTCATTTGAAAATGTCTGTACAGGGGGAGAGAAAGGGTTAATAGGTAGACTAATAGAAAAGCCAGAGGCGGAGCCTACCTGTTTATAAAAGGGCTTAGCCCGAGCTTTAGTTAGTTGGTTGGTTGGTTGGTTGGTTGGTTGGTTGGTTGGTTGGGAAAAGGCAGTTGGGAAAGCAGTTGGCAGACAGATGGAAATAGAGAGACAGTTAGTGCAGTTGGTTCTTGTGTGAGGGGAGGTAGAAGAGTTAGAGACAGAATAAAATAAGACTAAGAGGGTAAAGGGTAACAGCGTTTCAAATGCATTTAAAGTTTATTTGTAATTGCAATAAACTTGTTGTTGTTTAGTCGTTTAGTCGTGTCCGACTCTTTGTGACCCCATGGACCTGATCATGCCAGGCACTCCTGTCTTCCACTGCCTCCTGCAGTTTGGTCAGACTCATGCTGGTAGCTTCGAGAACACTGTCCAACCATCTCGTCCTCTGTCGTCCCCTTCTCCTTGTGCCCTCCATCTTTCCCAGCATCAGGGTCTTTTCCAGGGAGTCTTCTCTTCTCATGAGGTGGCCAAAGTATTGGAGCCTCAGCTACAATCTTCATTGTTAACTTATGAACCTGACTGAGACTAAGTGATTTACCGGGGAGGACCTGGTTGGTGGCAGTGGATTAGCGGTGTATGGGTGTATGACCGGGGGTCCGTATGAATGCCACACAGGCCAACACCCAACAGCTATTACACAGAGAGGAAGGTGGATAACACTGTGTTTGACAATATTTTGGGTTCTTTTGAATATTCCACACTTGCAATGCACATTCTTTCAATACACTGCCTACATGCAGTGCACTGTACTGACTGAGCACAAATTCTGAAAAAGCTGCTCTTTTGTTCTAATAATGAGGATATCTGAAAGTGACCTCCAACTGACGTTTAAGAGGTTAGCCACAGACCAGAGTTCTATCAAGGATTTCAGCCAAAAGGTTTCCAAGCAGGGCATGTACCTGCCTGCCTGTAAAGGTTGTGCCCAGGTGGGCGAAAAGATAGGAGCCCATGCAGGTACCGAGAGACACTGGAGGCACCTGCTTCTTTTATCTTCTCTGTATGCTAATGCTGCTGTAGGTGCTAATGGATGCTTTCTTAGAACACTTTCATGCATTTCTATAGCACAAGTGCCAATCAAGGTTGATTCTTTCTTTACAGAAATAGATAAAAGTACACCCAAGCTGTAGCACTGACATGTTTAGAAGTGCCAAACAGGGATAAAATCTGCTCTGATTTTCTTTAGCCTACAGTAGCTTTCACCAAGCTGGAGCCCTCCAGATGTTTTGTACTAAGACTTTGTGCAGTAGTTTTGGGAAGGCTGGCCTACAGAATTCATTGTCGTTCAAATACAAGCAAATCAATGTTAGCACTCTTCTCTCTCTTGCATGTAGAAGATCCCCAGATCAATTCCTTGCAATTCCCAAGTCTCGGGATGATGAAACATCTCTGATTAAGATGTTGGAGTTACTTCCTGATGGCCTAGACAGCACAACTGGGGGCAGCCATAGAAAACGTCCCTCCAGTCATCTCAGCTAACCTAGCACCCATCAATGGTGGGATACAGAGAAGGGCCTCTCCATCGGATCTTAGGGTGTGGGCAGGATGATATGGGAGGGAGGTAGTCCTTTAGGAACCATGAACCAAAACTGTTAAGGACTAACACTAAACCTATCGATCAAGAGATCTATGATATTTCAGAACAGCCTGAAGTACATTTTACGGAAAACACATGGCCCCCATGAAGTGGTTGGGAGGCCTGCTTAGCCTCTTATCAGAGCTGTGCAAGAAGAAGAAGAAGAGGAGGAGGAGGAGGAGGAGGAGGAGGAGTTTGGATTTGATATCCTGCTTTATCACTACCCTAAGGAGTCTCAAAGTGGCTAACATTCTCCTTTCCCTTCCTCCCCCACAACAAACACTCTGTGAGGTGAGTGAGGCTGAGAGACTTCAGAGAAGTGTGACTAGCCCAAGGTAGCAGCTGCATGTGGAGGAGCGGGGAAGCAAACCTGGTTCACCAGATTATGAGTCCACCACTCTTAACCACTACACCACACTGGCAAACAAGGAGTGCAGACTGGAACACACCCAGTGCTCCTCTGTGGCTGAGCATCATTGCAGATAACTTGGTGGCAGTACATCTGCAGAAGATTTCCAGTTAAATCCCCGGGATCTCCAGGTAAGGCTTTTATGTCCCATGTCTGATACCCCAGAGAGCTAGTACAGCTAATACTGAGCTAGATAGAAACATGGTATAGCCCAGTAGATGACAGCTTGCTAAGTTTCTGTGCTACCTTAACTTGCAGACCAGCCCCACTAGGCTGGTGGAGAAGCTCCACGCTATCTCAGCTCCAGAGTTGAAAGACCAGGCTGAAAGCTCTGCCCCCTCCCCCATAGATTGTCAAGCCAAATGGGGGTCAGTACAGTTTGTGCTTTTGCTCAAGCTCTGCCGTCAACAGGTTTGTGTCTCTCTCATGACATCATTTTATCTCATTATTATTGGCTGTAGCCATAACAACAGGGAGGAAAAATGTGGCAAGTTAAAGATAGATGCTAATTATATAAATGAAACATTTCAACAGGTGCTTTATATAGCCACCATCAAGCTTTATAATAAAAGCTTGACGTTAAAAAAAGAACTCAAAGAATTAAGAGCAGAAAGAAAATAGCCAATCACAGTGTTCCAGAATTGTGTCATGTAGTGCTACATGTTGTATAACAGTTTTCATCCTTCAGGCTGCACAAACTTCTGCTCAAAGTTAAGAAAATCATTACATTTAATAAGCTTCACATTTCTCGTGCAATTTACTTTGACTACTTCATAGAAGGGCCACTGGCCCTTGGCTCAATGTTATGTGATAGTTGGCCTAATATGGATGGCAAGGAGGAAAGATGATGCGGGTGGGTAGGGAGATGGGATAGTCAGGATGTCCATTCTCTCCAGTAGCTTCAGAACAAAGACTCACTGCACCCAAGATGGAAACTTACAGATTAGTGTATGCATATACTTGTAACACTCTATCTTTCATGTGATTTAAATACCTTGTGAATGAGCCACAAAGATATGAATGAACCCCACTTAAGGAGGTTAGGCCCCACTGTTAGGCTCTCTACTCAGCTTAAATGGAAATTTCTATGCCATGCTTCACAGCAGTGCTTTTTTCTTCTCCCAGGGGGTACTCAAGGACATGCAGTACTGGCACCTCTCTCTTTTTGCTGTTAAAAAGTGTGGCACTTACTGTAACAACTTCAAAGTGAGTACCAGCACCTCTCGTTTTTGTTTTTTTTTTTTTAAATATTTTTTTATTCATTTTTCATACACATACAAAAGAAAAAACAAACAAAACACAAGACAAAAGCTTTCAGTCATATATACATATATACATAATATTCGAGTTTCTACATTTCTTCTCATTTTGGACTTCCTTCAGCGATGTTGGCATTCATTCATATTTTAATCTTAGAATCACATCCCATCTTTTCATATTGTCATTCGTACCTCCTTTTTTACATTATTTCAGTTGAACAATACTTGTTAACTCTTTACAAAGCCTCTTTAAATGCCACTAACGTTGTATTAACTGAACATTTATTCTCCAGATAACTTACGAATTTACCCCAGTCTTCAATAAAATTTTGATCTTTTAAATATCTAACTTTCCCTGTTAGTTTGTCCAACTCAGCATATTCTGTTAATTTTACTCTCCACTCTGCCACCGTTGGCATTTCTTCCTGTTTCCATCTCTGAGCAAGCACGGTTCTAGCCGCCGTGACCGCGTACAGAAAAATTTTGAAATCCTTTCTCCTAATATCTTTTCCCAGGATACAGAGTAAGAAGGCCTCTGGTTTTTTAACAAAGGTATAACCTAACATCTTTTTCAGTTCGTTATACACTTCCTCCCAGAAACTTTTAACTTTCTTACATTCCCACCATAGATGGTAAAATGTCCCTTCCTTCTGTTTGCATTTCCAGCACTTGTTGTCTGCCCCATACATCTTTGCCAATTTTACGGGTGTCAGATACCACCTGTACTGCATCTTCATCACATTTTCCCTGAGCAACATACAGGCTGTAAATTTTATATTCACTTTCCAGAGTTTTTCCCAGTCTTCCATTTGAATGTTATACCCCAAATCCCTCGCCCACTGTACCATCACTGACTTCACCTCCTCATCCTTAGTGTGCCACTCCAGAAGTATTTTGTACATTTTTGAGAGGTTTTTCTGTTCACTGTTTATAATCTCTTTTTGAAATATTGACTCTTTTTCTTCATAACCCCTCTCCTTCACCTCTACTTTAAACATCTCATTTATCTGAAAATAATGGAGCCACCCCTGTGTGAGCGTTTTAACCTGTTCGTATGGTTTAATTTTCCACTTCCCACCTTCGTTTATAACCATTTCTCCATACTTCCCCCATTTTTCTTCCATATTAACTTTCTTAACACCCATTAGCTCCTGGGGAGAAAGCCAGTGTGGTATTCTTGGTTCTAATATATCCTTATATCTATCCCAAACCTCTATTAGTGGGCCCTTAAAAATATGACTGGTAAACCCTTTATGCACCCTTTTCTTGTCCTTCCATAGATACGCATGCCACCCAAATTTGTTGTTGTACCCCTCGAGATCCAATAACTCTCTATTTTCCAGCCTAACCCAATCTTTCACCCAACATAAACATGTCGCCTCATAGTAAAATCTCATGTCGGGTAGAGCGAAGCCCCCTCTCTCTGTAGCATCCGTCAACAACTTAAATTTAATTCTGGGCTTCTTCCCTTCCCAGACATATCTAGAGATGGCTTTTTGCCATTCTTTAAAAATTTTTGTTCCTTTTAATATGGGTAGGGTTTGAAACAGAAATAACAACTTGGGTAGCAGCATCATTTTGACCATCGATATTCTCCCCCAAAATGATAATTTCAGCCTGGACCAGACCTCTAGATCTTTTTTGATTTTATTCCAAGTCGGGACGTAATTATTTTGATATAAGTCTATATTTTTGTTAGTAATCCAGATTCCTAAATACTTTACCTTTTTAACGATTTCTATTCCAGTTTGTTGTTGCACTGATTCAATCTTGTCCTGATCCAAGTTTTTAACAATCATTTTTGTCTTACTCTTATTCAGTTTAAATCCTGCCAGTTTCCCGAATTCCTCCGTTTCATCCAGAATTGCCCTTATACTTTCTATAGGTTCTTCCACCGTAAAAACCACATCATCTGCATAAGCCTTGACTTTATACTCATTTGATCCTAACATTATCCCTTTAATTTGTTTATTTTGCCTTATCGCATTCAACAGCACTTCCAGGACCACTATAAAGAGCAGCGGTGAGAGCGGACAGCCCTGCCTCGTTCCCTTACCAATTTTTATGTCCTCAGTGGTAACTCCATTGATTATCAATCTTGCCTTCTGCTCCGTGTAAATTGCTCCTATACCATTTAAGAACTCCTGTCCCACCTCCATTACTTCCAAATTTTTAAGCATGAAGTCCCAGATCACATTATCAAAAGCTTTCTCCGCGTCTATGAAAATTAAGCTAGCTTAATTTTAGCACCTCTCGTTTTTGGTTAAAAAGTGTGACGCTTACTGTAACAACCTCATGGTGAGGACTGGCACCTATTTTTCTAGAAAAAAGCACAGCTTCACAATATACATACAAACACATTATAGGGTTATTTCCCATTTCAATATACAATTAAACAATTATACTTAACAAGTATTTCTTCCAAAGAAAACACAATGACTTCAGCAGAGATATCACTCACAGCTCAACATTCAGTTAACAGAGACCAAAAAAGGTAACTGAGTTGAATAGGATCCAAACTGCAGCAGTCTGATTGGTCCTAGAACAATAGGATCCAAAAGGCAGCAGTCTGATTGGTCCTAGAACAATAGGATTCAGAATGCAGCAGTATGATTGGTCCTAGAACAATGCAGCAGTATGATTGGTTGGCAGGAACTACCCAATCATGCTCCAGATAGAAGTGAATCCACAACTTGATTGGCTTACAGTAGAATTCCGGAATTAGCCAATCATGTGCAGCCCATTGTGTAAATAATGTATATAAAGCAGATACCTTGAGGGGACATTCATTCTTCCTCCTCACCACTATGAGCTGAATAAAGAGCATGAAATCACTTTGTGACTCTGAGTATATTTCAGTAACACTGACATCTTGTATATCCAAAGCTAAACTAGATGGCTTCTGAAAAGCAGACAACAGCTGGCGTTCTTTTTATGTACAGTCACAAGTGAAAAACTTCCATATATGCTCATTTGTAGGTTTCAGGAGTCCAGACAAATGTGTTGTATAGCTCAGAAGCTATTCTTTAAGCCACACACATAACTTTGACATGAACATGCAGCTCACACAATGCTGTGGGTAAAAATGGCATATTATGGTATAAAACTAGGGCAAGTAAACATTTTTTCTTTTGAAACCAGCATCTTTTAAAACAGAATGAATCTCCAGAGTGTTCACAGATGATTACAGAATGAAGAAATTCTCCCTCTTTCCTATTGTAAAACCACAGTTCCAGTCTCCTGATTTCTTTCATACAACAGTGCTGACTCTAGGGAATCATGAGATTGAAAGGGGAAGAAATTGGCCATTGGGAGTCCTAGAAGAACTTTTGTGCTTATGGGTAAATTCTGCCCCTTAGAAAATAATCCTTGAAACACACACACACAGTCCACCAAACCTCATACCATGCAAATGAGGCTGTGAAATAGAGAGGACATTTTGTCTCAGCACAGAACACATTACCACAGAACAGGTGTAAAATGTCTGCCAGTGATTACTCACTGAAATACAGGGAACAAATGATGGGTGTGTTTGTGCTGAGCCTTCTCTTCAGGGTTAGCCCAATACATTTTACGGCCAGAAGTGAAATACAAGATGGCACCTCCATCCACCACGGATAAATAATGTAGAAAATACCTGGACTAGCAGTTGAATCTTACCTCAACACAGGTGATGCAGCTGCATCTTCCCCTGTACCCAAGAACAACCAGCTGTGGTGATGATGATATTTATATACTACTCAGTGTCAAAACAGGTTTCTAAGTGGTTTATAGCGTTTAAAAACCAGCTCCACAAATATTGAAGTATCAACACCCATAACTGAAATAGACAATAAACAATCCCGTTGAAACATTAAAAAAACAAACAACCGTAATTAGAATAGAAAATTAAATAATCCCATTAAAACAACTAGTTTAGAAGGTGCACGCAGCACAGCTCTGCCCTCTTGTTCCTGCTCCATGACTTCTGTTCTCTTCCACCTGAGGCAGCCACCACCATCTGCCTAATGGTAGGGCTGGCCCTGCTTAAGGCATATAGGAGCAGGGGGTTCCTTCTGCCAACAACTTAATGGCTTCCTGCATACAGTTTGTGAAGGGCTTGGAAGGGAGGAGAGTTTTCCTAGAAAGGAAGGGTGGCAGAAATGCTTAACGCAGCACAACAACCCTGGAAGATGTTGTTCCATTAAAGCAGGGGCCAGCAAACTTTTTCAGCAGGGGACCTGTCCACTGTCCCTCAGTTCTTGTGGGGGGCTGGACTATATTTTTTTGGGGGGTGAACAAATTCCTGTACCCCACAAATAACCCAGAGATGCATTTTAAATAAAAGCACACATTCTACTCATGTAAAAACACGCTGATTCCTGGACCGTCTGCGGACTGGATTTAGAAGGCGATTGGGCCGGATCTGGCCCCCAGGCCTTAGTTTGCCTACCCATGCATTAAAGGGCTGCAGAGAAGGTAAATAAATGACTCTCCTCAAACAAGAATTAGCCATCACTGCTGTGAGCCACACAAGGAAGTTGTAGCTGGGTTTTTGTTTACATTGACCCTTCTAGTGGTCCAACAAATAAGTAAATAAAATGAACATTTATGTCGTGGAGGAATTTAACCCCCAATCTTTAAACCAGCAAAGTGGTGTTGTTTTAATATGGCACACTCAGAACCACGTGGGGTGATGTGGAAGGAGGCATGGAGAGGATGGATATATCATTACAGTAACTACTCTGCCCTCTACTGCCTAACTGATGCCTTTGTGCATGGCTTTTTCTTGCAATTCCGTAATAAAACTGGCCCAACCATATTTTACTCAATGCCTTTACATACAGCATGGCTTTGTATGTTCCGGCACTCAAGTTCTGCTTTCAGTTGAATGGTTCACTCCTACAATAATGTGAAATAGGGACATAGGAAGCTGCCTGTTCACACCATTGTTCCTTCTAACTCAGGTATTGTCTACACGGACGCAGGTGGCGCTGTAGTCTAAACCACTGAGCCTCTTGGGCTTGCTGATCAGAAGGTTGGTGGTTCAAACCCCCGTGACAGGGTGAGCTCCCGTTGCTCTGTCCCAGCTCCTGCCAACCTAGCAGTTCAAAAGCACACCAGTGCAAGTAGACAAATAGGTACCACTGTGGCGGGAAGGTAAACAGCATTTCTGTGTGATCTGGCTTCCGTTACGGTGTTCCGTTGTGCCAGAAGCGATCTGTGGACAAATGCCGACTCCTTCGGCCTGAAAGCGAGATGAGTGCCACAACCCCATAGTTGCCTTGGACTGGACTTAACCATCCAGGGGTCCTTTACATTTACACGGACTAGCAACTGGCAAGAGTTTCAGGATGGGTTTTCTTCCAGTGATACCTGGAGATGCCAGGTACTGAACCTGGGACCTTCTGCATGCAAGGCAGATTCTCTACCACTTAGCCATGGCCCTTCCCCACTGATATTGGAGAAAGGTATGTCTCAAGGTTTGTGTTTTGCCTGAGAAGCATTTCAATGAGAAATTTAGATTATCCACTGCTTTCTGCAAGCATTGCAATGGACATGCCAATTTAAAACGTTGGTGTGATGTAGTACAATAGTTCTCAGTGGATGGGAAATGGCACTACCTAGCTAAGGGACTGTATTTTGATTCAGTATAGTTTATGGAATATTGAACCCATTGAGGTTAAATTGACTCTAGGGCTTGTTTTGATGTCTAAATGTGCTTTGCTGCCCTGGAGTGGCATCCTGTAAATGTGTGCACTTGTAAGGCAAACGCGATCCCAGAGAATTACCTTTCTCTAACATTATCAGTGGGAGAAAATTCCCTTTGGGGGTTCAGTGAGGAGTCTTAAACCAGGTTCCCAGTTTGTCAGACTTTTATTCAGTGCTGCATTGCAGGACAGAGTCCAAAAGAGTATGTGAGAGCATTCCATTAACACACACTCTTTATAGGAAAAAAAAAATGCATCGTCTTGTCTGTTTCATCTTCTAACCAACCACCTTCCATCTCCTAAGCACCCCACCCTCTCCCCATCCCAACTACAGTGGTACCTCAGGTTACAGACGCTTCAGGTTTCAGACTCTGCTAACCCAGAAATAGTACTCAGGTTAAGAACTTTGCTTCAGGATGAGAACAGAAATCATGCAGCAGCGGCGCGGCATCAGTGGGAGGCCCCATTAGCTAAAGTGGTGCTTCAGGTTGAGAACAGTTTCAGGTTGGACTTCCGGGTTGGCGCCATCGATTAATGGCGGATTCCCTCCGAGCTCCGGAGGGAATCGGCTCTGCAGAGACTGGGTCTTGCCGCTGCGGCGACGCGGGGACCCTTAAAATCACAGGCGCGGAAGCCTGTGAGCATAGTGACTCGGCGGGCACCATTTGCACCCCCCAAACTGCGAAGGAGCCTTTTTAAAGGCTCCAGAACGGGGACGGGGTGCGGCGCGGTGCTGAGAGTACTCCTTCTTCTTCGGAGTGAAGCCGGAAGCCATTATCGGAGAGCGCTGACTTTTTCCTTGGAACAATCGGACTCTAAAACATCAACCAGTGAGTAATACGGAAATTCGAACTTTAAAGAAAAATTTGTTGGATCAGGAATGAGCGGGGAAGGGTTAAAAAGGAAGTCCACCCCCCCTCTTTGTAAACAATTTAAAGCAAAGGACCTGTTAGCTAAGGTCGAGAGAATTTTTTATTTCTTTTTAGTAAAAGATTTTAACTTCACGGTTTTGACATTACAATAATTTTCACTGGAGGATAAAAGATCAATTTTGGAAGCTGAAGTTTCACACACACACCCCTGGACCCGGGAGCGTTCTGCGAGAGAGCCTGTTGATGAAATACTGAAGAGTTTGACAGCTGTCAAGTTAGCTGTCAAGACGTGAAAAGAGAACCTTGTTTTTGTTGCTTCTGCTGGTTACATTGGTTATAATCTGTTGAAAATAAGGAAGGGCTGATACAAAATAACTTGACTTTTGGACTTGAGCTGAAAGAAATATTAAGGAACTAAAATCCCCCTAGAGGGGTTTAGTGACATTACAGGAATGGCTGGAGGAGGGAAAATCCAAGCTGAATTAAACAGAACATTTGTTCTCTTGGGAAAGTTACAAGGCCAAATCGATGTTTTGGCTACAAACGTTACAACTCTGGACTTGACAGTAAATAACATTGTTGAATCTGATAAGGATTTGAAACAGGAAGCCTATTCAACTGAACAAATAGAGAAAATTGAGAGCTTTGACAATATGGAGCAGGAGACATATGTTGCTCCTGAAGAAAAGGAAGGAGGAGCTGAAATTTTGCAGATGCTAAAGGAGAGTTGCAATTTGAGGCCTGACATGATGACAAAAAAGGAAAATAAAAATCTGATGTGGAAAGCCTGGCCTGAATTGGAGAGTGGAGCACTGAGAGATCTCCTTATGTGGAGATCTGAAGACCGAAGGATTATAAATTTGATTAAGGTGGAAGTTGGAGCTTGGGGGACATTTGGACTTGAAAGGAGTACAAAACAAGATTTGAAGTACCCCATAGGCTTTACTATTAAATATGGAGGTCTGGCTGGTAGAAACAGGATCCCGTTGGGCCGGAGCCTCTTCGAGATTTGGAGTTTAACATTAAGGACTATCAAAAAGACCGGCAGAGAGGAACTGAGAGAAAATTGAGAGCCTCGGACGTGAGATCTCCAGGCTAAACAGTATATTGAGACTGATGGATTTTTGTTGGGGACTGAAACCGGGAAAAGGGTGGGTGGAGTTTGGGAATCCAAAGGGTATACAAATATAGTTTGTTCTGTTTTTAATTTGTTTTGCTATTGGTATGGAAATTGGGAAAATCGTGGAAGGGAAATTTTGCTCGACTTTAGGAAAAACGTTTAAGAAAAAATAATGAGGTATAAATATTGATGTGTAAATTTGGATAGGTTAAAACTGGTTTTTAAAAATGGTCTAAATTAATTGAAAATAAGGTTTGTAAACATAAATTGAGGATGGAAGAAAGAAGAAAAGTAAAATAATAACAGGTTAGAATAAATTATTAAGTCAAAATGGAGAAATAAGTTAAGGACTTGCTGAGCTAATAACTTAAATTGGAATACAAGAAGGGGAGGTGTGAGGAGGTCTGAGAAACAAGTTAAAAGAAAATAAGTATTTGAATTTTTATGTGTTTTTGTTTTTAAGTTTTTGTTTTTTGTATTTTTGTTATTTTTTGTTTACTTTTGTTTTTGATTTTATATGTATTTTGAAAATCTAATAAATATTTATTTTTTTTAAAAAAGAGAACAGTTTCAGGTGAAGAACGGACCTCCGGAACGAATTAAGTTCTTAACCCGAGGTACCACTGTATTGACCTTGAAAACACTTATTCAACCCACGTTTGTTGCTGCCCATGCAGATGTCTCCTTGCATCTTAACCGAACCTGTTTTTCATTCTAGCAGTCACTGAGGCTCCTCCTAAACTGGTTCTTGCCGGTTTTGTGGCCAGGCTGCACTCTTATAGGGGAGTTTGGGTTTTTTTGGTGTGTGTGTGTTTTTTTTAAAGTTTAATGTTTTGTTATGTTTTTATATATGTTGGAAGCGGCCCAGAGTGGCTGGGGCAACCAAGTCAGATGGCTGCAGTATAAATAATAAAATTATTATTATGGAATAGGGCATCCCTATTTTCAACAGGTAAATATTGGTGGGTACATGCAATGACAGTGGCCTCGCTAATACTGGATTTTGCAGAATTTACGCTTCGTTGGCGAAGGGCTTTGACTCAGTGATAGAGCATCTGCTGAGCATTCAGAATCATAGAATCATAGAGTTGGAAGAGACCACCAAGGGCCATCGAGTCCAACCCCCTGCCAAGCAGGAAACACCATCAGAGCACTCCTGACATATGGTTGTCAAGACTCTGCTTAAAGACCTCCAAAGAAGGAGACTCCACCACACTTCTTGGCAGCAAATTCCACTGTCGAACAGCTCTTACTGTCAGGAAGTTCTTCCTAATGTTTAGGTGGAATCTTCTTTCTTGTAGTTTGGATCCATTGCTCCGTGTCCGCTTCTCTGGAGCAGCAGAAAACAACCTTTCTCCCTCCTCTATGTGACATCCTTTTATATATTTGAACATGGCTATCATATCACTCCTTAACCTCCTCTTCTCCAGGCTAAACATGCCCAGCTCCCTTAGCTGTTCCTCGTAAGGCATCGTTTCCAGGCCTTTGACCATTTTGGTTGCCCTCCTCTGGACACGTTCCAGTTTGTCAGTGTCCTTCTTGAACTTTGGTGCCCAGAACTGGACACAGTACTCCAGGTGAGGTCTGACCAGAGCAGAATACAGTGGCACTATTACTTCCCTTGATCTAGATGCTATACTCCTATTGATGCAGCCAATAGAACATTGAACATTCCTGGTTCAATCTTGCACATCTCTAGGTAGGGCCCGGAAGAATTCCTGCCTGAAACCCTGTTTCCAGTAAGTGTTGTCAATACTGAGCTAATACTTCATATGTTCCTATCATATGTCTTTGAATTAGAGACAGAGCTTCCACTGCAAAGCTTAGGATTTCTAGGGAAGCATGGCCCATCTTAGAAATTTACCCCAGATATGTTTTTTGAATTATGGGTAAAGCCAGATGTGTTCCTGTCTATAAAATGCAGTCCATAACTAATTACCATCTCAGACGTATGTTGAAGTTGTTCCAAGTCAACATTTACAGGATGCCTCTCCAGGGGAGCATAACATATGAACTAGTTCTTGAGCCAATTTAATCTCAATGGGTTCAATAGCCCATAAATTACCATGAATCAAAATACGCTACCTTAGCTAGGGAGTACCATTTCACAACACATCCTCCAAGAGCTATAGTACTACATTACACCAACATTTCAGATCGGTGTGTTCAGCGCAATGCTGACATAAAGCAGCAAAGAATCTAAACTTCTCACTGAAGCAGCTGTGTCCATTAGCATTCCTGCCAATTGTTTTAGGGGAAAGATTGCTGAAATAGAAACAAAGGCGGTTTGATCCGGAAAGCTTCCTCTAACAATCATCATGATGGGCATCAAAGTGTTGTGTCGATTTGAGAGGCATATAATTCAATGCAATTTTAGAAGTGAGCATACAGTTCAAGAAAATCAGAAGTAACCGGGAGGAAGCTGTATTTGGAAATTTCAGTTAGAACCTGGAGAAAGGAGGAAGTGGAAAGAAACATCCAGGCATTATTTTTTTTTATGTATGCCAAACAATAAATAGCATAAGTCTTGCAGAATCAAACAGTGGCCAACCAGTGGTCCACGAGCAGGACTTGAATGAAATAGACCCCTTTCACTGTTGTTCTCCAAAGACTGGTAATTCAGAGGTGTTATGTACTGAAGTTCTCACCCTGGGCCAGCAGGGGGATACTGTAGATAGTTATGCAAATAAGGGATCGAAAGTGATGTTCAGTGATTGGATAGTTTTAGAAAATTGTTACAGTTACGTTGCACTGGAGCTCTATATAAGCAGGCAGACTGAACCCTTCAGTTCAGTTCTGTCCTGGCCTGTGAATAAACAAGAGCTGTTTGAAGAATTACTTTAAAGACAGTAGAGGCACAACATATCTATCATGGCTTGTTGTCCTTATCTTCCATGAGTGTCTCTAGTACTCTTTTCAAGCCATCCAGTCTGGCAGCCATCTCTACAACACCTCACATATACCTACCATGAGCCTACAGTCGCCACCAGTTACCCTTCTCAATGCAGCTCTCCTAAGGGAAGTGCAGAAGGCAGCAACGAAAGAACGGGTCTTTCCGTTAGTGGCTCCCCAAGTATGCAAAGCTCTCTCCAAGGAGACATTGTCAGTGTTTAGGCCCTAAGCTAAGGCATTCTTGTTTGCATAAACTTGTGGCTTTTAATTTAGATCATATTTCTGTATTTACTGTATAGCCTGCTCATCTTTTAGTGAGGTGGAACGCAAGTCACATTTTTTATTCTTGCTGCTGGGTGAACACCTTTAGAAATTTTGTTTGTTTGTTGCGTTTTTAATTATTATTATTATTATTTACTTACCCTTCACCTTAAGCTCCCAGGGTAGGTTACACTAATTTAAAATACAATATTACAAACAGCTTAAAACAGCTTCCAATCAGAAAAAAAATTAATGTTTGGATCAAAAAATGTATAGCAAAACTACAATTTATGGGAAAGGATATACAAAAATGTGCAATTGAATGAGATTGTTTTTCCCCATACAGTTTTTTTCCCAGGCAAGGGATCATTCCCAGCCCTACGTGGAGATCCCAGGGAATGAACCTAAGATTTTCTGCAAGCAAAGCAGCTGCTATGTGGTTGAGTTATGGCCCTTTCCAGATTTAAAAACCTGCAGAAAACAGTATGGAGTGACTCATGAGTGAACACATTGAAAACTGCCATAGAATGAAAATAGGCTGATCCATCTATCGCTCAGTAGTACAATATTTTGCCTGTAACAGTGACCCATCTGACGCTTTGGGAAACACACAAGCAAGAACTTGATGTTTGAAGCAGCTCTTAGAATTCATGAAATTGGTTTGGGTCTTTGTGGCCTTCTGATCTGAAGTTACGGGTCAGCTCTCCAGGACCAAGAACAAAAATGGAAAAGGCAACATTTTCTTCTGTCTCTCAGATGCTCTGTCATTCTTCATGTTTCCATCTCCATTATAAGAAGAACATGGGGAAACCTTGTTTACTCAGAATGCTTTGAACCACATCTTTTTGTATTCTGAACATGTTTTATGTCCTATAAATGTACTGTATACACTGGCATGTTTTATAACTCCCTCTATTCCCCTATTCCCCTCTCTCGAAGACAAATTTTTATGACTCCAGAGATTTCGGGATATGGGATGTTCTATTATATTTTAGTACAGGGACTCTGGTATATATATATATATATATATATATAGAAAAAATGTATTTGCACATTTTACAGCTCCCTCTTTCCACCCACTATTTACAGTAATAATAACCTTTAAAGCCCAGATATTGTTCGAATGATCTATTACCAAAGGAAGTGTCAGAGCTGGTGATTGGTAGTCTCTGCCCACTACATTAGCAAGAGAAATGCTTTGGATTTGGAGGCCATTCAAGGCAAGAAAGAATTCAATCTCACTGCTCGCTGCTCAACCAAGGCAAGATAGATTACCATTTTGTTAATTTAATTAGCCCAAATAATGGTACATTTTCATTGTCAATTTAATTGCTAAAAAGCTTTAATAAAGAGACATGGGCAGTTTCAGGCTGACAATCACTTCTACAATGAGAGTCTCAGATGGGCATTTGGCTCAATTTTTTAACCATTTTCTGGCTAAGGGGACCAGCAAACCTCCTTTATTTTTTACCGCTCCAACCAGTAAAACAGTGTTCTGTCAGGCTATTGGCATTAGTCTTAACAAGCTAGGCAAGTCTTGTTATGGCAAGTTGGAACCTGTGAGCATTGGACAACATCCTTTGAATAATGGCTAACGACACAAGGGAGCTCAGCAGGTTGCAATGGGCGAAAATAAACGGGGTCATGTGTGATCCACCAAAGTGGTTGGACTCCATCATCTCCATCCAGCATGGCCAATGGTCAAGGATGATAGTAGTTGGAGTCATCTGGAAAACCACAGGTTCCCTACCACTGGGTTAGATTATACTGAGCTTTATCCAACATTAACCATACGCAGAGTAAACTCAGAGATTGTTTACTGATAGGAGTGTATAGAAGAAGTGTATAAAATTATGGATGGGATGAGGAAAGTGGACAGAGAAAAGTTTTTATCTCTCATTACGCTATGACTTGTGGACATCCAATGATGCTGGAGGATTCTTCACACAGTGCATAGTTCAGGCATGTCCAAAGTGCGGCCTGGGGGCCTAATCCGGCCCACCTGTCAGTTTAATCCGGCCCCTGAGGCAGTTTATTTGCTGGGGTATGAAAACAAGGCCTTCAACTCTAAACCTAAAAAAAGGTCAACAGCTTTGGGAAATAATCCCCAAAAAAGGTCAACAACTTTAATCCTTAAAAAAGCACAACAACTTCAACCCTAAAAAAGGTCAACAACTTTGGTCGGCCCTCACACATGTTCACTTCATCAAATCTGGCCCTCATTGAAAAATTTTTTGACACTTCCGGAGGTGGCGCGAACGGTAATGGCTGCCCTCTTCTAACCGGGAGAGGGAAGCTCCGCTGAGAACGGGTCGTCCGCTGCGGCAAAGCGGAGACCCACTTTGAAAAACCACAGGCGGCAGAAGCTTGTGGTCTCGGGACCCGGCGGGCGCCAGGAGCGGCCCCCGAAACGTTGAAGGGACCCCGTAAGGGGCTCCGGATTGCGGAGGGGGTAGTGGCGCTGTGGGTCGTTTCGCAATCAACGGAGCGAAGCCGCGTTGCTGCTGCCGGTGAGCGCTGACCTTTCTTCCTGAAACCTCTGATTCGGAAAGTAACAACCCGTGAGTAATAAGGACTTTACAAAATTTTAAGATCTAAAAATAACGAATTCGGCTGAAAGCGGAGTGACGAAAAACAGGAAGTCCGTCTTCCGCTGACACTGAACCTCAAAGTAAAGAGCTGGAGGAGTGGAGGCAAAGAGCGAACTTTCAACCTAACTGATCTGGGCACCCACTGAAATTACTTTTAAGCAGATTAAGGACTCTAAGTAATTGATGTTATGACTTTTATTGGGACTGTGATACCTTTCTTCTATTTGGATTACAATTTAAGTAAGAAACCCAGGAGCTGGAACTGCCTGAGCAGCTGAGCAGTCAGCCTGCAGATTTGGATACTTTGAACTTAAACTTTGAAACAATCTGAGGGAGTTTGGACTTGCTACTTTGAAGTACCTTTCGGAATTCCAGTAAGCACTGTCTGAAACATTGTGGCTTTTTAAATACTAACTCTGCTAAAACCTATCTTAGTGAAGGTTCCTGGACATTGATTTAGATTTTATTAATTTTATTGGAATTGATCTCTTCCCTAAAGACATTTTAAGCTCCCCCTAGAGGATTTGGGATTTAAAGCAGTGACATTGTTTTACTTTCTTTTTCCCGGCCTCCTGTTTGACTGTTACCATCTGGGCCGCTGTTTTCTCATGGGAACAACTCAGCTTGACCTTGACTTTTAGATAACTTTGGAATGAGTGGCGCAAAAAAAAGGGGACCAAAAACCAGACAAACAACTCTAACAACCTTAAAGGGACCAAAAACCAGACAAACAACTCTAACAAGGGACCAAAAACCAGACAAAGGGACCAAAAACCAGACAAACAACTCTAACAACCTTAACCGCAGCCTCACAGGCACGCAGATCATCTGTGCCTACTTTGCCTTCTGAGGAAGAAGCTGCTTCCCTGCCACGGGCAGGGGAGGGAGAAACTGAGGATTTACAATTGGAAGATATGGCCTCAGGAGCAACTGGCTCTATTTTAGAGAAAATTCTTGAAAAATTGGAGTCTTTGGATAGAAAAGTTGATCAGCAAACAGCTAAAATTGATCAAAATACAGAATGTTTAAATAGACTAACTGGACAAGTTGCACAGAATGCACAAGCAATTGGAGAACTGAAGGAGGCTGCAGGTGAAAATCAGAAATTGGCTGAGGATACCAGCCAAAGATTGGGAGAGTTAGAAAAAGAGGTAAGACCACTCAGTAAACAAGTAGGTGAACATCAGACCTATCTTTCTATGATAGAACTGCGGAACAGGGAGACCATCTTAAGGATAAGGTCGGTACCAGAAGTGGAAGAAGGCAACCTAGCTGAGTTTCTGACTAAAGAATTTTCCAAGTTTTGGAATCTAGAGGAAAAAGACTTTAAAATCGTATCAGCTTTCAGGCTTGGAAGACTTATAAAGAAAGAGAAGACCAGAGACTGTTTGATAACATTGAGATCAAAGGAGGAAAGGGACAAGATTTTGGGCCTGCATTACGGAAAGTCACTGGACATTTTGGACAAAAGAATTGAAATTTACAAGGATATCCCTAAACAACTGTTGGACCTTAGATCTGATTATTTGGAGCTAGTAAGATTGTTGAGGAGCAACTCAATCATCTTCAGGTGGGATTTTCCCCAAGGATTATCTTTCACTTTTAGAGGGAAGATTAAAATTAGAGCACTGGAAGACAGAGATAAGTTTCTGACTGCTTACGGAGAGGACCTTCACAAAGGACTTGAACTACCCTTGGGGCCTGAACCACCAGGGGTACCTGCACCCTCGGACCCTGAAGACCCGGAGAACAAAGTACCACCCCAAGGAAAATAACCAGATTTATTCAGGATGTCTCTGCAACTTTTGAGCTGGAATATAAATGGCTGCAACATCCCGGAAAAAAGGAGGAAAATTTTTCACATATTAAAAAAGGAACAATTGGACATTATTTGTTTACAAGAAACACATGTGACTAGGCTCCACAGAAAAGTATTAATAAATAAAAGGCTTGGCCAGGAATTTATATCTTCGGACATAGTAAAGAAGAGAGGTGTGGTCATATATGCAAAAGAGAGCCTTTCACCTAAATTTCTATTTAAAGATGAACATGGAAGAATTTTGGCAATCGAAATACAACACCAAGGAGAGAAAATCCTGATATTAGGAATTTACGCCCCAAATGAAGGGAAATCGGAATTTTACAAGAAGTTGCATGAGACCATGCTGGACTATCTGGACTACAACAACATCATTATGATGGGAGATATGAATGGGGTCGTATCAACTAACATGGATAAGTCACAAAGCCAAAACGTCACAAAAGACGGAAGACTACCAAAGACCTTTTTTGAAATGACAGACAATATGGATTGGATTGATATTTGGAGAATGAAGAACCCCTTGGGAAGAGAAGGAACATTTTTCTCTGAAGCCCAGCTGACTTGGACAAGAATCGACCAAATATGGATAACTAGAGGTCTGGCACCCAAGGTCAGAAAGGTGGAAATCTGCCCAAAGACCTGCTCCGACCATAATGCACTGAAAATGGATATGACACTATTACCAACCGGTTCCTTTAGATGGAAGATGAATGACAATTTGTTTAGAGATCAGGAGATCATTAAGAAGGCCCAAAAAGCTTTGAAGGACTACTTTGAGATAAATATGAACACTACGGTGGAAAAAAGAACTATTTGGGATGCAAGCAAAGCCGTGATGAGGGGGTTCTTGATACAACAGAATGCTGTAAAGAAAAGGACACAAAATGAGAGGAAAGATAAGATTTTGGAGAAAATTAAAGAATTAGAGAAGAAGTTAAGATTAAATCCGAAGTCACAGCCGATTCTGAGAGAAATCAAACTTCATCAAGCCCAATATTCTAAACTGATAAATCAGGAAATAGAGTGGAAGATTAAACTAATGAAACAAAAAACCTTTGAATCGGCAAACAAATGTGGGAAACTGCTAGCGTGGCAGTTGAAGAAGAGACAAAAATTAAACACAGTTACAAATTTGGAAATTGAAGGAAGAAACATTCAGAACCCCGCGGAGATTAGAAAATGTTTTCAGAAATATTTCAAAAAATTATACACTCAAGGGCCGCAGGATGAGGTTGAGATTAAACAATTTTTGGGAAAAAATGGACTTAAAAAACTGTCACAAGAAAATAGATCACTCCTGAACAGTAAAATAACACGACAAGAGATTGAACAAGCCATTCAGAACATGCACCTGGGCAAATCTCCAGGGCCAGATGGGCTGACCTCCAAGTACTATAAGACATTAAAAGACTATTTGATACAACCACTGATGGAGGTTAGCAATGAAATTATGGAGGGGAAGAGGGCGCCGGAATCGTGGAAGGAAGCCTTTATCACATTGATACCAAAATCAGAAGCTGAAAAGACACAACTTAAGAACTATCGTCCCATCTCTCTTTTAAATGTGGATTACAAAATATTTGCAGACATTTTGGCAAGTAGATTTAAAAAAGTTTTAAATGAAGTAATTCACAAGGACCAGGCAGGCTTTCTCCCAGGTAGACATTTGTTTGCTAATACAAGGAACATTATTGACATTTTGGAACTTTTGCAAACAGACATAAATACAAAAGCAGTGTTAATTTTTATAGATGCGGAGAAGGCCTTTGACAAAATTTCCTGGAAATTTATGAAGGGAAATCTAAAAGAAATGGGAGTGGGACGGGGTTTTGAGAATGGGATTGATGCAATATACTCAGAACAAAAGGCTAAATTGATAGTTAACAATGTGGTTACAAAAGAGTTTAAAATCGAAAAAGGAACACGACAAGGCTGCCCTATCTCCCCGTTGCTATTTATTTCGGTTCTGGAGGTGCTCTTGAATATGATTAGAGGGGACCGGTTGGTGGAAGGAATTCAGGTCGGAGCGAAACAATATAAACTTAAAGCTTTTGCAGATGACCTAGTTTTGACTCTGCAGGAGCCAGAATCTAGTACGAAAAGAGTATTACAATTGATTCAGGACTTTGGTCGGGTGGCGGGATTTAAATTAAACAAACAGAAAACCAAGGTGTTGGAAAAAAATTTGACAGATACAGAGTCAGAACGGTTTCAGAGAGAAACAGAATTGAATGTGGTTAAAAAAGTAAAGTACCTAGGGGTAAATATAACAGCAAAAAATCTGAGTCTATTTAAGGATAACTATGAAAAATGTTGGTCAGAAATTAAGAGAGACTTAGACAGTTGGACAAAATTGAAACTTTCTTTGTTAGGCCGAATTGCTGCTATTAAGATGAATGTATTGCCAAAAATGTTGTTTTTGTTTCAAACACTACAGATTGTGGACAAGACGGAGTGCTTCCGGAAGTGGCAGAGAGATATTTCTAAGTTTGTCTGGCAGGGCAAAAAGCCCAGAATTAAGTTTAAGATATTAACTGATGCGAAAGAAAGAGGGGGCTTTGCCCTGCCAGACTTAAAGTTGTACTATGAGGCCGCAGCTTTCTGCTGGCTAAAAGATTGGCTACTTCTTGAAGACACTGATGTACTGGATTTGGAAGGTTTTAATAATGCTTTTGGTTGGCATGCATACCTATGGTACGATAAAGTTAAGATCAACAAGGCCTTTAAGAACCATATTGTCAGAAAAGCAGTGTTTAATGTCTGGACAAAATATAAAGACTTATTGGAAAACAAAACTCCAAGGTGGCTTTCTCCTCTGGAAGCTAAGGCCCGAAAAAGACCCAATATGGAGGCCAAATGGCCAAAATATTGGGAAATATTAGAAAAAGATGGAGACAATTGGAAATTGCAGAGTTTGGAGAAAATGAAGGATAAAGTGTGAGACTGGTTACATTACGCTCAGATTAAAGAAGTTTTTAAAAATGACAAAAAGTTAGGGTTCCAGGTGGAGAAATCGAAGTTGGAAACAGAATTGTTAGAACCAAAGACTAAGGTATTATCAAGAATGTACAACTTGCTGTTAAAATGGAATACACAAGACGAAATGGTTAAATCGGCTATGATAAAGTGGGCACAGGACATTGGGCATAACATTATGTTTGAGGACTGGGAAAGGTTGTGGACCACTGGGCTGAACTTCACTGCATGTAATGCTCTGAAGGAAAATGTAATGAAAATGATATACAGATGGTACATGACCCCAGTTAAACTTGCCAAAATATACCATTTGTCTGATAATAAATGTTGGAACTGTAAAGAAAATGAAGGAACATTCTTTCACCTTTGGTGGACCTGCCCTAAAGTGAAGGCCTTCTGGGAAATGATTTATAATGAGTTGAAAAAGTTATTTAAGTATACCTTCACTAAGAAACCAGAGGCCTTCCTTCTGGGTATGGTCGGCCAGAAGGTGTTAAAGAAGGACCGAACATTTTTTATGTATGCAACAACGGCAGCAAGGATACTCATCGCTAAGAACTGGAAAACTCAAGATCTACCCACACTGGAAGAGTGGCAGATGCAGCTGATGGACTATATGCAATTGGCCGAGATGACTGGCAGAATCCGAGACCTGGGAGAAGAGAGGGTTGAAGAAGACTGGAAGAAATTTAAGATTTATCTACAAAAATATTGTAATTTGGTTGAATGTTAAGAAGGATGCTAGATCATAAATAATTGTCCACCACTGAATTAGATTTGATTTTGACGATAAGTGAGATTAAGGAAAATATAAATTTTTTGGAGAACTGCTAGATTTTATTTAAATGAGCGGATATAAGGTTCTAAATAAGATGATAATTTGCTTGGAAAAATTTTATAACGATGTAAGTGGGAGTGGGAGATGTGAGGGAGTCCAAAGAAGTGATGAAACTATGTCATGATATAAGTAATGTTGTTTATTATTTAGGTATTGTATTCAAAAACTTTAATAAATATTTATTAAAAAAAAAAAATTACACCCCTGGCCATAGTTAAACAATGGGACTCATTCGCACAGAAGGCAGTGATGGGCCACCAACTTGCATGACTTTAAAAGAAGATTAGAGAAATTCATGGGAGATAAGGTTACCCATGACTAATAGCTTCACGTCCCACCAGGCAGTGGCCAGGATTCAGACTGCACCCTAAATGTCCTAATTTACCACAGTCGAATTTGCCAACAGAACTGAATCTGAACGAGTGCTGGGATAGCTCAGATGGTAGAGCATTAGACTCTTAATCTCAGGGTCGTGGGTTTGAGCTCCACGTTGGGCAAAAGGGGGTGGGATTAGAGGATCCTTGTGGTCCCCTACAATTCTATGGTTCTATGGAAAGAACTATGTTTTGGCCTTGCTTTACTTTATTACTTTATTATTACTTTATTTATTTATTTATTTATTTATTTATTTATTATGCTTTATTACTTTATTTATTACATTACTTTAGCAACTGAAAGTTTGCTGAAACTTAAAATGTTAAAAGAGAATATGTAGAATAAGGTTTCTAAGCACTTTACTTTATCAGTGCTCTTTCTCTGTTTCATTCCCAATACATGGCTTTTCAAATAACATTGAGTTCCAGATACGATCTCATTTATATGTGAATAGATTTTACAAACAGGTGCCTGAGCACTGAACACTTCTGATCTCATGCTCAAAAGACAGTGGTTTTATACAATGAATTTGTTGTAGTGTGTGGGGTTTTTTAAGTCCGCACTCCAGATTGGTCATAAAGTTTCACACATTCACCACAAAGGCTCTTCTGGAATTGGCATTCTCTGTAACATAATCATCTCCAGTTTCACAAAAATGTCTTTTTCCCCCCAGCTGAAGTAACAGCTGCATTGTATTCATTCCAAAGCTATTTAAATGTTGTAGTTGTTTTCCTTTTTGCATATAGCCCTTGCTCTGTATATCTTTTCTTGAATGGCAGGGCCATTTTGTGCAATTTGGCAAAATATCAGAATTCAAATTCCAGCCTACGTTCATAAATATATTAAAATTGTGTCTTTTTAGTGTTGGAGGCATCAATGCCACACAACAAAACTGGAAGGCAATTTTTTTTAGGAACAACAGAGGTTAGTGTGCGAGAGCATCACATATTTATACCAGCACACCTGGAAGAGATATGTGTTACTTTACATACAATGTCTGGATTGCCCACAGGAGGAAGGGCTTTTTAATAATCAATTTTTATTGAAGTTTTCAACATATAATACAATAGAAGCTGAACTAATCTAAATAAAGATAAAACAGAGAGAAAAGAGAAGGAGTAGGAGTAGGAGAAGAAGAAGAAGAAGAAGAAGAGATAGAGATAGAGAGAGAGAGAGAGAAAGACAGAAAGACAGAAAGACAGACAGACAGAAAGAAAGAAAGAAAGAAAGAAAGAAAGAAAGAAAGAAAGAAAGAAAGAAAGAACCCTATCAGGGTTGTGTCTTAACCGTTATTCCACACAAATGAAGTGAACTCTCCTAGCTCTCACCTGGGAACTCCCCACTCTTTCCCCAGCCTCCTGCTCCTTCTGTAGGGCCAAGAAGGGCTTCAGTAGCAACGCTTAAAACCATTCTTAGATGTCATTTTCCCACCAGGTATTCTGGGAAGAGACTTCTCCTTGCTGGAAATGAAACAAATAGCATCACTTCCCCTCTTGGGGTTCTGAGATTTGTAGTCCCAGGCCTACTCCCAGTGGGAGAGGATCTTTCATTGGGGATGTAGAAATTCCTACCATCACAGTTGCCTTCTTTGCCACTGCAGGTAAGTTGCTGGATCCTTCCTTGAAAGAGAGAAGTTGGTGGTGTAGATATTGTGGTGGCAGATATTAAATCTTTCCCCCCCTAGTTGGGTACTCATAAAACCTGGCCCTTTTCAAGTCATGGATCTCTATGAATGAGGGCATATATCTATATCTATATCTATAGTTAATGTATTCCTTTGTGAAATCTTGACTATCTAGGAACATAGTCCTTATCTTGAATTGCCAGAATCCTACAACTCATGGAGATTCATTTTCTTTTCTTCTTCCTGGGTTCTCACTTTCTCCCCCCTCTCCTGCCTTCTAAAGTAGGTTCCTTCTTGTTATCTTATGAATGGTAAAAAGGTAAAGGTAAAGGACCCCTGACAGTTAAGTCCAGTTGCAAATGACTCTGGGGTTATGGTGCTTATCTCACTTTTCAGGCCGAGAATGCCCATGAGACTTCCAATAGCCTGGACTGTCTCTGGAATGCGACTCTAAGTAGCTGCTCAGTGGCAAACAGAAACTAACACACGTCTCTCCTGGGGAGCGATGCAGTGGCTCAGGCACCTGCAAGCTCCACGATGCCCGAAACGGCAACACGGGGCTTTTGGACTCCATGGAGGTTCTGCGCAGTGTGTTCTGCCCTGGCTTGCCCTGCCCTGAGCAGCTAGCTATGCCACTGCCATTGTGTTACACAGTGGAGAATTGGAGACACTGGCTGGAGCATTTAATAGCTTTCTCAGCCTTACCCTCCTGAGTCAGGTTTAGTTCATGGCAGCCTGAATATCCAGCCTGAGAAAAATTTCTGCACAATTTAAAGATTTGCTTAAAACTTGGTGACATTTTAGTTGGCCCTATCACCCTACTGTGGCTTTGGATCCCCCCCCCCCCCCGGTTTGATGAACATAGCTCCGTAAGATTTGTTGCTCAGCTGATGGTTTAGTTCAGTGACAAAGCTTTTTGTGTCTCTAGAATGTACTGTTTCAGTTACAGCAAAATCTGGCTTCAAATGTCAGACTTCTGAATGGATGCTCTAGTTGAGAGTCCTCCATTGCAGGGGATTGTACTACATGAGCCACATGGTCCCTTTCAAATATACAATTCTGTGATTTCAGGGGAAGAAGTATTTGTGTGCTTAAAATCTATGAGGCACAAGGGCTTAACTCCAATCATCCTCAAGGGCTTTCTTCCATGCTACTTCTTTTCCTGATTGATCAAACTCGTCACAGAAATGAACATTAAAATGGGCCCCCAAAGGTGTCCCACTTTTTTTCAACGGGAGCCATGATCTCAGAAGTGAAGCCGTGAGAGGGGGAAATAAAACACCACCCATTTCTGAGAATGCAATCCCACTGCTGCAAAGTACTAAAGTTTTAATGAGTAAAATGGAACACCAAGTATTAACGTTGACATATTGATTTCAAAATGTTGTCGCTATTACGTCCAGCTAAACACAAATCTATTTTCCCCACAAAGAGCGTCAGTGAGGGTTGTGTGGTGTGGGGGTTTGTTTTTTGTTTGGTTTGGGGTTTTTTTTTGTTGTTGTTGGTTAAAAGAAAACCATGTAACAATTTCATAGCCCTTGAAAGTCTTTATAGACCCCTCTTACTTCCTCTTACAATTGAAGTGCTAGATCTCTGGAGTATTGCAAAGATCAATGTGAACAAGAGTAGTTAACAGACATAAACACCAAGAAAGATCTATCATAACAAGCTATGACAGTATGAGTTTATTCTGCCCACTCTTATGTACACAGGTACATAGAGAGTTGCTGACCTCCTGTCAACATCTCATCTAAGCAGTCAAGCTTTTCGAGACAAAACACAGCAAGGCTTCACTAAGATGGTACCATTCATCTGATTCCACCCCCACTGCATGGCGCTTGCCTCCATCTCCCTGTCAACACCGGGAGGGAAAAAGCCCGAACAAATTGAGACTTTTAAAGAACTTTAGAAATATTACATCATTATTCTTTAAGGTTATTTCTTGTGCAAGGAACATAAAGGTAAAAAGGTAAGGTGAAGTACCCCTGGACAGTTAAGCTCAGTCAAAGGCGATGATGAGATTGCAGTGCTCACACTGTCTTTGAGAGCCAGTGTGGTGTAGTGGTTAAGAGGGTTCGTGTCTCCGCTCTTCCGCTTGCAGCTGCTGGGTGACCTTGGGCCAGTCACACTTCTTTGAAGTCTCACAGCCCCACTCACCTCACAGAGCGTTTGTTGTGGGGGAGGAAGGGAAAGGAGAATATTAACCGCTTTGAGACTCCTTCGGGTAGTGATAAAGTGGGATATCAAATCCAAACAACTCTTCTTCTTCTTCTTCTTCTTCTTCTTCTTCTTCTTCTTCTTCTTTCAGGTCGAGAGAGCCAGCGTTTGTCCACAGAAAGCTTTCCGGGTCATGTGGCCAGCATGACTAAACCGCTACTGGTGCAACACAACACCATGATGGAAGCCAGAGCACACGGAAATGCTGTATTCCTTCCTGCCGCAGCGGTACCTATTTATCTACTTGCACTGGTGTGCTTTCAAACTGCTAGATTGGCAGGAGCTGGGACAGAGCAATGGAAGCTCACCCTCAACTGGGGATTTGAACCACTGGCCTTCTGATCAGCAAGCCCAAGAGGCTCAGTGGTTTAGACCATAGTGCCACCCGTGTCCTTGCAAGGAACATACAAGGCTGGCGGCCTATGTTTGTTTTTTATGGCAAGCAGCACAGTCTGTGATGCACCAAATTTAATGCATGTATGGTGGCCTACAAGGGGCACAATATGACTGTAATCTTCCAAGGAGGGTGTCCCAGGGGGCATAAAATGCATCAAAGCTCTCTCTCCCAGGCTGCAAAAAGAGCTCTGCCCTTAGAGAGAGGGATGAGGCTGTGGGCAGGATTCACCGAAGGAACCCAGTCAGTGCAAGGACTTCCACTTGTAAAACAGGCTTTCCCATTTCATTACCCCTGATCCCCCAACTGGCTCTGTAGGGGTTGGGAGAACCCCCAGAACATCACACAGGGGGTGTAGAGAATGGATCGATCCATGTGGTTAGCTGCAATGCTAGCACAGATGGAGTGCTCATAATAGCCTGGTGTTGAGTTCCTCCCATTGTATTGCTAACAGTGGCAATTCTTTTACAGGATCCACCCAGTGAATTACGGTCCCATCCTACAGCCACAGCAATTTATGCACCCTGGCTCTACCAATGTCAGAACCCTGATGTTTGCAGGGGCAAAGTGGGGTCATGTTGGGATGGTGGTGGTTGGGGACATGGCTAGGAAAACTGGGAAAGGATTGGATCTCAAGGATCCAATACTTTCCTGGTTCTCTGACCTTCCTTCAAACCTGGGAGAAATGTGACCATTTCAGGAACTGGTGTAAATCTCCACAACTGCCCATCGTTTCCTAGAATGGCTAATGTCCTATTTTTTGTTGCTCAGATAGACCTGCATCACTATGGAGTTCATAGGAGGCTGCCTTGTACCAGGTGAGACTAAGACTCCATCCAGCCTCATATTGTCTACCAAGGTGTCTAGCAGCAGTCTCTCGTATCACTTGATCTGGATATGCCAGGTATTGATCTTCTGGCTGCCCTAAAACTGAACTAGGGTTCCTCCTCAAGCATCTAGTACAGCAAACCACCATGCTAGACTGGTTGACTATGTTCAGGTTGAATAGGTCACTAATTGCAGGAACAAGCTATAATGTCTTTATATTTGAAATATTGGGGGGGGGTTGCCCTTCCTTCCTAAATAATACTATATTCAGATGTAGAAGCATTAAGGAAACAACATGTTTTATAGCTGCTCAAGAAAATGCTATTGCCATGCATCAGTGGATCATAATTTACTTCCCGGCTGGCATAACAATGAATCAGAATATAGTTTAATGATGAAAAATTGAAACTTTATTGCTGCCAGTCATTTATATTCCTAGATTTGTTCAGGAAATGCACAGACTACTCATGGCTTTGTGTCTCCAATGTCCAATCTGCTCTCTTTTCCCATTCTAGTTATTGAGATTTCTGCCCAGAGTTTGCTTCACTGAATTCAACTGAGAAAGCTCTCGCTACAAACCATTTTGCAACACAGCATTCTTCATAAAGCATAAGAGGCATGGCACTGGAGATCTCCTTACTGCTTGGAAAGGTTCACAGCCTGGGATGGAGGAGAAATTTTATTGTGTGGACAGGCGGAGTCCCCCAGATCCCGAGCGGTCCCCCCGTCATGTGGAATAACGACTCAAGACAACGTGCTATGGGATTAAATTGGCCACAACTTTATTAAATTTCAAATGTGGGTAGACCTTGGCTCAGGCATTGGGCGTTCTCCCTCCCCAGTCCCCAGCCGGGGACCTAGGGAGCATCAGGGTTATCCAGTGTGTGTGTGGGGGGGGGAATGGTCCGGCTCTGGAGAACATATGTTCAAGCAGAGATAGCCGCCCCCGTTATGCTGCCGCCGCAGGGGAGAGCAATGACGACCTTTCGGCGTACGGTCAAAGCCTCCCTTCAGAAACCCCTTTAATGGGGAACCCTGGTATCGCCGCTGCAAAGAGGAAGATGGACTAAAGGATTCCGCCCAAGGCCTGATACCGCCAAAGTTGTGACGTTTTGCTATGGGAAAGGCGAAACCTGCCAATGCAGGGAAATTCCTTTCCGGTCCTTTAACAGCGACCTTGACGTAGCAGCGCCTGCATACCTGTGAAGAAATGTTAACCTGTAAACCTGTGAAGAAAAGTTAACCTGCAAACTTGTGAAGAAAAGTTAACCTGCAAAACAAGACATTAACTGAGGGTGGGAGAAGCTCTGGAGCCAAGTGAGGATTCCCAGGTAAGATCCTCCCTCTATTGTGTGGGCAGGTAATCCCTCCCCTACCTGGCCTGGTCTCCTTGGCAACGCTTCCCCCAGGTGGAATTGGACAGCTGACTGAAGTAGGCGGAGACCTCCAGGTATCCCACCTGAGGGAAGGCAAAGCCAAGCCTATGCAGATGGAGCCGCTCTAGATCCAGGGGCTGCGCACGTCCACGCAAAGGGCGCCCCCCGTTTTTATGCGGGGAGCGGTCATTCAGTTCTCATGTAAAGGTGAATCTACCAAAGTCACACTTTGTAAAATGTTTAAAGGGGGGGGGGGACTGAGGAATTTGATTGAGGATTTTAAAAAAATGCAAACAGATATGGAAATGTGGAGAATTGACCTTAAGAGCTAAAAAATGAAAAAACAAAAACAAGTGAATATGAAATTGAGAGAGTCACCCATCCTTAGTTCATACCCAACATTGACTTTTGGGAGAAAAGGTAGGGTGGTCCAGAAATGAAATCCAGGAGTTGCACCCACTTCTCCCAATTTTAACCAAATTATGGCGCTTCCTAAAAACAATAGCTGGAAGGGTGTCCCTCTCTACTTCCCTGCGGTTTGAGCCCTGAATACGATGTGTCACAGTGACATCAAGCTTTTCGGCCTTTAAGCATCCATATGTGCCTATCTGTGAACCCCAATTGTATGAATAGTCTGATTCCCTTGAAAACTGATGTTCCTTCTATTATTTTTTAGATGCCCAGCTGGTGAAATAAATAGTTTCATTGTATGGGGTTGGACTAGATGGTCCTTGGTACAGAGTAGGGTCAATATTTATTGCCTGAGAGGATGTATTTATTCTTAACTGGCCATTAACGACATAACAGTCTCCTCTAAGTACAAACACTTCTTTATTAAGGCTCTGCGCTGTGGACTTGCTTCCTTGATGCGGGATCCTAGCAACTGAGCATCTGCTGTTTTTAACACTCACATTGTACTGAGCCTTTTAAAAAAATCATAATATGTCAAATGGGCAGCTTAGGACCCATTTGTACACCAGGCAAAACTGTGTTTGGGTCCACCCTGGCCTGTTAATGTTTTATTGCTGCTACCTTTTAGAGTTCTTTAAGGTGTAAGGAAGTTTAATGCTCTGCTATGGCTTTATTTTATCGTTAAATGTATTTTCATCTTCTACTGTTGTTTATTATGCTGCTTTCTCTGTTGTTTTGGTGTTTTTATGTTATTTGTTTACTGCAATGGCCATTTTCATACAGTTTGGGAGCTACATCAACACCTTTCTGAGAAAGTGGGGAATCAATATGTAAACAAATAAATGACAATTCCTTTATGACATGCTTCAAAACTACTACTACTACAACACTTCAGGGCACATAGTTATATGATTTTTTTCCACATAAACCAGGGGTAGCGACCCTCTGGACATTGTTGGACTACAGCTCCCATCATCCCTCATCACACTGGCTGGAGTTGATGGGATCTAGTATTCACACTTTGATCTAGCATCCAATGTAAGAAAAATAATAATCTTCCAATAAACTTTTTCTGAAACTTTGCATCATATTCCATATCCATAGTCATATCTTCCAAAAGAAAAAAACAACAACACAAATAACAGACATAGGGGGAAAAAGAGTACAGTGGTACCATTTATATGGTTCCCAAAGTATTTTGGGAATTTTTTGTGCTTCTGGCTACAAAGTGGTTACGATGATTTTTCTACTTCACCTTCTCCAAGTAGTCTGTTTAGTTGAATGATGCATTAAACATTCCCTTGGTCAAGAGATTCCTCAGAACATTCTGGAAACCATCTTTGTTGTGTAGCTGCCATCTTTTCCTCCCTTGTTTTAGAAACTTCCCTTCCTCAACCTAAGAAAAGCCTATGGATCAGGCAATGGCACTTGTTCTCACAGTGCCCAACATTTTGGAATGTTGCTCATCACATTCAGAGACAATAGATTTGATCCAGATTTCATCTTTCCCTTGCATACCCCAATACCACCTCCCACACTGTTCTGAAGGTCCCTCAACCTTCTGGGACAGTGTGGGAGCAGGTACTTGGGGCTATAGAGAGGTGGCAGGATCCCACTTGTTCCACCAGTGGAATCGTCTCTTGGTTGGAATGTCTCTCAGAAGATGTTCCCCACGGAAGAACGGAAGAATGGATCCAATACAAAAGGTTATATGTTTCAGAAAGATTTGAATTATACCATGTTCTAGAATCTGTGTGCAAATCACTTTAGGAGGCAATCTTATATGCCAACATGGAACCCATGGATTCTCATTTGTCTGCAGAGGACTTCCCTGCTGTCACAATCCTTCCTCCTTAGTGAAATTAGTCTTGAAATGCAGATTCAGTTGTGCCCAATACAGCAGGTTGCCGTGTGTGTGTTGTTCACAACAGTTTTCCCAGTTTGTGAATGTGCCTATGGGTCCAAAAAGGTTAGTGACCCCAGCTATGTATACCTATGGGAGAGTAAGACTTATTGAATGGAGCTTGCTCCTGAGTGGTTATTCTTAGCAACACACTGTTTGAGTGTTATTTAGGGCAGTGTTTTTCAACCACTGTTCCGCGGCACACTAGTGTGCCACGAGATGTTGCCTGGTGTGCCGTGGGAAAAATTGAAAAATTCGAAAGATTTAAAAATAAAGTATTTTATAATTTTTCATATTTCTGTTTACTTACTATTTCATAATAAAGTTACAGATACGTAGCCGTGTTGGTCTGCCATAGTCAAAACAAAACAAATTCCTTCCAGTAGCACCTTAAAGACCAACTAAGTCAGTTCTTGGTATGAGCTTTCGTGTGCATGCACACTTCTTCAGATACTGAAGACTTCTTCAGATACTGATACTTCTTCAGATACACTTCTGAAGAAGTGTGCATGCACACGAAAGCTCATACCAAGAACTGACTTAGTTGGTCTTTAAGGTGCTACTGGAAGGAATTTGTTTTGTTTTGACTATGGCAGACCAACACGGCTACGTATCTGTAACTGGAACTATGGAAGGCACCACATTGAGCCGCATGAAATGGAAGTCCATCAACCTCACCAAGAAACTTGCACAGGTACAGACTGATATCTTCTTTCTTACTAAATGCAAGAACCTGGACATTATACCCAAGGGTCTTAGAATTAAGAACCCTCTACAATCCACGTATCCCACTGAATATGCAAGAAAACTATGCAACACTTTCTCTAAGAAGCTGCTCAAACATCTGATCAGCGTTCTCTACTCTAAACAGAAGCTAATAAAGGAGGAACTCCTTGTATTGGACAACGCTATCAGGAACCACCAAGCTTGGCAAGAGTTCCAAAAGGAAAAACAAAACATTTACCACTCTCAACTGGAGCTACTGAAAAAACAGAAAAACAAGAAACTCTCTAACCTTTCCAACCTACAGGCTACAAATCAAAACAAGATCAACAATATTGTCAATCTCTCACAGCAAGCACTCAGCCCACCTGAGGAATCAGTCCTTTCACGTGGACTGTCATTCTGCCCTGCCAAATCCCCACACATGATCCAGTTCTGCGGGGACTTGGAAGCATTTTTCCGCCGTTTACGCCTGAAGGAGTATTTTCAACACACACAACAACAAGACAAAGCAGAACAAGCAACAACTTCACAACACAACACCTCTCAACCCACTGGAGAACAACAACCACCCTCCCAACAGAACACTGACCACCAACTACCACCGAAAAAGTGTTACACAAAAAGGGACTCCACATGGACCCCTCCTGATGGACGCAATACCACACTGGACTTGTACATTGACTGCTTCCGCCACAGAATCCAAACAGATGTGACCAGAAAACACTGTGTATCTGAAGAAGTGTGCATGCACACGAAAGCTCATACCAAGAACTGACTTAGTTGGTCTTTAAGGTGCTACTGGAAGGAATTTATTTTATTTCATAATAAAGTAATTATAAAATACTTTCTTTGTGTTTATTTGATTCCTATTCAAGAGAATTACTTTATATATAGTCAATATAGGCACAGAGTTAAATTTTTTAACATTTTCTAATGGTGGTGTGCCTCGTGATTTTTTTCATGAAACAAGTGTGCCTTTGCCCAAAAAAGGTTGAAAAACACTGATTTAGGGTATGTTTGAGCTCTTTTAGGTCAATATAATAATGCAAAAGCAGGATTTACTTTTGGCACTGGAATGCTCATTTTAATTGTAGAACTCCTTGGAGATTATTATTTAATTATTCTGTGTGATATATGGGATGTTGGATTTAAAAATATTTAATTAAGAATTGCAATGTGCCCATGCAGGATTTACAACCGCAACCACAATAATGGGTAACAATAACCAAAGAATGGGAGAATGGTATGCTGTAATATTGGGGAAGGAGACACAGTCTTGCCTAGTGACTCGCTATTCTTCAGCTCTTAAAGTAAGAGGCATAGTTTCTGCATTGGGCTCTGGCAATGCTAGTAAAATGTGATAAATGAAGGTGGAGAATGCCAAGTTTAATTCCTCTTGCGAAAACAAATAACTAGTCAGGAAATCCAGCCAGAGAGAGAGAGAGAAAGAGAGAGAGAGAGAGAGAGAGAGAGAGAGAGAGAGTTGGGCTGTGGAAAGTGGAAGACTGAAAATATTATTTTTGGCTCTGGTTATGTTACGTGTCCTGAAGAAGGATTAAGAGACACCAAAGAGGATGACACAGTGTTTAAAGGGATGCATACATGGGGGTGGTAGGGGAAACTGTTTACAAAAGACTATCTGTATAATTGGACAGTTAATGCAATCTGATGAAACTGATGTTTCGTCTCCTAAAATGAATTGTTCCACAGCTAATTACCTCTTGGTGGAACCGGCTTTCTTTTCACTGCACCTTCTTATTAAATGACAATTCGAGTGAGCAGATCAGGATGTTGTACTGTTCTGACAATGAACAAGAGGTGAGATAATTATGCTGAATATTTCAGATACTTTCTGAAGTGCTGGTGATCTTTTCCAGCTGAACTTTCCATTGCACTCCCCGCATACCCTGAAGAAAGATGAATCTTGCAATATGTTAGCATAACTCACGCCGGACTAGGGATGGGAGCGAAATTTGGTTCAGTTCAAATTTTAATGTGACCTTACCATATCAATGCTTTCTGTTACAATTGGTGAACTGAAACACAGCTATCCTTTGACATTCACACTTTGACAGAAAAAATGATTCAGTTCTTCACACAAAGAATGTATTCAAAAGTGTGTTCATTAGAGGAAAGTGTGCAATAAAATTCATATGTGAGAAAAACATACATATAAAAATTGATTATTTTAGGTGAAGTTGCTTGCAAATGCAACTTTGTCTAAAATTGTGTGTGTGTGTCATTATGAGAAAATTTCTTACAAAATGTGTATATTAGGAGAAATTTGTCCTTAAATGTTGAATTTTCAAGAATTTTTGTTGATTTATTTTTTTTAATTACACAGTAATGCAGAAATATGAACTGAACCTAAAACTGACAAAATGAGAAACTGAAGTTAACTAAAAACACAGATGCATGCAAAGATGCAGGAACCTTGAAAAAGCTGGCTTTCCCATCACTTTAAGAAACTGTGAAGATGGAGAGAAGACACGTAAGTGATAGAATCTAAACTATTATACAAATCTGCTTAATGTTTAACTGTATCCTTTATATTGTATGTGCATAGAGTATTTCTGCAGGGGGTCGGGGCTGTATACGGGCATTGTTTCCTATAAGTATTTTCAGAAGCTGAAAGAAAAGCCTTATACTTTAGTTAATGCACTTGAATTCATTTTTATTTATAATCAAATTTTATCCTTCCTTCCTCGGCATGGTAGCAAATAAGAAAATGCAACTTGGTGACAATAAGAAGACAAATTAAAATATAATTCAAAAACAGATCATTACAGCAATGCGGAGCAGACAGAAATGATTAAAAACGATGAATCCCAACTAGTTCGCGGTAACAAATCTCTATTAAATATACACATAAAAGATGGGAATTTAGGGGCAAAAGAGACCCTGGGGAAGTTGTTCCATAAGCTGAGTGCCATGGAAAAAGGAATCTCTCATTCTTATTCCTAGTAACCAAACTTCCTTCAGTCTAATAACAATAATAATAATAATTTATTATTTATACCCCGCCCATCTGGCTGAGTTTCCTCAGCCACTCTGGGCAGCTCCCAATCAAGTGTTAAAAACAATACAGTGTTAAATATTAAAAACTTTCCTGAACAGGGGTGCCTTCAGATGTCTTTTAAAGATAGGATAGCTGCTTATTTCCTTCACATCTGAAGGGAGGGTGTTCCACAGGGTGGGCGCCATTACCGAGAAGGCCCTCTGTCAGGGAAACTCAGGGAAACATGTGTCTGCAGGTGTGTGTCTGTGTGTGTGTGTGTGTAAACCTTGTGTGCCCACTGTACAAAGGTAAAAGTCACATACACTAGTGGCACAAACTGTGCAAATCTTTGGGGGGGAAAGTGTATTACTGAGATTTGATGGCTCGTAACACCATTGGGGAGTAATACCATAAAATTATATATCATTGGAAAGATAATTTAATGAAGAATGCAATGCAAGAAAGTTTGTTCAATTCTCTGTATTCTATCAAAAGTTATAGGCAAATAACCAGAAAAAAGGAAGCACAACTTGCTTAGGCTGATATGAAGTAGCTTTTCTTCTTTTGAACGTAGCCAATGAGCATGAGTGTTTAGAGAGCCATTCAGGTGTTATGCGCCATCAAACCCCGGAAATACACTTTCCCCCAAAGGTTTCCACAATTTGGGCCACTATTGCTCCGCCCACTTTGAGTTCTGGCCCCACCCACTATTGGCAGGGAGCCCTTCTGGCACCCGTGACCATTCCTGGTCTTTAGTCAGGGTAACTTTTTATTCCAGAACATGTTCCTTTCCAGCACTTTCATGCTATCTTTTTCTTCTTATGAAAGAAGAGGCATTTCTTTCTTCTGAAATTTGAAATTTTAGATATCTTACATTCTACACCTTCAAATCTTTTATTATTGTTTTAACTCTTACAAAAGCCATACTTACGCAATAGTAAAAACAAAACAAAACAAACCACAACTTTGCTCTTTCGACTGTTATTATGGCAACCATAAGCATCACTAAGTGGTGTGACATCTGAGATGAAAAGAAAAACTTTGAAATAAACACAATGGGGCAGGTTTTGAAATACTCTCTCAGTGCTGAGCAAACAAGAGATTTGTAAAACAGGATGCTAAAATGTTAATAGCACTGAGTAATAAAATGAAAAGCCACAAACACCAATCATGTTATAATTCAGATTCATATACTGTGTGGAGAACAGTGGAAACTGGAAAATATCACTGCACACACAAAGTGATAGAAATTAAATTTTAATACAGTCAACAAAGCCAGACAGTTTATTCCTTGGCATAATTCTTTCATCCAATGCTTTATGGATGTTTTCTCTCGCTGTCTCTCTCTCTCCTTTGCTGAAGAGCAGAGTGATGGCTCTAGCTGACTTCTTCCTTCTCATTCTCTTCCTCCAAGACATAATGCTGTGCACACAGAATAATGTGGGAGCAAAGGCCCTGCCTTCAGGTCTTCAAATAGGATAGGGACGCGGTGGCACTGTGGTATAAACCACTGAGCCTCTTGGGCTTGCTGACCGGAAGGTCAACGGTTCAAATCCCCGCGATGGAGTGAGCTCCCGTTGCTCTGTCCCAGCTCCTGCCAACATAGCAGTTTGAAAGCACACCAGTGCAAGTAGATAAAGAGGTGCCACTGTGGTGGGAAGGTAAACAGCGTTTCCGTGCACTCTGGCTTCCATCACGTTGTTCTGTTGCGCCAGAAGTGGTTTAGTCATGCTGGCCACATGACCTGGAAAGCTGTCTGTGGACAAATGCCGGCTCCCTCAGCCTGAAAGCAAGATGAGCGCTGCAACCCCAGAGTTGCCTTTGACTGGACTTAAACGTCCAGGGGTCCTTTACATAAACAGGATAGGACAATACATATGGGAGGTGCAAGGGACAGAGAAGGAAGAGGGAAATCCCAGAAGTACAATTCCATCCTGTGTGGAAAAAGTGAAAAATGGAAGGAGTGAAAAAGAAAAATAGTGGAAATGCAACCACGAGATGAACTCATGCCATATATGTGAGTTCATCTGTAGGAAAACCATTCTCTGTCCCTCTAGGCCAGCATCTTGTTCAAACAGCGGCCAACCAGATTCCTGTAGGAAACCTGCAAGCAGGATTCATGCAAGAGTGCCCTCTCCACTCCTGTGTTTTCCAGCAACTGCATGCCCTCCGACATTTCTCAGGCGAGAATAGGGACATTCTATTCTACATCAGGAAGATTTGTCCCACGTTTGATCTTGCTGCACAAATATATGTCATATAAACATCCACATCTGTCACCTTGAACCAATGACAACCTCTCCACCCCACCTACCTCAAAGGTTTGTTGTAAAGGAAAAAAAATGTGCAAAAGGGATTGTGTACGACACCTTCAACAGATAAACGGAATGAAATAAGGTTTTAGCTGTAAGCTGCCTTGAGTCCCTCTTAAGGGAAAAAGGTGGGATATAATAAATAATAATAATAATAATAATAATAATAATAATAATAATAATAATAGAAGGGGGAGGAGGAGGAGGAGGAGGAGGAGGAGGAGAAACTGTGAGAATGATCAGGAACATACCAGGGATTAAATCCTATCAAACTCAGTGGGTCTTCTGAGTAAAAATGCTTGTTGTTGTTGTTTAGTCGTTTAGTTGTGTCCGACTCTTTGTGACCCCATGGACCAGAGCATGCCAGGCACTCCTGTCTTCCACTGCCTCCTGCAGTTTGCTCAGACTCATGTTTGTAGCTTCCAGAACACTGTCTAACCATCTCATCCTCTGTCGTCCCCTTCTTCTTGTGCCCTCAATCTTTCCCAACAGGGTCTTTTCCAGGGAGTCTTCTCTTCTCGTGAGGTGGCCAAAGTCTCAGCTTCACGATCTGTCCTTCCAGTGAGCACTCAGGGCTGATTTCCTTAAGAATGGATACGTTTGATCTTCTTGCAGTCCATGGGACTCTCAAGAGTCTCCTCCAGCACCATAATTCAAAAGCATCAATTCTTCGGCGATCAGCCTTCTTTATGGTCCAGCTCTCACTTCCATACATCACTACTGGGAAATCCATGGCTTTAACTACACGGACCTTTGTTGGTAAGGTGATGTCTCTGCTTTTAATAATCCTGTCTAGGTTTGCCATCACCTTTCTCCCAAGGAGCAGGCGTCTTTTAATTTCGTGACTGCTGTCACCATCTGCAGTGATCATGGAGCCCAAGAAAGTAAAATCTCTCACTGCCTCCATTTCTTCCCCTTCTATTGGCCAGGAGGTGATGGGCCCAGTGGCCATGATCTTAGTTTTTTTGATGTTGAGCTTCAGACCATATTTTGCGCTCTCCTCTTTCACCCTCATTAAAAGGTTCTTTAATTCCTCCTCACTTTCTGCCATCAAGGTTGTGTCATCTGCATATCTGAGGTTGTTGATATTTCTTCCGGCGATCTTAATTCCGGCTTGGGATTCATCCAGCCCAGCCTTTCACATGATGAATTCTGCATATAAGTTAAACAAGCAGGGGGACAATATACAGCCTTGCTGTACCCCTTTCCCAATTTTGAACTAATCAGTTGTTCCATATCCAGTTCTAACTGTAGCTTCTTGTCCCACATAGAGATTTCTCAGGAGACAGATGAAGTGATCAGGCACTCCCATTTCTTTAAGAACTTGCCATAGTTTGCTGTGGTCGACACAGTCAAAGGCTTTTGCATAGTCAATGAAGCAGAAGTAGATGTCTTTCTGGAACTCTCTAGCTTTCTCCATAATCCAGTGCATGTTTGCAATTTGGTCTCTGGTTCCTCTGCCTCTTCTAAATCCAGCTTGCACTTCTGGGAGTTCTCGGTCCACATACTGCTTGAGCCTGCCTTGTAGAATTTTAAGCATAACCTTGCTAGCGTGTGAAATGAGTGCAATTGTGCGCTAGTTGGAGCATTCTTTGGCACTTCCCTTCTTTGGGATTGGGATGTAGACTGATCTTCTCCAATCCTCTGGCCACTGCTTGCAAGCCACTCCAGTATCCCTGCCAAGAAAACTCCATGGACAAAGACAACAAAAATGCTTAGTTTGCAGTATAAGGCTGCACGGTTTTACCCAGTTACCTGGGAGAAAACTCCATTGAATACAGTGCAACTTATTTCTGAGTAAAAAGGTAAAGGACCCCTGACAGTTAAGTCCAGTTACGGACGACTCTGGGATTGCAGAGCTCATCTCGCTTTATAGGCTGAAGGAGCCAGCATTTGTCCGCAGACAGTTTTTCCAGGTCATGTGGCCAGCATGACTAAGCCGCTTCTGGCAAAACCAGAGCAGCACAAGGAAACACCGTTTACCTTCCCGCCGGAGCGGTACCTATTTATCTACTTGCACTTTGACGTGCTTTCGAACTGCTAGGTTGGCAGGAGCTGGGACCGAGCAACGGGAGCTCACCCTGTCGTGGGGATTCGAACCGCCGACCTTCTGATCGGCAAGCCCAAGAGGCTCAGTGGTTTAGACCACAGCACCACCCACGTCCCATGAATGGTAGTTTTGCTGTTTCTACACAAGGGAAACTAAAACTCTGTTTTGAGTAGTGCGCATCCTATGGAAGCAAGGACTCTCATTAGCGTCTCTCAAGTGCATTGGTTACCTTTCTTTCAAAATTTTAAGAAGGGCTTCATATGCTACCTTCACTATTTCCTTCATTTGGTGCCAGTATTTTATTTTCAGTATAAACAGGACTCCATTTTTTGTATTTACACCCCCCCCACACACACCCCACTTTAATTGTTTTCTGAGATGTGGAGGGGAGGAAAAAGGAAAAGGAGGACATTCCGGGATCATATCAGAAACCGGGATGGCTTCTGTAATTCTGGGACTGTCCCTGGAAAATCGGGACACTTGGAGGGTATGCATCTGGTATTCAAAAGCACTGCTGCCTCTGACTGTGGAGGGCAGAGCACAGCCATCACCACAGCTTTTGAGTTCGACCCCTCTCACCATGATTGAGGGTGCTCTTTTCGTCATTGATCACCTCCACCTCCTCTTGTAAACTCTCCATAAATATGGTGCGACTATTGCAATCTGCATCACTTGTTGTGAGAAGGGTCTGGGGACAACCTTGGTCACACACACAGACAGCAGTGTGCAGAACAAAGGTGACTTTATGAGCAGAACAGAACCAGTTTAATTAAAAGGCTAATTAGCAAAATTCACCTGTGGCCAGGTTGCTGCATATTCAAGGTCGTGCTTGTTCTTGCAGACAGAGTTTCCTTAAAGGGACAGGATCAAAGGCTTAAGGAATCTCAGGGGCTGCCACTCCAAAGGCTGGTTTACATTATTAGCAGGTACATGTGGTAAAACTGGACAGTACCACTTTGGACTGTACGGGGGGACAGTATGTGGTGAGTTTCACATCTTTGAACATAGGGTAGAACTATTAGGAGTGCTCAGCATGGTGCTTCCATGGGAAACAGCAGCTCCATTGCAAGCCAGGAACAAAAGAAGCTTCTTTATATGGAATCAGAGCCATTGGTCCACCTAGCTCAATACTGTCTACACGGACTGGCAGCAGTTGTCAAGACATTCCTACCTGGACATGCTGGGCACTGAAACTGGGATTTTCTGCATGCAAGGCAGATGCAATACTACTGAGCTACCCCTTTTCATGTAACCAGTGCTATTTTTTCTAGGCAAAGAGCGGTCAGAACTCACCATGAATGCCTCCCTTGTTCTCTTATAATGGCAATGGCACCCACCTGAGAGATGCAGGAACTGAGTTCCGGCTGAAAAAAGCCCTTCCTGTAACATAAGGAGCCACTGACCCCATGTTGAAGCATGTGATGGCCTGGGACTCAGGCTTGGGCTCGGAACCGGAGGAGTCTCAGTTTGCACCGGATCCTCTGCCTCAGGCGGCATTTGAACTGAGTCTGGGGACTGCTTCTGAAGAGCACCAGCTGGGCCAAGTCAGGGGCCTGAGCCTGCCCTGGCTCCAGATGCAGGGATTACCTTGTTGCCCTCCGCTGGGCAATCATGTACAGCTGCTCCACTACCAGTTGGGTCAGGAGAGGCTGAGGCGGCATCTGGGTCTAGTAACCCACCAACATCTCCCAAGCTGCAGAGACTCAGGTCTGAGAGAAGGAGAGGCCTGAGTACTCGCAGGAGGAGTGCTTGCCCGCCTTCGGGTGAGACAGGGAGGTGAGTCACTGGAGGATCTGGACCGCCCGTTACCCTGACAGAGATAAAAGGCTGTCAGACCCCACCCCAGGTTGTGGGAGCAACATTGCTGCTTGCTGGAACCTGCCTGAGACCCTGTGTCTGTCCTAGCTTGGTTTCCTGCCTTGTGACTTGCCTTGGCCCTGTTGCACTGACTCCTCACAGAATCCTTGGATTCAGGACCGGACTTGGACTCTGTTGCTTGGGTTAACCCCCTGAGCCCAGCACAAAGCATCGCCATTCCAAGTCTTTTGCTGTCTCCACCAAAGCAGGCAGCGATATGTAGCTGGGGTGGGAAAACGGGTCATGAGATTGCACCAGAATTCAGGGTAGGTCATCCTGCATGTTATTGGAAAGTAGGGAAAGGAAGCACATTTTGTGCAGCAGCCCCTTTTGTGCATAATGCAAGCTCCTCCAATTCAGCTCCCTCCAGATGTTCGCGGGTCCACAACTGCCACCATCTGGTTGGGGCTGATGGAAGCTGGAATTGAGAACATCTGGAGGGCAACCATTTGTCGAAGGCGGACATGATTGCTCCCACTTTTAGAGCACAAGATGGCAAGGAGTAGAGAGAGAAAATGCAATTATGGAAGAAAATTAAAACAGGTCCAACAAAGACTAATCTTGTTTTTAGAAAACAGCCCATTGGCAAGGCACAGTGTACTTTAATGGATGATCCTGAATGTGCAAAAGAGCAGCACAACACACTCCCCTCAAAAGGGAGAGAGAGAAAATCTCAGACTCCCTATAAATATCTGGCAGGGTCTGACTTGGGTATCTCGCATACAAAGAACATTTGTGACAATATATCCTCCTTCCAAAATGAAATGTCTGTGTTATGATTCCTCTGAATCATGTGCATTTCTTTAATTAACAAGAATATTGCCAAGGCACTTGCAGTACCAATAATGCAAGTGCTATTAAACTGCATAATGCCCTAAACAAATCTGACTTTGGGAAATATTAGCACGTTTAATTCTTATTTGCAAAGTCCTGATTTTACTCAAACTAATTTATTATGAAAGGGTAGAAAAAGAAAAGGAACCCAAACCCTACAGTAAACCAACTATTTAAAAAATGTAGTTTTCATCAGCTGTAGTGCAGTGCCTCTTACTAAACTCAGCCCTTAAAGAATACTATGTGAGCTTATGCCTGCATGCCAACTAACAATATCCAGAAATAGATTTAGGGTGGATATTAATGGTTACAGTGGCTCATGGTGCACTCCAGGTGGTGTGGGCTAAGCCTCTTGGACACCACCCTGGAATGCCAGAGAGGGACTCTGACCATCAGTGTTATAAACTCGGATATTTAAGCTAGGTGCCCAATGGCTCCTTACACCAGAGGATGTGTTGCTAGTGTGTGAAAACGGTCCAGATCCAAGGATCCCCAGGCATGCACCTCCAGATGGTGGAGACACAGGGCCGGATTTAGGTTTGATGAGGCCCTAAGCTACTGAAGGTAATGGGACCCTTTATATGTCCAGCTGTCCTATGTCAACAAGAAATTGTGGCTTTTTTGTGTTGAATATATGCTATATGGTGATTTATGTACCTAATAGGTCTCTTGCACAAAGCAAAATATCTATTTTATCAAAGTAATTGTTGAACTGAAATACAATTAAGAAGAAGTATGTTAATAATGAATGGGGGGGGGCAAGAGAGTGGGGCCCTAAGCTATAGCTTGTTTAGCTTATACATAAATCCGACACTATGGAGACGTCAGGCACTATCCTGGCACCCAGCTATCTTCACTTGGTCGCAACTGGCCGATAGCCAGGTGCAAAATACGCCTGGCAAATTTTGAATGCTGCTGTCCATGTCAGGAAAGCAAGAAGTGTAGAGCTCCTGTAAACGCTAGCCCGGTGGTTGGGAAGTGGTGCAGCTGGTGCATATCAGATGGTGAGATGGGAAGAGGAAGGAGGCTTACATGGGCTAAACATACCCAACTCCCTCAACTGTTCCTCATAAGGCTTGGTTTCCAGACCCTCCTTGATCATCTTGGTTGCCTTCCTTTGCACATGTTCCAGCTTGTCAATATCCATCTCAAATTATGGCACCCAAAACTGGACACAGTACCCAAGGTGTGGTCTGATCAAGGCAACACAGAGCGGTATTATTACTTCCCTTGAACTCGTCACTATATTTCCATCGATGCAACCTAGACTAGTGTTAGTGGTTTGTTGGTTTTTTGTTTTGTTTTGTTTTTGCTGCTGCTGCTGCTGCTTCATCACACTGTTGACCCATGCTAAGCTTGTGGTCCACTAAGACACCTAGATCCTTTTCACATGTGCTACTGGCAAGGCACCTGTCCCCCATCTTAAGTGACTTATGGTAATTCTGACCTTTTGCATGCCTGTGTGACAGACGTTAACAACTATACTCACAGCAGGAGTTTTACATGTTATGGAAGAGGAAATGTCAGTGCCATGTTTCCCATGACAGCGCCTTCCTCCAAGCCACTAGATCTAAAACATTCTTTCATCTGAGGAATGCTACAGTGTCTTTCTGCTTACCTCCAAGGGGAGAGAGGGATAAGGCAAAGCAATAGGAGTGCATTTCTGCAGCTGTGTTGAATTCTCTTGGAGGTGGGTGTGCTTTTTTCCTCAATGAAATGTGACATTTCAGGGAATGCAAAGTGTTCTCTGAAAGATCAGCGTTCCTCTCTTGCAAAAGAGCACTGGTTCTATAGTGGTAGTAGTAGTAACACAGTCTACTTTTCTTGCAGGCATTCTAGATGCAGGGAAATGGGAGCAGAAAGGTTTTATGCGATAAACTATACAAATGGTTGATCCCCAACTACAATCTCAAGAGGTAAAATTTAGCTAAAGAAATCTGCCAGCTGAGACTGCACATTTGTGTAGGTTGGTGCTCAGTTACTCCTGTACAAAAACAGATGAAATGTAATAGAGAATACATTTCTAATAATAATAATAATAATAATAATAATAATAATAATAGTAATAATAATATATTGATTTATACCACCCATCTGGCTGGATTTCCCCAGCCACTCTGGGCGGCTCCCAATCAAATATTAAAAACACAATACAGCATTAAACATTAAAAACTTCCCTAAACAGGGCTGCCTTCAGATGTCTTCGTGACAGTTGCAGTGAATGTGGAAAGTGTTCTTTGTAACTCACACAATATACTGAATTGGATATTGTTCTCACTTTCACAACCATATAAGCAGGGCTCGTGGTGAAAGAATTGAAGTACTAGTCGTCTTTCTTCTTCTTTGACGATCACTCTTAGCCGAGTAAGATTGTTTTCCATAAACACAGTTTTAACAGTGAGTCCGTAAGTCACTGTGGAGGCCTATTCTGGATCCACACGTCCTTCCACAGTGGGGACATTGGTTTCTGGGTGGGAGTTGATCACAATGAGGGTTTGCCAAGTGTGCCTTCTTCTTAGCACGTTTCTCCCTTGCGTCCTGAGTTTGAACGTCTTCAAAGCCCATGACACCTTTGGCAAAGGCTGTTCTCCAATTGGAGCACTCGCAGGCCAGTGTTTCCCAGCTGCTGGTGTTTATACTATACTTTTTTAGATTTGCCTTGAGAGAGTCTTTAAACCTCTTTTGTTGACCACCAGCTTTACACTTTCCATTTTTAAATTCGGAATAGAGCACTAGTATTCATATATTGATAACAGTGTCAGCAATTGAGACACATTAGGAGATTCTTATTCCTCACATAGAGCCACAATTCCCAGAGTTCTTTGGGAAGATGCACTTATTCCTGAATTGCAAGGAGTTGGACTAGATTGGGGTAGTTTCCAGCTCTACAGTTCTATGATTATTAAACCACTTTGGGAATTGCAGCTCCATGTAGGAAATGAGAGTCCCTAAAAACTCTCAGCACCCTTAACAAACTACAGTTCCCAGGATTCTTTGGGGGAAGCCACAACTAAAGTACAGTGCACCTTGGTTTAAGAACAACCCTGTTTATGAGCTATTCAGTTTACGAACTCCGCAAAGCCAGAAATAGTGTCCTGGTTTGCGAACTTTACCTCAGTCTAAGAACGAAAGCTGAATGGTTGAAGGGCACTGGCAGTGGGAGGCCTCATTAGGGAAAGTGCACCTCGGTTTAAGAACAGTTTCAGTTTAAGAATGGACTTCTGGAACTGATTAAGTTTGTAAACCGAGGTACCATTGTAGTATCATAATGCTTCAGATGCATTATGAGAATGTGGCCTAGAAAGGGAACCTTCTTATGGCAGTTGAAAATGATGGACTATATGGAACTTGCCAAACTGACTGGGAGACTCTGAGACCAGAGAGAAGAGACGGTGGAAGAAGACTGGAAGAAGTTTAAAGCATATTTGAAAAGAATATGTTAATATTTAAATCTTAGAATAGCTTTGGAAGCGGATACAGGCTGTAGGGTTAGAAGTAGAAGACAGTGTATTTTAAAATACTATTATTTGTAAAGGATAAAATGTGAAGATTATTATGGTAAAAGTAAGTGTGATAAAAAATGGTTAAAAATATGATATATGTAAACTGCTAAAGATGAGGTAAAATGAAAATCAGATGGGGGGGGGCTTGGGGAAGCTCACCTAACAATGTTTAGAAAAAATAAGGGTAAGACAAGAATTTTTTTGTATTGTTTGTTTTTCTGTTTGTGTTTTTTATTTGTGTTATAAAATGAATATTTTTTTTTGAAAAAAATATAGAAAGGGAACCTTCTTCTTGTTCATCTCATGTAGCATCTTGGACCAGACTTAGGTTAATCCATGACCAAGCAAAGCATAAACACTGGAAGTGACCCTTGAACCTAGGTTCTAGGTCCAAGTCTCCTTCCATTGGATGTCAAGCACTAGAGTTTTGAAGTACCACAAACTTGGGATTTCATCTGTCTATTACCAAAGAAGAGACTTGAGAACGGAAATATTGATGGAACCTGTTGTTTATATATCGAGAAATATATGGTGGAAAGAAATCATTCATGCATGAAGATGAAAAAGAGGGACTTCTTTGTGCTTAATGTGCCAGAAAATTTAGGCCACACTCATGCATGTAAATAAGTATGCAAATGTAACCCTAGTAAATGCTGCCAAGGTCAGTGAGACCTCAGGCAATTTCTGCTGAGTAAGTGGCTAATCACTCAACATGAAATGTGGCTCCACTTAGATAAGTCAAGTCTGGAAACCTGCCATGTTGTATCCTGGGTCAAATTGTTCTGTCCTCCTGTGACTTCCAGATCAAACTTGTTAATTTGGCAAGCTTTCCCTCAAATTTCTTGCAGATGAATTCATTGTCTTCCTTTCTCATGATTAATGCCGCACTTGTATTTCTGGAATCTGAAGGCAAAAGAGCATAACAGAAACTCTGGTATCCTGAGTCCCCACTCTGAAATGCCACCAATTCTTGCCTTTGAGAGAAATCTGATGATGGACCTATAGTTCCAAATAAGGGAGATGACTCCGACAAGAGCACAGACCATTTCATTTGTTCGAAACCTTCTCACTCAAACAATCAATTTTACTAGGTTAACATTTACCCTAGAGGTGTCACATCACATTTTCTTTTCTTTGTTTGTTTTGAACATGCAGACTTTCAGTGAGTTACACTGAATGACTTTCAGCATGTTGGGTATTGCATATAGCCTGGTCCTCTGCATGATTACTCTAGAGGTAAGCATGTCTCCCAAGCTTGCGTTGGATTGGAAATAAACCAAACTATTCCCCACAAACGGGAAATAGCTTGGCTTATTTCTAAATTTCAGCAGAGCCATTGGGACCTTTCATCCTAGCATTTTGCTGGCTGAAGGAATTGTTCTCCTTTTTCATTATAAAAAAGCTACATTTATAGGCCACTTTTCTAGCATTGATGGCATAGTAGGACTTCTCAGGTACCTCCCATTCAGACTCTGACCAGACCCAAACCTGCTTAGCTTCAAGCAAGGTGGTTGCACCACACACCCTCAGTCCATGCCTTGAGATCTTCCCCTGCAAAGAAATTCCTTCCTTCTCCTTACAGCTGAAGGAAAGCCGCCATCATCCTAGGTTGTGTTCACATTAGCACCTCAGAAGAATTGAACCTGGGATCTTCTGCATACAAACCAAAGCCCTTCCCCCTTGCCACTCCTGCTGAAGCCTCGTTTACCGCGGTCGCATGGCTGTAGTTTCTAGTTTGTGGCAAGATCTCATGAGAGCACCCGGAGATCATGAGATCTCGCCAGAACCCGGAAGCGACTGCAGCCACTTCTCCTCGCCGCTTCCTCTGCAGTGGTGGTGGCTGGGAGTATGTGCCGCTGGAGGCACATCTTAAATTCTGCCACCTGAGGCAGCTGCCACATTCTGCCTCATGGTTGGGCCGGCCCTGACAGGAATTCTGTTCCACATTATATAGGAATTGGGGTTTTAGTGTGGCACCACCTATCCTTTGGAATTCCTTCCCAATATATACACATTTCTGTTGCCTACTGAAGACCTTTCTCTTTCAGCAAGCATGTATTAGATTTGACTTGTATGTATGTGTTGTATATATTGTATATCTGTTTCATTGTAGGTGGTTTTTATTGCCCTCATAACTGGTTTACAGGCTTGATGTCAGGGGAGGAGTCAAAGATTAAGTTTGCTTTTTAAAAAGTTGGTGCATATGTCCTAGCTTGCCTGTTCTGGACTGGGCATACTATGTGAAATGTCTTTTTAAAAACCCAACCATATATGTATATTCAGCAATAACATTAAGTCCTCTACACAGGAAGTGTTGAGAATTTAGCACAGGGTAAAATAATGTAATCTGCTTAAGCAACCATGTCCTAAATCTCATATTCAGTTCGTTAGACTGTAAACTCAGATGCCTCAATGCAAAAGGCAAAATAAAAATAAAATCTAGTGCAGAGCAGAATCTGAACTTGCACAAATATCAGAGCAGTCCACTTAGAAGTGGTCTTGGTTTTTCTTGCTGTAATCCCAAAGCTGATTAGACCACAATTTGTACAAATCTGCTGCTGGGTTCATTTTTAAAATTAAAATTTCTTAGCTTGCTATGTATAACTTTCTACTACACATTAATTCCACCTTTGAATTTTGGGTTTCCTATCAATAAATTTGTTTTGCTGTACTGCAAACCCTTTTTACATTCTTTCTTTGCCTGAGTGAACTATCAGGAGCTCCTCTTTCTTCATCTCCTAGAATCCTGATGTCCCATGTCCTTAAAGTAAAACTGTACTGCTCAGTGGCAATTCCAACTATGAATGCTCCAACCAGGCATATTCTTAGTGGCAAATTATATGAGGGCTAACCCACAAAATTTTGAATGTCGCAATGACACTGGGGGAGAGGGGCTTAAGACTTTAGCATAGGCCTACTAGCAAATGCCCAAACACTATCCTAAAACAATAAGAAACAAATTAGTTGGCTGTTATTCTTTGAATGTTTTCCCCAGCTTCCAATAGTTACATTTAATAGAGTCAGTGCCTGGAGGCACAAATTTCTGTGTACTGAGCTAGTGTAGCATAGTTATCAAGTCTGCAAACTTATCCTCACTTGCCCGGGAGTAAGCCCCACTGAACGACTTGATTCCCGGAGACATGGACAGGATTGCGCTGTAATACATTAATTTGATAATGTTAGGGTGCATCTACACTCATGGTTTTTTAAAAAACCATGTGTATCTGAAGAAGTGTGCATGCACACGAAAGCTCATACCAAGAACTGACTTAGTTGGTCTTTAAGGTGCTACTGGAAGGAATTTGTTTTGTTTTAAAAAAAAAACGTTAAGGAAGCGTTAAAGAAGGGTTTTGATAATGTATACGGACTCATGACATCCTACTTTAAACATTCATAATGCGTTACCAGAGGGTGCTGCAGAGCAACCAGCAACCAGCAGTAGGGAGACAGCGTTTTGACAAAAAAAAACAAAAGAAAGGTAAGAAACGATTTATTCTACAAATATGTCCTGTGATGTTTCAGAACGAAATATCTGATATTGTTCTAATAACATTAAGCAGGTTAGCAGAAATCTAGCCCTAATGTATGCATGCAGAGTAAAAGGACAAGAAAGGGTTAAGTTAGGTGCGCCGGTGCGACTCAGCACAATCTAAAGCTCAGCACAATCTAAAGTATTAATACACTTGTGTTTGAATCAAGTTTTTTCTTTGTCCCTGCCCTTGGCCAGAGTCTGGTCTGTGTTGCAAGAAGACTGTGCTGCTAGAAGGACTGTTTGTTACAACTGTATGTAACCTATAAGCTGTGGAACTGTATTTTACTCTTAGTAAAGGGACTGACCCTACCTAGAATGGACTGGTTTTTTTTTCTGTTTTCTGTTCCATTTTCCATTTTTCTGTTCCATTGGCACACTCTGCTGGCATGTTGAATGGGCACTCAGCACATGCCCCAACATTTCTCCAATGAAAAGATGGATGTCCTATTTAGTAGCAGTAGTAGTTAAAGTATATACCATGCCCATCTGACTGGGTTCTGGGCAGCTTCCAACATATAAAAAATATGTAATAAAACAATAAGCATTAGGAAAAAAAACCTTCCCTATGCAGGATTGCCTTCATGTGTCTTTTAAAGGTTGTACAGTAGAACCTTGGTTCCCGAACAGCTTAGTTGCCAAACAAATCGGCTTCTGAACATCGCAAACCCAGAAATAAGTGCTCTGGTTTGCGAACATTTTTCGGAAGCAAACGTGTGATGCTGTTTCCGTTTGAGTGCAGGAAGCTCCTGCAGGCAATCGTAAGCCACACTTTCATTTTTGAACGGTTTCGGGAGTCGAACAGACTCCCAGAATGGATTAAGTTCAAGAACCCAGGTACCACTGTATAGTTACTGATCTCCATGGTCACATAACTCCATACCCTCCAACATTTCTTAGATGAACATAGGGACATCCTAAGAAAAGCAGGACATTCAGGGATCAAATCAGAAACTGGGACAGCTTCTGAAAATCTGGGAGTTTCCCCTGGAAAACAGTGATACTTGGCGGGTCTGCACACGCCCCAACAGAGAATTCTGGAAGACCCTGGTTCATATCATACCTCACCCACAAACGTTGCAAGGGCCAAAGTCTCCCGTCGCCATAGGCAAAAATGATACTGACCACATCCCAAGCAACGCTGCATGGCTGTTGTAAGTATTCTTGAGGTAATGTTTGATGATTAAGTATTTTGAACAGACTAAGGGCCAAACTACTTGTAAGACACAGTCGTACATAACCTTGCCCTTGTTGTTGTTTTTTCAGTGGAAAGCAGACACAGGAGTCTTCAATCTTGAATGGAAGGCTATGAGGGAAGTTAGTGGAGGTGCTTAACCCCTTGCACTCCATACATTTTTGGGGTTTTTACTCAACCCTTCCCCCACCCATTAATTTTTTCCCTATGGGGAAAAAGATAAAGTGGCTATAGAGAGAAAACTATTTGCAGATTGACTTTGAGGGGCAAAAGACCTAAGGGGGAAAAGGACCAAATAGCTTCTTCCCCTCTCAATGCTGCATGTATCTTTGTGGTTAGTCTTATATATATATAAGTCACTAGCAGCTCATTTTATAGGCCCAAACACACCTTGCACTCAAAAAAATAATATGCACTTCTCTGCCGTCGAGTGTTCAACAGCAGCAATTTAATACAATTCCCAAAAGCAGCTTTAAAGTGACATAACAAATGCAAGTTTCTTCTGCTTTGATGAAATGCACATACTTTGCATTATGGTTCGCTTTGTGGGGGCAGGGGAGATGCAAATTCCAAAGGGGATGGTTTATAATCCATCTAGAATGGAAAATACAGCACTTTATATCATCTTCCCTTTTTTGTAAATTATGTTGTTTATTTTTGAAAAAAAAGTTTTCTGGGCAAGAGTGTTTTGTTTTGTTTTTTGCATTTGAATATGGAAAGCAGGGCGTGAATGTCATTTTGCCAAGGTATACTGCAAGCCTAATTAATCTCCTAAATAATGAGATGCTGCTCGAGTTGTGAAGAACATTATTCAGCAAGCCAATAATTTAGGCCCCTTTCCCTCTGTAGTTGTACAGTTGCAGTTCTCTGTCTGTGAATTACTAATCATAATGGCCTGCAGGTACCTTTAAAGGTGTGAGCTATCTCTCTCTCTCTTTCTCTCCATCCATCTAATAGCAAACTCATCCCACGTGTCAATCATTATGTAGCCAAAAGAGCATCATCCTTGCATGCAGTGCTTTTATTCTATAAAAATGTTTTGGGGTACTCTCATTTTGACTCAAGAAAATTACCATTGTATAGTTCAAATCGGGGGAAATAAATACAGTAAATGGACAAAAGTACAAAGATTCACAAAATGTTTAGGGGTGTACATACCCGTGTGTACCCCCAGAAAAAGCACCGTTTGCATAAGAGGGAAGCTTGGTGAACCCCAAGGGGACTTGCATAAGTGTAAAGCATATTTAGGGGGGAAAACCTTAAGGAGGGGGAACCCAAAACAGCTCAGTGAGGACTAAGCATGTTCACTGCCCATAAAATGCTGACTGTTGGGGAAGGGGAATGGAGTACTCTGGGGAAGGGCATGGCTGGCTGGCTGGCTGGCATTCTAAACAAAAACACTGCATGACCACATTTCTTTTTTAAAAAATCATTTTTATTCATTTTCCAATAAAAACAGCCAATCAACATATCCACATCATAATTCAATTAAAAACAAGAAACTAAAATAAAAAAGACCAAATTGTAATTATGAATTTTTCCGGGCTCCCCATAGTCTGGACCTCTGAAGCATATCTCCAAATCTTCAGTCCTGCCTCTTCTTGTTGTTTTCATATTTTCCACCTTCTGGTCTTAACACTTTATGCATGACCACATTTCGATAGTATAGCATATGACTTGCATTTTAAAAGTCCCAGATTCAAACCCCAGCATGTTCTAAATGTGTTTTATTTTATTTCAATTGTAAATCACTGGAGTGTCTGCTGTGTTGAGTTCCTTTGGGAGGAAGGGTGAGGTATACATTTAACAATATAAAAAATTTAAAACATTCCAACAGTGAAAAGATCACCACCACCACCACCCTTGACACTCAGGCAAGCTGCTGCCAGTCAGTGTACGCAATTCTGGACTAGATATAGCAACGGTCTGACTTGGTAGATGGCAGCTTTTTGTCCTGTATAATCCCTGTCCTATTTCTTGTGGGTTTGTCAATTCGCAGATCTATTTCAATTTAACTCATTGGTTGACAGACCTATATTTTTGGCCTGCTGTGATGAAGCAAATTGCCATGCCTTCCCCCAGGAAGCAACCAAAACCAAAAAAATAAAGCAGTACCTCTCAAGGTTATTTAGGGCTTGGAATAAACGAACCATATGTCAATGCCACTCGGAGATAATATGGCAGTCTCATTGATGCAGCTCAAATTTAAATAAGATAATCCATCCTGGAAATCCATATAGGAACCACGAGCTGTGTTTCTGCTGACACTGCAAGGCCCAAAGATGGGCAAGATTTGAAAAGTGTCGTTTCTGAGAGGTGCCACATCTGGGGATCATGGTAGGCTCATTGATAATAATAAAGACAAGGAAAGCAAGACGGAATGAACTGTCCATTTATTGCAAATCTCTCAGGGAAATAATTGCAAGAATACATTCCGACACCTGTCTCCATCCTTCTTCCTTCCCAGAAAGAAAACATTCACCACATTAAAGGAAGCAGGTGCCCCCCCCCCCAACATAGGAGCCACAAAACCACTGTGTTCATTTTAAGATAAAGAAAGAGATCTCTGAATCTCATTGTGCAGGAATGGTTCTACTTGAGGGGCTCTCAGAGTTGGACAAAGTGAGTATACAGAATACTCAAGGGGCACAAAAGGCCTGTACATTGGTACCTCGGGTTAAGTACTTAATTCGTTCCAGAGGTCCGTAATTAACCTGAAACTGTTCTTAACCTGAAGCACCACTTTAGCTAATGGGGCCTCCTGCTGTTGCTGCGCCGTCGGAGCACGATTTCTGTTCTCATCCTAAAGCAAAGTTCTTAACCTGAAGCACTGTTTCTGGGTTAGCGGAGTCTGTAACCTGAAGCGTATGTAACCTGAAGTGTATGTAACCCGAGGTACCACTGTATGTATACTACTTTACCTCCTACTATTACTAAATAGGACATCCATATTTTTCCTGAGGGATGCAGGTTCCTCACTCCTGTTATAGATCTTTTGCTATTTTGTTTTGGGGAAAATCTGAAGAGAACCCAGAGAATCTGTAAACTGTCCCATTTCCCACCCAATAAATATCACTAGGCTTATCCAAAATCTTGGCTTTCTTCAACATTTCTCAGATTTTCTTTGCTTCAGAATTTTACACTGGATGAAATTTGAGTAGCAACTCCTGTTCTCTCCAAACCAAAATTGTTCTTAGGGAAGATGCTCACACAACCAACACAATGTTGAAGCTACTTAAAGTTGAAATAGACTCCATGTGGTTACAGCCTCATGTAAATTCCACCCCCATCACTCAGCCCGGACATTGAGGTCCAGCTCCAAGGGCCTTCTGGCGGTTCCCTCACTGTGAGAAGTGAAGTTACAGGGAACCAGGCAGAGGGCCTTCTTTGTGGTGGTACCCGCCCTGTGGAACACCCTTCAGATGTCAAAGAAATAAACAACTACAGTGGTACCTCGGGTTAAGAACTTAATTTGTTCCAGAGGTCCGTTCTTAACCTGAAACTGTTCTTAACCTGAAGCACCACTTTAGCTAATGGGGCCTCCTGCTGCCGCAGCGTTGCCACCACACAATTTCTGTTCTCATCCTGAAGCAAAATTCTTAACCTGAGGTAATATTTCTGGGTTAGTGGAGTCTGTAACCTGAAGCGTCTTTAACCCAAGGTATCACTGTATCTGACTTTTAGATGGCATCTGAAGGCAGCCCTGTTTAGGGAAGCTTTTAATATTTGATGAATTATTGTATATTAATATTTTGTTGGAAGCCGCCCAGAGTGGCTGGGGTATAAATAAATAATTATTATTATTACATGTAGAGTAGAGCTGTGCTTTGAACAAACTACTTTGACTGAACAATGGTCATCTAATAGGCACATTTCTGAACTACACCTGAAAGTAGTTCTCATAATTGCTGAGTGAACTAGAGGTGAATCAATTTTGGGGGGGCATAGAACATTGAATGATTTCTAGTTCAACTTCATGTTCATCCACCTCATTACCCAGCAGACTCTAAGCTCCACCCCATTCTCCCTTTTCTTAAAAAATGTAAGTCAACTGGCTATCTATAAAGAAAGTTAGCAAAAAAAATGTAGAGGCAATGTTCTAAGGCTTATGAGGCAGATGCAGAGACATTACAGTGGCTAATGATACTAAATCACTTAATCACTGGGGCTAAGCAACCATAAGGAAGAAATGTGAGGCATTTCTTGTATCTTCCCTGCTGAAGATATTTGCTCTTCTAACAGCAGCTTTTTGCAGCAAGAAGCACAGTAACAAAAAACAAGGTAAATGATGTCTTTGTGTCATTAACAGTTGTGTGATTGACGCAAATTAAACAAGGTAAGCCTTTCCTAGTGTGGAAATACAATTATGGGGAAAGCTTCACCTGGTAGCTTTTTTTCTTTTAGACATCTTATTACTTCTGTGTTACCTCAATTCGCTTTTGGGACCTATACTTCTTTTTTGTTTATTTGTTTTATTTGCGGATTTTTTTATGAACTGAAAGGGTTCACTTGGATGAACTTGGACCAAGCTAATCCATTTCTTTTCAAGTATGAACTTTAATGGGAACTAGTTCCTTTCCAGACAGGATGAACTGGAACTAGTTCCATTCTAAACAAATTTTCCAAGTACTGGCATAGAGCAATTACTAAATTATGTTGCAGTGAAACTTGAGAGAAATGAGCTTTTAATCCATTCCCTGTTTAACAAGAAGTCTAATTTGAAGGTATGTTTGACTTTTGGAAGCCTTTCAAGCAATCTCACTACCAATCATTTATTTCAAGAATGTAAAGATGAACAAAAGGACCATTAACTGAGCAGTTAATTCTTTTAACACATATTTAGTGCATTGGAATCCTGGATTTCATAAAGCCTTTGCTTTTAATTTCAGTTTGCATAAGCCTGTGCATTTTTTAAATTTTCTTAGACATCTACTAATGATCACCTTGCATCCTGTGGGAATATGTATGCAGTGCTTTTTTCTGGGGGTACGCAGACCCCTAAACATTTTTGTGAATTTAAGTTTGGCCCCATTGAGGGACAGTATTTCAGAATGAGTAGGAAAATGTAAGGTAAAGGTAAAAGGACCCCTGACCATTAGGTCCAGTCGTGGCTGACTCTGGGGTTGCAGTGCTCATCTTGCTTTACTGGCCGAGGGAGCCAGCGTACAGCTTCCGGGTCATGTGGCCAGCATGACTAAGCCGCTTCTGGCAAACCAGAGCAGCACACAGAAACACCGTTTACCTTCCCGCCAGAGCGGTACCTATTTATCTACTTGTACTTTGACATGCTTTCGAACTGCTATGTTGTCAGGAGCAGGGACCGAGCAACGGGAGCTCACCCCGTCCCAGATTCGAACCGCAAGCCCTAGGCTCTGTGGTTTAACCCACAGTGCCACCCGCGTCTCTGTAGGTAAATGAGAGTACCACTAAACATTTTTTTAGGTGGAAAAAGCACTTATGTATGTATGTATGCTGAGGCTCCAATACTTTGGCCACCTCATGAGAAGAGAAGACTCCCTTGAAAAGACCCTGATGTTGGGAAAGAGGGAGGGCACAAGGAGAAGGGGACGACAGAGGACGAGATGGTTGGATAGTGTTCTCGAAGCTACCAGCATGAGATTGACCAAACTGTGGAAGGCAGTGGAAGACAGGAGTGCCTGGCGTGCTCTGGACCATGGGGTAACAAAGAGTCGGACACGACTAAACAACTAAACAACAACAACAATGTATATACATGAATGGATGTATGAATAGATGGGACTGTGTGGTGCTATAAGTATGTATTGAATCAATCACAGATAAAATAAAATAAAACCAGGCAGAGGACAGTTACTCAAAGATTAACACACATTAAATACATGATGTTGCCTCTCAGTGATATAGAACGCAATGTTCGTCCCAGTAATCCATCTGATAATCTGTTTGTGTTATGCGGTTGTATGCAGCTCAGTAACTTCAAAACGTTCATCTTCTTTCTTGGAACACTGCAGTTTTGTGGTCTCTCAGCTGAGACTGAGAGAGAGATTCAAAGATGCGCTAGAAAAACAAAGACAGCAAAGACAGGCAAGGCAATCCCTAGGTGGCTGCAGGCAGTACAAATGAACTAAGAAACAAAAAGGATCGAAAGGGCACATGCTACAAATGCGTTTTCAAGGCTATCTAAGCAAAAATGAAGACTAGTCGTGCATTTATATATATACACACACAGTATATATGGAATTCTAAAATGTTCGTCTTTTGAGGAGTTCAAGATATTCTGAGCTTCTATTCTGCACTGTTATCCAGAGGCATTCTCCCATTAGTGGTTCCAAACCATGCCCAGCTAGGACAGTTTCCACAATATGCAACACACATATGCCAGCATAATATTTGCTCCTGGACTTTGATAGAAGGAACCGTCTGTAATGCTTTAGTCAGGGCATAGGCAAACTCCGGCCCTCAACATTTTTGGGACTACAATTCCCATCACCCCTAGCTAACAGGACCAGTGGTCAAGGATGATGGGAATTGTAGTCCCAAACATCTGGAGGGCCGGAGTTTGCCTATGCCTGGCTTTAGTGGTCTCACTCCTCTATCTTAGTTACAGTGGTACCTCGCAAGACGAAATTAATTCGTTCTGCGAGTTTTTTCGTCTTGCGATTTTTTTCGTCTTGCGAAGCACGGATTTTGGAAAAGCTTCAAAAATCACCAAAGTCTTCAAAAACCTCAAAAAAGGCTACCACACCGCGTGCTATGAGTTGCTCCTTGAAGTCAAGTCGCAACTGCAGCCCCTGAATGCACGGTTTCAAGAAAAAGGAAACAAACTTGCAAGACAAAGGAAACAAACTTGCAAGACGTTTTCGTCTTGCGAAGCAAGCCCATAGGGAAATCCGTCTTGCAAAGCAACTCAAAAAACGAAAAACTCTTTCGTCTTGCGAGTTTTTCGTCTTACGAGGTATTCGTCTTGCGAGGCACCACTGTATTCTCATGTTCATTTGTGAACTGCATATGGTTCCCAAGTTTAGCGATGAGTTTGCAATTGCACAGGGATTCTCCACCTAGGTGGGCCACACACCCTGCTTCAAAGAGGAGGGATCTCTATCTGAAGGTGTTCTCTATTTGAAAGGCTCTCTGGTCTGTGTCCAGATGAAAGATAAAGAAAGGCCAACAGAGGTCTCAGCATTACCCATCCACAGTCTGGTCCATGACCTTGAGTCTCCACCCAATGAGATGTAAAGGTAAAGGTAAAGGTAAAGGTACCCCTGACCATTAGGTCCAGTCGTGACCAACTCTGGGGTTGCGGCGCTTATCTCACTTTATCGGCCAAGGGAGCAGGCCAGCTTCCAGGTCATGTGGCCAGCATGACTAAGCCACTTCTGGCAAACCAGAGCAGCACACCGAAACGCCGTTACCTATTTATCTACTTGCACTTTGACGTGCTTTTGAACTGCTAGGTTGGCAGGAGCAGGGACTGAGCAATGGGAGCTCACCCCCTCACGGGGATTCGAACTGCTGACCTTCTGACCCGCAAGTCCTAGGCTCCGTGGTTTAACCCACAGTGCCACCCCTGGGCCCTAAATGAGATGTATTGCACTTCTATTGTAAACTGCTTAGAAGCCACTTTGGCAATTAAGCAGTTTAACATTAATTAAATGGCACCACTACTAGTAATGTAACATTTAAATTCCAGTAATTATTCTTAAATTTGCATCTGTATGCCTGCATTAGCATATGCAAATGTTAGACAGATATATGTCCTCTTTTCTTTGGTGATGCAAAAACGGTCACCCTATGTCTCTAATGCAGAACAAGTCTTGTATGCCTCTACAAGGCTTCAGTTCCCTGTCTAGGCAACACTTGTCTAAAGTGTTCTGCGGGAGGAAAAACACCATCAAGGCACACTCACTGGGAGCTCTCCAGGGTACTGATCCTGCATTCAGAACATGAATGCACTAGGCTGGCACTCCCTGAACCTGACCATTAGCAATTCCTCTTACTGCTTCTTGTGACACTTCTGAATGTGACATTGCCTGCCCTGACTCTCCTGGACAAGACCTTGCTATTATACTTTGCTCGGTGTTATACTGTTCACCAAGTCTCTGCTTTATAGGAACCACCTAGAAAACACTGTTAGACAGGCAGCATAGGAACTATATCTTATAAAATGAAATGAAATATGGAGCATTCCTGCAAGTAAGTGTGCTACTGTTTCCCATCTGAGAACCCAAGGCTTTTGCAGAACAAGATGCCCCTCTACTTCCAGGCCTGTATAACACTCCAATGACTGGGCCATGTTCTGCTCAGATGGGCTTGAGATGATGGAGGAATGCTGGTGGCATGATGGGAAACCACATGACATCCTTTAAAAGCAGTGGGAATAAGCCAGAACAGGGAGATAACAAGAAACAACATCTCCCATTGGACCCTATGTACTTATTTGCCCTAGACAGAACTGAGCATACCCCAGTAAAAACCTGAATCTGAGCTGAAGGTTCCTGTGATCCTCCTTTTTCAGGAGTGAGAGAAGTTTGGTGAGCATCACTGGTGAGGATGGGAATTCCATTTGCATCCAAACTGTAGCTCAAGGTTGCCTGGAAGGAGCTGTGACTCTCCCCTTGCTGTATAAGCTGAAAGGCCTATGCCTTATGTTTTTCAGTTTCAATTCCTGGCATTTATTTATTGTATTTATGCCTCACTTTTTTTCTCCTTGGAGTTCAAGATAGTACACATGGTTCTAACCCTCCTTATTTAATTCCCACAACAACCCTGGGAGGTAGGTTAGGCTGAGAGAGAGAGAGAGAGAGAGAGAGAGAGAGAGAGAGAGAGAGAGAGACTGAACAAAGATCACCCAGTCAGCTTCATGGCTAAGTAGGGTTTGAACCCTTCCTGGTGAAGAAGGAGGAGGAGGAGGAGGAGGAGGAGGAGGAGCTCAGGATGACATTATTTTCAGAAGTCCCAACCTTATGCATTCATTCTTCTTGTAATTCTGAGGATATTTATTATTATTATTTTGCTGCTGAATTGTACTAAGGCTGGATGCGAAGTCAAATACATTTGAAAACTATTGAAATGAAAAGGGTTTTGCTTTTGATCATGCTGCATAGAAGTTACATAGAAACATTAGGGAAAGCTCAGCTCTTTTAAAGACCTCGTGGGGAAATATTCATCTATCTTAACTGTGCATCTGTAGCTTAAGAAAACATACAGATAAGAGGCCAATTTTAATTGAGAGTTCAGGGTAACCTGCAAGGAATTCAAAATATAGACGGATAGAACAAAGTGTCCTATGACATTTTCCAAAAGGGTTCCAGAAAACACAGCTGGGTGTATTTCATAACAACTTTTTTCCCCTTAGGTTACAAATAATGGTTCTATCTGATAGGGCCTTTGTACCAGCAGAAGGTAGTTTGACTTGTGTATCCGGTGGTGCATCTAGATAATTTTAGACCCTGGACTTAAATGTCTTAGGTGTCCCCCTTTAGACAGCATGTGTTATTACTTCTGTTGCAAAGCACCCCATTAACATTTCAGGAAATAAAATATAAAGCGCTTGTTCACACAGCACGTCATTAAACTATGGAATACACGCCCATCAGAAGTAGTGATGGCCACCAACTTGGATGGCTTTAAAGGGGGATTAGGCACATTCAAGGAGATGACTGCTATCAATGACTAATAACCATGATGGCTGTGTTCTGCCTCTACTGCCACAAGCAGTACGCTTTTGAATGTCAGCTGCTGGAAATCACAGATGGGGAGAGTTCTGTTGTTCTTGGACCCTGCTTGCAGGCTTACCATAAGAATCTGGTTGGCCACTGAGTGTCCCGGTTGTTCTTGAGGGGGAATTACTCTTGAGCAGGTGCCATTTTACTTTTTAAACTGGAAAGTGTACATGGCTGGGCACGTATTCTTCCATGGAGATTAGCGATGCTGCAGAAACTTGAAATTTCTCAGCTCTACCAGGGCTTTAAATGTACAAGTGTTTGCTGAGGCTGAATTATAATATTCTTGCAATTCCTACTGAGATTATGAATTTATGGTTTCTGCACATGCATGTTCTACATGACTGAAGTATCCAACTTGTTGGATTCTGGCTTTTTTGACTGGCACAAGCAGCCCTCCCTCTAGTTTTGGTGGGTCCATGTCACCAACTTTGTATCATGGACACCAACTTTGTATCAAACAAATGAAAATAGCCAATCAGAGAAGGAAAAGTTGCAATGTGTGGAATGTTGAGACGCATGTCATGATGCTGTGCTATGTGCTTGACACATTTCCAAGATGTGTTTCTTGATGTGCATGTCCCAAAACAGTATATACTTAATAAATCTTGAAGTAATTGAGAACTTTTGTCCGAACTTGTAACACAGTATTTATAACTTTGTGAGCTAATTACAATTTCTGGTGGCACAAGTTCACTTACCACTAACGGAGATCATAAAAATGTGTGAAGTGGACTTTAGAAGGTGCATTTCCATGTCTAGAATTTTGCCAAAGGCAAAACAAAGCATCACATAACAAGACAGAATCCACATGCAGGGCTGCTCCAAGAATCAGATTTTCCTTTAGTATACAAGTTCATTTTTTTCTCCTTTGCCTTCTGTCTTTCTGTGATATTCATAGCAGCGCTATTATTTCATCCATGAAGGACAAAGAAAGAAGCAGTCCTGCTAGTCAAACTTGATTAATTTTTTTCATCACAGCCACTAAATTAATGGAAAGGAAGTCAGCAAGTACAATTTACTGGCCCATTATTTAAGCATTTCTTAAAGCATCCTATGAAGTCCCTTAGCAACATTAATTCAAATTGCCTTCGATAGGGAATGTGACACAGAACCCAGATTGAAATAAGTAAACAAATGTTAATGAATATTGATGAACACCACGGCCTTGCTTCAACGGCTACAGAGATGTGGGTTTTGTCCACCCTTTTAAAAACATCTCTATTAAAGTGTTTAAATTCAGCAAATGTCCCACTAGGGCATGATGGGGAGAAAAGGAAGATCAGAATGTGAGCAGCAAAAAAGCATGCTGCTATGAGCTTTTCAAACATGTGATCTGGCTATTCTTTGTTACATGATTGCAATAGATAAGTTGACTTGTCACCTACATGGCTAATAAATATTATTGTTCCTAAGGGACTGTGTTGCTGAGAGTGAGTGAAGCCAGGTCTGTCTTAAAATTCCCACCCCCTGGGCCCGCCTGCGATTGGTTAATTCAAACTGCAGGTGAGTCCCATCAACGCACATGACTGGTGGAGGGCCATTGCATCATCTGCCAGTCACACAACAGGATTCCCCCACCCAGCTTGCATGGCACTGTGCTGAGCCACAACTGCCTCTGCTCCCCAAATGGCAAGCGATCTTTGATAGACACAGTGGCTAATTACATTCTGATCCATATATTAGCCCAGGAAATACTGTACATGTTATGTTATTTCAAACAACTCTTCTGCACTCCTTCCCAAAACTGCCATACAGTCTAGGTTTCAAAACCCTGTGTTAATTCTTAAAGAAGGGGTATTTCAACTTCTGGGATGCTTTATGTAAGTCTAAGTGTGTTGTGATTCTTCATTCCACATTAAAAGCAAAAAAAAAAAGGGGTTAGTTTGTTTTTATTCAGTGGGAATTAATTTGAAATCAATATATTCCGGCACAGGAGGTGAGTTGCTTCAACAGTGCAATGATTTTCACATCTGTAGCTCAATCTGGCTTTCAGCAAGTTGGTTAATCACAGAAAACAGTAGGTGGAGAATCTTACAGGTACGTTCCAGCTTACTAAAAATCCTTCTTCGTCCTTCTTCATACATCGGAATCCTTCTTCATACAAGAAAATGCAATAAACCACATGCAACCCTCTTTTCACTGCTAGTTAATTTGATGATACGAGCAGGGTGATAAAGACAACTTTACTGCACAGAAGAACTACAATTAATGTTGATTGAAATAGTGGACACATGCGAGTGCAGGATAATTTGTCGGGGAAGGGGGAAAATGCAGAACTTCACCCGTTCCCTCTTGATTTCATGTTGTTGTTGTTGTTGTTGTTTGAATTTATACCCCACCCTTCCTCCTCAAGGAGCCCAGAGGCGAAGCAGATATATCATTTCAGAACAAAAACAAAGGAAAAATATTCTGAAATGGTTAAAGAATTCTATAAACATTTACAATTAAAGACATCTAAAAGCAGTTTCAGCTTTTAAAAGTTCTAAAGCATTTGCAGTTTAAAAACAATCTTCCATTCAATGATCACGGTGTTGCCGCGAGTAGAATTCTTCAAATACCTGAGTCAATTTTCAAATTATTTATGAAAATTAATAATGACGGAGGCAGGAGCACCTCACTAGGGAGGGCATTCCACAAGTTGAGAATACCACCGAAAAGGATCACAAAGCACAATTGTGTGGCTTCTAGATGTTTTGAACTGCAGTTCCCACCAGCCCTAACCATGGGCCATGCTGGCTGGTGCTGAAGGGACTTAGGGAAGCTTTTAATATTTGATTAATTATTGAATTTTAATATTTTGCTGGAAGCTGCCCAGAGTGGCTAGGGAAACCCAGCCAGATGGGTGAGGTATAAATAAATAAATTATTATTATTATTATTATTATTATTATTATTCATGAAAAGATGAGAAACCCTGGAGGGCTATCTTTGGCCATAGTGAACAGTGCTGGGCTAGATAGACAGGTTTTTTGGCCTGGTATAAGATGGGCATAAGATGCATTGTCTTAACAGCTGAATTAACTTTCCGTAAATATTTAGAGCAAATTCTAACTAGCCTGTGTTCAAAACTGCAATGCATGTACAATGAAACATGCATTCTATTCACACTCCTCCTCTTTAACACTCTTTTTCTTCCCTTGATTTTCTTTTCCTCCAAATGATGATGAAAAAAGTTACGAAGGAAGTCACGAAGGAATGTACGAAGGAAGTCACACATTTTCAAGCAAGGCACCTGCCCAGTACAGGCTTCAGCCGCAGCCATGCACACGCCCACACAGCCCTGCTCAAGCACAGAGGAGAAAGTTTTGGGGGAAAGGTTTTAAGTGCTTATGTCAGGGGTAGGCAAACTAAGGCCCGGGAGCCAGATCTGGCCCAATCGCCTTCTCAATCCGGCCCACGGACAGTACGGGAATCAACGTGTTTTTACATGAGTAGCATGTGTGCTTTTATTTAAAATGCATCTCTGGGTTATTTGTGGGGCATAGGAATCTGTTCACTTTTTCTCCTTTCAAAATATAGTCCAGCCCCCCACAAGGTCTGAGGGACAGTGGACCTGCTGCCTGCTGAAAAGGTTTGCTGACCCCTGGCTTATGCTCACAATGTTAAGAAAATAAACCAGAAAATAACACTTGTAACTGTATCTTATTTTCCCTTATTTTAATATTTTCAATGTGTGTGGGGGGGGTGACAGAAGATTTTCGCACCAGGTACCACCTGACCTTTCTACACCACTGAAGAGGAGAGGGCTTTCGTTCGCCAAAACTCTGAATTATATTGAACAGTACAGAGAAAAAAGTGTGTATTAGGACATTCAAATGACAATGCTGGTGAATTTTCATAAGGGCTTAAAAATAATAATAATCACAAACTCAGGTAAGGGAACGGAACTTAAGATCAGATAAATGAGAAACTGAAATGGACAGATTCACCCAAACCCTCCTGCCTCCCACTGGAAAGCTAAGATTCAGTCCTGTGACTCCAGAGCAGTTATACCAGGGTGAAGCAGAAATTAGTTAAAATATGCACTTTTCCCGTTTCTCCAGTGCAACTCGAGTGCAAGTATGGATCCAACCCACTTTTGGGAATTCGCAGTCTTGTCCTACAGCCCTTCCTAAAAAATCAGACTTCTCTCCCTTCAACAATATTTCACTAGTTTCCATTCTTTTCAGTTCTGTCCTCCTTGAAATGAGGTAATGATTGATGCTTTCTTTCAGAAGTATTTGAGCTATCTTCCAGAGTAATTTATTTTCTTAATAAAAGTTAAGTGTTAATGTTTCTTCCACTGCTTTATATGTGAAAACAATCCTCATGATAAATAGTCTGTCGGGAAAGCATTCATACACACGTATCTGGCAATGAAAAAGTATACACACACATACACATACACACCCCTCCCTGAAACCAAAGCCTTTATAAAGCAAATAATACATTTCCTATTGATTGGGCATAGATCGCTTTAGGCAGAGTTGTACTGAATCAAGGCAGATGCTCCTGTTACAAAGCAACCTGTGACTATATATCACATTGGCCTCAAGCAGCCTTTGAAATCTCATTGTGCAGCTCAATATGACCTCTATCCTAGACATCAAACTATCGGAAAGTTATAGGCTAGCTGAAGGGAATTCAGAGGATGGCAGAAAACATGATGAAGGAGAAGTGGAACTTGCCAAATAATAATATAAAAAGGAACAGCGAGAAGAGTGTTTTATCACTTGGCAAAAGCCCACAGAACTATTCAATTAAAAAAAAACCCTCTTGGTTGAACATGTTGTGTCAAGGGCTTTCCCAGTTCACTCAAGCTCCAAGATGTTGGGTAATTGCATCTGTTAAAGGCTACAGAAAGGTCATTTACACAACATGAGCATGGTATGGTATCGTGCGCTGTGGTTGTTCAGGCTTCACCATGGAGCTGGATGGTGGCCAGAGGCAGAGGAGTCAACGAGTCCCAGATTCTTCACTGGAATAGACACATGGGAGACTGTGCAACTGAAGCTAACATGCAACCCGATTCATATATGTATCCATGGAGAATGAATGCACGGTGGGGGGAGGATCCCAACTTCCCCTCTCACCCATGTGACAAGAACCTGCATTCAGTTCATAAAATCGTAGAATCATAAACTTGTTGGAATGGACCCTGCACATGCCCAGACACTGAAAATCACTTCTGTGCAGGCGCGATTTCTGGCACTGCGGACATGCGCAGACGTGATTTCCGGCATCGCACTGCACCAGCCCAGCCCACGGAGGATTTCTGCTGGAGTGATCCGGCCCATGCCCAGTAAACCTTGCTGGTCTAGTCCAACCCCTTGCAATGCAGGAATCTCAGTTAAATCATACATGGCGGATGGCCATCCAACCTCTGATTTAAAACCTCCAATCAAGGAGAGTCCACCACCTTCATGGGGAATCTGTTCTGCAGCTCTTACTCTCAGGAAGTTCTTCCTGCTGTCTAGTCGGAATCTCCTTTCTGGTAAATTGTATCCATTGGTTTGGGTCCTACCCTCCATAGCAAGTGAAAACAAGCTTGCACCATCTTCCATGTGACAGCCCTTGAGAAGATGACTATCATATGTCCGGACATTTCAAATCTATCATTTGGACTGAACCGAGCACCGACCGAGGAGGAACAACAACTTGGTGCAGTCGGTGGAAGAGCTACCCAATAACAAAAATGTCTCTGCAACTCTACAGCTGGAATTGTAATGGTTTGAACCACCCTCGAAAAAGGGGCCAAGTATTTCATCTATTAAAGAAAGAACATCTAGATGTAATCTGCCTACAAGAAACCCACATTGCCAGGATACATAGAAAACTTTTAATAAACAAGAGATTAGGACAAGAATTTATTTCATCAGATAGAGTTAAGAAAAGAGGAGTTGTGATTTATGTTAAGGAAAAATTTGAACCAAAACTGATTTTTAAGGATGACCAAGGAAGATACCTGGCAGTGGAAATTCAAATTTATGGAGAAAAGATGTTGATTGTTGGAGTTTATGCACCAAACGAGGGGAAGGCTGAATTCTTCAAGAAGTTGCACGAGACTTTAATGGACTTTTTGGATTTTAAAATCATAATGATGGGTGATATGAATGGAGTCGTCTCCACAAACATGGACAAGGCCCAAAGACAAACAATATCTAATGATGGAAGACTACCAAAGACTTTCTTTGAACTGACTGACACTATGGACCTGATTGACATTTGGAGAACTAGGAACCCTCTGGAAAGGGAGGGGACCTTTTTCTCTGAAGCAAAAATGACATGGACTAGAATTGATCAAATATGGACTTCTAGTAATCTGGTATCGAAGGTTAAAAAAATAGAAATCTGCCCAAAGACCTGTTCTGACCACAATGCTGTCAAGATGGAAATGAAACTGACAACAGCTGGAACCTTTAGATGGAGAATGAATGACACCCTCTTTGGAGATGAGGAAATTTGTAAAAAGGCCCAAAAAACACTTAAAGACTACTTCGAGATTAACATGAGATCAGACACCGAAAAAAGAGTTATTTGGGATGCAAGTAAAGCCGTGATGCGTGGCTTCCTAATACAACAGAATTCAATAAAGAGGAAAAAACAGAATGAGAAGAAAGAGAAAATTTGGAACCTAATAAAAGGAGGGGAGAAGAAATTGAGATCTAAGCCTAAATCTCATGAGATATTAAGAGAAATAAAATTCTATCAAACACAATATATGGAATTGATGAATCAGGAAATAGAATGGAAAATTAAACAAATGAGACAAAAGACTTTTGAGTCCGCAGATAAATGTGGGAAGCTACTGTCTTGGCAACTGAAAAAGAGGCAAAAATTGAATACAGTGACATCACTTGAAGTAGATGGGAAGTTTATTAATAAACCAAATGAGATAAGCAATTGTTTTCAAAGTTTCTTCAAGAAATTATACAAACAAGGGCCAAAAAACGAACAGGAGATAGAAGAATTTATCGGAAAATACGGCCTACCAAAAATCTCTGAAAATAATAGAAGGAGTTTGAATGAGAAAATTACAGATCAAGAAATAGAGAGCGCCATTCAGGATATGCAGCTGGGAAAATCACCAGGACCAGATGGACTAACCGCGAGATATTATAAAGTACTGAAGGATTGGTTAATACAACCATTGAAAGAAGTCTGCAATCAAATTTTGGAAGGGAAAAAGGCTCCCGAATCGTGGAAGGAAGCATTCATTTCACTTATACCGAAGACAGAAACTGAGAAACATCAAGTTAAGAATTATCGCCCTATATCACTTTTGAATGTGGATTATAAAATTTTTGCAGACATTTTAGCAAAAAGATTCAAAAAAGTGTTTTTAGAGGAGATTCACAGGGACCAAACAGGCTTTCTACCGGGCAGGCAATTGTCAGATAATGTGAGGAATATTATAGATATTCTAGAACTTCTGGAAACTGACATAAATAGAAAAGCTGTTTTGATTTTTGTGGATGCAGAGAAAGCCTTTGACAATATTTGTTGGAGCTTTATGAAGAGGAATCTCCAAGGGATGGGGGTAGGCAAGAACTTTGAAAATGGTATAAGTGCAATTTACTCTGAGCAAAAGGCCAAACTAATTGTAAATGGTATGGTTATGGACGAAATTCCAATAGAGAAAGGGACACGACAGGGATGCCCAATCTCTCCTCTATTGTTTATATCGGTACTGGAGGTTTTCCTAAATATGATTAGAAGAGACCAGCTGGTTAAAGGTATACAGGTCGGAACTAAACATTATAAGTTAAGAGCATTTGCAGATGATCTAGTTTTGACATTACAACAGCCAGAAACCAGTACAAAAAGAGTTTTGGAACTTATTGAAATATTTGGTCAGGTAGCAGGTTTTAAATTAAATAAACATAAGACAAAGGTGTTGGAAAAAAATCTTACGGTGGGGGAAAAAGACAGTTTTCAAAGAGAAACTGGTTTGGAAATTACTAAAAAGGTAAAATATCTGGGGGTGAATTTAACATCTAAGAATGTGAATCTACTTAAAGATAATTATGAGAAATGTTGGGCTGAAGTGAAGAAAGATTTTGATATATGGTCAAGATTGAGACTTTCCTTGTTAGGCCGAATTGCTGTTATCAAGATGAATGTATTGCCGAGATTGTTGTTTCTGTTCCAGACATTGCAAATTCTAGATAAGATGGACTTTTTCAAGAAGTGGCAGAAAGACATATCTAAATTTGTCTGGCAGGGCAAAAAACCCAGAATAAAATTTAAGATTCTAACTGATGCAAAGGATAGAGGGGGCTTTGCCCTGCCAGACTTAAAACTTTACTATGAAGCAGCAGCTTTCTGCTGGCTGAAACCATGGCTACTTCTTGAGAATACAGACATTCTAGACCTGGAAGGTTATGATAATAACTTTGGTTGGCATGCATATTTATGGTACGATAAGGTAAAGGTACATAGAAATTTTAAAAACCATATTGTTAGGAAAGCATTGTATAATGTATGGAATCGATATAAAGATTTGTTTGAAAGTAAAACCCCTAGGTGGTTGTCACCAATGGAAGCCAAGGCGGTAAAAAGACTGAACATGGATACAGATTGGCCAAAATATTGTGAAATTATAGAATATGATGGTGAAAAGTTGAAACTACAGAGTTTCGAGAAATTGAAACCTAAAGTCCGAGATTGGTTACATTATTTCCAGATCAATGAAACTTTTAAGCAGGACAGAAAACTAGGATTTCAGAAGGAGAGGTCAAAGTTAGAAACAGAATTGCTAGAACCCAATACTAAGAATTTGTCTAGAATGTATAATCTGCTGCTAAAATGGAATACACAGGATGAAACGGTTAAAACAGCTATGATTAAGTGGGCACAGGATATTGGTCATGATATTATGTTTGCTGACTGGGAGCAGTTATGGACCACAGGTATTAAATTTACGGCATGCAGTGCCCTGAAAGAGAACATAATGAAAATGATCTATAGGTGGTACATGACCCCAGTCAAGCTTGCAAAGATATATCATTTGCCCAATAACAATTGTTGGAAGTGTAATGAATGTGAAGGAACTTTTTATCACCTTTGGTGGACCTGCCCAAAGATTAAGGCCTACTGGGAAATGATCTATAATGAAATTAAGAAAATCCTTAAGTGGACATTTGTAAAGAAACCGGAGGCTTTTCTCCTGGGCATGGTTGGCCAATTGGTACCAAAGAAAGATAGGACCTTTTTTATGTATGCAACAACAGCAGCAAGAATCCTTTTGGCGAAGTATTGGAAGACTAAAGAATTACCTACTATGGAAGAATGGCAGACCAAGGTGACTGAATTTATGGGACTGGCAGAGATGACCGGCAGAATCCGTGACCAGAGGAAAGAGACAGTGGAGGAGGACTGGAAAAAATTTAAAATCTATCTTAAAAATTGTTGTAAAATTTCGGAATGTTAAGATGTCAAGGGATTGGATACAAAGAATTACAGCTATAAATTGAAATTTATAAAATAGAATATTTTTTTTTAAAGAGAATTAAATATAAAAATGGGATGAAGAATTGCTAAAAATTTTAAAATATGGATGCAGTGAAGGGGAGGTTCGGGGAAGTCGTGTTATGTTTATTTGTTTTTTGTTTATGTTGTAAAATCAATAAAAATTATTTTAAAAAAAAATAAAAAAAAAGAGAAGATGACTATCATATTTCCTCTCAGTCTCCTCTTTACCAGGTTAAATGTACCCAGATCCAGCTATTGAACTGGGCTGGAGAATCACTGCATAACACCCATTCATACACGCTGTTACCTATCTAGCATCCAATTTGCATGGCCCATAACTAGATGCAGACATTCCTTCATTACATTAATTGACTTTTTCTTTATAGTAAAGCAGGTCACCTTTTTCTTCTTCTGGCTTATCTCCAGTGCTACCATTTCCTCTTTCCATCTCCACATGTTTCAGTTTTGTTAGGAACTTGCACTTATTTGCATTTTTGTTTTGCAAGCCCCCAAACCACTGACATCAACATGCAACTATTTAGGAATGGCTTAATGAAAAATGTAGAATTGTCCCCCCCCCCCACACACACATTGCCCCCTTGCTAATTTATAAAAGCATTTAAGATTTGATGTAAAAAGTTAGCATCATAACAAATTAATGAAGCTTGATTTACTATAATTGTTTTTTTGAAGAGAATCTGGGGTGTGTGAATTACGTGGAGGCACTGGGCTAGCCAAGTTTCAAGCCACATCCAAAGATAATTCATTCCTTTTAAACCATATGTGCATATTCTCGAAATGGAAAAGTGAAAATCAATTGCACTTTAGACTTCAGGTTGTATTTCTTTTCTTTGGTGGTGGGGGGATACAAGAGAAGTTCATGCCTTTGTAACAGGGGAAAATAATTATTGCTGATGTAATGAAAAGCCTCTAACATTTAGGAAACCGTTTTTGCTTAAAAACAACCAAAGGATGTGATAAAATCAGAGACGATGTAAGTGGTACAAATAGAAACATGCCATTCAATCTTTCTCAATACAGTATAACAATTTTGGGTCAACGGCAGCAGATGGTTTAAGACGGGAAAGCAGCAAGCACTTCTTCAAAGCATGTGCATTTAATGGATAGACCTCATTGCCGGAGGTTGCTGCCATGGCTACAAGGGAAAAAATAGCATCCCAAAGAATCAGGGCTGCTAGGTAAGAAGGCTATGCCTATCCCTCAGGTTGGAGTCCCTGGAGTCTCCTCACCCCTTTTCATTTGCCATGCTAGCTGGGGCTGAGGGGACTGATGGGAATGCCAACAACTTCCAGAGGGCACCAAGTTGGCTACCCCTGGGCTATCCAAAGGCAATGATAGACAAAAGCACAACCCATATGCTAAAGGGGATGGTTAAACTTCAGTTATCTCAGTTCAGAATGTGTGAGGTCTTTCTGATCCTTCTTGTAGAAGATTTCGGGGGGCGGGGGCGGGGAGAGATCAGGTTTGGCACGCATGATGACATCATAAAGGGCAAAAGAAGCTAATTCAGACTCAGAATAGTCTTTCCTCAATAGACATTTGTCCTCAGTCTGACTTAGCTTTATTTGCATCGAGTGATTTCTGATTAGCTGCAGGATGTTATTACTGTTGCTTGGGCAAATAAGGCTGACTTTGAGATATTGAAAGATGGAGAAAACACAACAACTGACTCTGGCTATGTAAAAAAACGATCTTGTGAAACTCCTGCCAGAAGTCCCTACCGGCATTAATGAGCGACTCTCAACCCTTCGAATAAAGCTCACCAAAAACCAACAGGCTGCTATTATAAGCGCTTATGCACCAACACTGGATACCAATGAAGACATTAAAGAACATTTTTACTCTCAGCTGGATACCGACCTATCAGAGGCGCCTAAGGAAGATAAAATTATCCTCCTGGGTGATTTTAATGCAAGTGTTAGAGGAGATTTTGATCTGTGGACTGGGACTATTGGGAAAGAAGGAGTTGGCAACAGCAACCAGAACAGAATCTTACTTTTGACGATATGTGCAGCGCACAACCTTGTTATTACCAACACACTCTTTTGACAGAAAAATAAATTTAAAACTTCATGAAGGCATCCTCGGTCAAACCACTGGCACCTCTTAAACCATGTTATTGTCCATGCTAAAAATTGCCGTGATGTGCTCCTTAGCAGAGCTATGACAAGTGCTGACGACTGCTGGACAGATCACCGACTAATACGTTCCACGATGGCTATCAAGGAAGGAAACCAAGTTGCAAAATGAACACTCAATCCCTTCAAGATCCCATTAAGCGGGATTGCTTCCAAATGACTCTTAAGGACTATCTGCTTTCAGAATTCCCTGATAACATCGAGGAACACTGGACCAAGCTAAAAACATCCATTATTGCAGCCTGTGAACAAACTATTGGATACCAAACCAAGAAACACCAGGACTGGTTTGATGAGAATGACAGTGAGATTGAACGCATGATTGACAAGAAAAGGAAGGCCTTTCAAATCTGGCAAAGAGATAGAAACTGTGCCACTAAGAAAAAAAACCTATGCCAATGCTAAGGCTGAGGTTCAAACAAGAACCAGAAAGCTAAAAAACACCTGGTGAATTAAAAAAAACCCTCAAGAGATCCAGCACTTAGCCGACACGCATGATGCACAGAGTTTCTTTAAAGCCACAAAGACCATCTATGGACCAATAAATCATGGCATATGCCCCCTACGCTCAGCAGATGGTATCACACTTCTAAAAGATAAAGAAGCTATTGCACTGCGCTGGAAAGAACACTACCAACAACTTCACAAGCTCATTGAAAAAATCAGGGAAAGAGAAGAGATCCCAGCAGACTTTAAGGATGCCAAAATTATCAGTCTCTTTAAAAAAAGGTGACAGAACTAATTGTGGAAACTATCGAGGCATCTCTCTATTAGCTGCAGCTGGCAAAATTCTTGCAAGGATTTTAGCAAACCGTCTCGTAACAATATTCGAGGTGACCCTTCCCGAATCCCAAAATGCTTTCTGGCCTTCTAGGGGGACAGTAGACATGATTTTCACCACTCAACAGCTTCAAGAAAAATGCAGAGAGCAAAACCAACCCCTGTATATGGCGTTTATTGACCTAAGGCTTTCGACACTGTGAATTGTAATGCCCTGTGGACTGTTCTTCTGAAAATTGGCAGCCCAGATAAATTTGTAAACATCATTTGGCTCCTCCATGATAATATAACAGCAAGAATTGCAGATAACAATGGCTCTCAAAGTGAACCATTCACAGTGGGATCAGGTGTTAAACAGGGTTGTGTTATTGCCCCAACTCTATTCATTATTTTCATTGCCACGATCCTACACTTTGTCGAAGGGAAACTCCCCACTGGAGTAGAAATCATATATCGAACAGATGGAAAGCTCTTCAATCTGAGCAGGCTGAAAGCAAAGAGTAAGGTTACCGTAACTTCTGTCATAGAGCTTCAGTATGCTGATGGCAACGTAGTGTGCGCACGCTCAGAGGATGATCTCCAAACCATCCGAAATATCTTTGCAGAAGCTTACAAAAAGCTTGGCCTATCACTCAACATCCAAAAAACCAAAGTGCTGCACCAACAAGTACAAAATAACCCCTCTGCAGCACCACAAATCCAACTCAATGGTGTAACGTTGGAAAATGTCGATCACTTCTCCTACCTAGGCAGTTATCTTTCCACAAGGGCCAACATTCATGCCAAAATTCAGCACCACCTGAGCTCTGTGAGTGCGGCTTTCTCACGACTGAAATGCAGAGTGTTTGAGGACCAGGACATTCGCAGGGAAACCAAAATGCTTGTTTACAAAGCTATTGTACTACCAACCTTACTGTATGCTTGTGAAACATGGACCACTTATAAACACCATAACCAACTCCTCGAAAGATTCCAAATTTTACACATCACTTGGGAAGACAGGCGAACTAATATCAGTGTACTGGAAGAAGCAAAGCTCACCAGTGTTGAAGCAATGATTCTTCAACATCAACTTTGTTGGACTGGTCATGTTGTGTGGATGCCTGATGATCGTCTTCCAAAGCAACTACTCTATTCCAAACTTAAAAATGGAAAGCGTAATGCTGGTGGTCAACGAAAGAGGTTTAAAGACTGTCTCAAGGCAAATCTTTAAAAATGTAGTATAAACACTGACAACTGGGAAACACTGGCCTGCAAGCGCTCCAGTTGGAGAACAGCCTTTACCAAAGGTGTTAAGGGCTTTGAAGACACTCAAACTCAGGACGCAAGGGAGAAATGTGCTAAGAGGAAGGCACACTTGGCAAATCCACACCGTGATCAACTCCTGCCCGGAAACCAATGTCCCCACTGTGGAAGGATGTGTGGATCCAGAATTGGCCTCCACAGTCACTTACAGACTCATTGTTAAAACCATGTTTATGGAAGACAATCTTACTCTGCTAAGAGTGATCGCCAAAGAAGATGTAAAAAGGCATCAGATAGGCATGCTTTGTGGAAACTCTTCAGAGTAGCTAAAATTTCCCTTTTCTACATTGAAAGTGTTCACTGGAGAACATTTGGTTCAGCTCTAGATTGAAGCAGAGTGAGACTGGATTACAAACATTCCGCCAAGAAGGTATTGTGAGCCAGCATTTAAGGCAATGAAAAATCACCATTTATGCAATAAATCCATGAAATGAAGTGTTGTTGAATGCAGGCTGCAGCTGTGGAATCCCTCTGCTCCCCCCTCCCTCTGAGACATGCTAAAGTCCCAAAAACAACTTTGGGAAGCATTGCCAAGATTTTTATTACTGTTACATATAATGACTGTGGCGTTTGGAGATAAACTAACAGGAGGGGGCAGGACTTCACTTTAGAATCTCATAGCTATGTTCCTTTTGCCCTTCTCATTCATACTTCCCATCTCCCCAAACTGCAGAATATTCAGGTCAGCTTCACACATCTTTTGCAACAATAGTATCTGTTCACTTGCAAATATGCAGCCAGGAGCAGATTGGGCGGGGGGGGGGAGGCTGTGGAGCTTGGTTCATAAGGGCAAATGTGCCCCCCCCCCAGCCTCAGCCAGCCCCCACCAGCTTGTTTTCATTCCCACAGCCAGTCCAGGGGGTGGGTCAGGCTGCCAGCAACCTCCTCTTCAGTCTTTTGCATTGCCCTTTGTAGAACTCATCAGGCACAAGGAAGGGGACTAAACCAGAATTAGTTGTCTCTGTTGATCTCTCCCCCCCCCCCCAGATTCTGCCCCACCAGCCCCAATAGGCACCAGCCACTGTTAGACGCAGGTGGCGCTGTGGGTTAAACCACAGAGCCTAGGACTTGCCGATTAGAAGGTCGGCGGTTCGAATCCCTGCGACGGGGTGAGCTCCTGTTGCTTGGTCCCAGCTCCTGCCAACCTAGCAGTTCAAAAGCATGTGAAAGTGCAAGTAGATAAATAGGTACCGCAAGTAGATAAATAGGTACCGCTCCAGACGGGAAGGTAAATGGTGTTTCCGTGCACTACTCTGGTTCACCAGAAGCGGCTGAGTCATGCTGGCCACATGCCCCGGAAGCTGTACGCCGGCTCCCTCAGCCAGTAAAGCGAGATGACAACCCCAGAGTCGGCCACGACTGGACCTAATGGTCAGGGCTCCCTGTACCTTTACTGTTAGGGGAAGCAGACACGGTGGTAAGTACTAAGGCAGAATCAGTCCCTCCGGTGCAAGAGCAATCCCCTTAAAGCCTCACAAGAATACAAGAAGAGCCTCTCAGATTAGAACAGAGACCTAGCTAGTCCAGCATCCAGTTTCCTATAGTGGCTGACCAGATGGTAAGGCAACAAGCAAGATGTTAGGGCAATAACACTCATCCACAGCTGGCGATCAGAGGCATCTGCCCTCTGATCCTAGAGGTAGCACATAACCTTTGCGGCTGGTGGCCATGGATAGCTTGCTTGCTTGATTTATCATTTATATACCACCCTATACCTGGGGGTCTCGGGGCTGTTCGCAGAATATCCTCTGTGCATTTGTGCAATCCCTTTGTTAAGCCATCAAAGTTGGTCATCACCACAGCTAGGGTTGGCATATTCCACAGACTTCCCGGCAGCATTGAGGTGGTCTGCAAGGTGAAGCCAGTGACATCTGCTGTATGGCAACAAAAGTGGGTGGGTGGGAATTTTCATTCATAATTTTAAACACCCCCCCCCCATTTTTTTATTTTTTAAAAAATATTTATTTGGTTTTTCAGATTAATGTTTTACAATCAAATATCCAAGATGCAGCATAAAATCAAGATTCCAAGGAATCTCCTGAGCTACCCTCCCCCCCCCTTTGTGGGTCTTATTTTTAATCGTTTCCTCCTGTGTCTTTTATAATAATCCAAATCTTTTACATCTCCATTATGTCCAAAATTCAACTTTAAACTGCAAGTGTTATTCCAACCCAGTAACGATTTTAACTGTTTACAATGGTTTCTAAGATACATTATAAATTTTCCCCATTCCTTATTAAAAATTTGGTTTTCCTGATTTCTGATTCTTCTGGTCATTTTTGCCATTTCGGCATAATCCATCAACTGAATCTGTCATTCTTCTTTGGCAGGGACTTTATCTTCTTTCCATCTCCGGGCCAATAACACCTGAGCACATAAATAGTCTTTTTTGCTCTATTGGGATTTTGGCACCTAGAATTCCTAAAAGAAAGGCATCGGGGTTTTTAGAAAAAGTTATTTTAAACATCCCCCCCCCAAATGAATTATATCTCCCATCTCTTGCGGGGGTGCAATTAGTGCCAGCACCATCCGTTAAGAGTTTGGGTGTAATCTTCGATACCTCCCTCTCCATGGAGGCGCAGATTGCAGCTATAACAAAGGCGGCATTTTTTCATCTCCGCCAAGCTAAGCAGTTGGCTCCTTACCTCTCTCGCCCTGACCTAGCCACTGTGATCCACGCGACGGTCACCTCCAGACTGGATTATTGTAACTCGCTCTACGTGGGGCTGCCCTTGAGACTGACCCAGAACCTCCAGCGGGTGCAGAATGCCGCAGCGAGACTCCTTACGGGGTCTTCGCTTAGAAATCACATTCATCCGGTGCTATACCAGCTGCACTGGCTCCCGGTGTAGTACAGGATCAGGTTTAAGGTGCTGGTTTTAACCTTCAAAGCCCTATACGGCCTAGGGCCCTCGTACCTACGGGACCGCCTCTCCTGGTATGCCCCACAGAGGAACTTACGGTCTTCAAATAAAAACACCTTGAAGGTCCCAGGCCACAGAGAGGTTAGGCTGGCCTCAACTAGAGCCAGGGCTTTTTCGGCTGCGGCTCCAACCTGGTGGAACGCTCTGTCACAAGAGACAAGGGCCCTGCAGGACTTGACATCTTTCCGCAGGGCCTGCAAGACAGAGCTGTTCCACCTGGCCTTTGGTCAGGGCGCAGCCTGACTCCCTCCTTTGGCAATCTTTACAAAACTTTAGTTTATGGTTGCCATCAATTTTGATTTTAATTAATTTTTATAATGTTTTTATAATGTTGTACTGTTTTAGTGTTGTTAGCCGCCCTGAGCCCGGCTTCGGCTGGGGAGGGCGGGATATAAATAAAATTTATTATTATTATTATTATATTATTATTTCCCATAATGCTTTTACTACCTTCATTCATAATTTTAGGCCCTGGGAGGAAACAGGACATGCTGCAGCCACCATCAAGCCAGTGCACAGTCAGTAAATGAATAACTGTCCTAATGCAGATGCAGGGAACTGGTGTTAGCCGGGGCCCCTATCTGTGTTACTGGGTCTCTGTGTGTCTGCCCCATGTGGTGATCCATTGAACTGCAGGTGGCAGTTTCAAGACCTGGCGATGGGGAACTTGTGACACTCGACTTGTTGCTGGACTATACTTCCTGTCATCCCTGATCACTCATCTTCATGGCAGGGGCTGATGGGAGTTGGAGTCCAGCTACGGAAGCAGCACCCATTATACATTTGGGGTCGGAAGTGGGCAAGGGATTCTGATTGAGAAGATCAAATCCATTTTCTCCCTTTCCCCCCCGTTTTTTTGCTGGAGTCAACAGAGCAGAAGCAGCATGATGGGCAATGAAGAGCTATGCCCAACTCTAACAAAGAAACAAAGCCAAGCCAAAATGCACCAGGGTAATGTGAAACAAGCGGTTCTGTGGTATTTCCTAAGCCGTTGCTTTGGGGGGTTTGCAAATCCCGGCTCATAAATGACTGGTAAATAATTAATCCAAAAATCTGTTTTGCTCTGCAAGTGCCTAAGAGAGAAATGTACCTTTGTTTCTGAAGGCAAAACACTAGCTTGTGCTCAGCAGAAGGCTAAGCCTGAAAATGGTGTAACTGTAAAAAAAAATCAGTCAAACATACTTAATTTGAAAGGCATTGCATGAAAGGGAGTTTATTAGATTGTGGACGGCATCGCCATGAATCTGGAAAGGTCATTAAATGGTCAAGGGCTCAAAGAGCACTTAGCTAAAAAAAAAAGGGGGATCTGCGGTTTTTGCTTTGCAACCCTCGCCTTGTAATCAACCGGTGAGGCACTCCTTGGCTGCTCCACTTAGCATTCGTTTAACCCTTCTCAAAAGTAGGGCTGACGTGATGGAAAATCTGTGCTCAGCATTCACATTTCTGCTTACATAGTGACACAGGAAAAAAACCCCAATTTCCCAATTCTTGTGCAAAGAACCCCACCTATTAACTGTTGCAGGGTTGTGTTGTTGTGGTTTTTTTGTTTGTTTGGTGTGTGTTTTTTTAAGTAACTGGATGTTAAGTTGATGCCCTGTTAAGCTAGTTGTGGATGACCATGATTGGTGATGATAGACATATGGTAAGCCACAATAAATCAGATCCGTTTTACACTGCTTTGGTCAATATTGGTGTTTATCAATGGGGACCAAGCCGCGATGGATATACAGTATGGTACCTCTAGAATAGGGACGCGGGTGGTGCTGTGGGTTAAACCACTGAGCCTAGGACTTGCTGATCAGAAGGTCGGCAGTTCGAATCCCCGTGATGGGGTGAGCTCCCGTTGCTCGGTCCCTGTTCCTGCCAACCTAGCAGTTTGAAAGCACGTCAAAGTGCAAGTAGATAAATAGGTACCACTCTGGCGGGAAGGTAAATGGTGTTTCCGCGCACTGCTCTGGTTCGCCAGAAGAGGCTTAGTCATGCTGGCCACATGACCCGGAAGCTGTACGCCGACTCCCTCGGCCAATAAAGCGAGATGAGCGCCACAACCCCAGAGTCGGCCATGACTGGACGTAATGGTCAGGGGTCCCTTTACCTTTACCTCTAGAATACTACACTTCTGAATACCACTTGCTGGGACACAACAGTTGGGGGAGGACCTTGTTATCACATCCTCCTGCTTCTGGGCTTGCCACAGGCAACAGGTGGAACACTGCTGGGAACAGCATGATGGACTCTGGACTGAAGCAGCCGGGCTCTTGTGTTCTCATCTGGCTGTCCCCAGCATCTGCATCTGCCACATTCATCTTACAGAGCTGTGGTTATGATGAACACTTAGCTGTGTGTACATTAGGTAAAAGGAGGTGGCTATCTCAGGTTGCAGAGGATGAGGGGCGAGAGCAGCATCAAGAGGATAAAGCTGTATGTGCACCCCTTAACCCAAGGGTGGAAGTCCTTGTCCCCTCACCCATGTTGAAATAAGATTCAGTTGCAATCCTGGTCAGCTGTTGCGCATAGGGAGAAGGGAACCATCTTGATCACCAAAATGTCTTGGTCCAGCCCTGCACTTTACACCCATTCAGACCTTCTGCTGATCATGTGGTGGCAAGGACTCACGATAGGAACATAGGAAGCAGCCACTGGTCCACCTAGTGCTGTATTGCCTATACAGTGGTACCTCGGGTTAAGTACTTAATTCATTCCAGAGGTCCGTTCTTAACCTGAAACTGTTCTTAACCTGAAGCACCACTTTAGCTAATGGGGCCTCCTGCTGCCGTTGCGAGCACAATTTCTGTTCTCATCCTGAAGCAAAGTTCTTAACCCGAGGTAATATTTCTGGGTTTGCGGAGTGTGTAAAATGAAGACTATGTAACCTGAAGCGTATGTAACCCGAGGTACCACTGTACTGACAGTCAGTGTCTCTCCAAGGCTTCAGCCTGAGGACCTTTCCAGTCCTGCTTTGAGACACCAAGGATGGGACCTGGGACCATCTGATTGCAAAACAGATGTTCTACCACAGAGCTACATTCCTTCCCAGTCTCCCACTACATGTGTCCTGTGAAAAGTGCTACCATGCTCTTCATTTTCAGGGACTAGTGTGGTTACTAACTCATAACGATCTGCATCTTCCTTACTAAATTGCGAGTTCTTTTTTTCTATTTTGCTTTAAAATGCCTTCTGTTCTTTTGTTTTAGTTGTTCTTTTAAGTAAAAAATCCCCTATCTTTCACACATACTGGCAGGCGACGTTGTTTAGTGGTTTGAGGTGTGGGGGGAATGAATTCTTTCAAAGCCCACAGCTATGTTATCATATCATTCACTAGGAGGAGGAGGAGGAGGAGGGAGAAGGAGGAGGAGGCTGCCTGATAAAAAAACCATTGCCGAGTCTTCCTCAAGAATATGTGCACACACACGCAAGATCAAATACTTGTGAGCTGCTATCATTGTCCTGAGATTTGTTGCCGCTGCACTAATCTCCTTGTAATTTTGCAAGATATAATGGAACGATGGGCTAATCAGGACTCTGCAGCAGCTGATGTTGCAAAAAAAGAGATTTTTTTATATAAAAAGAAAAGAAAAGAAAGAAAACAGTAGAATAGCAGCCATTTTAAACTGGCAGGGGTGAAGGGAAGTTCACTGGTGTATAAAAGCAGGAATTGTTCTTGTTAAGAAAATGCTGCTGCTCCTTTCATATTGCATAGAAAGTTAACACAGTCAGTGTGATTGTGGTTCCCCTCCCCTCCTGCAAGAGATTTGGTGTGACGTGATAGAGAGAGTGTTTGGTCCGGACAGGGGATAACCTTGGCACAAATGCTGCAAAACTCATCGGCTGACCTTGGGCCAGTCCATTCTACTCCAACTAATCTGTCTCACAGGGATACAGCAGAGATGAAGAATGGATACAATTGTCATGTGTGAGAAACTCCTTGGAGAGTCCACAGGACTCTCTGAATCTGCTAAGATGTGAGTTGGCTCCTCTTTGCATTTGCAATGAATGCACAGGGACTGAGTGTCTGTTGTGGGCTGGGGTTTAGAACATGCACTCTATTAATCACCAGCTGACAAAGAGTGCTGGGAATATGGTAGAGATGCTATAAGTTTTTGTTTGCCCCATATTTTGATAGTTCTATGAAGTTCCTTGGTAGATAGTGATGACAGGGAGGGGGGAGAGGGCTCCAACCATTTTCTGCTGCCATCTTTTATGTCAAGCGGCAAAGAGAAAAGTACAATTGTTTAGCAGTTACTTATTTGGTGCATTGGAATGAAGACTGGTGCAATTCCAGGCAGAGGGCCTTCTTGGTAGTGGCGCCCGCCCTGTGGAACCCCTCCCATCAGATGTCAAGGAAATAAACAACTATCTGACTTTTAGAAGACATCTGAAGGCAGCCTTGTTAAGGGAAGTTTTTAATAGTTGATGTTTCATTGTGTTTTTAATATTCTGTTGGGAACCGCCCAGAGTGGCTGGAAAACCTATTATTATTATTATTATTATTATTATTATTATTATTATTATTTCAAAGCCCTGAAAATTCAGAGAGGAAAGCGAGGAATTGGGCTTAGATATTCTCCTAGTAAACCCAACAGACATACAACAAAAGACAAAGTAAATTGGTATGGTAGCATACAGTCTTCTCTATCCTTGAGACCCCAGAAGTTGTTGTTATTATTATTACATATTTATTTATGCTCAGCTTTTTCCCCTGATGGGACTTAAGGCAGCTTACAGTCTTAAAATATGGCTTCAAGTTGTTGGACTATAGCACCCATCATCCTTTATAGCACATCCTTTATAGCACTATAGCATATCATCATCCATCGAGAGCCAGTGTGGTGTAGTGGTTAAGAGCGGTAGTCTTGTAATCTGGGGAACCAGGTTCGAGTCTCCACTCCTCCACATGCAGCTGCTGGGTGACCTTGGGCTAGTCACACTTCTTTGAAGTCTCTCAGCCCCACTTACCTCACAGAGTGTTTGTTGTGGGGGAGGAAGGGAAAGGAGAATGTTAGCCGCTTTGAGACTCCTGAAGGGGAGTGAAAGGTGGGATATCAAATCCAAACTCCTCCTCTTCTTCTTCTTCTTCTTCTTCTTCTTCTTCTTCTTCTTCTTCTTTACTCTTGGCCAGTGCTTTTTTCTGGGGGGACGGGACGTAGGGGTATGCATACCCCTAAACATTTTGTGAATCTAAGTTTGGCCTCATTGAGGGGCAGTATTTCAAATGAGTAGGAAAATGAGAGTACCCCTAAACATTTTTTAAGGAAAAAAACACTGCTCTTGGTCATACTAGGGTTGATGGGAGATGGAGTCCACCAACATTCTGTGGGATAGCTCAGTTGGTAGAACATGAGACCCTTGACCCCAAGGTTGTGAGTTCAAGTCCCACATTGGGCAAAAAGATTCCTGCATTGCTGAGGTTGGACTAGATCCCTTCCAATTCTACAATTCTATGAATATTAGGGGGCAGGGTGGTTTACAGCCTGGAGGAGGCTGATGATGCAGAAAGGTGGAAAAGTGGCAAATGAACTGAAGAAATGGAAAGAAATGCCAAACTGTTCACGTTCCAGTTCTGGGATTAATTTTAGGAATTTTGCACATTAAAAGCACATTAAAAGTGGAATGCAGACCAGAGTGAACTTCCAAAACAATAAATAACCCCCACCCTTCCCTAACCACAAGTAGGAGACAAAAGAAAAGGGATAAACAGAGAACAGGTGGAATTAGTGCAGACTGCAATGTATGCAGTATAGAATTCTGCTCCTCATGCTTTCAGCTACTCCATCCCATTCCCTCTCCCACTTGGTTTCTCGCAACAGTCCATAGCTGTCCACTTACAGATTTGAAAATAAGGGACCAGCAGCCTCGAAAATAAGGGATCAGCAGCCAAAATAAGGGATTTTAGTCAAACAGCTCCTTTCCTTTCCCCCATAACAGTCAATCGAAGGAGCCTCCAAAACAAATCCAAAAGCCTCCCCGCCCACGAGATTGCCGCCCGCCATTGTACTCAACCAGCTCCTTTCCTTTTCCCCCACCATGTGCCTCTGCTCCAGACAGACCTTTTCCTTGGCAAGGGTGAGTGGGCCGTTGATGACATATCCATCCGATTCAGAGCACAGGTATGTTCAACTTCTGAGCTCCTCTGAGCCAAAGGCAGAAAGCCCAGCCAGCAGCCAAACGAAGCCTCAAGAGGTGGTTCCCACAGCGCAGCAACCCAGCAAAGGGGATGCAGCAAGGAAAACCACTGTCACCTCTCCACTGGGAAGCACTGAGCAAAGGCGGGTTCCCAGGCAACGTGGCTGATCTGATCGGCACAAGGCATGCAAGCTCCACCCCCCCAGTCGTTCTTAGAGTCCTTATTGGGTAAGCAACGCAGCCAAGCAACACAGCCGGAGCCTCCCTCTTCCCTGGCCAGCAGGGAGGGAGGGAGAGGAACTGCTTCCTTTGAAACCTGGGAAATTTAAGGGACATCATCAATAAGGGACAGCAGTGGGAAATGGCGCTGGGATAAGGGAGTTTCCCACCAAATAAGGGATGGTTAACAGCTATGCAACAGTCAGTCAGCATTTCCTGGCTGGTGAGCAAGCTCAGTTCTTATTGGAGTGTTTTAGGTGTCCTCCCTCTTATGATTTTTTCTAGAGATTTTGTTTTCACTTCCCAAGCTTCTTGATACCTTCATGCACACAGAGCCATTTGGGCAGTATAATGAATGGCACTCCCAGTCTGAGCAGGAGGGAATCCCACGAAAAGAATGAGAACATTCTGCTCATCAGTGAAAAGCGGTCTTGGCATGTCGGGTGCTTCCTTATAAATTATAATTAATTTCAAGGTGACACGACATTCATTTATAACTCCTACATCCTGCGTTAATAACATGCATAAGCGCAGGTCTGTTGCAAATAAATGACTGCGGTTGACAACTAAAGCACAGCTTTCACTACTCATTGATCCATCTCATCCCAGATGGCGATGCTGTTTGACGAGATAACATAGTCTCCATCAACCCCTCAGGAAGTCCCTGCAGGCATCGTTCTGAAAGCTACTCAAACAGCTGCACATCCATATATGAAAGGCCAGATCAGATCAGATCACTGTCATTTTGGACAATCAATGCAATTGACCAGGATATTATTCAGATACAATGAAGTAACTGCTATTCCAGGAAAGCCCTGAGAGGCATATTGTAGTAATAATAATAATAATAATAATAATAATAATAATAATAATAATAATGGCTTTTAAAGTACAGGGATAGTATTATTTTGCTCCCATTTTCCCTGCCCCTATTTTGCGACAGGGAAACAAAATTATCTGCAGAGGGAATGAAACTTTGAAGCCAAGGAAAAAACACCACTGATAGGTTACTTTATGGAAGTGAAAAATCAGGCCTTTACTTATTGTTGTATAGTGTGATACTTTTAGCTTTTAAAAGGGGCAGTATTAGAGTATATTAAGCTAACGGTAAAGGGACCCCTGACCATTAGGTCCAGTGGTGACAGACTCTGGGGTTGCGGAGTTCATCTTGCTTTATTGGCCAAGGGAGCCGGCGTATAGCTTCTGGGTCATGTGGCTAGCTTGACTAAGCCGCTTCTGGCGAACCAGAGCAGCGCACGGAAACACCGTTTACCTTCCCGCCGGAGACCTATTTATCTACTTGCACTTTGAGGTGCTTTCAAACTGCTAGGTTGGCAGGAGCAGGGATCGAGCAACGGGAGCTCACCCCGTCGCGGGGATTCGAACTGCCGACCTTCTGACCAGCAAGTCCTAGGCTCTGTGGTTTAACCCACAGTGCCACCCGTATCCCCTAGAGTATATTAAATTTATGTTTAAAACATAGCAGATGGAAATGAAGAGCGTTAGTTGGGAAAGAATTGGTGCAGGGCACACACAGAGGGAATAGAAGACCTGTGCAGGAGACATTCTAGAGAGCTACTGTGAAAAATAGATTAGGTATAGGGAACCATTGCCCCTCAGATGAACTACAACTCCCATCAACCCCAGCAAGCATGGCCAGTGGCCAGGGATGGTTAGAGTTGTCGTTCAGCAACATCCAGAGAGCCAAGGGTTCTCCACACCTGGGGTAGATAATAGTGGGTCTGGCATTGGACTGATTCCTGCATTTCTAAGGTATGTCCTTTGTCTGGATACGCTGGGGAGCCCTCTGAATTAGGACGGGCGTGACAGCTCTAGCTTGGTGTTCAATCTAGAGGGTTGGATGAGGGCTAATAAAATGTGCTTGAATCTTGGGAAGACAGAGGCTCTTTGGGTGCTTGGTTCTCACATTCAGGAGGCAGGCGAGTTAACTGTTGCAGAGGGGTATGCACTTTCTCTGAAGGAGCAAGTGCAAATGTTTGGGTACTCCTGGAAGCATCTTTTTCACTAGAAGCTCAGGTGTCCTGTGTGGCTAGGAGTGGCTTTCACCAGCTCTGTCTGGTTCACCAGCTATGGCTGTTCTTGGATAGGGAAAGCCTGTCCACTGTAATACATGCAGAGGTGGATTTAGGGGAGCATGACCCACACTAGGCACTGAACTGAGAGGGTGCCACAGGGAGCACTGCAACAATGACTGCTACTACTACTAATAATAATAATATTTTTTATTTATACCCCCACATCTGGCTGGGTTGCCCCTGCCACTCTGGGCAGCTTCCAGCACATATAAAAACCATAATAAAATATCAGACATTAATAGCAACAATCTGATCCAATATAAAAAAGTCACAATAACTTCAAAATAAACAACTTATATAATCAAATAAAGCAAAATTCAATAATCCAACGGAAGGTGAGAGGTGGGGTGGTGCTGAATTTTGGTGTCGCACAGGGCACCACTGAAATTTAAAAGCCCCAAATCCACCATCTGGTAAGCTTGAGGCTGGACTACTGTAATGCACTCTACATGGGGCAGCCCTTGCAGCTGGTTTGGAAGCTCCAGCTGGTGCAGAATGAGGCCACTGATGGGAGCATCCGGCCGAGAGCATGTGACATCATTGTTAAAACAGCTGCACTGGCTTCCCTTCTTCTACCGAGTTGGGCTCAAGGTTCTTATATCAATTTACAAAGCCCTGAATAACTAAGATCCAGGGACTGCCTGAATCCTTATATCCCAGCTCGATCCCCAATATCATCTGCAGAAGCATTATTGGTCATTTCTTGGTGAGGCTCATGTACGGTGTGGTTTTTATGTTCTGTTGTTGTAAGCAGCTTTGGTATTGTTGATGAATAGCATTGTGCAATTCTTTAAAAATAAATAAAATAAATAACCCCATTATTTCTTGACTTCAGCTTTTCATTGACACCATTAGATCTATCACAGCATTTGTGAAGATGATTATAATGTATTAATCATGCAGTAAACAGACCATGCCCATGGTTGTAAGCCAAAGGACCAGACAGTTCTCAAGATTCTTTCCAAGCTTGTGGTTCATCATATGAAAGAATCCTAGCATTGCGAACATTCCTAGGCTACAGCCCTGCATACAGCTTGTTTATATGTGACACCTACTCCTTTTAGTGGTTTCCTGCATCTGTTTCAACAGTTCAACAGTTACTCAGTTATGCACAAAAAACAGAGTGGATGCAGAGTGGTGTATCCACCATTGAAGTCACATGTGCAGGAACGTTGTGGCTGTTTTTGGTCATTCCAAGTGAATGTGTGAAAAAGGGAGTCAAATCCCCACCCCTCATGTTCCTTTTTCCCACAGGAAACCTTTGTGCATTGAGCACGAAGATCTGAAGGGGAATTCCAACCAGCTGGATGTGGTTAGATGCTTCTGCACATCTGGAAAGCCTGCATGATCAGTAAACCTGAAGTTGCTTTGCAGCCCGTTTTCCTGACTGCAAGGAGGCTTTAAAGGGCACACTTAGAAGTGACCTTCAGACCTTCTTGGTTAATGCAAGAAGGTTGCAACAGTGCACAAAGGGTATGGGCATCTTAATGTTTTATTTAGGCAATTTCTGTACTACTTAACATATAGAAATAACTCTAAACAGTGTACAGACAAACCAAAGCCACAACAAACGTTACAAAGATGTACAATAAAACCATTCATATGAATTCCTAATAAATAAATATAGATATAAAAATTTTCTTCTGACGCACTTCCCCACTCAACACCTCTCAGTGCCCTGGCTCTCACCCAAGACTTCACCATGCTCTTATTCAGGGCCCAAACAAACTTGCAGATCACCCCACAACTAAAAAAACACCAAGTTTCTAGAACCTCCGACAACACCTTGGTCCCTCACTCTAGGCTTTATGGGCAAGCACCAGGATCTGATAGAACTTCCTCAAGCTTCCCACAGCTGTGTCCCATTCATCACTCAAATCAACTGCACTGCACACAGCCCTTCCAGGATATAGCAGGTTTGGTTTGGCAAGTTTCCCAAAGTGCCCCAAGGATAGCAAATTGAACACCCCTTCACTCCAAGTTCTTTCTCTGGCTTCTGCACATCTCTAAACTTGCAGCCGCTTGCAGCTGGGATGGACCCATGTTCTGTATACATTTCCCCCACCACACAGGGTTTGGACAACCAAGTAAGGCTTCTGTGTGCACCTCTGAGTTGGCGAGTCCATAGCTGAGAATGGATTTGTAGGCAGAGCTGACATTCAATGCATTGGCTGTGTTCACATGACATTAAGCTAACTATGGCTTACCAGGACTGCACAAAGATGTGGATTCACAGCAGCTTTGATCCTCCCCGGTGCTTTTTGCTCCCATGAGATGCTGAGCTAAACCAAGATTTGGATTAGCCTGTCATTCAAACCCGGGCTCATGGTTAAGCTCTTTCCACAATAACCATGAGCTGTAATCAAAAACAAACCCTGGCTATGGCCTGTGGCTAGCATGAAGTATAAGAAGAGCCTGCTGGAACAGGCCATGTCCTCTTTTTACAGCAGTCAACCAGAGATCCTTGGAATGGCCACAAGCAGACCCGGAGTGCAACTGTTATTCCCAGCCATTGATATCCAGAGGCATGGTGCCTCTGATGGTGGAGGCAGAACATGGCTATTGTGGCTAGTAGCCAGGAGAGAGCTTAACCATGAGTCCATAACTTTACATTATCCTGGAAAGCCATAGTTTGGTTTACCATGTTGTGTGAACCAGACCATTGTGTTTTGGCAGATTTCATTTAAAAAGGCGGTTTGTTGCAACTTTCTGAAGAATCTACAGACTCCTCCCTGACTTCAAAGCCTACTTCCATAATTGTTGTTGTTTAGCTGTTTAGTCGTGCCCGACTCTTCATGACCCCATGGACCAGAGCACGCCAGGCACTCCTGTCTTCCACTGCCTCCCGCAGTTTGGTCAGACTCATGTTTGTAGCTTCAAGGACACAGTCCAACCATCTCGTCCTCTGTCGTCCCCTTCTCCTTGTGCCCTCCATCTTTCCCAGCATCAGGGTCTTTTCCAGGGAGTCTTCTCTTCTCATGAGGTGGCCAAAGTATTGGAGCCTCAGCTTCAGGATCTGTCCTTCCAGTGAGCTGGAAAATCAGGGCTGATTTTCTTAAGAATTCCTTAAGAATTCTTCCATAATAATCCACAGCTTTTTTTAAAACAAACAAACAAACAAAAACAAACTCCTTTAGTTGGGCTGCACTTTCATTTGTTTGTTTCAGCTGAATCCTTCTCACTCGGAAGACACACACCCCAACATCTTCACACTGTGTTCACTTGAAGCAGCACCAGCTAACTTTAAACAAAAGTCAAGAGAAACAAAGTAATACAACATTGAAGCACCAACCCCTTGTGAAAACCCTTACAATAAAATCTTTAATCTTTGTGGATGGGACAAGGCCATTTATTTAATCGCGTTGCTTACCCTTTCTCACAAGTGAACTGTTTGGTCGAAGGCACAAACGTCAAAGTGTCTGATCGAGAAAATTAACCAAACACTGTGGATGTTTACTCAAGAAGGTGTTGAAACCGCACTGCAGTAAATTGCTTCCTCATCCAGCAAATACTTGATACAAGCCCAATTCTAACATGTGAGATTCCAAACTTCACTGTGTTATGCATGGTCCATCTGAGGGCTAAAACCTCCATGGTTACAAGTCGGTTCTCCCACTGGGGCTGTGTCCACATGTGTGTATGTGTGGAAAGTAGGTTTGAGACAGGGAGGACCATAGTTCAGTGGGAGAGCATCTGCTATGCATTCAGAAGGTCCCTGGTTTGACCCCTGGCATCTCTCAGCAGGACTGGAGGAAATTTCTGCCTTAAGGCACTTCACCACAATAAGGGGTCAGCCATATTTTGCTTAACACAGGGGTGCAGAACCCTTTTCAGCCTAAGGGATGCATTCCTTTCCTGGCAACTTCCAGGGGCAGAAATCTAAGCAGAACTGCAGGGGGTTCTGAGGATTCGTGAGGTCATCAGAATTTGTATTTCCTGACACAAAAATGCAAATTTCAGCAGCTTACCTCAAGTACCAAGCAAGTATTGCAGCTCCCCCAAAGCTGAGATGAACAAAACACCAGTGAGCACTGTCCATGCTGGCTGGCACTAATGGCATCTGCAGCCCGTTATCATCTGGCTACCCTATCCTATGTTTGTTTAAACCAGGGTTTCCCCAACTTGGATTTCCAGCTGTTGTTGGACTATAACTCCCATCATCCCTCCCTAGCAGGACCAGGGGTCAGGCACGATGGGAACTGTAGTCCAAAAATAGCAGGAGACCCAAGTTTGGGAAACCCTGGTTTAAAGGCGTCTGTAATACTGTGCTGTCATTCAAATGGTATCAAATCCACATAAATTTCTACAAGATAAATATCCAGTTTTCTTAGTGGTTTTCTTCCAAGTGAAGGCAGAAGCATCAGTGTGTGTACAATTTAAATAACTTTTCAAAACAAACACAAGCTTTCTAGATATCTGTTAACGATACCCAAATGATTTTGTCTTCTAAATGATTAAATTGAGGTTTATAAATATTAGCATAATGAATAAATGCTGTAGTCTATAATTATTACAGTATTATTAATTGAAATGTATAAATAGGTTTTTCATCTTATTATTCATTAATGATAGTGCTTTAATCATGTGTGAAGCTTTCATATTTGTATATTATCTGTCATTTTCTCAATTAAAATTAAATAAAAGCAGCCAAATGGCATTTGTAGGTTGCACTTCTACAGTATATCCATTGAACATTTTATTTCAGTCACATCACATAAACATTACTTATTCTAACACAGATTTTCACATGTTGATTTTCACATTGAAAGTTTCTATTTAAAGGTAGAAGAAAAGGTGTGCAACTGATGAGAAGACGAGGTTGTGTTTGACGGATGTGGTCAAGGACACCCTTTTCCAGCTTCAAAGTTGTGTAAACCTTGCAAAAACCTTAGAAAAACCTGTGTGGCACCCAGCCACAGAAAAAGGAAGTGACTGTAATTTCATTCTTATGTTCTAGGAAGCTATCAAGCCTTGGAACATGGGTGGTCTAAACCACTGAGTCTCTTGGGCTTGCTGATCAGAAAGTTGGCAGTTCAAATCCCCGCGACAAGGTGAGTTCCCATTGCTCTGTCTCAGCTCCTGCCAACCTAGCAGTTTGAAAGCATGCCAGTGCAAGTAGATAAATAGGTACCATTGTGGCAGGAAGGTAAATGGCATTTCCGTGTGCTCTTGTTTCCGTCATAATAATAATAATAATAATTTATTATTTGTACCCCGCCCATCTGGCTGGGTTTCCCCAGCCACTCTGGGCGGCTTCCATAAAAACCAGAAATACACTAAAATATCACAGATTAAAAACTTCCCTGAACAGGGCTGCCTTAAGATGTCTTCTGAATGTCAGGTAGTTATTTATCGCTTTGACATCTGATGGGAGGGCGTTCCACAAGGCGGGTGCCACTACCGAGAAGGCCCTCTGCCTGGTTCCCTGTAGCTTTGCTTCTCGTAATGAGGGAACCGCCAGAAGGCCCTCGGCGCTGGACCTCAGCGTCCGGGCAGAACGATGGGGGTGGAGACGCTCCTTCAGGTATACTGGGCCAAGGCCGTTTAGGGCTTTAAAGGTCAACACCAGCACTTTGAAGTGTGCTCGGAAACGTACTGGGAGCCAATGTAGGTCTTTCAAGACCGGTGTTATGTGGTCTCGGCGGCTGCCCCCAGTCACCAGTCTAGCTGCCGCATTCTGGATTAGTTGTAGTTTCCGAGTCACCTTCAAAGGTAGCCCCACGTAGAGCGCATTGCAGTAGTCCAAGCGGGAGATAACTAGAGCATGCACCACTCTGGCGAGACAGTCCGCGGGCAGGTAGGGTCTCAGCCTGCGCACCAGGTGGAGTTGGTAGACAGCTGCCCTGGATACAGAATTGACCTGCGCCTCCATGGACAGCTGTGAGTCCAAAATGACTCCCAGGCTGCGCACCTGGTCCTTCAGGGGCACAGTTACCCCATTCAGGACCAGGGAGTCCTCCACACCAGCCCGCCCCCTGTCCCCCAAAAACAGTACTTCTGTCTTGTCAGGATTCAACCTCAATCCATTAGCCGCCATCCATCCTCCAACCGCCTCCAGGCACTCACACAGGACCTTCACCGCCTTCACTGGTTCTGATTTGAAAGAGAGGTAGAGCTGGGTATCATCTGCATATTGATGGACACCCAGTCCAAACCCCCTGATGATCTCTCCCAGCGGCTTCATATAGATGTTAAAAAGCATGGGGGAGAGGACGGAACCCTGAGGCACCCCACAAGTGAGGGCCCAGGGGTCTGAACACTCATCCCCCACCACCACTTTCTGAACACGGCCCAGGAGGAAGGAGCGAAACCACTGTATAACAGTGCCCCCAGCTCCCAGCCCCTCAAGACGGTCCAGAAGGATGTTATGGTCGATTGTATCAAAGGCCGCTGAGAGATCCAGCAGAACTAGGAAACAGCTCTCACCTTTGTCCCTAGCTCGCCGGAGATCATCAACCAGCGCGACCAAGGCAGTTTCAGTCCCATGATGAGGCCTGAATCCCGATTGGAAGGGATCCAAATGGTCCGCATCCTCCAGGCGTGCCTGGAGTTGTTCAGCAACCACGCGCTCAATCACCTTGCCCAAGAATGGAAGATTTGAGACTGGGCGATAGTTGGCCATACTGGCCGGGTCTAAAGATGGTTTTTTAAGAAGCGGTTTGATGACCGCCTCTTTCAGCGGATCTGGGAATGCTCCCTCACAGAGGGAAGCATTCACCACCCCGCAGAGCCCATCGCCCAGCCCTTCCCGGCTTGCTTTTATTAGCCAGGATGGGCAAGGATCCAGGAGACAGGTGGTTGGTTTCACGCGTCCAAGCAGCCTGTCCACATCCTCGGGGGTAATGGATTGAAATCGATTCCATGCAACTTGACCAGACAGAGCTCTAGCACTCTCCCGCCCCAGCCCTGCTCCCACGGTGGTGTCTAGCTCCTTCCGAATATGAGTGATTTTATCTGCAAAAAACTTTGCAAAATCGTTGCAGGAGATCTTGGGGTCTTTACAAAGCCCCGGTGGTAAAGGTGGTTCCGTTAAATTACGAACCACCTGAAAAAGTCTCCTGCTACTATTTTCTGCAGATGCAATAGAGGCGGTGAAGAAAGTCTTCTTCGCCGTCGCTATCGCCACTTGGTAGGCTCGACGTTGAGCTCTAACCTGTGTCCGGTCAGATTCGGAGTGAGTTTTTTGCCACCGACGCTCTAGCCGTCTCAGCGATTGTTTCATCGCCCTCAGCTCCGAAGAAAACCACGGAGCTGTCCGGGCTCCATGCAATCGGAGAGGGCGCTTCGGAGCCAGACAGTCGATAGCCCTGGTTAACTCCGCATTCCAGCGGGCCACCAGGGAATCAGCTGAAAGGCCATCAACATGGGATAAGGCATCCCCTACCACTCTCTGGAAACCATTTGGATCCATTAAGTGGCGGGGGCGGACCATCCGAATTGGTCCCACCTCCCTGCAGAGGGGAAGGGTGTTTCTGTTTAGTCATGCTGGCCACATGACCCAGAAAGCTGGCTGTAGACAAACGCCGGCTCCCTCGGCCTGAAAGCAAGATGAGTGCCGAAACCCACGACTGCCTTTGACTGGACTTAACCGTCCAGGGGTCCGTTACCTTTTTTTTTTTTTTAACCAAGCCTTGGAAGAGAAAGGTCAACTGAACTGTTCCTAAGATAGCCCCATTTAGCTTTGACTGGGGAAGGTCCACAATCTTATCTGAACCAGAGCTGAGCCTATCTCCCTTTTAGATGCAATCTTCAAGGCCAGCCCAAGTGACTGTGATAGGGTTGTCATACATCCAGAATTTCATGGACATAGATGAGATTCGGACAGTGTCTGGGCGGAAATTGCTGAAATGTCCGGGAAAATCTGAACTTATGTCAACCCATGTAGGAAGTGTAGATTTTGGATTTGGGCGAATTTCCTTAAAAATTGTTTGTTTGTTTGTTTGTTTTTTGTCACATTTTGCAACAACTTTGACCTAAACTTAAAAAAGCTGGCAAAGCCAGTGCCATTGCATGGGGGAGGGGCGCATGTGCCAGCTGTACTTTTGCCACCATATATGTCTCATTCCCCCCTTCAAAAGATGCCTGCTTCTTGGGAGAAAAGCAATGACAAACCTAGACAGCATCTTAAAAAGCAGAGACATCACCTAGCCAACAAAGGTCCGTATAGTTAAAGCCATGGTTTTCCCAGCAGTGATGTATGTAAGTGAGAGCTGGACCATAAAGAAGGCTGATCGCTGAAGAATTGATGCTTTTGAATTATGGTGCTGGAGGAGACTCTTGAGAGTCCCATGGACTGCAAGGAGATCAAACCTCTCCATTCTGAAGGAAATCAGCCCTGAGTGCTCACTGGAAGGACAAATCGTGAAGCTGAGACTCCAATACTTTGGCCACCTCATGAGAAGAGAAGACGCCCTGGAAAAGATCCTGATGGTGGGAAAGATGGAGGGCACAAGGAGAAGGGGACGACAGAGGAGGAGATGGTTGGACAGTGTTCTCAAAGCTACCAGCATGAGTTTGACTAGACTGCGGGAGGCAGTGGAAGACAGGAGTGCCTGGCGTGCTCTGGTCCATGGTGTCACAAAGAGTCGGACACGACTAAATGACTAAACAACAACAATATCTCATTCGAAGGTGGTCAGACCTTCTGCACCTTCAATAGTTTCCCTATGCACTTATTAAAGGTGCAAGAGCTCTGTATCTCTTTTCAGCTGGCCACCACATCTCCATCTAAACTCTCTCTCTCAATTTTAAAGAAAAAGGGCATTGAAGACCATGTTAAATTTTGGTGGTCAACAACTACCATTGTTTAGGAACATTTAGTTCAAATTATTGTGAGAAAAGATTAGTCAGCCCAGAAAAAAAAAGTACAGGCTGATCTCCCTGGACATTATTACATCTGGAAATTGAAGGAACAGATTAATGCTGGGAAAAGCTCAGCCATTGTAACTAATTCAAAAACGTGATGTCTTGGGACCAGACTGTGGTTGGGAATGGATTTCAACTAGCTCAACACACTGCAATTTGCAAGTGCTGCAATTCCTCCTGTCTGAAATGGGCTTGTGGTTTCGGTGTGGGAGGAAGGCAAGAAGCAGCAGATCCAATAACACATACGCCTTTCCCACTCTTGTTTTCAATGTTCTGCGACTTCAGTTGACCCAAAGGTTGAGGTCTTAATGAATAAGTGGGAGTGCAGTGGAACAGGAAGGGCAGCTTTACTGCTATTATCATAACTTTTCTTGACAAGGAAGCATCTTGCGTCGAACACTTGTATTTCCTCAATTTCCTTATGCATTTGCTTCCCCCCCTTTATTAGCAAAACATGGTTCCTGGGACCTGACTGTGGACTTGTAGGGGTGGGAGAGAAAGTGGATTCAGTTCACATGTAAAGGTGAACCGACATTTATTTTGCACTTTGCAAGACAATATGAGAACTGAAACTCATCCATTCATTGAAATTCACACTTCTCTGGATTTTGCAGATTCTTCGACCAAATCATGTGTACAGAAATGCATAGCTTGAGGTAAAATGTGCATATGAATGCATCTATTAGTGAAGCCAACACACACAAAACACTACAATGTCTATTAGGAGAATTTGTAAGCATAGTTGCATATATTAGGCTGTACTACTGTTCTAGAAAAAGAGGTACCAGAACTCACCATGAACACCTCCCTTGTTCTCTTATAATGACAAAGGCTCCCACCTGAGAGGTGCCAGAACTGAGTTCCCGTGAGTTCCAGCTGAAAAAAGCCCTGATATTAGAAAAAATTTGCACTAAAATCTTGAAAAATGTTTTTTTTATATATATAAATTTTTATTAGGTTTTCACATTTTTTAAAGACATACATACACAAAAAGACACAGACAAACACGTATGTAATTTCATGCCCTTACTTTCATTACCCTCTTTCTCTGACTTCCCCCCACCCCCTCTTCCTACATCCCAATTTCAATAATTATTTCAGCAAGTTCCTATCCATTATCTTACACATATTATTATTATTATTGTTGTTGTTATTTTTTTAAAAAAAGAAAAAACATTTTACTTAAAAACATTTAACTTTTCACTTTCCAATTCTCTTTTTCCTAAGGTCGACCCCATTTCCCTTCCCATGAATTTCTCCCTTTAATATTACTTATAAATCCATTTGGCCTGATAAAAGATTATAAAGTTTTAAAAAAATTTGTTCTCCCCTCCCTCCCTACCCCGGCTTCCATCCCCAGAGAAGCATCCCCAAAAAGAGTTCCTAGCCCGGATTCCTCACATCCGAGGCCCTTAATTCTCTGTTAGTCTCTCTCTGCCAGTTTTGTTGGTAGTCTTTTTTGTTGGTCTTCGGTTCTCGAGACAGTTCTGTCACAGTCACATCAAATTTTCTTCCATCCAAAAAGTTTAAAAGCTGTTGTTTCTGAAAATCAGGCCCATGCTTAAGAAGAAAGTCTCGGTCATATTTCTTTATTCTTTTAAATTCCAGTGTTCCAAGTAATCCAGGAGCTTCCTTCTTCATCTTTCTCATCTTTTGCAGAGTTGTAATCCAAAGGTCTTCTTCTTTACTTTCTGTCAGTATAGGCTTTTGGTTGGTATTTAGTTGGTTGATATTTTCCACTTGAAGTGTCTCCCTTCCTACTTTCCTTTCCAACCCTCCTTGTGGCTCGGCTGCAGATTCTTTTTCAGGCGTGTCGTTTATACATTCGGCAGAATTGTTTGTTTTAGGATTCAAGGTCATGAATACTTTGCTCATAGCCGTAGTCTGCTCTTGTAAAATTCCCACGAGAAAAAACATTTTTTCTATTTCTGCCAGTAATTTTCCCTCTGCAGCCATTGTAGTGCCTCTGGTCCCCGCTAGGGGGATTTCAATTGCTCGATAGTCCTTTCCAACAGTCTGTTACTTTGTCATTTATTTACTACTTTGTTTCCAACCATCTCATTTCAAATGTATCGCTTTTAAAAGAGAGAGTTATTAAATAACAAGATTTTAACTTTGGCCGCTCATTTGACAGCTCCTTTGACAGCTGTCAAACTCTTTGTTCTTTTTCCCTCCGGCAAGACGCCCCCGGGTTCAGGGGGGGGGGGATTTACATTAAAAGCTCCAAAATTCCTCCCTTTCTCTCCAGCACAAAATCTTCACCTGTCAGATTCATGGAAAGATCTTTTTTTCCCTGATCAGACAGCAATTTTTCCACCTTAGTTCTCCGATCCTTGCTTTAGATCGTTTGTAGATAGGGGGGGTGCGGACTTCCCTTTAGCACATCCCCCGGTCGTACCAAATTCAAAGCCAAAAAATTTTAAGTCCAAATTCCCTTCTACTCACGGGTAGCTTGTTTTACAGTCCAGATTTCAGGAAGAAAGTTAGCGCTCTCCGGTCATGGCTCGCAGCTTCACTCCACTGAGGCAGCGATCTACTCACAGCACCACGCCGCCCTCCGTACCCCTCCGTAGCCTTTAAAAAGGCTCTTCATGAGTCGGGGGGCGCTTAAGGTGCCCACCGAGTCACCAGGTCCGCAGGCATCCGCGCCTGCGGTTTCTGAGGGTCCCCGCGTCGCCGGCGTGGCAAGACCCGTCCTCAGTGGAGCAGATTCCCTCCAGAGCTCGGAGGGAATCCGCCATTCGCGTTCGCACTAACCCGGAAGTCTCAATCTTGAAAAATGTTTTTCTCGGGAGGGAGGGAGTGTGAGAAAGAGTTTACTTGCTATGAAATGGGAATTTAGCCTAGCAGACACAGATAAAAGTTAAATGGATGTTTTGCCTGGGAGAAAAAGGCCACAGCAGTCTCTTTATGTACCCATTATAGCAGGCATTTTGTGAATGGGCCAGCTCCCTATGGCAGCCATTCTAAAAACTGGTACCCACTATGTTCTCTCAAAATTTCAAATGTGCCTATTCTACGTCCTGAAAAGAAGGGAAGGCTAGTAGCCATCTGCCTGATGTCTGGGCCTCTATGTGGACAGAAGGTTTTCCAATGAAGGGGCAGTCAGTCATGTGCACAGGTTTACCTGCTCAGTGATCCCTCGGCCACTTGAGCATGAATGGCTTGTTTTGCTTCCTCTGACTTAGAGAAGGGAGAGAGAGAAATGAAAAGAGAAAAAAAGGGTATGGAAGTAGTGAGTGAGACTGATGGAATTTCAGGTTTATGAATCGCACCAGAAATCTTCAAAGAAGATTTTGCTGCATCTGCAGGCAGCATTTATCTCGTCTGTAGTTTTCTATATAAAGATGGGCATTTATCAGTTCTTCTTCCCTTTCTGTTTCCAAAGCTATCTTTTGATCTCCTCCTCCAGTGCTTTTTCCTCAGTCTGAGTGGAGCAATAGCTCATTTGGCCAATCTCTCCCTTTCTCCCCCTTTCAATTTAGTCCCTTCTCTGCAAAAGTCTAACTTCTAAAATGAATTGCATGTCTCTGTACCAGAAACAAGGTTTATTTTTAAGACACTCTCTCTCTCTCTCTCTCTCTCTCTCTCTCTCTCTCTCTCTCACACACACACACACACACACACACACACACTCACACACACACACAATCAAAGTTCCTACCCACCCAAATAAATAAAGATACTTGGACCTCACTGACTAATTCATTCGGTCTCTTGCTCACTTCTGAGGGCATCAAAGTTATTGGAGTTCTTCTTGGAAATGTGAAAATTTCTTTCACACACAAACATTTTTCTCTAGGATTTCTTCCACATCATCTAACAAACTGATATTTAGTCCAAGATGCTTGCTGACAGTGGAAATTTGTAATGATTGTGATCAAAGACATTCTGGTTGTAATAAAATTAATCTAAGACTTATGACATAAACAGAAGTTGTATTGTAAGAATTTTTTTTTTTGTAATTTGTAATATCCTTTAGTTTTTTTCTTTGTTGACTGCTTTTTCTTCTTTATAATCAATAAAGCAATTTTAATCATCATCATCATCATCCAAATGGCATCTAAATAGCAGCTAGATGTAGATATGTTCTTCAAAACGGGGGATTCAAAGTGTGCCACAAAATTACCAGGCTACTTCTATACAAGCTCGTTATCTGAAAACTGAAACACACATAGGTGAAATTCCCTGATTGCGAGAAAATTAGGAAAGGGGACATTTCCACATGTAAAAAGTCAAAACTCAAAGGTATGGCATTTACCATATACAGTGGTACCTCGGGTTACAAACACCTCAGGTTACAGATGCTTCGGGTTACAACCTCTGCTAACCTGGAAGTAGAACCTCGGGTTAAGAACTTTGCCCCAGGATGAGAACAGAAATTGTGTTGCAGCAGTATGGCAGCAGCGGGAGGTCCCATTAGCTAAGGTGGTACCTCAGGTTGAGAACGGTTTCAGGTTAAGAACGGACCTCCGGAACGAATTAAGTTCACAACCCGAGGTACCACTGTATGGGCCAGAAAGCTGGACAAACCATGTACTCTACTACCATAAGCTATAGTGATGACCACCACCTTGGATTTCTTTAAAGGTAAAGGTACCCCTGACCATTAGGTCCAGTCGTGACCGACTCTGGGGTTGCGGCGCTCATCTCGCTCTATGGGCCGAGGGAGCCGGCGTTTGTCCGCAGACAGCTTCCGGGTCAAGTGGCCAGCATGACTAAGCCGCTTCTGGCGAACCAGAGCAGCACACGGAAACACCGTTTACCTTCCCACCGGAGTGGTTCCTATTTATCTACTTGCACTTTGACGTGCTTTCAAACTGCTAGGTTGGCAGGAGCAGGGACCGAGCAACGGGAGCTCACTCTGTCGCGGGGATTCGAACCGCCGACCTTCTGATCAGCAAGTCCTAGGCTCAGTGGTTTAAGCCACAGCGCCACCCGCGTCCCTTAGGATTTCTTTAAAAGGAGATTAAACTAATTAATGTAGGATAAAGCTGTTTATGTCTATCACACATGAAGGCTATGTTCTGCCTCCACTATTGGGGGCAATATGCCTCTGAGTACCAGTTACTGGGAAACACAAGTGAGAGAGCATTCAGGTCCTACTTGCTGGTTCCTGTGGGAATCTAATTGGCCACTATAAGAACATAGGACTCTTTCTCTGTTCATATGGCTGTAGGAGTTGCATACCACTTCACAAATTTAAATTGACCACATTGCCAGAAGAACTATCTGCGTACATCCTTTGAGAGTGTCTGGGCAAAATGACACATACATTTAAAACTGTGCATTTAAATTAGAGGTGGGTATCTTAAAAATATGAGGGAAAGGAACAATTAAGCAGTCATTTCAATATGAGCATTTAAAGCAAGGAACATAATTTAAAGCAACAATAAATTGGAAAGACATATATTTAAGCAACATTGCGTGGGAGCATTTGTGGAGATTATTCAAATTCCTTTTGAGAAGGAAACTGTATACAATTAAAATATTTTCATCTCTGCAGGGGGTAATTCCATAAAGGTTTTCTCCTTGATTGATTAAATGCACTGCCTCATAGGAACATCACATTAACAATCGTGTGTGTGTGTGTGTGTGTGTGTGTGTGTGTGTGTGTGTGTTGCATCTCTGGGAATACACTGCCAGGTTTAGCTAGAGTGTGAATGGAAGCTGTTTGGCTGCCTCTAAGGATTTAGCTAAAATACACCAAGATTTAATAAGGTCTTGCTGCCAATGTGAGCTAGTACCAGGATAAATCAATTTATGAAAAGAAATAACTATTTGGAAACATGGAAATCCATGGCAATTGAGTTAGCTGCACTATGCTTCTCTCAGAATCCCTGAAAGGCTTGTGTGTTTTTGTCACACATTATCTCACAAGGTATTCCTCCATTACACTTAGTACAATTCAGTATGTCCCTTTTCTATCCGTCTATCACAACTGTATCACACCCAGAAATGCTGAAATCAGGGAGATCCACTTTGGAAACAGATAAAAACCTAACATAGAAATGTTCCATTAAACACATTCCATAGTGGAAATCCTTATCCAGCTCCTCCCAAGCAATTTTTTCTCCACTCCATAAGACCCCACTGAATATGGCAAATATACTGTACTGATGGGTGAAGAGGTGTAAACTCTGAAGGCGATGCAAATTGCCCCTGCCTGCCCATCAGATCAATTTTCTGATAAGTGGAGAAGGGGTGAGAACCTCCCCGCAAAGCTCTTCTGCATGGATCAGTGAAGGGGGACTGTGTACCTTTGTAAGTGGGATGGCTATACCCATCACTGGAATGTGGACCCCAAGAGAGTTGGCCATGAGCAAATATGGCCTTGGGGCCCAAAATATTAGCTGCCTTCTCTCGCCACTTGGGATCCACTACATGCAAAGAAATTTCTCTGCCTGTGAGCTACAGGCTGGATCTACACTGATCTTCTAAACGTTATAAAATATAATGTTCTATAACGTTTAATGGCAGTTTCCCTTTGCTGGTGGCTCACTGCTCCGCCATGCCCTCTGGTGTCACATTTTAATAATGCATTTTTAACATTATAAATGATGAGTTTATAATCCGCCCACAGTCCTTCCCCTTCTCTTCTGCACTTCTTGCCAACCTTTTGCTATGGCCTATGAACTCTTCAGGCTGCATCCTTAAGGTCCAGGAAACCTGGGTTTAGTACACCCAAGAGTCCATTTCAATGGATGCACAGTGACACATAATGTGATGGCAGTGATTCATGTGACAAGCAAGTCTCCGTAGGATGGCTGGGAAATGGACTACTTGCCATAGAGAAGAAATTTTAGATGATCTTCAGAAGCGTAACATGTGTTCTGGACCATGTTTCTTGCCAAAAGAAAACCCCCAACAACTATTATAAAGCACTTACTATGCGGATACTGCCACAAAGCCACATACAAAGATGATTCTGTGCACATGGATACCATGGGTTGTTGTCGGCCTGGACTTTGCTTAAAAACACTCAATATTGTGATGCTAATAACATATACTGCACATGAATAAAGTAAGAGATGTAACTCACCATGGATCTGGGTTTTCAGCCACATGAATTGAACTTCCGTATAGTGCAAAGCACACAAACTTTATATATCCTGCCTGTGAAGCATCAAAAGTAGTAACTAATTTAAAAACATTATCTTAAAAAATATATACGCCGCAGCTGGCGTATATAAGAAAGCCTGTCTATTAAAAGATCAAAGTATGGCATTTCTCCCTATATTTTAAATTCATATTTCTCTCTCTTTCTTAACTCCTCTATACACCAAGTACCTACTGTCTCCTTATAGCATTTCTGATCATTGATCTTCCTCCATCTTAGAAGATAACTGCAGAAGTCCATTCTTGAACTGGTATATTTTCGCCCAGTGTAGACAAACCAGTCGCACTACCCTAAACCATCTCTGGCCAAATGCTCCCTACACAAAAATCATGCTGTTTCTGCTCAGACCCATTTAATCCAGAAGAGCACCAACACTTCCTTATTCTGAATAGGCCCACTAGGTGGGAAACCTTGGAAAGCTAGTTTGGCCCTGCAGAGTCACACCCAAGCTTCAACCTTGATCCACCATCATTACCTTTCCATCAGACAGGAAGTTGGTAGCGTGTTTCAGAAATGGGATGAGGGTCTTGACAAAGGGTGTAGGGTCTACAGAACTTGATCCCTCTTGGTCGGAGTGTCTGAGGAGGAAGCAGCCACTGGATTTTCCTTACAGGGTCCCCAATTTCTCTATGGGCCACCACAGGATCCTCTTCCGATGAAGTTCCATCAGAACTGAGTCCTGAATTCTGGTGGCATCCCCTGCACCTCCTAACTCCTCGCTAGGAATAGCTGCTCCCCATAGGCCTTAGCTTTCCCCTCACACGACAGGACAACTCCCTCCCCATGCCACTTACACCATTCAATGGTATCTGCAGATGCTGGCACATTCTACACCTGACACATGTGCTATAAACACAAGTGAGGAAAGTAGAAAGACTGGTGTCATTGTGTGCAGCAGAAGTCAGTGATATATCAACCACTTTCCCTGTAGAAGCCGTCATTTCCTGGAACTGAAATGATTTGTGCAGATATCATGGGCTGCAGTGGGAGTCCCAAGGGCACAATAATGGATAGGGATGGAAGAAAGATAAACCGCAGAGTTAAACCACTGAGATAGATCTCAGAGTTTATTAGGCAAGCAAGACACAGTAAATAATATTGGTCACCTTGCGCTTGGGCAAATGGCACCATTGGGGACTTCCAAGGGTCAGGCCCCTTAGATCACCTTGTGGTTTCAATGATCACTTGCTGTAGAGCAGATGCAGCCAGCATGGGAAATGGTGAGAGAGGATGGGAGTTGTGGTCCAGCAACATCACGAGGGCCAAAAGTTCCCAGTCCCTGGTGTAGAGCTTTCCTGTTGAGAACAATACTAAGGTCTTGGGTCTGTAATCTAATTTGAATTAAATACCTTGGATGTGTTGTGTCAAACCTCATTTGGATTTCTTTTTCTCCCGAGGGGAAAAAAAACACTTTTCCTTTTTTTTTTTTTCAGAATAACCTTCAGCTTCAGTAAACAAAGTAGTGACTGATTGCTCTTTTAGTTTGTGCATTGGGGCTCTTTCCAGGTGCGAATCAAGTCCTTTGCTTCTCTTTAAGAACACAATTTCCCTCTTCTTTTCATTTTTCCCTCCACTCCAACCATTTGTAAAAGAGGACCAAATTAGTCATTGAACAAAATATAAAACTTTTATCCATCTGAATCTCCTTGCAACGTTCTTCATAGCAGCCGCACAGTTAACATAACATTTAACAAATGGAAATGGTAGATGGGGGGGGACCCATAGAAATAAGAGCAGGGCCTTAGAAAAAAATGTCACTTTTTCTCTGGATAATATCCACCTCCACAAAGGCACCATAAGGTTCCAGAAAAGTCTTGTCCAATGGCAAGCATTGCCACAGTTAATAACAAATTAACATAAAACTGATGTGAGATTATAGAGTAGGACATGAGTGCAGAATCTTTTCCGGCCTGAGGGCCTGGGGGTTGCATAGCAGGGTGGGTGTGGCCAAAGGGAAAAGTGGGAGGAGCAATAGATGTGAGTCTTGCCTGTATACAGTATGCTACATCCAAACCATGCAAGATTCAGAGCTTTCTAAGTATATCTCTGGGCTGCATTGTAACAATTTGAGGACACAATCCACCCAGGGAAAGGTACTCAAGCAGGTGATGGAGCAAGGCCAGTAAAGGGTAGAACATGAGAATGGGTGTGGCCTGAGAGCATCCTGAGCTCCCAGGTGGGGGGGGCACATTTGGAATTAGAGTGTAAAGGGCCCCAGGTCTGATGCGGAGATATACCCTCTGAAATTAAGAAATAACAACTTCAAGGGTTAAACTATTCTATGGTTAAGATTTAGATATGTGCTTTATATAGGATTCCCTCTACCCTTCAGTCAGTTACTATTGAAAGTTTTGGTATTCGGGAAATTTCACCGTAACATCTAATATGAGCATAATAAGGTAAAGGGTAAAGGTAAAGGACCCCTGGACGGTTAAGTCCAGTCAAAGGCGACTATGGGGTTGCAGTGCTCATCTCGCTTTCAGGCTGAGGGAGCCGGCATTTGTCCACAGACAGCTTTCCGGGTTGTGTGACCAGCAGGACTAAACCACTTCTGGCACAACAGAAGACCATCACGGAAACCAGAGTACATGGAAACGCCATTTACGTTCCCGCCGCAGCGGTACCTATTTATCTACTTGCACTGGTGTGCTTTCGAACTGCGAGGTAGGCAGGAGCTGGGACAGAGCAACAGGGGCTCACTCTGTTGTGCGGATTCGAACCGCCAACCTTCTGATTGGCAAGCCCAAGAGGCCCAGTGGTTTAGACCACAGCGCCACCCGCACCCTGCTGGATCAGGCCAATGGCGCATCTAGTCCAGAATCCACTGTGTTCACCAGATGCCTATTGGAGGTCTACAAGCAAGACCAGAGCACAACAGCTTTCTCATTTCTCATTTGTGATTCTCAGCAACAGGCATTCAGAGGCACACTGCCACCGACCGTGGAGATCAAACAGTCATCGTGGGAGGTGATTCATTCACATTTGAGGTGAAGTTAGTTTTGTCTCCCGTTTTATTCTTCCCATCGTTCTATTTTCCACAACAAGCCTCCCAATTAGCTCTGCCTTATTTCTCCAGTGTAATGTTCTTTTGTCCTCATTTACAGAAATGAGCATGTCTTCCATACTCATTTTCTGTAGACGAAAACGTGGTGGGAATATTGTGGCATGCAGCTACAATGTTTACGACCTGGTTCCATTCCACCTGCATGCACTGGCGATGAGGAAACAGACATGTACTTCAGGGGCTGTAGAACAAGGCCTTTAGTGAAATCTTCTCAACAGCACTACAGGTAGCATGAAAAATTCAGCTATGATTGACACTGGAAAACATTTTCTCCGGAAATATGCCCTTGCTAGTGAGTTAACATGTGGTTTGGGGCTGTTGGTGGTGTTGCTGGGGATATTGATTAGCCTGAGTGAATAAACAATGCTAATCACCAGGACTCCCATGTCAGATATTTTACTTACAGTGAGTGCCTATTAGACCTCCTTATTGTAGTTTTTGGTCAATGTTATATTCATGCCCCATCTTTGGATGAGGGCCAGCGCAACCGTTCTGAACGATATCTAAATAGGAGCCATCGTGGCATGCAGAGCACACACTGATGCTTCTTGTCTCTTTGATGGAAGCACGTGACAGGAATACCAAGCCCCAAAGAGGGAAGCGCTGACATCCGCAATGCTAATTTAGATCTGCAGGAACTGTCTTGCAATGCCAGATAGCAGGTATGACCCTGGACGAGAATGTATAATTATACTAATGCTACTGCTGCTGCTGTTGCTTAGGTATTTGCAGTCTTTTCCAGTAGAAAAGGAGGCAGAAGCATTTATCCTTCCATGGGGACAAAAGGAAAAAAAGAAAACTCACCACGGAGAACTGAACGGCAGCCAGGAAAGAATTTTGTTGTCCTCATCTATTTGTTTTGCATGCAGAATGGGAAAAGCTGGGAATCATCAAACCCCAAGACCCCCCCCCCATTTTCTGTGAACGGTGTAAAACATATTAACTAACAAACAGAATATGGAAGGGGACCAAAGTGGTAGAAAAGATCCGTGTGAGGAGAGCAATGCGGAATACATCAAACTATATACAGTGGTACCTCGGGTTACATATGCTTCAGGTTAAATATGCTTCAGGTTACAGACTCCGCTAACACAGAAATATTACCTCGGGTTAAGAACTTTGCTTCAGGATAAGAACAGAAATCGTGCTCCGGCGGCGCGGCGGCAGCAGGAGGCCCCATTAGCTAAAGTGGTGCTTCAGGTTAAGAACAGTTTCAGGTTAAGAACGGACCTCCGGAACGAATTAAGTACTTAACCCGAGGTACCACTGTACTGTACATCATTGAGCAGGCCACAGGGGCGATGCTTTCTTCCCATCCTATGAAATCACTTGTTGTTTCTACTTAAATTATGGGTAGGAGCATAGCTAGACTAAATGGTGCTCATAAAATGAATGAATGGATCCATTATTCTTGTAATTTAGGGACAGCAACAAAACGAAATGCATGCATTTCTTAATCTCCGACTTCAGTCACAAACTTTTAACAGTTCAAAATGGATCACTTCAAAATTTATTTCAAGGGCTTCTCTGTTTTTTTCTTCCCTTCTTTCTGCTGGGATTTGGCCCACATTCAACAATTTATGGGGGAGTGTGTGGAGAAGGTAGCCAGGCTAAAACTGCTCCCTTATACACGGCATTATCAGGACCAAATCCCAGTGGGTGGGGGGAACAGATAGACAGATAGACAGATATAGATATATAGATATATAGATATATATAGATATGCATATTCTGCAGCATGTCCTTAACAATAATAGTGCATTAGTAGTGGATTTATTTGGCACTGTCCAAAAGTGCCCTCAGGCTTTTAAGGGCTTATTATTATTATTCATGAAACTAATATTTTAGCCTTCTCTTCTGCTTAGCACCTTTGTGTGTTGGTATTCTTAATAACTGGAATGGTATCCAAATATAGGCAGCTCCCAATTTGTGCAGGGGTTGTGTTCTGGGTCATCACAGAAGCCTGAAATGCACTGCAGGTTCATCCCCTGCCCCGTTTGGCTCCCTTTTCCAGCCTCTTATGGGCTGCCGTGATACACAGCTATGCACAGCCACGTGTAAACTGGATGCGTACAAATCAGTCACTTGCATGCACTTCATACTTAGAGAAGATCAAGCAAGATCAACGATGGCCTACGTTTTGGAAGTTAGCAAAGGGAAGCCTGTTGCGTTTGGTAGATCCAGTTTGTTTACATTCAGTCTTCTAGGCTGCTTTTCTGTTGTTGTTGATGATGATGTTGTTTAGTCGTTTAGTCGTGTCCGACTCTTCATGACCCTATGGACCACAGCACGCCAGGCACTTCTGTCTTCCACTGCCTCCCGCAGTTTGGTCAAACTCATGCTGGTAGCTTCAAGAACACTATCCAACCATCTCGTCCTCTGTTGTCCCCTTCTCCTTGTGCCCTCCAACTTTCCCAACATCAGGGTCTTTTCCAGGGAGTCTTCTCTTCTCGTGAGTTGGCCAATGTCTCAGCTTCACGATCTGCCCTTCCAGTGAGAACTCAGGGCTGATTTCCTTAAGAATGGATAGGTTTGATCTTCTTGCAGTCTGTGTGACTCTCAAGAGTCTCCTCCAGCACCATAATTCAAAAAGGCTGTTTTTCTAAATACATCTAAATATAGTGCCCGCTCTATCTTTTTATTCAGAGGTCAAATACCTTATTTTATGGCAGGACACCCCGCAATCAGTACACATAAAGCACGAGCTGTAAACATTTTTAACTGAGAAAAATCACTGCTGAGGTGTTCTCACAATCGGCAGGCCTATCTATGGAGTTTGTGGTGATGCCTCCCTTGCTGTTGCTATTAGTTACAGAAGAAAGAGGCAGTTATTGGGGGGAAGTGGGCAGCCTTGGGAGAAGTAGGCAGAGGGGAAGCTGAGGAAGCCACAGGATGCTGATTGGAAATGAAGAAGTGTACCAGCCCCCAAAGCAGGTTTGAATACAATTGCTCTGATCCCATCATGAGCACAGATAATCATGAATGTGCAACAGAAAGGATGTCTGAAAGGGCCCTGAAACACACACCGTGCCTCATTTTGCTTCTTTGTGTAGCTATCATTGAGGGCACCACAGAAAAAAAATCGAAGAGATAACACTTGAGGCCTGAAATCTCTCCTTCTCTTCTCAAAAACAGAGAGACAGACACCCAGCCTTTGAAAAGCAAGGAAGTTGCAAAGAACATCTGCCAACCTTCATTCAAACAGACAGAGCCTTGTCAGTTCTGATCCACGGGCCACCCATAGTTAAATCTTGGATTTGGTGCTGCAGTGGGTCTCTTGCAGTTGCCTGAGTCCACGTTCCAGCTAAGCCCTTGCTCAGCACCTCATCCTATGTTGACTATTCCTTCCCCCGCCCTCCACCTTACCTCAGAACTCTGGCTGTCCCCCACCAAGTAAACACCATCAAGCTCTATTCATTTGCTCTATGCATGTTAATGCTAATTGCAGCTTCTCTAAGCATTTCACATTGTTTGCACAAAATAGCAGTGCTCTGCCTTCAAACAGTCAGTACGATGACAGCTGGGATGAGTTTATCTTGCCCTGCTTAGTGTCAGGTGTGTTCTTACAGCTTCCCTGCCTCTTTTTGGGAAAGCTAATTAAAGAACTCTTCTTCCTTGTTTAATATTTACATTGAAGCAGCTGCATCTCATTTGGACATAATGCAAAGATGGCACCTGGGGCTCTTTTCCCAGAGTTAATTTAGTTTCCTGCCCCCCCTCCACCCCCCGTTTCCCCTACTCAATCGATTAAGTTATAATTTTTGTGATTAGGTTTGGGATTGTGGTGTAAGGAGCCTACTTACAACGCCACACGTTCCAGAGGCTACATATGAGCTGGGCAAGCAAAGAGGAGCATACCATAAGCTCTGCCACTGCCACCCAGGCATCACTCTAGGGCTAAGTCTGAAGCAGCGAGAAGGACCTGAAGTCAGAGAACAGGCTGAAGAAGGGCTGCAGCTCTTCTGCCTTGCATGCAGAAGGTCCCGGGTTCAATCCTGGGCATCTCCAATCAGGTCTGAAACCCTGGAGAGACAATTCCAGTCAGTGCAGGCAATACTGGTTTGGATGGACCATTGGTCTGGTGACTACCCTTCCCAATGATTGAAGAAATGTGTCGTCCAATAAGGCATGATTACTGCATTATTTTTGGAAAGCGTGTTCTCCCTCATGGAGAGCACATGTTGCAGTGGGGGCTGGCAAGACACCCCACTGTTCCTGGGCGGAAAAGAGTTTGGCCATCTTTAAACAGGGGCTGGCTGTAACTGGGGAGTTTTGTATGCTGCCATTTCTTGATTGACAGCCCTAGTTTTTTAAATACTCTGCATGCAGCGTCGAGCTCCCTCTTTTCGCTGTGTGCATCGGATCACCCGCCCTCCTTCCCTATCGTTAGGTTGTTTGCTTGACCTTGCTATGCCTGTCATGGGGTTGTCTGCTTTGGGGCAGGGGCCTGGTAGGAATTTTGTCCATTTGGCTGATTGGCTGGTGCCATTTGGTTTTTGCCTACTGTGTAGCACATTGTCACAACATGGATTTGGGGCATGGATTTGGCTGTGCCTGCCCCTCCAAAATGCTGCTGCTGCTGCTGAGGGGTTTTACCGTTAAAGGAACCCAGGGGCTCACCATGCTTTTGTCCGAACCCCTGGCAAGGGGCTACCGCCACGCAAGAGCCCCTGGGAGCATTTGGGGAGAGGTGAGGCATGGTTCCCAGTCTCGTCTTTCTCCCCGGGTGACTTACCCTTTCTGACTTCACAGGGGGTGCGAATGTCAGACTGTCCCCGAGTGGGGTCAGATAGTCGCAACCAATGCCTAAGCAACCACTCACATTGCTGTAATTTTAATAAAAAAGTTGTGGCCAAAATTATGCCAAAAACCTTAAACAAAATTCAAGTGTCATTGTGTTTAATTTGTGGTGTCTTGGGGACCTCGACGTGCAAATAATGGGATAGAGCAGACTTATGAAACAGAAATAGAATGGTTGTAGGCTGGTGGTAGTCTTGACCAACATGAATTCATTTTAATAAATCACCCTAGTCTGGAGTGTAATATTTGCACATGATAATGACCAGTCGTAGTATGGCGATAAGTGGTAAACATCACATTTAGTAGCCTGAAGAATAGGCCACAGGGATGCCATTTTGCCAGTTATAATACATGCTCATGCTCTTGGAGTCAGACCTCAGACCTTTATATCTGACATTTGTACAGCGGTGTTTTGTTTTGGAAGTTAGCAGAAGACACCCACAAGAGACATGTGTTTGGTGGATCCAGTTGTTCACATTCAATCTTCTAGACAAACATAATATATTGAGTAAAATATATGTTATAGTCTGTAATTGAAATCTGCATATAGAACTCTCTCAAGCTCTGAACTGTGACGTTACTTAAGAAGAAATCTTTGCAATATAGTTCTAGGCTTCATTATTTATAATAGTTTAATTCATTTTCTTTCCATTAAAAAACTCATAATCATAGAGCTTTAATGCTGTAACAAATGCACATGTTATCAAAGGACAGATGCTGCCCAATATATGCTTACATATCTGCCTTTGAAATAAATATAATTTGCATTTTTTTCACCCACATGAATTAGTGTGGTATTCATACATGAGCAATAGTCTTGACTGTGGTTAATATTCAGGTGTATTTCATTAAAATAATACATATAATGGAGTTAACTTTTTAAAAGTAGCACATCCATTTGCCAGATACTTTCCTGTTCAACTTGAGCTGGCTACTTTATTATGTACCTTTAAGTACCAGGCAAAAAAAATGGGGGGGGGGAGAATCAAAATTGGAAACAGAATTGTTAGATCCTAAAACTAAGAATTTGTCAAGAATGTATAACTTGCTGTTGAAATGGAATACTCAGGATGAAATGGTTAAATCTGTTATGATTAAATGGGCACAAGATGTTGGACATAACATTATGATGGCTGACTGGGAAAAGTTATGGACCACAGGTATGAAGTTTACGGCATGTAATGCCTTAAGAGAGAATATAATGAAAATGATTTACAGGTGGTACTTGACACCAGTCAATCTTGCAAAAATTTATCATTTGCCCGATAATAAATGTTGGAAATGTAAAGAGATTGAAGGTACATTCTTTCACCTTTGGTGGACATGCCCAAAGATTAAGACCTTCTGGGAGATGAAATGAAAAAGGTATTTAAATATACCTTCCAGAAGAAACCAGAGGCCTTTCTCTTGGGCATGGTCGGCCAATTGGTGCGAAAGGAGGATAGAACTTTTTTTATGTACGCCACAACAGCAGCAAGAATACTCATCGCAAAGTATTGGAAGACACAAGATCTACCCACCCGGGAAGAATGGCAGATGAAGGTGATGGAATACATGGAACTGGCTGAGATGACTGGCAGAATCCGGGACCAAGGAGAAGAGTCGGTGGAAGAAGATTGGAAAAAAATTAAAGTTTATCTTCAAAAATATTGCAAAATTAAGGATTGCTAGAAAGATGTTGGGAAAAGAAAATTATGTGGTTTTAGCAGAAATGGCATAAAGGATTAAGTAAAAATGAATTGGTAAAAGAGAGAATGTAAAATTATAGTATATTAAGACAAATTATTAAGATAAAAACAAGGTTGGAAGGATTTGCTGAAATAACAAATTGAATTAGAATACAAAACTGGGAGGTGTGAGGAGGTCAAGGAAATAAGCAAAGGAAAGAAAGCTATGTAAAGGTTTGATCTGGGGTTTTTTTGGTTTTTTTATTGTTTGTATTTTTTCTGTCTTTTTATTTTTATTTTTTCTCTTTTTTCTCTTTGTAATCGTTAAAATTTGAATTTTTATTTTTTTTAAAGTACCAGGCAAAAATGTTCCTCTTCAACCAGGCTTTGGGCTAATTAACATCCTATACCCTTTTAAATGTGTTTTTGGGAGGAGTGGGTTACTGGCTTGTTTTTGTTCCTGTTTTTATTATGAATGTTGTGCTTTTTTATCTTGTGTTTTTATGTTGTGAACTGCCCCAAGATCTATGGTTGAATAATAATAATAATAATAATTTTTATTTATACCCCGCCCTCCCCAGCCAAGGCCAGGCTCAGGGCGGCTAACAAGCAATAATAAAAATAAGTTGAATGAATACAACTTAAAAACAAAATGAAAATACAACATTAAAATATTGAAACATTAAAATGTAGCCTCATCGCAGGAGGAGAAAGGAAAAGAAAGAAGAAAGAAGAAAGAAGGGAAGTATACAATTTTAATAAATAAAACAATAAATAATAAAATATATATGTGCACCTCAAAACATGCTGAGAATCTCAAAGGCATAAACCAATTTGTTGGAGCCATTAAAAAGCCATGTGGTCACATTGGATTGGATCTAGATTTAAGCCTTGTCCAGGCATGCATTGTAGAGATTAAATGGGTGATCACTGTGAGGACAGGGTGTTGGAATAAATGAGCCATTATCCTGATCCATGTTCTTATGTTAACCAAGATGCATTATTAAAGTTCAGCAAGGCAATAACACTTCGGGTGTGAACTAGGGCCAATGAGGGCTGTGGCTTTTGAGAAGTTCCAAGACCCAGATAGAGAGACCTTGAGGGCCACTCTACTAGTTTAATGCCTTCACCACAGGGCAGTTCATCAGACCCAAACAAGCAAAACTAATGTTGTTCCAACTGATGAAGAAACAAAATGAATGAAACCCTTCAAATGAAAAAGAAGTAAGGTCTACTGTGTTCAGTCGGACTTATGGCCAGGAAAATCTGTGTTACGTTGAGTAATAGGTTTGAACACTGAACGTGGAAGCTTATGTCTAAAGTCAATGAACAGAGAAAACACTATTAGATGTACTGCTGGATGTTTGATGGTTATTGTATTTGTTTAAAAACCAATAAAATTTGGGGGGTTTTTTAATAAAAAAAATCTGGATAAGATTGCCACCTAATAGCAAAATATAAATCATGTTTACTGAGAAGACATATTGTACTCAAGAAGGTGAGCGCCCAGTAATTGCGCTTCAGAACGCAACCTTGGGGAGCAATCCCAAGCTCCTGGGAAGAATAGCTGAGAGGTTATTGGATTCTGGTAGACAGGAAGGTAGGTTTTTGGATGTGGAAGCCAGGGTACCAAAATCTCCTTGGTGTGAGCATAGAAAGCCCTGGTGCTGTTGGTGGGGTCAAAATTCCAGAGGCATGTTGTGAAATGTTGATGATCCACAGGAACGCAGGAAAGATAAAAGTGAAAAACTGTAGCTCAATGCTAGATAATCTGCTTTGCATGCAAAAGGGCCCCAGGCTGATTTGCTGAATGCCTGGTAGTGGAGCTAGCAAAAACTCCTACCTTAAGCCCTAGAGAGCAGCTGCCAGTCAAAGCAGACAACACATACTACATGGACCCATGGTTTGACTCCGTGCAAGGCACCCTCCTGTGTTCCTAGGCCTTCTCAGTCCCTGGCCATTCACCATAAACAAGATATGAAAACACATCTAGCCCTGGAAGTGTTGTATGTATTTCCCTCCCACTGCATTCAATGGGAGGGACATTTTAAGCAGGAGAAAATAGAGTGGGAAATGAGCAGTGGGAAACAAAGAGTTGGGGGGGGGGGGACATCTCTGGATGTGATGGTAGGACCACTGTAGATCTTCCCTGGTGAAGGAAAATGATTGCTTAGTCAGGGTACAGTTATGCAAGTTATTGGTGGACAGAACTTCAAACTCCATGAAGTCCAGTATGCTGAGCCAAAAGTCAGCATCCCATGAACCCTTCCCCCAAATTCACAAAGACGAGTTCCTGATTTAATATCTATTTCTTGCATTTACTGGCAACTGTAGCTAACATTAAGTAGGATATTACTCATCATCTGCATATTGAAGAGTTAAGGTAAAATGACAAGATGCTGATTACTTCTCTATCTATCAGGGGAGGTACTCTTATGACATCTATCAGCATGATATCTAATCACTGTAAGAGCGGAACAAATTTATAAAAAGATTCCTCTGAAATTGCAGGTTCTATTTTGAGATATATGTTTTTTTAAAAAAAAAAATCCCCACCATGAAAGCAGTTGTGCCTATGATTGCATTTTACCAGAGACCTACATGCCTTCCTGCTAAATATAGACTTTGTACAGGAGTTGGAGAATGTCACTATGCTTGAATTATAATTAACAAGAAGGCAAAAAAAAAAGAAAAAAGAAAAGAGGGAGGGTGAGGATAAAAGTGCCCCCGCTCATCAAAGCCAAAGGTGAGAAAATAAACTGACAAAAAGACAGCACTTAAAAACAGGCCATCAAAGTACGTAAGGCATATACAGCAAAATGACGGCAATAAATGTACAAAGTAGAAGGTTTTCAAAGCATATATAAATACTGATGACTCACAAATGGGGGGGGGGGGACAGGTAGCAGAAACACTACGCAAAGAGGAGCCCAGTCATTCCAAACACAAATTGCAAATACAGTGATGCCTGTCGAGGAACTTACAATGGAGAAACAATTTAGCATACAAAATCTTTCCCAGTTTCTTCAAGAGTCTAGTCCAGAGGTAGTCAGCCTTTTTATACCTACCGCCCACTAATGCATCTCTCTTGATAGTAAAATTTCCTTACCACCCACCAGTGCTCGATGGAAGGAGGATTCAGCTTGTGCCGTAGAACCCCCTACCGCCCACCCAGAATCTTGAAATGCCCACTAGTGGATGGTAGGGACCAAGTTGACAACCCCTGATCTAGTCCATTGACTCGTATAGAATCAACCGACATTAAGTTCAGTGGATTCTTCTTCCTGTTGAACTTGATATGCAGGAAGCTGAACATCCATACATGCATATTTTTCATTGAAATGAATCTTCACATACTTAAAAGGTAAAGGGACCCCTGACTGTTAGGTCCAGTCTCAGACGACTCTGGGGTTGCGGCGCGCATCTCGCTTTATTTGCTGAGGGAGCCGGCGTACAGCTTCCGGGTCATGTGGCCAGCATGACTAAGCCGCTTCTGGCGAACCAGAGCAGCACATGGAAATGCCGTTTACCTTCCCGCTGGAGCGGTACCTATTTATCTACTTGCACTTTGCCTTCAAACTAGGCAAACTCTTAATAAGATGTCGGAAAATGCATGTTTTCCAAAAACAGCTCCAGGACTCCTATGCCTTCCCATGGAGGAAGGGGGCTGGGTAAATCTGGAATGTAGCTTTGGGGCTGAGCAGAAGTTCCTGGGGATGGCATCTGGTAGGGGAATATAAGGCCCAAGGCTCCCTTCTTTGTGTAGAGGACGTTCACTTGGAAGCCAAGTTATTCCAGCCTGTTTTCTAGACTCCCACTGCCCCTCTTCATCATCTCTGAGGCATTTTATATCCTCCAGGTTCCCCACCCTGGCCGAGGCCCTGCAACGGCACTCATTCCCGTCCACCAGGCCCTTGAATGAGAGGAACCCTAGCACAGGTGGAGACTCCAAGCAATGTCCAAACATTGTCTCCTCATTAATCATTTCTTGGTTGGGGCCTGGTGGTGGGGATCAGGGCCTACTCAATGAGCAAGGTGCTTGCAAAGTACAGACCAATAACATCCTTGCCTACAGTCACATGGGCCAGCATAAACTTAGCCTCCAGCAGCATAAAAGTAGCTGAAGCAATTCAACTCAAGTCAGTGTGCTCACCAGCATTAATCACCCCAGCGCTAGTTCTGCTCTTCAGGAAAACAGATTTTCTTTCCAGAGAGCACTACCAGTGGCAAGAAATTAATTATTCTATTTGTTACTCTTCCAGTTTCGCTGCGTTAACAAGCTCTGACCTTAACTGGTTAATCACTTGTTGGCAGTCGCATACTTGAAAGGCTTGCACCAGAGACACTTTGCTATTAAGCTAATGATACAAATATTCCTTTTTCGCTGTTTGGTAATTAACGTATTCATTGATCTCTAATTGCTCAGCAATTTGTATCTCTGTTTCATTAATTCCTTGAGAATTAATATTCATTTTGTACCATGGGACATTCTTCCTCTCTTTTTAGCCATTAGTTTGATGAGATTATGCTCCAAATAAATGGCCCTGTCACAGTTACTGTGTGGGCAGCACTGCATTTAAAAGAGTGGACCCTGTGTGGTGCCGATGGCGGGTCCCTGTGTGGTGCCGAATCAGGTCCTGGCATCACTGGTTATAAGGAACTCAGATAGCAGGTGACAGGGGAAAATCTCATCTATTTGACACATACATCAACAATCCAAATCAGATTAATTTTTAAAGGAATTTTTTTCGTAACTCTTATTTTACTCATCTAAAATAAATTCAGATTTGGGCTGGAGTCCTATATATGCTTACTTGGGAGCAAGTCCCATTAAATTCAATAGGGTTTTCTTCTGGCAAGGCGCACATAGGATTTTATTGTTCATCAATTAAATAATGAGGCTACATCTATACCTAACATTTTAACACTATGATATCATATTAACTGTCATGGCTTCCCCCAAAGAATCCCTGGAGCTTGCTGAGAGCTGTTAGGAGACCCCTATCCCCTTCACAGGACTACAATTCCCAGAGTTCCAGAGGAAGAGGGATTGAAACCACTCTGAGAATTCTAGATCTTCAGTGACATGGTTGCCCCTTGCAGTACAATGGTTCACCACTTGGGGCAGTCACACACAGATCCAGAAGCTCTGTACAGCAATCAGTGGCCTGGCAGCAGTGATGTTCAGCTGCATGACTCCCCAGGCTTGGCCCTTCTCTTACAACACCCTCCTGCCATACACCGATCTCTATAGTCACCAATGAGCAGTGCCACCTACAAAGGACAGGCTGGTGGCTGAGGCTGCAACCTCGACAGAGTTGACAGCAGCCAATGTGACTGCTCAGGACATTTTGCTATCTGAGACAGAGCAGACATTGTGGTCTAAACCCCTGAGCCTCTTGGGCATGCTGATCAAAATCCTGCAACGGGGTGAGCTCCCGTTGCTCTGTCCCAGGTCCTACCAACCCAGCAGTTCGAAAGCATGCCAGTGAAAGTAGATAAATAGGTACCGCTGCGGCGGGAAGGTAAATGGTGTATCTGTGCGCTCTGGCTTCCATCACGGTGTTCCATTGTACCAGAAGAGGTTTAGTCATGCTGGCCACATGACCCAGAAAGCTGTCTGTGGACAAACGCCGGCTCCCTTGGCCTGAAAGTGAGAGGAGCGCTGCAACCCCATAGTCGCATTTGTCTGGACTTAACCGTCCAGTCAAATAGAGATTCCCATGGACTGCAAGAAGATCAAACCTATCCATTCTTAAGGAAATCAGCCCTGAGTGCTCACTGGAAGGACAGATCCTGAAGCTGAGGCTCCAATACTCTGGCCACCTCATGAGAAGAGAAGACTCCCTGGAAAAGACCCTGATGTTGGGAAAGATGGAGGGCACAAGGAGAAAGGGACGACAGAGGACGAGATGGTTAGACAGTGTTCTGGAAGCTACAAATATGAGTCTGAGCAAACTGCGGGAGGCAGTGGAAGACAGGAGTGCCTGGCGTGCTCTGGTCCATGGGGTCACAAAGAGTCAGACATGACTAAACGACTAAACAACAACAACAACAAACCGTCCAGGGTCCTTTACCTTTATCTTCCAGTTAAGGTGCACACTACCCTAAGTCAGCCAAGTTATCTTGGCACTTGAGACTGAAAGCCCCATAAGCAACGCTCCCTCTTCCCTGACAGAAAAATACAATAATAAATTGAATCACTAGCCATTTGCTGCTCTTCCATGACATTCTATGTCAGCTGCCTAAGGAAGCAGCCACCTCACTCAGTCTAATGTTAGGGCCAGCTACTTCACCCCCAATTTCTGCTTCTTTCCCCATAGTGTTTAGTAAAGATCCTCATCACATTATACATCTCCCTGCCCCAATTCCACAGTATTGTCTGCTGTTGAAGGAAGAAGAGGAAGCATATGAGGTGATGCTATTTCCCCAGGTGAGAGAAAAAAGGTACCTGGTGTCGTTTGGTGTATCAACTCTGTGATCTGTGTTACATTTAGTTCCACCCTTAAACACAGAGAAATGATAACTCCTAAAAGTAGAACACTGGGCCTTCTTACACAAAATGTTAACTATTCTTTCTTTCACCAGAGGACTCTTTTGAAGCTGTCAGGCTTGCATCTTGCTTCCCACTGAGTTAAATGAGGACATTTGACAATGTCCCTGCTGCTGTGTGTCTTGATAAAGTTGAAATGTACTGAGTGGCAACTCCTTGGAAAAAAAAATTGCTCCCAGCTACGACTCTTTGCAGCTTGAGTTCTCATGCTCCTAAAATAACAAACAGATATTAGCATTTGCTCAGAAGAGAACGGAACACTCATCTTCAAAAGGAACACACCGGAGACAAGAGAGCAGGGAAGTTGGATCTCATTGTTTAATGGAAGAGTTATTGAGATCAGACATAATAATAAGAAAATAACAATGCGATAAAGCTGTCAATATGATTCCAAAAGACCAGTCAGCATGCCCTGCCAAATAATTTCAAACCACCCTACACAGTTGTAGTCATTCATTTAAATGGGTGAACCTACCCATGACTTGGGACGCAGGTGGCGCTTTGGGTTAAATCACTGAGCCTAGGGCTTGCTGATCAGAAGGTTGGCAGTTCGAATCCCTGTGAGCTCCCATTGCTCAGTTCCTGCTCCTGCCAACCTAGCAGTTTGAAAGCACGTCAAAGTGCAAGTAGATACCGTATTTTTCGCCCTATAGGACGCACCGTCCCATAAGGCGCACCTAGTTTTTTTGGGGGGGGGGAAATAAAGGGGAAAAAATTATTTTCCCCCCCAGGTGCGGGGGTGGGGCGGGGGAGGCCCGAGTTTCCCCCACCCCAGCCCCCAAACAGGCAGCTCTCTGCAAGCCGTGGGAGCCCAGCGCTGGCTCCCGCTGCTTGCGGAGAGGTCCGTGAAGCCTGGACGCGCTGAGCTCAGTGCGCGCAGGCTTTGGCATGCAGGCAACTCTCCGCAAGCAGCGGGAGCGCTCCTGCTGCTTGCGGAGAGGTCCGCGAAGCCTGCAGAGGGAGAGGGGTCGGTGCGCACCGACCCCTCTCACTCTCCAGGCTTCAGCGAAAGCCTGCATTCACCCCATAGGACGCACACACATTTCCCCTTCATTTTTGGAGGGGAAAAAGTGCGTCCTATAGGGCAAAAAATACGGTAAATAGGTACCGCTCCAGCGGGAAGGTAAACGACGTTTCCGTGCACTGCTGTGGTTCACCAGAAGCGGCTTAGTCATGCTGGCCACATGACCCGGAAGCTGTACGCCGGTTCCCTCGGCCAATAAAGCAAGATGAGCACCGCAACCCCAGAGTCGGTCATGACTGGACCTAATGGTCCCTTTACCTTTACCTTTACCCATGACTTGCTTTGCCTTGTACTTGGAAATAAGCTGTGCTTGGAGATATACTGTAGATCAGGCATGTCCTAAACCCAATTTTGAGGGCAGTAGATTTAATCCAGCCCCCATGGCAGTATATGTCCTGGAGTAAAGCCCCCCCCCCAAAGCTAAAATTGTATTTAAAAAGCAAAATTGTATTTAAAAGCTCAAAAACTTCAATCCTAAAAAAAGCTGAACAACTTTGGTTGGCCCTCACGCATGTTCACTTCATCAAATCTGGCCCTCTTTGAAAAAGGTTTGGGCACCCCGGATGTAGATAGATACATACACATGATGAGTCCTGTTGGAGCAGTCCAATGGTCCATCTCTTCCTGCATCTTGTTCTCACAGTGGCCAACTAGATGCCTGTAGTAAACCTGCAAGCAGGATTTGAGCCCAAGAGCACTCTGCCCTCCTATGGTTTCCAGCAACTGGGGTTCAGAAGCATTGCTTCCGAGGTCCAGCGCTGAGGGCCTTCTGGCGGTTCCCTCACTGCGAGAAGCCAAGTTACAGGGAACCAGGCAGAGGGCCTTCTCGGTAGTGGCACCTGCCCTCCCACCAGATGTCAAAGAGTACTACCAGATTTTTAGAAGACATCTGAAGGCAGCCCTGTTTAGGGAAGCTTTTAATATTTGATGCATTACTGTATTTTAATATTTTGTTGGAAGCCACCCAGAGTGACTGAGGAAGCCCAGCCAGATGGGCGGGGTATAAATAATAAATTATTATTATATTGTTATCATTGCTGCCTCGACCGGTGAAGGCAGAGCACAGTGATCACGGCAAGCTGCCAATGATAGTTTTCTTGTCCATGAGTTTGTCTAATTCTCTTTTAATGCCATCAATTTTGGTGGCTATCACTGCATCTTGTGGGAGTGAAGTCCATAGTTCAGCTATGCACAATGTGAAAAGTACTTTCTTTCACCTGTTCTGAATCTTCCAACATTGAGCTTTATTGGCTGTCCAAGAGTTCTGGCATTATGAGAAGGGGAGAAAAAATTGTCCACTTTCTCCATTCCACGCATATTTTTTTAAAAAAACCTGGTGTTTTTTCATTCTTGTGAATCAATTATAATATATATATATTGAATCAATTTGCAAGAAAATAAAATATAAAATAGCATACATCATAAATAAAACAGCGAGGCACTAATCAAATCCAGCCCTTTGATCTCCCAACCTCAGCCCCCTTTCCTTCAAATCAGGCACTGGGAGGCTTCTTTATGCTGATCACATTCCTTCAGGGATAATCTGTTAGGAGCTGCACATCAGCTGCTGGCAGGACCCAGAATTAAGGGAAGTTCTGTTTTTGGCTCCTTTCTGCCATATGAGTGATCTCTTTCTCTCTCTCAAAATGTCCTTGGGAAAACAGTAGATTAGATGACAAGGAAGTGAATTCCACACAAGCTAGGATTTTCTGTTAGGGCAAAATTATTTCTGAAGCCGTCTCTGGAATTGTACTCAACCAGTTTTCAAGTCATTCCACAAACAGTGTGGGAAACAAAACCTAGAGAGTAGCAAATAGAACCTCACCTTCTCCAAGTGGCAAATTACACCAGGCAGGTCAAGTTATTATGGCACCTGAGGCAGAAAATCCCACAAGTACCTCTCCCCGTCCCTGAAAGGAAAAACAAAAGAAAACAAAAATAATAAATAAAATCAGGTACCAGTTTAGACAATACACCAGTGCTGCTGCTTTCATTGTTGTTAAAATTAGTTCCCTTTACCTTTTTCTTCCCAGATGCATGGGATCTCAAAAATAGCCTCGAGAGATTTACCTCTTAATGTTTTATTTTACACCTTCTTTTACTGGAAATATCTTATTTGCAGCCGTGGCGATCAGTAGCCTAAGTTCTTTAATCTTTTTCAAATGGGTTCAGTTAAACTAAAGGATGTAAACCTTCTATAATCTGTTTTGTTTTTTTCATTTTGACCAAGGGACTGCAATAACTCCATGTTACCACAGAGCCTGTTATTTTAAGAGCTTTCTAGCCCCCACCTCTCTGTCTTTTCTTTAAAAAATGTGACTCCGTCACAGGAGTGTATTTAAACTCCCCTGGGATAAGTATTTTTCAGGGTGCACAGATGCTAGATATATACTTTCCCCAAAGCAAAGTATCTAAATCATATGTTTCGAAAGCAAAAGAACAATGACTGCATTATTAAGAGACAAACAACCTTCAAGGTGTTTCTTATCCAACAAACCCAGCATGCAGTAATTTCTTTTAATGTGAACTAAGCCCAGAGGCCTGCTTTTCCCCCTCTTCAGTCTTCTAAGCATTTTATTTTATGATACTGTTTGTCTCCCTGCCCCAATGAATTGTGTTGATTTTATATAGGCCAAAGGGCCTAAACATCTCAGCTGACATTTACTACGGACGCAGGATGTTTGTGAGATCCAGCCAAATCCTGACTCAAAGGAAGGTGCCTCAGACATAGTCTGGACTTGTTAGATGTGAAGTTGAATCTGTAGATGATAGAAGACCAAGCAGGATCCTCTGAACAGTGGCATAGTGTTGCTTGCCGGTGCCCCGGGCAGGGGGACAGCAGCCCAGTCCTCACCACCAATGCCGCCAGAGGGTCCCTACCCCCACTGGAGCAAAGTGGAACTGCACTGAGCCGCCTGCCCACCTGTACAACGGGGAGTCTGGCTGGCCAACGTGGTCCTTGGTAGGCAGAGAGGAGTACTGGGGTGGGCCGCCTGCACAGGGACACCTGATTCATGACCCATCAAAAATTGTGCGCCTGGGTCCACAGCCCCCCTGGCACCCCCTATGCATAGCTGTCAACTTACAGATTTGAAAATAAGGGACCAGCAGCCTCAAAAATAAAGGATCAGCAGCCAAAATAAGGGATTTTGGCCAACTAGCTCCTTTCCTTTCCCCCATAACAGTCAATAGAAGGAGCCTCCAAAACAAATCCAAAAGCCCCCTTGTAATGGTTATAAGGGGTTGCTCATGCGTAAGTTGCTGCCACTCCTGGCTAGGTAACCTGGTTAAACCTGTTCTGGCTGGACAGCCCTTCACTTCGTGGCCGTTCAGTCGCTAGCAGAATCCGTCAGTGGGCGTTTCTTGAACTTCTTCCAGCAAAGAAGTTCTTTGACGCCAAGTCTACGCCTACTTTCCCTGCGCGGAAGTCTTCTGCGCAGGGTGGGTGTGGGTAGCGGAGGACCCGTGCTCTCCCCGCTGGTCTCCAGCGAAGAGTCCTGGAGCCCCCTCGCCGATTCTCCCAACTGCCCCCCTTTATCCCTGGTGTTACGCTGATTTCCTTCCCCAGCCGATGAGCTCCCTCTCTCCCTGCTGGGCCCCTCTCCAGCATCGCTTGAGAGCCTTGCCTCCACCTCTGGCTCCAATGTCAGTTCCCTGACACCCCTCACACAAGATCGCCTCCCGCCATTGTACTCAACCAGTTCCTTTCCTTTCCCCCCACCATGTGCCCCCACTCCAGGCAGACCTTTTCCCCGGCAAAGGTGAGTGGGCCGTCGATGACGTATCCATCTGATTCCAAGCACAGGTATGTTCAACTTCTGAGCCCCTCTGAGCCAAAGGCAGAAAGCCCAGCCAGAAGCCAAACAAAGCTTTGAGTGGTGGTTCCCACAGCACAGCAACCCGGCAAAGGGGATACAGCAAGGAAAAGCACCGTCACCTCTCCGCTGGCAAGTGCTGAGCAAAGGCGAGTCCCCAGGCAACACAGCTGATTTGATCAGCACAAGGCATGCAAGCTCCACCCCCCCAGTCGTTCTTAGACTCCTTATTGGGTGAGCAACGCAGCCAAGCAACACAGTTGGAGCCTCCCTCCTCCCTGACCAGCAGGGAGGGAAGGAGGGGAGCTGCTTCCTTTGAAACCCGGGAAATTTATGGGATATCATCAATCCGGGACAGTAGCGGGAAACGGCGCTGGGATAAGGGAGTTTCCTGCCAAATAAGTGATGGCTGACAGCTATGCCTATGCCCCTGAAACACTTTTTGTCACCTCAGTGATCCAGGTTGAAATCGACCAGCTTGCAAACTTGGCCTAAAGCCTGCTGTTTTCTGAAGCACTGGATAAGGGTCCAAATGGATTCTTATAGATGTGCACAGTCCTAGTGCACATCGCTACTCCTTTTTTGCATCTTTGCCATGGCAGTGGCCACAGAATCTCGACATCTCCTGTTAGAAGGATCAGGTAGCAGTTGATGGGGTAATCATCTGCCTCAGACCCTGGAGAGCTCCTGTTGATCAAAGTGCTAGATGGACAGTCTCACCTGGTATAAGACAGCTTCCATGTTCTCTCTCCCAGGTGGATCATACAAATTGTCCTTGAGGATCCAGAAGGAAAAAAAAAACCCATTGGAGCTAGGCACTGTTGTATATTCAAGAACTGCAATCGCTTCCAAAGGAGACTTAATCAAGGTAGCTAATTTAATCTAAGATTGTAATGGGTTACTGTAATGTTTGTTCTGTTAATAATACTTGAGATTGTAATTTTAAATTGTTTTAGGGAGGAAAATTGATTTAATAAATTATGAATGTACAAAAAAAAATATGAAAACTAGTTTCTATTAATCACAGCCCTGAGCAGCTGAGTCATGCACTCATCCAGCTCTTAGACCTGTTCAGATGAAAGAGCAACTTTCCCAGCTCACACAGCTCACACATAAAGCAACAGGCAATGTGAGGGTTTTGCACATATTGTCTTATGCACCAGGTCCAGTTCATACTATTCTTGCTCCTAAAGAAGGGAAGGTTGCATAAATCAGTTTTGCTTGCGTAATGAGTCCTCATGTCCTTGCACTGCATGTCTTTTTTTAAAAAAAAATGATATTTATTGAAGTTTCCATTAAAACACAAAAATACACAAACATACACGAACAAAATACAAGTATAATTTCAATCCTTTTTTTCTTAAACCTTATTTCCTCGACCTCCTCACACCTCCCCCTTCTGTATTATGATTTCCCTTGCACTGCATGTCCAACATGCAAGAGGATTGACAGTGTAGTGGCTGTATTAACTGATTATTGCTTATTTTCCACTCCACCCTCTCTCTCATAATACTAGAACTCAGGGCCGTCTAATGAAGCTGAATTTCAGAAGATTCAGGACCGACAAAAAAATAATAAGAATCTTCACACAACTCATAACTATGGAATCCACTCCTGCAAGAAGTGCTAATGGACACCACCTTGGATGGATTTAAAAGAGAAGCATAAATTAATGGAGAATGAGACCATCCACACTGCAAGTTGCTGGGAATCACAACTTGCTGTTGCCCTCATTTCCTTCTTAGAGGCATCTGGTTGGCCACTGTGAGAACAGAATGTATTTTGACAGTATGGATATGTTTATCCATGAGTCAGGGTGACAACATCTACATAAGTGTTCCTGACACAAGTTTCAGGATTAATACGGCCATTTCTATGAAATTTTCCATATGGTTTTTTAAAAAACAAAACAAAAAATAATCTCTTTGGAAAGAAATACAGTGGTACTTCAGGTTACATACGCTTCAGGTTACATACGCTTCAGGTTACAGACTCCGCTAACTCAGAAATAATGCTTTAGGTTAAGAACTTTGCTTCAGGATGGGAATAGAAATCGTGCTCCGGCAGCATGGCGGCAGCAGGAAGCTCCATTAGCTAAAGTGGTGCTTCAGGTTAAGAACAGTTTCAGGTTAAGAACGGACCTCCGGAATGAATTAAGTACTTAACCCGAGGTACCACTGTACACAGTGTTTTCCCATACATATGCTCAAAACACACACACACAGGAAAACTTACATGAGACGCAAACTCAGATGGGCATATTCCAAACAATCTGCATGCAAATGAAGTCAACGGATGCACTTAATGTTTCACACTCAGTATTTAATCCTTCAGTCGATTATAATCTGAGCCCATGAAGTTGATCAAATTGCCCCAGGATGAGCTTTCAGCTCAGGGTCACTTGGCCTTCTAAATCATGCTTCCAAATGATGAGGAATGCTGTCACGCGGCAGCTAAAAAAGCCAATGCAATTCTGGGCTGCATCAATAGGAGTATTGCATCTAGATCAAGGGAAGTAATAGTGCCACTGTATTCTGCTCTGGTCAGACCTCACCTGGAGTACTGTGTCCAGTTCTGGGCACCACAGTTCAAGAAGGACACTGACAAACTGGAACATGTCCAGAGGAGGGCAACCAAAATGGTCAAAGGCCTGGAAACGATGCCTTATGAAGAACGGCTAAGGGAGCTGGGCATGTTTAGCCTGGAGAAGAGGAGGTTAAGGGGTGATATGATAGCCATGTTCAAATATATAAAAGGATGTCACATAGAGGAGGGAGAAAGGTTGTTTTCTGCTGCTCCAGAGAAGCGGACACGGAGCAATGGTTCCAAACTACAAGAAAAAAGATTCCACCTAAACATTAGGAGGAACTTCCTGACAGTGAGAGCTGTTCGACAGTGGAATTTGTTGCCAAGGAGTCTGGTGGAGTCTCCTTCTTTGGAGGTCTTTAAGCAGAGGCTTGACAACCATATGTCAGGAGTGCTCTGATGGTGTTTCCTGCTTGGCAGGGGGTTGGACTCGATGGCCCTTGTGGTCTCTTCCAACTCTATGATTCTATGATTCTAGGATATCTTAACCACACATTAGAGGTAGATGCAAAATGGGTGTTTGTACTGACTCTCAGCAGCAACCTAACAAAGTCATGAAAACAATTTTGCCTCACTGGGAATCCCCTGTTCAGAAACAAACTCATCAGCAATGGGGGGAATTGAAAGATTATCCTCACCAGCTCAGAGGCAAAGCCACATTCTTCATGCCGGAGGTCCCAGGTTCTTGTCTGAAACCCTGGAGAACCACTGCCAGCCAGAGTAGACTACCACTCCCATCATGCTGGCTGGGCCTGATGGGAATTGTAGTCTGAACTGTACCACTTGGCAGCATCTAGCATAGATCCCCCATAGATAACCAAATTGCCCCTGGGTGAAATTTTTCACCCCAGGGTAGCTTGGTCATTTTTATCAGCTTGTGATGCTGTAAGGAGAATCAATGATTGGTTAAAGTGTGGTGCTGATAGCCCCAAGGTTACAGGTTTGATCCCTGTATGGGACAGCTTCCTATTCCTGCATTGCAGGTGGTTGGTCTAGACGACCCTCAGGGTCCCTTCCGACTCTAGAATTCTATGATTCTTAGGCTGCCACTTGCTAAACAGCGCTATGCATGCTCCCTTCTCCACATTGAATGGGACATTGGAGCCAGTCCTTTGAGGCCCATGTTCTGTCTGCTTCTAAATTCTTCTAATTATATATGAGAGCATGTGGATTTATGGGAAGCGGTTAAAAATGTACCGGTTCTTTCTAATATCTGACACATTTCCAAAATCCCCTTTCTCTAAAATGCATGGCATATGCCAAATAAACGACGGCGAGATATACTGTGGTCCCCCCCCCCCCCGCTGGCACACAGTGTTATATCACTCCTCGCTGCTAGGAATTCCCTGCATACCCATCATGGGAAAGTGTGCAATATGAATGCAATTTTTATTTTATCGCTTCACTTTTCAAAATAGGCCTGTGCATCATTTTGATCATTCTTATATTTAGGGGGGGAAATGTTAACTTCCAACCTTCTCTCTGATTCCCTTTATAATGTCTTTGAAAGATTCGGCTATAAGCATATAGTAGCAGGTTTTTATGGGGATATAAATCTTTGTATAATATGAATAGTTAAAACCTAACAATGTGCTAGCATAGGTGAAATTGCACAATGAAGTGGAATTGGTTGCTTTAACATGCCAAGTTTATCTCTTCTTTAAGATGCTTTCCAATGCCAAATGCTGCTGTCATGTGATATAATCAATCTGCAATCCTCTAGCACAGAAGTGGATACCAGATAAAAGATGGTCTCATCCCTTATTTGACCAACCAACGACTGTACTCTGCAGGAGAGGACCTCCTGCACATACCACCTCCTCTGGTCCGTTCCATATGATACAGGAATCATGAAGTTATCCATTGGAGCTCTCTCCCACTGCATATCAAACAGGTGCCATCTCTATTGTCTTTATCACACCTGCTGAAGACATTCTTGTCTCAGCAACTCTTTTAAATGGATCATCTTATTCCAGTCTGCACTGGATTTGAAATTGGTTTTTTATGCGCGTTTTTATTGGCATTCTCTTTGGGATGTTTCACGGGATGCGATTTGCAAATGAAACGAAATAAACAAACAAACTGTACAGCTTGTCATCTGCCAAGCCACACAGACTATGAGTCATGTAGGGCAGCCTGCCAAGGACTTGATCGACTTTACTGGCTGCTGGAATGGCACAAAACAGGGGTGCTTTCAGTTCCCTGTATAGGCAGGACATTCATTGTAACAGTGCCCTGCAGTAAAGAAGGGCTGGACATTGGGTGATGCAAGCATTTCCCCCACACAGGTAGCTGAGCCGAGAGGGCTTCATAATCACCATCATCTATATTTCTATGGGTGCCTACTGAGAAGATTTGTTGTGAATAATTATTGTGAAAATAAGAATGGTGGGGCAGCTGAAATTTTGTCCTTGCTCAGGTTGCTATATTACTAAATTCAAGGGACGCAGGTGGCGCTGTGGTCTAAACCACTAAGCCTCTTGGGCTTGCCAATCAGAAGGTCGGTGGTTTAAATCCCCACAATGGGGTGAGCTCTCATTGCTCTATCCCAGCTCCTACCAAACTAGCAGTTTGAAAGCATGCCAGTGCAAGTAGATAAATAGGTACCGCTGCGGCAGGAAGGTAAACGGCATTTCCCTGTTTTCTTGTTTTCGTCACGGTGTTCCATTGCACCAGAAGTGGTTTAGTCATATTGGCCACATGACCTGGAAAGCTGTCTGTGGACAAACGCCAGCTCCCTCAGCCTGAAAGCGAGATGAGCGCCACAACCATTGTCGCCTTTGACTGGACTTAACCGTCCAGGGGCCCTTTACCTTTTACAGTTAAGTCCAGTCGCGAACGACTCTGGGTTTGCGGCGCTCATCTTGCTTTACTGGCCGAGGGAGCCGGCGTTTGTCTGCAGACAGTTTTTTCCGGGTCGTGTGGCCAGCATGACTAAGCCACTTCTGGCAAAACCAGAGCAGTGCACGGAAATGCTTTTTACCTTACCTATTACCAAATTCTACCCCTGAATACAAAGAGTTGAGAAGTCACCAGGTAAGCCTAAAGAATACAGCAAGTGAGAGGCTCCTATTTTTGCCAAGCGGTAAGTTGATTATATCTCAAGCTCTGGTCCATTTCCAATCCGTTACTACATAACCAGAGCCTCTAAGTGTCCCTATTTTCCAGGGACAGTCCCAGATTTATGGAAGCCATCCCAGTTTCTGGTCTGACCCCGGAATGTCCTGCTTTTCCTTAGGACATCCCTATTTTCATTGGAGAAATGTTGGAGGGTATGGAGTTATGTGACTCCTGAGCCAAGGAGATAATTATATAACCTTTAGAAGTTTTTTTTTAATACTTAACATTTTGTTATGTTTTTATATAGGTTGGAAGCAGCCCAGAGTGGCTGGGGCAACCCAGTCAGATGGGTGAGGATGATGATGATGATGATAATGATGATGATGATGATGATGATGATGATGATGATGATGGAATAGGACATTCTTATTTTCACTGGAGAAATGTTGGAGGGTATGCATAACTCTTAGAACAAGGGTAGCCAATGTGGTGCCACCACTTTGGACCTCAACTCCCATCAGCCCTAGCTAGCAAGCATGGCTAGTGGTCAGGGATTATGGGAGCTGTAGCCCCAAATATCTGGAGAATACTAAGTTGGGGAAGGCTGGTTTACAATGAGGTCTCTTCAGGGTGTCAGGCAAAGGTTTTTCACAGCTCTGCCTAAAGCATGGGTAGGCAAACTAAGGCCCGGAGCCAGATCTGGCCCACTCACCTTCTAAGTCCAGCCCGCGGACGGTCCAGGAATCAGCGTGTTTTTACATGAGTAGAATGTGTGCTTTTATTTAAAATGCATCTCTGGGTTATTTGTGGGGCACAGGGATTCGTTCATCCCCCCCCCCCAAAATAGTCCGGCCCCCCACAAGGTCTGAGGGACGGTGGACAGGCCCCTTACTGAAAAAGTTTGCTGACCCTTGACCTAAAATATTCCCATGAAGTACATCTGTCTGTCTGTCTGTCTGCCTGCCTGCCTGTCTGTCTGTTATAGTTATGCCCCACCTTTCTAATTCAGAAGCAGAACCGTTCAAGGCAGCTCAAAATGTATTTTCCCTCCAAAGCACTGAGACACTTGAGGTGGAATTCAGTGTCACGCTATTAGGAATGTAGTACCCTCACAGGCGGGGGACATGGGTAGCGCTGTGGGTTAAACCACAGAGCCTAGGACTTGCTGATCAGAAGGTCGGCAGTTCGAATCCCCGCGACGGGGTGAGCTCCCGTTGCTTGGTCCCTGCTCCTGCCAACCTAGCAGTTCAAAAGCGCGTCAAAGTGCAAGTAGATAAATAGGTACTGCTCCGGTGAGAAGGTAAACGGCATTTCCGTGCGCTGCTCTGGTTCGCCAGAAGCGGCTTAGTCATGCTGTCCACATGACCCGGAAGCTGTACACCAGCTCCCTCAGCCAATAAAGCGAGATGAGCGCTGCAACCCCAGAGTCAGCCATGACTGGACCTAATGGTCAGGGGTCCCTTTACCCTTACTTTACCCTCACAGGCATTGCAGCTTGCGAGATGAAACGACCTGCCCTCTCCTACCTCTGTGTATTATGCTGGGGGTTCTCCGAAACCTCCCCTGAGCAAAAAAATAAAATAAAAATCAGATGAAATTTTCAGCACAGCACCAGTGGTAACCAAGGGTTAATTAAAGAAGTGATCACAAAGCACATTCCACATCTTTCTCTCTGTCTCTCTTGGAGAAAGTTTCCAAAAGGAAATAGCTGAAAACTTTCAATCCCAGAGAGAGGACAAAATTGAGTCTGCCGCAGCAGAAGTGTTGCCTGGGCCCTTTTGAAAGCAATCTTGTTTTTATCAGGTATGGACGCATAGAACTTGGCAGCAAATCAGCTAAATTCTTTAATCGGAAGGTGACGTAGGAATTAAACCACTGAGGCGGCTTCTCCCAAGCTATAAGGATTAGGGCTCTTTATCGGGAAGAACATAATGCTCTCGTCTAGCTGGTTCCTGCTTTTGAATCCTAAGAAAAATGATTCACTAATGTGCTAATGTTCCTTACTGCTCTGCATGTTGCAACTTTACATTTTTTAAAAAGCCACTTTAAGTAAACAACTTGAGAATTTGTCGTGCCATAGTCCTATGAAGAAGAAATGCAGCCATAAAAGAAAGCTAAAAATGCCAAAGGTTTATTATCTCTCTTTTTTTTTTTAAGGGGAGGGGAACAAAACCCTAAGTGAGTTAGATACTTGGGGAAAGCAAAAATTGTTCTCTTTATAAGATTTTATTAAGACTTTTCATAATACGTTACAATAAAAAAAACAAGCTAGTCTAAACAAAAATTAAAAAGAAGGAAAGAAGAATGCAAAATTTGCTCTCACAGGTGTATCTTAACTCTTGTCCCACACAGAAAGATGTGAACCCTCCGAGCTCTCACCTGGGAAATCAAAGATGGTTTTATATTGAGTTAATAAATTTTGAACATTGCAATTACATAATTCCTTCTCAAACAAAGTCCTGAGCTATTAAAAATCCCAACATTGCTTCCCATGAATGACACAACAGAAGAGGGTGAGACTTCCTGGGTTCTCAACAGACACACATCTGAAAATTAAGTGATTTGCTCCCCAATTCCTCTTGGTAAATTGAAAGCAAATTGGTTCATTTCCTGTGCTAATCTGACATTCTCAGGAAATGAAGAACACCCTCTCTGCCAGACCCCATAAATCATCGGCCTCAGCTATACAGCTGCAAATAAAACATGTTAAGTGTGTCATAAACTGCATTATACAAATGTGACACTAGATGGCTATGGGAAATCTAATAAATTTTTCAAAACATTTTTTAAAAAAGCATTTCCACAATGGTTTTTATATTCGTGTAGATTCCAACACCACCTCTGCTTTCCTTAACTTTAAGTTGCAATAACTGTGTGGGAAAGCCACGACTGTAAGTCGCTTTGGGTTGCCTTGGGCAAGTTAAATCAACTAGCAAATTCAATAAATAATTATAAGTAGTAGAGCATCAGCTTTGCATGCCGAGTTCAATCGTCAGCATCTTCAGGTAGGGCTTGGAATGTCCCCAGCCTGAAACCCTGGAGCTCTTCTGCCAATCATTGCAGACAATACTCTAAACTACGACCAATTGATCTCACTCAGTACCCTATTCTCCTATGGTGATGAATGAGGAGTAATTTGCTACAGCCATTTCAGCAGTCCTTGGCAACACTCAAAATCCAAGGAGTCACCACACCTTCCATCCTGACACATCAGGATATCACAGGTGATGTTAAAAAGCTAAAGGTAAAGGACCCCTAACAGTTAAGTCCAGTCACGAATGACTCTGGGGTTGCGGCGCTCATCTCGCTTTACTGGCCGAGGGAGCCGACGTTTGTCCGCAGTTTTTCCGGGTCATGTGGCCAGCATGACTAAGCCACTTCTGGCGAACCAGAGCAGCACACAGAAACACTGTTTACCTTCCTGCTGGGGTGGTACCTATTTATCTACTTGCACTGGTGTGCTTTTGCACTATTAGGTTGGCAGGAGCTGGGACAGAGCAGAGCAGAGCTCACCCCATCACAGGGATTCGAACTGCCAACCTGCCAATCAGCAAGCCCTAGGCTCAGTGGTTTAGACCACAGCGCCACTCGCATCCCTGATGTTGCCCATACTTTCAAGAAATTAAGTGGAAATATTTGGGGATTGTGTATGAGCAGTGGAGGAAACCCAGGAATCATTCTCTGGTTGGGATATTAATATGATGCAGAGAAGAATAGAAGGGTTTATCATACATGTTTCCCTTTCCTTTGAGCTGTCTTTTTTTAAGAACCCCAGAGCTTTGCCTCCAGGCTAGGCTTGGCCAAAATTTGCCAACATCTCTAGGAACAGCCGATAATTTTAATTATTTTTGAATGTTTTCAATATTCATTTTTAACATTCATTTTATTGTTTTATTCATTTTTCCCACCGCTTGCAGGTTTTATTGCAGCCAAGGGGTGTATAAATGTCACAAAATAAATATAATAATAATGCAAGTGTGTGGCCCTCCCGTCACCAGGACATAATCCATATTGATGCCACTTTGCTTTATCGAGCTGCACAAACTGAATTGCAAAGGCTGTCCTTTCTCCAAAGTACACTGTGCTAAAGTTTTACATCCCTTTCTTTTACTTTAATGCACTCCGTTTTTTAAATCTGTCCTCAGCAAGAGGAGAAATGAATTATACAGGAAACATTGGCTTGCAAAACGCCGGGCTCAGCAGTTAATGCGCAAATGATGTAACTGGTTTCAGAGGGCTGGGATGAAATGCCAGAAAAGGTCATCTGGCCCTTGCGATTTAAAAGATATTGTCATTATCTACCACCATCTCTCTGTGATCACTTGCGATAAAGTTTATATTTGCCTGATAGATGTAGGAATTATATCAGCTCTTACTCGTGAATGGTGTAAGGTTTTGTGATTTTTTTTAAAAAAAAATCTATAATAAAATAAAGTGCCTGTGGTTTGATTGCTAGGAATTACAATCACATTCATAAAACCATAGAATCATAGAACTGTAGCGTTTGAAGGGACCCAAGGGTCATCTAGTCCAACCCCCTGCAATGCAGGAATATCATCCATTACACATGGCCATCCAAATTGGTGTTTTGGGAATGCAAGTGGACTAGATCCATCCATAGAATTAAAGAACTGTAGAGTTGATAGGGGCCACAAGGATCATCTAATCCAACCTCCTGCTTTGCGGGAATCTCAATCTAAGTTAGTCATGCCCATTCATCCCAATGGGTCCATTCTATAACTAAAGTTGGAAACAACTGGTGTTATTTTTCTAGAAAAAGAGGTGCCGGAACACCTCCCTTTTTCTCTTATAATGGTAATGGCGGAGCCAGCTTAGTGCAGCGGTTCCATCGACCAACACGTAGCTTGGATCCTGCAATCGCCCACAGCAGTTTGAAACCCATGGGGGCTGCCTGGCTTTTAACAACAACAACAACAACAATGGTAATGGCGCCTGTTATGTACTGAAGTTCTCACCCTGGGCCAGCAGGGGGATACTGTAGATAGTTATGCAAATGAAGGATCGAAAGTGAAGTTCAGTGATTGGATAGTTTGTATGCAAATGAAGGATTGAATGTGACGTTCAGTGATTGGATAGTTTTAGAAAGTTGCTACAGTTATGTTGTTCTGGAGCTCTATATAAGCAGGCTGACTGAGCTCCTCAGTTCAGTTCAGTTCTGGCCTTTGAATAAACAAGAGCTGTTTGAAGAATCGCTGTGTCGTCTAATATGTTCACCCACAACTTAACAGCGCCCACCTGAGAGGTGCCGGAACTGAGTTTTGGCAAATTCCGGCTTCCTGCCCTTTCATGACTCCTAAAAAACAGCTGCCTGAGGCAAACACTTAATTCTGCCTAATGCTGGGGCCGGCCCTGTGTGCAGCTCCAGTTGCTTCTCCCCTTCCCTCTCCCATACTCGAGGGTTGCATATCTCTTTAGAGATCATACGTCCTTATGAGATATTCTTTCTTCTGCCTTCAGGCTCAGGCTGACCTTTATTTTCTCAGAGTTTCCCAATGGACCCGTCAGATCCAGGTGAACTGGTTATTTCTAGTGTCAAGCGGTGTTTTGGGAAGCCTGACCCAACTTGGATCAAATGACATGGCACGCCGGGCGCAGGAGCCGAATGTCACTTCTGCCGCTCGACACGGCACGACACGGTGCAAGCCGAGAAACTTCAGCAGAAGCATGAATAATAGATCAGCACTGAGGTTTGGAGGGATCCTTAAATAACTCCTATAAGCAGTACTTCCCTCGACCACGCTCCCTTCCTTTCGCATTAGAGGAGGTGAGAAAATGTCTTTTGTATGTACTTGCCTCTTGCTCCCACGGAGAATTTATCTGCGCATGGCTTGCTATTAAATCCCCAGCACTGACCCAGAATAGAAGGATTATGCATAATAATAGCTGAATAATTTATTCATCAAATTGAATGATTATTTACTGCATAAATAACGGAACGGTTTTCTTCTGCATTCCTTCCCCTCCTGCTTTGAAGAACAGGAAGGTGTGGGGCGGAGGGAGAGAGAGAGGGGAAAGGATGAGTAATTTGTTCCATCAGGTTCCATGAACATCTTTAATAATCCGAAATAATACAAATCATGTCAGGTTCCATGAGCAGAGCAGCTAATTACCCTGAAAAATTGTTTTCCTCCCAAATTGCCCTTCCTCCAGCTGTCCTTGGGTGGATTCAGATGAGCTGCTAAGGTGCTGTCGGTACCAAGAGTTGACTGGTCATGTGGATGCTCTCTTGACCTGTCACAGCCACAGATTAAGAGTACCAAGAATTGAGTTGCTGGATCATCTACTGCAGCCGTCCCAAACCTGGCATATTCTAGATGTTCTGCTTGGGGTTTTGCACCAACTCCCCACTTGCTGGGTTTTATGCTTCTCAAATTGTTTTTGCAGCTGTGTTTCATGCTGATTTTATCTGGTGGTTTTTTGTTTTTGCTGGACTTTCTGTTTTCATATTTATTTTTCTTCTGTTTTAGAGTTTGTGAATTGCATTTTATGGTTCATGTAAGCCAGGGGTGGGTATGAATAATAATAATAAATTTATTATTTATACCCCACCCATCTGGCTGGGTTTCCCCAGCTACTCTGGGTGACTCCCAACATCATCAGTGAGGGACTCTCAACATCTTCATCATCAAGTGACAAAACATCAAACATTAAAACTTCCCTAAAAGGGGTGCCTTCAGATGTCTTCTAAAAGTCAGATATTTGTTTATTTCCTTGACTTCTGATGGGAGGGTGTTCCACAGGGCAGGCGCCACTACCGAGAAGGCCCTCTGCCTGGTTCCCTGTAGCTTCACTTCTTGCAGTGAGGGACCACCAAAAGGCCCTTGGAGCTGGACCTCAGTGTCCAGGCTGAACAATGGGGATGGAGGGGGGCAGTGGGGGCAGGCTACCCCGGATGTCACCACTGGGGGGTGACAAAATGCCGGGCAGCACTCATGGCGGGGCCTGCAGCACGCCCAAGCCACGCGTCTCTCCTGGGAGTGACGCGGTGGCTTGGGTGTCTGCAGGCTCCACACAGCCCCAAATGGTCCACCCATAGCCTCCCCCTCAGCTGTAGGGCAGCTGAGTGGGAGGAGGCAGGCAGGCTCCTTGGAGGCCCCACGGAGCATCCTGCCCTGGCTTGCCCCACCCCCTGGGTGGCTGGCCGCTCCAGATGCCCGATTGGCTTGCTCTGCCACTGGGAGATGCTCCTTCAGGTATGAATGAGGCCCTTTGGGCCGTAGAAGCAAATAGAATGACAGAACGGACTCTCCGATGAACATAGGATCCCTGCTCTATCAGGCCAAATAACCAACTAGTTCTAACAAACTTGGTCTAATAGTGGCCAACTAGATATCCAAGGAGAAACCTGCAAGTGAGACCTGAGGACAAAAGCTCTCTCCCCCCTTGCAATTCCTGGCAACTGGTATTCAGAGGCAAACTGCCTCCAACAATGAAGGTGGTACATTGTCATTGTGGCTAGTAGCTACTGATAGCTTTGTCCTCCATGTGTATATCTGATCCCCCTTTAAAGCCATCCGAGTTGGCGACCTCCTCTACATATTGTGTGACTGTGTGCTGTGTTGAGAAAGTACTGTTCTCTGTCTGTCCTGAATCTCCCACCAATTCAGTGGCGTAGCGTGGGGGGTGCAGGGGGGGCCGGCCGCACCGGGCGCAACATCTGGGGTTAGGGCAAATCCACAGGTTAGGGGGCGCAAATCCACGGGTTAGGGGGCGCAAATTACTTGCCTTGCCCCGGGTGCTGTCAACCCACGCTACGCCACTGCACCAATTTAGCTTCATTGGATGGCCCCAAATTATAGTATTATGAGAGAGAGAAAACAGCTTCTCTCTGTCCTCTTAACTCCACACCATGCATAATAATTTTACACAGTTCTGTTGTGTCCCCTCTTGCTCACCTTTTCTGTAGACTAAAAAGCAACAGTGCTTTACAGAAAAACATACACGTATACAATTTAAAAAACACATACAAATTTAAAATCAAGAAGTGAAGCATTACCGACAGTACCTTCTAATTCCCCGCATAAGCTTGATGAAATAGAAAAGTTTCAGCAACTTACATACAAGTGAGGCACTAAAGGGGGTTTGAAGTGTGGCATAGTTGCTGAACATTGAGATAGGGGGTTCGGTTCAAAGGCACCGTGCATTTAAGTGAAATTGGATATATTTGGAACACCATTGGAAAAGCCTGCAAACACTCTCTAAATCTCTGGAAACCCCTGAAAACCCCTTTAAAAAAAAAAAACCCCTCTACCAACCACCACCACAGTCACTCCCTCCAAACCTCCTTTCTCAAACTCCAACTCTCTACAGGCCTCAAAGGTCAGTACAAAGGCTCCTGGGATTGCTAGATGCTGTTTTCACACCATCTTTGCCATTTTTGTGCTCTTTTAGGGCAGTTTTTGCTCCTTTTAGTGCTCCTTCCGGGTTTGCAGCAATGCGCACATGCATGGTTGTGCATGCCTTGAATGCAAGTAAATGGGAGTTGCCTGTACAGTGGTACCTCGGGTTAAGAACTTGATTTGTTCTAGAGGTCCGTTCTTAACCTGAAACTGTTCTTAACCTGAAGCACCACTTTAGCTAACGGGGCCTCCAGCTGCCACTGTGCTGCTGCTGTGCGATTTCTGTTCTCATCCTGAAGCAAAGAAAAGTTGTTTTCTGCTGCTCCAGAGAAGCGGACACGGAGCAATGGTTCCAAACTACAAGAAAGAAGATTCCACCTAAACATTAGGAAGAACTTCCTGACAGTAAGAGCTGTTCGACAGTGGAATTTGCTGCCAAGGAGTGTGGTGGAGTCTCCTTCTTTGGAGGTCTTTAAGCAGAGGCTTGACAACCATATGTCAGGAGTGCTCTGATGGTGTTTCCTGCTTGGCAGGGGGTTGGACTCGATGGCCCTTGTGGTCTCTTCCAACTCTATGATTCTATGATTTTATGATTCTTAACCTGAAGTACTATTTCTGCGTTAGTGGAGTCTGTAACCTGAAGCGTCTGTAACCTGAGGTACCACTGTATTTACTTTTGTACCACCTTCATTTTGACATGTAGTTCCAATCTTTATCTCATCACTATGGTCATCTTTTATTTTGTTCTCTGACAACAGATTTAGTTTCTCCAATGCTTGCTTCAAGGTAAATGATACGTTCAGCTGCAAGCATCTTGAAGGCCACAGCTTCTCCGCCCTGGTGCATCCAGATGCAGCTCATAGAAAGATACAAAGCTGCCTTATACTGTCAGACTCTTAGCAGTGACTCATATAAGGTTACCCCCCCCCCCACCCAGTCCTACCTGGAGATTTCACAGATTGAACACTGGACATTCTGCATGAAAAGCACATGTTCTACCCCTGAGCTACAGCCCCTCTGAAAGCTCAGCATACTGCAATATGTGACAATGAATCAAAGCAGCATATGAGATTCCTATTGTATTCTATACATAATGCAATTATGTAAAGTAGATGGGGAGAAAATGAATACACTGAGAAGCCTCACTGAAGATGTAAATTCCATGTGATCTCATTTGCGTGAATCCTTACCCCAAAGCAATCAGTGGAGCTCTGGGAAGGCCTGCAGGCTCACCTAACAAATGTGATCAAAAATTGGTAATTTTGTCCTTCTGCTAGCAGATGTGCAAAGGGAATGTTTCACAGTTCGGGTTTATAAATATTGGATATTGAAAGCGCCCGATTCATAAGAGGTTCTATGCATCATTTATGGGAGACTGACTACAGGAGAATGAAAAGTGCTTATCTAAATAGTATACACCCTCTTCAATTCATTGGACTGCCCCCTCCCTGCAACAACCCGCTCCCACAGTTCATAAAAGGCCGCTTTCCATTATGTACCCAGAAGCTGAGAGAGTCGCAAAAGACATGCAAAGTCAGCTTAAAAAACATTATCAGGTCCAATGGATTAAATTTGCTCATTCACAAATGCAAGCATTTTCTAAGGAGACTTCCAGACTTCTGCTGAAAAAAGGCAAAGCTATGTAGCACATTTGCTTGAGGTGTTCCATGCAGAAAAAAAGTGGTTGCAATGTGGGTAAGGTGGCCATAATGCTCTGAAATTAGTTGGAGAAGTTAGTCACCAAGTTTCCCGATGAATGTCAATGTGCCTTAAGGCCAGGAAGACATTTCTGTCACAGTCACAATTTGAACTCAAGGTACAGGAGAAGCCTTCTGTCAGGGAACTGACATCGGAGCGAGAGGTGGAAGCAAGGCTCCCGAGCGATGCAGGAGAGGGGACCAGCAGGGGGGAAGGAATTCAGCGCAACACCAGTAGAGAAGGGAGGGAGATGGAGGATTTGGAGAGGGGTCTCCAAGACTCTTCGCCCGAGACTAGTGGAGAGAGCATGGGCACGCCTCTGCCCACTCCTTCCTTGCGCAGAAGAGTCCCGCGCAGGGAGAGTAGGCGGAGACTTGGCGTCAAACAGCTTCTATGCTGGAAGAGGTTCAAGAAACACCCACTGACGGATTCTGCAAGTGACTGAACGGCCACGGAGTGAGGGCTGTCAGCCGAGGCATGGTTAGCCAGGCAATCTAGCCGAAAGTAACGGCAACTTACGCATAAGTAACCCCTTATAACCATTACAGCTTCCTTGCTGCCACAGCTTACATTCAACTCATGACCGCAACTGCAAAATTAGGGGGCACTCCCAAATCTCCCATTTCAATTTGACCACAAAGTTTACTCCTGGGAACAATCCCAATAAGAACTCACCTTTTCCTAACTTTTTTTTTGGCAACTGCACATGGCAGGCCTGAGGGTGGAGCATGTCTAAGTAAAAAAAGATAAAGGTAAAGGATCCCTGGACAGTTAAGTCCAGTCAAAGGCAACTATGGGGTTGTGGCGCTCATCATGCTTTCAGGCCAAGGGAGCTGGCATTTGTCCACAGACAGCTTTCTGGGTCATGTAGCCAGCATGACTAAACCCCTTCTGGCACAACGGAACACCGTGATGGAAACCAGAGCGCATGGAAACGCCATTTACCTTCCCATCATAGTGGTACCTATTTATCTACTTGCACTGGCGTGCTTTCAAACTGCTAGGTTGGCAGAAGCTGGAACAGAGCAACAGGAGCTCACCCCATCGTGGGGATTCAAACTGCCAACCTTCTGATCAGCAAGCCCAAGAGGCTCAGGGGTTTAGACCATAGCGCCACCCACATCCCAATAGCATGTCTGCACAATTTAATTTAAAGAATGGAGCAGGCACCACACACCTAGAGGGGTGTTTTTGCCACAGTGTTGATTAGCTTGGCCAGAACTTGCCAAAGTGTGGAGATCTTTGGTGTCCATCTCCATGTCTCCAAGCTTGGTAGTTTGGGCTCTCTGGGTTGACATATGGCCAAGGAAGCACTATGGGTGCTGTTGGGCAGTCAAGGAGAAACAGGAAACAGACCCTCTTGACAAGGTGGGTGTCACCAAACTACATGCAGGAAATGCAACAATCCTGTCTCTGGCCTGCCTACGTTTTTTGCTTTGAAAAAGATACCTGCGACCTTTGTTGATGTCAGAGTGTAAGTGTTGAAGGCTGAGGCCTTGCACTATTTTTATGTTGCAAGCCTGTAGCTGCCTGCCTTGGGTGGCAGGATCTGAAAGGGGTGCAGAGAGAAGAGGGAGACTTGCCTCTGTGAAGACAGACTGAGGTTGGTGGGGCAGCATCCTATATACACACAAATGGACTGGCCTCCACTGAAATTGAACTAATTCAAACCTAATTCATACCATGTATATGGATCAGAGGACAATTATTCTTCCAATTTCTCACTTCCCTGATTTTTACAGTACAGTTCTTGGCTCAAAAACTGTACCCAAATGTGTAAAGGAAAATGTGTAATTTTGGATAAAGTATGTTTAGAAATGCATGCAGTGTGACGGAACACATATTTAAATAATGTTTCGTGATTTAAAAAAACATGTATTTAAATATCAAGTTTTGTACCAACCTTTTTTTTTTAAGTAATGAATGCAGATGACTGAAGCAATGAAGTGGAGCAGACTTACAAATAAACATGTGAAAAATTGACACTGAGTGGAAATAGACTCACTGCTCCCTTCCCTCTTGAAAATTTCTCATTGCTCAGAAGCAGGGTGCATGTGCAAAACAAAATACTATAACATTGCTAATATACTAGAAATTCTTTTATTCCCTAATATGCATTTTGCAAACTCACTCCACATTTTTAATAATAATAATAATAATAATAATAATAATAATAATAATAAGAATTTCAGAAATAATGTTAATAAATAAATAAATAGGGCTGAACTAACACACCACCCAGATAGTTTACCATCCCATTTGCTGCGTAAAAACTTTTTCCCATTTGATTTGTGCAGGATGCAAATAAGAATGACATTTTTACCACACTTCATAGCACAAGGTTCACACACACACACACACACACACACACACATCCTTTCCTTTTCCTTCACAGACAGGAAGCTTGGGTTTTAATGCTGTTTTCACTCTGTCTTGAAGTCAAATCAGAGTGAGGGCAGAATTAGGAAGTAATATATATTGACCTCATTCTTATGTCTCCTGAGTATGCATATCCCCACTGCAAAAATGGGGAGAGTAGTGTGGTTCACTGGCTTCCACCAGTATCCATTGGTATGATCATTGGTATGTTACACATACACCTCATTTTCATCTATGAAATGTTTGAAGATTTCCCAATATCACAGAATGTGGCAAGTTTATGAAGTTTTATTAAACGTGTTGTATGTGTGTTTTTATATGCTTATAACGAATGTAAAAACAGAATTTGTTTATCACTTAGAGTTAAGGAATCATATGGCATCGTGCAATTTCTTCTAGAATATATTCAGTATATTAACTATGCTTAGCACATCTGTGGTGATCTGAAAGTAATTGCACTCCTCCTCTGTTTACAACTGGGATACACGAAATACTGTTGGTTGGTTTGTGTGTGGGATAGTCGAGCTCAAGTTGGTCATTATATTCGGAAACACTGGACACAGTGCCAAGCAGTAATGACAGGTCAAAGAAATGTTGCCAATGAGCCACAGCTTGATCCTAAAACAGTATTCCCGCCACCATTGCACATTGAATTAGGTTTGATGAGGTATTTTGTCAAAGAAGTAGATAAACGCAGAAGAGCTTTCTTTATCTGAAATAGAAATTTCCAAGGATCAACGAAGCCAAAATCAAGGAAAGGATACTTGTAGGCCCACAAATCAGAAATAGCATAAAATGCAATATACTTGAGGGTATGTTACATGAAGTTGAAGGCAGAGTATGGAAAGAATTTAAATCCATTGTGACCCTCTTGGGCTTGCCGATCAGAAAGTCGGTGGTTTGAATCCCCGTGACGGGGTGAGCTTCAATTGCTCAGTCCCAGTTCCTGCCAACCTAGCAGTTCAAAAGTATGCCAGTGCAAGGAGATAAATAGGTACTGCTGTGGCGGGAAGGTAAACGGCGTTTTTGTGCACTGCTCTGGTTTCCAGAAGCGGCTTCGTCATGCTGGCCACATGACCCAGAAAAACTGTCTGCGGACAAACACCGGCTCCCTCAGCCTGTAAAGTGAGATGAGTGCCACAACCCCAGAGTCGTCTGCAACTGGACTTAACTGTCAGGGGTCCTTTACCGTTTTTAGATGCTTAAAAACCTATAGGACTTATTGGATTGACATACTGGCTTTTGCCCACCCAACTTGGGTGATGTTAGTAATGAACAGGGGGAGCAGCTTCACCAAGATATTTCTGCCATGGAAAAGAGGTACCAAGGCAGGTGGAATGAGTCTCAGCATGCTTATGGATTTCGGCTTGCCATTAGCAGGGCCGGCCCACCCATGAGGCAAGGTGAGACAATTGCCTCAGGTGGCTAAATCCACAGGGGCAGCAGATCCCAATGTCAACCTTTCTTCCTCCCTTCTTCCCTCACCCCTTCTTCCCTGGAGGGGAGGGGGTTCACCAATTTGGGGTCCTCCTCGGGTGCCAAAATATATTGAGCTGGCCCTGGACATTAGCAAGAGATGCTCCAGAGGCAAAGTACACACGTAAAACAACATTAGGACTCCTCTTCAGAGATTTCTTTTTTTTGCCTCATTTACTATAAAAATTAATTCTGCTGCAAAATATTGGTGAGTGCTAGACAACATTCAATGCCATTTCCAAGTTCAGCACTCCATGTTGAATAAGATACACTACAGGGTTTTCAGAGGACAAAGAATTCTACAAAGTGGGTGTCGTTGCCAAGAGACCCTGTATTCAACACCCCCATACTCAAATAATTTTGAGATCTGGAACAGATGAAGACCTCACCTGCAAAGACCTCCAGAGAAAAAGGCGTATACCAAAAAGTGTATATATTCAGATAAATCCACACAAAAATGCTGATGAATTTTCACAGGGACTTGGAAAAACTCACCAACTTATGTGGCAATATGGAGAATGGAATTTAAGACTGGGAAAATGAGAAATGGAGAGAAACTGAAATTCACAGTTTTGCTCATCCCTAATTGTTGTTTTCTTTTCCCCAGGGCTAAGGATTCAAAAGACCTTCCCAGGGAATAAAATAATTGTGTTGTTTTTAGTCTACAATTTCTTTTCCATGTGTTTGATTCAGTGCAAGCAGGTAATAGGGAGATTTAAATATGTGATAGGAACACAATGCGTCCCATTGTTATTTCCCCATCAGGTGTCCAGCACACTCCCTGCTTTCACATTAAAAGGTCAGTGGTAAAATCCTGCATTAACCACATGAATAAATCCCTCCACCATTGATGGCTACAGCCTCTAAAAGTTATTTTCTTTTTTGTGTGTGCAGGGCTATTTAACATGGCCAACAGAAAGTCGTATGCATTCATCTGCAAACGCCTGAAATTGATTTTCTACTTGAATTCCCAAGGTTGCTTAGTGGTCATAAATGACGGCTGAAATATAATTTCCGGTAGATTTTCAAGCATACCGCAAGGGAGGGTGCTTTGATCTTTCCACACCCTTTGCCTTATGTCTCTCACTCAGAGGATTACAGCAAAACTGACGTTAATTGGCTTTCAGTTATCCAAAATGTCTAGTTATCAGAACCTGCCGTGCATACCCTATATGCACGGTATACATGCTACCGTTGGTGTTAAGCTATCACTGTGGTTGGACACATACTGCCCTGGATTAAGGCACAGATCTTCTAACAAGTAGATGGTATATTGATGATGGGTGGCATCCGTCAATCTGTCTCAGGAGACAATGGAGGAGTGTGCCTTTGGGCACGAGGTCAAACTTTTGGAAGGTTGAAGCGCCTGCTGTGGCTATAGCGACCAGTGTGGGAAAGACGTGTTTTGTTGCATGCAGACAAGTTTTTTTTTTATAGATGATAATCTAATTAAGTTCAGTGTCTGTGTACAATGCTGAGGTTGTTCTGCTCCCACGTCGGACATTTGGGTTCCAAATAACATTCGCAAACCCGAAAACTCACTTCTAGGTTTGCGGTGTTCAGCAGCCAAAACGTCCGACTTGCAAGGCGTTCGGGATCCAATGTATAACTGTACAGTGGTACCTCGGGTTAAGAACTTAATTTGTTCCGGAGGTCCGTTCTTAACCTGAAACTGTTCTTAACCTGAGGTACCACTTTAGCTAATGGGGCCTCCTGCTGCCACCACTGTGTGATTTCTGTTCTCATCCTGAAGCAAAGTTCTTAACCCGAGGTACTATTTCTGGGTTAGCGGAGTCTGTAACCTGAAGCATCTGTAACCTGAAGCATCTGTAACCCGAGGTACCACTGTATGACAAATGTTAGCATGGCCATTCTGGTAATTCTGTGGTCAAGGAGGCAGGCTGTTGAGCTTAGGCCCCACCCCCACCCCAGGGCCTAATAGTGTCACTGAGTGCCCTGTTTTACTCTCTTCCAATCTCCCCATGTGGAAATCTCAAGCTCTGCCCTCCACCCCCAGTGTCCTCACCCTCACTGCCAGGAATTCTGCAGAGTGCAAACTTCACAGAGACTGCACTGTATTCCTCTCTCTACCTATGCTATGTTGGCGCAGTTACATTACATGGTGGATATCAGGCCAGGAACAGGAGGACTGCGGCACACAGCTGGAAATGCAGTAAGTGACCCTGGCAAAAGTAGGTACCTTTTCTGCCAGCATGTCTTGATGTAGAGAGTGGAAAACCAGGGCACACGCTGGCCTGATGTTTGCCAAAATTATCTGGCTGGGTGAGGATAGCATTCCAGCATGGCTTGAATATCAAAAATGAGTAAAGATGTACAGTGGTACCTCAGGTTAAGTATGTAATTCGTTCCGGAGGTCCGTTCTTAACCTGAAACTGTTCTTAACCTGAAGCACCACTTTAGTTAATGGGGCCTCCCGCTGCTGCTGTGCCGCCGCCATGTGATTTCTATTCTCATTCTGAAGCAAAGTTCTTAACCCAAGGTACTATTTCTCGGTTAGCGGAGTCTGTAACCTGTAAGCTTCTGTAACCTGAAGCGTCTGTAACCCGAGGTACCACTGTATTTGTATTAGTAGGAGGCAGGCTGGGAAATGAAGGCACTGTAATATTTTAGTTTCTATTAGCTCTGCACAGAGCGGGAAAAACCTCCGTCTCTCCTTTCCTTTTTTAAAAAATAATAATATTTATTGCTTTTAAACCTTACAAACAAGTAGAAAAAGAAAGGAAGAAAAAAGAAGAAAAAACAAAGGAAAAAAACAATACAATACAATACAATACAATACAATATATAAACAATATATAAACAATACACCACACAACATTAACTAAATAAAACAGAACAAAAACAATTTAAAAACATACATCATACCATTTCAATGCCTTATCTTTCATTCCCTTGTTTCATCAACTTCCTCTCACCTCCCTTTTTGTATTCCACTTCTATTAATTGTTTCAGCAATTCCTTTCCATCTTTCACTATTTTCTGTCATATAAATATCTTAACTTATTTTAACCTTATTTTCCATTAATACTATAATACTTATTTATGCTTAACTCCTTATAACACTTCTACTAAAGCCATATAATTTCATTCCAACATTTTTCTAACACTCATTAATTTTACTGTATTTCTATAAATAAACTTTAAACTTTTTCCAATCTTCTTCCACCGTCTCTTCTCCCTGGTCTCAGATTCTGCCAGTCATTTCCGTCAATTCCATATAGTCCATCAACCTGGTGATCTTCTGTCCGAGGCTCTTAACTCTTTTCCAAGTCCCTTCTGCAAGTCTTCTTCGTATACTTTGCCTTCTGCTGATCTTGTTCTTAATTTCCTTCCTTTGATGCTGAAGAGTAGGTCTCGGGGGAGCTCCAACCTGACAATATTTTTATTCCTTCTCGACATGTCATCCACATCTCCGTGGTTAAAACTAAAAACCAAAAGATATTTCAGGACGTGTTTCAAAATCCCTCCAGATCTGAAGGTCCCCACAACTCCAATTTCCTCCTGACCCAATACCAAATCCCAAAGGTCAGTAAATCCCTGCATGAGATGATCTATCCAACTTTCCTTTTCCAATCCAAGCAGGGTTCCAATCTGACTTTCTCTGAATTCAATCATAGAGGGCAACAACTTGTGGTCATCAAATTGCCTCTGTAAGGCCGGGGCTCTCTCCCTCTCCACTTGTATTACTTTAGGTTCAACAACCACAACTTTCTCCCTTGCTTTCTCTACCATTTGGCATGTCAAAGTAGATTCCTGTATCAGTTCCTGAATAGTTTCTTTATAGATGTTCACTTTTTGTCCCAAATTAGTCGCTTTTTGTCCCAAAATATCAATTTTAATATTCATCACATCCGTCTTCTTGTGGAGCTGTTCCAATGACTCACTTATCTTGCATAGTGCAATCACTAAGGCTTCTTCTGTCAACATTCTCAAGCGATCCAAGGTCAATCTCACGGTTGTCTCTTGCAGCTGGAGATTCCACCAGCCCAACTCTTGTAACAATTTCAAAGGCTCCCTCTAGAGGAAACAATTTCTGTTTGTATCAGTCCTTTTAAGCACAGTTCAGGCAGTAGGATTAGTTTCAATTTTCAACTACTTTTACTCCTTTTTAAACACAGAAGGAGACAATGGAAACAATGTATTTCTCTTATTTAACTAACTGTCACAGTCAATGAACTTTCCCAAAGACATCAGTCTTACTAGCAGTCCGTTTTCAGGTTCAGAACAGTGGTGATCCAACTTTCTTCACTGTCTCCTGCAGGCTTACATGATCCAAAAATTCCCCCCTCTTCTCCTTCCTCCAAGGGTGGTTTAATGATTTTAGCTGATGGAAGTTTATTCCTTTACATAGGACTTTCCAAGACTTTAGCTTGCAAATTCTTTGCTTCAATCTATTTACAAAAGGGGAAGGCGGACTTCCTGTTTGAAACCTCCCCATTTCGGTGCCAAATTAAGACGTTTAAAAATCCAATTTTCCGTTCTACTCACGGGTAGTTGTTTAGAATCAAATTGTCCACAGGAAAAAGTCAGCGCTCTCCGGCAACAGCAATGCGGCTTCACTCCGTGAAAGAAGCAGTCAATTCGAAGCACCACGCCACTCACCCCACATCGCTCTGGATCCCCGAAGCCGGGTCTCCCCGTGAGTAGGGGAGGCGCAAAAGGTGCCAGCCGAATCCCACGTTCACAGGCTTCTCCCGCCTGCAATTTTTAGTGGGTCTCCGCCTTCACCGTGGCGGCCAGACCCTGAATTCCACGGAGCAAATTCCTCCCAATCAGAGGAATTCCGCCATTGCCGGAGGCACTAACCCGGAAGTCCTCTCCTTTCCAACCTAGTTCAGTTTAGTTCTTGCAAGCCCAGGAAGAGGGGTAAACTCATTTGTTCTTACACAACTCCACAGAGGACCTCATAAAGAGCTTCCTAACCACATTCATTCAAAGCAAAAGAACAGCCTACTGGAATGTGAGTAAAAATCTCTCTCTCCCTGTGCCTTGTGAACTTCAATAAAATGCATGTTTGAGAGCTTTGTGGGGTTTTGTTTCTACTATCCAGATTGAGAGAAGTCTCAGGACGGAACACAGGTGCAAACTTCAACAAAACGTTGCAGTGTAGAGATCTGCTCATTCTGAATTCCAGCCTCCCCATTCCATTCCCTTCCCAATGAATTTTCAGTTGCATTCCCCTGGTGTTCATTCCATTGCAAATGAGCAAACTCAGTTCACATTTTGCTGTGTTGGGGGGGGGGATTCCCTTAGGTTTATTTTCTGAAGATGTTCATACTTCTGCAAACCTTGAGTCCTGCCCCCCAAGCCTGCTGATACCTCCCCCTTTTACATGGGTGGTGACATTGACGACTGTATAATTGACAACAATTTCAGCCTAGACATAGGAAACAGAGGGAATAATGTAGCCAGCAAGCCATACCATCATGAAGAAGCAAGGGAGTTCAGGCCAGGGAGAATACGTACCAAGATGGCATGAGAGAATTCTGTCAGTCTTCATTTTATAGAACCTATTTGTTTTAGTGTTTAAATTGTAAACGCCTTGGGTGCTTTGGCAGTTTATAAATCTAGTAAATAAATAAGTCCCATGGACTGCAAGAAGATCAAACCTATCCATTCTGAAGGAAATCAGCCCTGAGTGCTCACTGGAAGAACAGATCCTGAAGCTGAGGCTCCAATACTTTGGCCACCTCATGAGAAGAGAAGACTCCCTGGAAAACACCCTGATGTTGGGAAAGATGGAGGGCACAAGGAGAAGGGGACGACAGAGGACGAGATGGTTGGACAGTGTTCTTGAAGCTTCTAACATGAGATTGACCAAACTGCGGGAGGCAGTGAAAGACAGGAGTGTCTGGCGTGCTCTGGTCCATGGGGTCACGAAGAGTCGGACATGACTAAACGACTAAACAACAACAACAAAATAACTAAGTACATTTTAACCATGCAGATGGAACCATGTTAGCCAGAGCCACATAGGAGCAACTAGAGACAGTGGTAACTGTCACTGAAGGTAAAACGTAAACCGTGCCATTACCGGCCCTATCATTGGGCAGGGTAAGACAAGTGCCTCATTTGGCAGGTCTGGTGGTAGGGCAGCGGGAGGCAGCAGGTCCCTGCCTGAGCACATCATTTGGAAAACAGAGCTGCCACACAATCTATGCTTCAGCCCTGTAATCCATTGTCAGGGTTCGAATAAGATTCAGCTTCCACGTCTAGTTGGCTTCCAAATATGGGACAGTGGGGATGCCATGCCCATCCTCTGCCTCAGACGGCAAAATGTCTTGGGCTGGCCCGAAACTAGGTCAGAGCCTTATATAATGAAACCCTTAAATCTAAAGGGTTGATAAACAGCAGAGGAGCCACAGGCGCACTCTGGTTAGTGGAAGCTTTCCCCCCTCAAGCGTGCGGTTGAATATAATGAACGGAATTGAAACTGGAATAATGAATCAACGGAAGATCTGTTTTCTGAGTTGGAACAGCTGTTTCATAGTTGCGAATCAAATTTGAGATGTTGTTTACAGGGGCAGAATGGATTCTCGCAGCACACAAATCTTGTCTGACAAGTGACGCTGGCTGCCTAAATTCATTGCTGATCATTGAGGAATGGAAGAAGCCAGCAACTTTTCTTCAGATGTAGTACAATAAAGTGTGAGAGCTGCATCCTTCTGGCTGGATCTGATGCTGGTAATTCCTAGCCCTCGAAAAAGCCATTCCTGCCCCTAACCCATTCATCTAATACCTGCCAAACCTATGTAGCTACCTTGCACCAGCCTCCCAGATGCCCAGCATGCTTGAGTATCCCCTTTCATCAGTCACCTGCGAGGTTTTTGCAACCTATTGTTTTCATCCTTTCCCAGTCAATCCCAGTTTAATGACAATAATGGCAAATAACAACAACAACAATGATAATGATAACAATTCCTTGTCTGTGTCTTCATTAATTAGTTTGCTTACTCTGCCACTCATTTCAGCCCTAATTTTTTTAGGTTAGGTTTGTATTTTATTTTGAGCTATGTTTTGTTTTATCCCTATTTTTATTAGCACTTTGTTGTGTGTGTGTGTGTGTGTGTGTGTGTGTCCAGCAGTCTTGTTGAGTACACTGCATACGATCAGTGCACAAGCAACACACACACACACACACACACACACACACACACACACAGTGTAATTATTACATACTGCAGTCCAGTACATTCTTTTTAATACACACACACATATATATATTTAAAAAGTAAAATTTACAGGTGGCTAGCACAAATATCCACAAGTTGGCAAAAATAACATCCAGAAATGCATCACAGGAGGGAAAACTTTCTTTGCAAAAATATATATATTAGGAGGAATTCTCATTAAAATGCTGAGAAAGTTTTCTTTAAAAAATAAAATAAAATTGCAAACTGATGTGGAAATGTGGAGAAATGAAGATTGGAAATCACAAAGTTGCCCACTTGGCTCCAGCAATAGTGAAGTGGGGCGCAAACCCACCAACATTTCACAGTATAAAGATTGGGGCCCTAGTATACATCACAGTGCTTCTACTCTCACAGCAAGAGGAAATGTCCCTGCCAGTTTGTTGACTGGAGCTAAGATATTCAACCGTGTTTTCATATCAGCTATATTGGTTGCCTATTTGTTTATGGCTCCATCTAATATGTCAGGACATCTAAGTAGGGATGTCAGAGAATTCCAATGGAAACAGAAATGGGAAGGGAAATCACTGACATTTCCTTATTTATGCCAGGTCCAGAATGGAAATCAGTCCAGCAAATATGATTGGCATTTGCCGCAGTTGTTGTTTTCATTCCGCAAATAATACGCAATTGATTATACGCATCCCCTTTGCATTGTGTTTTCTTTGGAAATGAATGGGCTGGAATAACATAATGGCAATATAAGTTGCCTTATTTTGCCACAGCAGAAAATTAAGCAAATAGTGTAGTTATGGGTGGAAGCCAAATGGAAAAATGGAAACAGTGCTGCTTGTGACGAATACAGGGTAGAGCAGAAAGCAAGGCCTTCTTACTCCCCTACTTTTAAGGACACTGGCAGAGGCCCTTCTCCAAATATTATTGTGGCATTTGCCCTCCTAGGTGTGTGACATCATACTGGGTCGTAAGGAAAGAAGAAGAAGAAGAAGAGTTTGGATTTGATATCCCGCTTTATCACTACCCGAAGGAGTCTCAAAGCGGCTAAAATTCTCCTTTCCCTTCCTCCCCCACAACAAACACTCTGTGAGGTGAGTGAGGCTGAGAGACTTCAGAGAAGTGTGACTGGCCCAAGGTCACCCAGCAGCTGCATGTGGAGGAGCGGAGACGCGAACCCGGTTCACCAAATTACGAATCTACCCCTCTTAACCACTACACCACACTGGCTCTCACACTGAAAGGGTTAACTAAGTGTAAAATGACTAACCAATAGGAACCCAAGGGGAGGAGTTAGAGTTAGAGTTAGAGTTAGAGTTAGAGTTAGAGTTAGAGTTAGAGTTAGAGTTAGAGTTGTTAGAGTTGTTAGAGTTGTTAGAGTTAGAATTAGAGTTAGTTTGAGTTCAAGTTCAGGTTCAAGTTGTTAAGAAGTCAGTCTGGAGTTAGAGAAGAGACGGAGAGGATAAGTCTGTGGGTTGGGCTAGTCTGATGTGAGAGAGTGAGAGAATCTGTTATGAGGAGTCAGCCAAACAGTTAATCAGTCAGAAGGTATTAGGCCCGTAAAGAAACGAAAGTTAAGAAACTGACCAGAATATTATCTGAGAAACCATAACTTGTTAATAAAAAGGTAAAGGTACCCCTGCCCGTATGGGCCAGTCGTGTCCGACTCTGGGGTTGTGCGCCCATCTCACTTAAGAGGCCAGGGGCCAGCGCTGTCTGGAGACACTTCCGGGTCATGTGGCCAGCGTGACAAGCTGCATCTGGCGAGCCAGCGCAGCACACGGAAATGCCGTTTAATACTTATATACTTAAACTTGTTTAATTGGTTAAATTTAAACAACTGTCTGGACTCAGTGTGTACCCGAGAGTAACAGGTTGGTGGCAGCGGGGAAGCGAGCACAGTGGTGGTACAGGGATCAATAGATTGTCAAACGTCCGGGGACCCTGTGTGATCGCCACAATTATCAACCGTGGAGGTAATATTGACATCAGTGGGAGAGAGATGACTTTCTTGGCAGTGCTGCCCCAGTTGTGGAATGCCTTCCTGGAAGAAGTAAGTCTAGACTCTAGGCAATGGTGTTTTCGTTTATTCACCCAGGTATTTTAAACATTTTAAATATTTAATCTCTCCAACAAGTATCTGTGCTTTTCTCTGCTGGCTATTTTATTGCACAGTTTGTTTTATTCAGTATATAACTTCTGTAAGTGGATTCGAAATCATTGTGGTAATGGCGGCATAAACACGTCTTAAGGAAATTTTTGAAAAAAATGTGTAGAAGACTGGTGTTAACATCTGAAGAAGAGCTGGGGAACTTTCTCAGACTGAAGACTACATTTGTGCATCCTTTCGTGCCTGACCAACGGTACTGTTAGCCAGAGATGATGGCAGTCCAACAACATCTGGGGACCCAAGGTTGTAAAAGGCTGTCCTAGAGATTCAGTGTTTCCCATAAAAGACAAACTTTGAACCAGAGACAGTGCATAGCCAAGGAGGATAGAGATTCCATAAAGCCAGAGGCTGCCAAACATTTTGGCCCAATTAGCACATCTGGAATTTTGAGGACGTCCCATGGGTGCCAGTCACAAAATGGCTTCCTATGGTAGCATGGCATACCATAAAATGGCTGCAGCATATGAAACAGAGGAGGAAAGAGACAGGGCCACAAAAAGGTGCAGGAATGCCCTGCTTCAGCCCCCACCCAATCTATGGGAAAAGGCACCTATGTTAGTTACTGCCACACTATCTCACAGAAATAAGCTATTTGCACCTCTCATCTGCTCAGAGCAGAAGGGCAGGTGGGTGTTCAGTCCAGACAACCAAAGAAAGCTGGGCCATGTTTAACAGGATTGGAGAGGCTGAGCCAGGAAAAACAGGAGCTGAACAGAAAGAGCAAATCGTCTCTCATATACTGTGGATTTTTAAGAGGATATTTACTGAGACCCAGTGCTATTTTTTTAAAAAAGTAATGTTTAGGGGTACTCTCATTTTGACTCAGGAAAATCACCATTTTATAGTTCAAATCAGGAAAAACAAATACAGTAAATGGACAAAAGTACAAAGATTCACAAAATGTTTAGGGCATGGGTAGGCAAACTAAGGCCTGGGGGCTGGATCCGGCCCAATCACCTTCTAAATCCAGCCCGCGCACGGTCCAGGAATCAGTGTGTAGAATGTGTGCTTTTATTTAAAATGCATCTCTGGGTTATTTGTGGGGCCTGCCTGGTATTTTCACATGAGTAGAATGTGTGCTTTTATTTAAAATGCACCTCTGGGTTATTTGTGGGGCATAGGAATTCGTTCATTATTATTTTTCAAAATATAGTCCAGCCCCCCACAAGGTCTGAGGGACAGTGGACCGGCCCCCTGCTGAAAAAGTTTGCTGACCCCTGGTTTAGGAGTATGCATACCCCTGCGTACCCCCGGGGGGGAAAGCATCGCTGAGACCTTTTGTGGGCGCACGAAACCCACACATTAGGTGAGAATGAGATTGTTCTGCCCCTCTCATTCATATTGCAATGCCATTTTAACTCCTGATGAAAAGTTAGAGAGTCATTTTAGGATCAGACAATGCAACAATAATTTTCAAAGGGAGCACTTACTCAGTTTTAAGTCAAAACAGTTTCATTTGATAAAGAATTTTCAAACAGCTGATAACTTGTAGTCTCTCTAAGGGCAACATTCTTTTGAGATATTGTATTGATTTAATTTGCATTCAAATTGCTCGGAATTTCAGTAGTGTATACTCACTTGAATGATCTGCTATCAAGCAAAGAATGAATGGCTGACATATTCAAGTCAGAATGCAGAACAGAATTTTAAACCATTTGGTAACAATAAGAATCAAACTAATACTACAGCTGAAATAGAGGAGAGGGAGGAAGAAAGCATAAAAGTGGTCAGCCTGAAAATGAAAGAGATTACATAAAAATTAATATTACTGCAGTCATTGAAATCTTGCACTATGAGACTAATTGTGCCGTGCATACAAATTGCTATGATCCCCTTTGTGAAAATAAATTAAAACGAGTTTCATTTCTTGATGAATGAAATGTAACCTTGAAAGATTTATCACTTATACAATGCAAAAACAAGTTTGGGAATTAGGCATGTCTAAGTGATATAATGATTATTTAATCAGATCATAAGAAGAAATAGATAATGCATTAGGAGAATTTTCCCATTTTCAAAGATGATGAATATTTTCAAACAGAAAATAAACTGATCGTTCTGGATCCAGAGCAATCAGTGTGCGGACGACGCTTGCAATGTGTGAACCTTGCTAAGAGAGAAGTCTTATGATGCCATGAAGTGTCTCAGTGGTAAAGGGCATGCTTAGAGTAGACATTATTGAGCTAGATGGACCTGACTTGGTCTAAGGCTCCTTCCTATGTTCCATACTGTGTTGTGGGAATCAGCTGAAAGCTAAAGGTAGCCACACTTGAATACGTATCTGGAGTGAGGTGCGCTTGCTAGTTCTTCTATATTGCCCACAAAAGGTCTCAGTAAATAACCCCTCCAAAGTCTGCAACACACCAGAGAATGGTTGCTCTTCCTGCTCAGTTCCTTTTTTCACTCATTTGACCTCCCATGCACTGAAGATGCTCCTTTAAACATTTCCATGTTTCATTAGATGCTACCACATGTTCTGGGATGACCATGGCATTGGTTGATGCAAGTTCCTTGTCCTCCACCGATGGGGTGGTTGATGGCCCAGTGGCATGCTTGCACCATGTTGTGGTCCTTTCTCTTCTTCTGCTCTTTTAGAGGCAGCAGCCATCCTATCAATACATACAGTATTATATACAGTGGTACCTTGGGTTACATACGCTTCAGGTTACATACGCTTCAGGTTACATACGCTTCAGGTTACAGACTCCGCTAACCCAGAAATATTACCTCGGGTTAAGAACTTTGCTTCAGGATGAGAACAGAAATTGTGCTCCGGTGGCGCGGCAGCAGCTGGAGGCCCCATTAGCTAAAGTGGTGCTTCAGGTTAAGAACAGTTTCAGGTTAAGAACAGACCTCCAGAATGAATTAAGTTCTTAACCCGAGGTACCACTGTATCTTGCCAGTGCTTTTTTCCTGGGGGTACTCAAGTGTACGCAGTACAAACACTTTTTATTTTTGTCAAAGGTTAAAAGTGTGGCACTTACTGTTACAACTTCATGGTGAGTGCTGGCACCATTTTTTCCTTTAAAAAAAGCACTGGTTTTAACAAACATATTTTTAAATGTACTCATATATTTATTAGTAGTAGTAGTAGTAGTAGTACTGTTAGGAGCGTCCTACTCTCGTGTAGGACCCTGGCAGAGACACATGCTCGACTGGCATGTTCCCTCCCTCCTGGTTGATCATTCAGGAGCTTCAAAGCTTTCTCCAACCCGAACATCACAGCGACTGATGCCAAAAGGCATTAGCATGTTGAGGGATCCTGCAGAGTATTTGCAGTTTGTGTGACAGAACACAGTAGCTCAGCATTTGGCTAATCTACGTTTATTTACATATAACACACTTGGAGCATTCTGACTTAGCTCCTTCCTCTTTCTCATCAGACAGCAAAGAGAGAAAGAACAAAGAACTTCATGGAACACAGTAATACCAAAACATCCTGTCTCCATCACTTCCCACACTGTGGAATGAAAACATACACCTGTTAGGATATTTCCGTTCCACCTTAAGAAGGGAGCAGGTTGTTGTGTCACAGCCTGCGTATTTCCTGTTCACAGGATGTTTCTGTTTTTGTATATAGCTTTTCTCTCTGTGTGTGCCTGGACATCGAAGCAGGCAGTCATGTTTTTTCTTTGTTCTGACCAACACTGAATAAAGTTGTAAATAATGCTCTCCTGAGTGCATCTTTCGCTGTGCGAACTCTGCAAAGGGCGTGCACCAGTCCTTGGAATGTGGAAAGCTATTTCTGAGGCTTGTGTCGCTAATTGACTGATACTGCGTTTCTACGGGAGATCGATGGATCGTCCGGAGACAGCGTGGGGGCATGATGGCCTTTGTCTCCCTGGCAGTATCCCAACAACACCATCATGTGATAGACAACAATCTCATGACTGCAAACACGGAGCAGGAATCTTAGCAGGTACATTTTACTTGGTTGCAGAACTGCCAGCGCAACGTTGATAGCCTTGACTTGCAGCTGGGTTTCATTTGCTGCCCCCATGCAATATAACTTGGGCTGGCACTGTTGCTTGTTGCCTGCACTCCCAAGTACTGGTAGTGTGGAATATTATCATGTAGGTGATAATGGCATTAATAAAGAATGCAGGTTCAGATGAAAGGACTTTTTGCTGAGCATGTACCTACTCTAAGGACCAGACCGGGGTGGGGGTGGGAGGCAGCAGCAAGAGAAAGTATCGCTTCTAGGCGTCTGCAGTGTGGTGGCCATGGGCACAATAGTGACTTGGATGCTTCTTCCAGCCAGCCATGAAGCTTCTGAGTCCCTCCCACACCATTGGTCTTGAGGGGTGTGTGTTATGTATCCTTGGAAAGGTCACAGAAGGAGGAGGTTCTGTTGAATCTGACTCTTACCCAAATTCTTTGGAAAAGTGAAATCTCTGTGCACAAGCATCTTATCTCTTTCTGTCTATATGTGGTGGTGCATTGGGTTGATCCAGGAAAGGCAGTAAGAGAAATGAGCAGAAGGAGTGGTTCCCATGACATTTGCTCAAAAATCCAAACATGCCCATGGAAAGGCTGTCAACCCTTGATCTACTCCCTCAGAAACAATACACTGGGCGCTGAATATTTGGGAGGTAATAGGACCCGATCAAGACTTACATGGAAACCTGCTGTGCTGACTAGGTGAACCTGTCTCTTGTTGCTGTTTTCCTCCTGAGGATGAAAGGGAAAATGGGTTCCTTGTCAGGCTGCACAGAGCACAATTAAGAAGAAGTGTTTAAGCTCTTGGACCATTTTTGCTCTTTGCCATTTTTGATAGGCCATTCATTATTCACAGGGACAGTCCATGAAGGAAATGTGACAGCTAGCATGCCGGTCATGGTGACACGATGTTAGCAGTGATTCATAATGACATCATAAGCATCAGAAAAGAAACTGGAAGTCCTCTCCCTCTCTGCATTATGGAGGGAAGAAAAAACACTGAGGCCTCAAAATGCAAACTAGGCCCCCTAAAGTAGTCTGTGTCTTGTCTAGCAGAGGCATGAGATTCTTCCTGCATGCATTTGGGTCACCAGAAGATCTGATCTACTGATCTACCCCAAATAAGGCCTGATAATCTTCATGCTTGTTTATGACCTGATAATAGGATGGCCCCGTGTCCTGATAGAAAGGTTTGTGACGTTTTAGTTTAGAGAAAAGGTGAGTAACATAGGCGTTTATAAAATTATGCATGGCATGGGGAAAGTAGACAGAGAAAAGTTTTCCCCTAACCTCTCTCTCAACTCATGGAAGTTGAAGTTAAATGTTGGAAGATTCAGGGAAGATAAAGTACTTTTCCATGCTGCATATTAAACTGCGGAGCTTGCTTCCAAGGGAGGCAGTGATGGCCACCAACGTGGATGGCTTTAAAAGAGGATTCGACAAATTCATGGAGGGGAAATCTATCAATGTCTACTTGCCATGATGTCTACGCTCTTCCTCCATGGTCAGAGGTATCCCTACGGCAGGTTAAAGCAACAATGTACAGTGGTACCTCGGGTTACATACACTTCAGGATACATACGCTTCAGGTTACAGACTCTGCTAACACCGCTAAATCGAGCGATGCGGCGGTGCGGCGGCAGCGGTAGGCCCCATTAGCTAAAGTGGTGCTTCAGGTTAAGAATAGTTTCAGGTTAAGAACGGACCTCCGGAACAAATTAAGTTCTTAACCCAAGGTACCACTGTACTATCAACTCATCCTTTCATCTCAGTCTTGCCCTTTGAGAACACTGTAGGGAGGAGAGTGGGAGGATGAAACCCAGAATTCCTTGGCTCCTCCTTCAATTAATTCAGGCTCCGCCTACTATTCATCTCCCTACTAGTCCCAATGGGCATTAGCCATTGCCATTTGGCTGTTCTGCGGTTGGCTGGTGGTGGTGGTGGGAGTTGTAGTCCAGAACATCTGGAGAGCACCAGGTTGGCAAAGGCTGTTCTAGGGAGCAACGTGGTTGCACATGGGCAAGGGTGAACGAAGGTGTCATGACACCCAGGGCAAGGCGTCGCTACATAAGGTGCATATGCAGCATTGCTACGTACGACGCGCCGTACATAGCGACGCCACACATGTGCTGTACATAGTGGTTTGCCGGCGCTCCGGCGCTGTACGGATGGTGCCGGTATCGTCTGCTCATGGCTTCAGCTGCCAACATAGGATCCTCTACATGCAGCTGGAGCGACAATGGAGGGATCCCACCGTTGTCCGTACGGCGCTGGAGCAGCGCCAGCAGCAGACCACTATATACAGCGCATGTGCGGTGTCACTACATACAGTGCATGCATGCGGCACCGCACATGCGCTGTACATAGCAGTTTGCCGCCGGCGCCAGGACATGGTACCCGGGATGCACCACCCCACCCCCCGTTGCGACGCCACTGCACACGGGAAAGGAGAAAGAGAGGTGGCTTTGGGGCGAAAATAATAATCAGAAGCTCATAGGAAGCTGGTTCTCCTCAAAGGCTTGCCCCCATGAAACCATCTTTGAAGCAGCCACTGCATTTCTAACTGTGTGCAGGAACTGGGCCAAACCACTTCATGTTTAAATTCCTTTCCACAAGCAAAGGATAATCTGGAGCCAGCGAGATGCTAACAGGATGCCGCAATCTTTTAGCGGATTTCTCTTTCTTTTCAGATTTTAAATGGGGAAATGATTTCAAAACCTACTTTCCAAGCCTATGTCTCCTAGGCACATTTCGTATGCTGGCATTATTCCGTTCAGCCATGTTATCATTTTATATTTAGTAACGTGGAAGCTAACGTAGTGAAACAATTACTCCAATATGACAAATGGTCTTAATACAGCATGTGTAAGCGCTTTAGCTAACTTGGTGCTTCAGGCTGTATGTTGCAACAGTGTGATGTTCTCTCCCTAGACACACACACACACACACACACACTTTTCTTTTATCTTTTATTTTATTTTCTTTCTCTCAGTTTTTCCCAAGGGTTAACCTGTGCCGGCCTGTGGATTAAAGCAGCCATCCAAGAACACAACTGGCTTTTAAACTTTCATATAACCTGCTTTATTGGTAGACACATAACCATTATAGCTATATTTTATGCGGCAATAACATGACTGAATAGCGCTGTAACCTCCCTGCACTAACCATTTTAGCAGAACAACTGTTGTTCCAGGTGGGAGATTCATCACACTGACTTGGGGCCATGTTTTATTAAAATCTAACAATAGCACGGAGGAATACATTTATCAGTTTACTATAGATTTATTCACAAAAGGGCCAACCTGTGCCCTACCCTGTCAAAATATGTAGGAGGAACGAAGCTACAACTTTAGAAATCATTTTGAGGGGGTGTGGACACTTTGACTTTCCCAGCCCTTTCATAACCAGGACCTGAAATGCTTTCAGTACATGAGTTTGAAAACAACAATATTCCACACAAAAATATGAAGTCGCACAATCTTGGTATGGCATAGCAATCGCACCCAACGCATCAGAACATGGTGGTGTTTGGCACCCAAAACAGCTCGTTTTATATATATCTCATTATATATAAAACAGCAAAATGGTGCATTCTGAACTCCATTGAAACCCACAATATTATTATTATTATTATTATTATTATTATTATTATTATTGCATTTCATTTATGTCCCACACTACCTCCACAGAGCTCAAGGTGGCATAAGTAGTTCTCCTCGTCCCCATTTTATTTTCACAACAACAATGTGAGGTAGGATAGAGTGAGGGGCAGTGACTGGCCCAGCACCATTCAGTGAGCTTCATGGCTGAGCGTGAATGTGAACCCTTGTCTCCCAGGTCCTGATCCAACCGCTACATGACACTGGCATGGAACACTGAAACATTTGGTTTACATTTATATTATAGGAGGGTTCTACAGAATTCATAACAAAAAGTGTCTTCAGCGCTAGATAGTTCTAGTGTCAGAAGAGAATCAGAGATTTACTAAAGGGGTGGAAGGACAAGAGACACAGAGAGAGGAAAAACCTCTATGCTGCACAACATTCCTTTTAAAAAAGGCCATGGATTTGTTGTTGTGTAGATGTTAGAAACCATTTTTGTTTTGTGGAATATCAGTTGGCAACAGCCCTTGTAAAATTCCTGGCTGATAAGCTTCAGATGTCTCCATCGAATGTCACATTCAATGGTGGTGCTAAAAGCAGTTTTGCAATGTCCTTGGCAGGGTGTCATCAATTATTATGTCTGTATCCATATTGCAGTAATAACTCTAGAAACAGCTGCTCCAATGAGGAGGATGTAAAGTTGTTCCATTGTGCACAATCACTTCAGCCAGAGCACGACTTCACTTTGCAAATCTTGGAGAATGGATCACAAGATGGCGCTATTGCCCATGCTCTTCCCAGCGATGCCCGTGAACGTGAGGTCACAGAAGCCATTTTGGATTCCTCAGAATAGCAACTCTCTTTTTTTGGAAAGCAAAAGGAAATCAAAGAATTGGAAGATCCACAATGGGCTACCTTCATTATCCCAGTTGGAACAGTGGGTTTCTTCACTTGAAGGACTATTCATTAATAGACAGTGACCATGAAACAAGAAAAAAACAGTGGTATCTGAACAGAGCCTGTTCCTATGGGAGTGCTATTTTGTAGGAAGCAAGAGGCAGTGCTATTTTTCTAGAAAAAGAGGTGCCGGAACTCACCATGAATGCCTGCCTTGTTCTTTTTAATGGCAATGGTGCCCACCTAAGACATGCCGGAACTAAATTCCGGTGAGTTCCAGCTGAAAAAAAGCCCTGGCAAGAGTTGATGCTGTGCTGGATTGTTTTTGGAAGGAATATACTGTTAGCAACAATGACTGAGTAAAGCAGACTGAATCCAGAAAATGAAGAGCTTGGCAGACTTTATTGAGTTGAAAACAGGTAGTTAGATGCCATCCATTATCTTAGGGGAACAGGTTGGGTATATCCTACTATCCTGATAACAGATATTCCTATTATTGATAGTCCTATTATTATATTCCTTAAGGTGCAGCCACTGAGATGCTAATATGTTCATGTTTGGGGCCTGTGGGCTTTCCAAAGGCATTGGGTTAACCACTGATGGAAACACAACATTGGACTAGGCAGGTGCTTGGTCTGATCCTGCAAGGGTCTTCTTATGTTCTTGTGTAAGGTACCCATGACAAGAACACATCCATAAATGAACCAGAGAATGTATCCTTTTTAGTATAATTAATTACATCTCTATCCCAAGGATCCTTCATGAAGTTCAAGGCGGTGCCTATGGTTCTCCTTCTCCCTCATAGGCTAAAAACCAGGCTGGTACAATGGGGAACTGAACCTGAATCAGTTCAGGCAGAGGGCCTTCTCAGTAGTGGCACCCTCCCTGCGGAACCCCCTCCCATCAGATGTCAAGGAGATAGAGAATTACACACCTTTTAGAAGACATCTGAAGGCAGCCCTGTACTTGGAGGTTTTAAATGCTTGATGTTTTATTTTGTTTTTGGGTGTGCTGTAAGCCGCTTAGAGTGGCTGGAGGAACCCAGCCAGATGGGCAGCGTATATAATAATAATAATAATAATAATAATAATAATAATAATAATAATATAAGAAGAAGAAATCACCTCCATTTTAGGGTAGATCTGCACCCTGCATTTAAAGCATATGCACTGCACGTATAAAGCACATGAAGAATCTTGGGAACTGTAGTTTGTCAAGGATACTTGGAATTGTAGCTTTGTGTGGGAGAAACAGCGGTTTCCAGGCTTCTTTGGAGAAGTCACATGCATTGAATGTTCTTTAACTATGTAGGGTGGATCTTCTCTAAGCCGAACTAACCATGACACTACACTGGCTCTTTTAGCAATTGACACTTGCCAGGGTCCACAGCTCCCTATCGGATACCAATCATGTGACTCAATATGAATTCATTGGACAAGGACAATCTTGCTGCAATGAGGGAGTCGTCATTTTTAAAGTTGCAGCTGTGTGCAGTGTCCTCAGCTGATAACTCCATCAAGGTCATGATAGTTATCTTTCCATTATCTCTTCCAAGGTTTGAAATGACAATTTAAATATATTTTCATTTTAAATGAAGGAATAAACGTTGAGCTGAAGCAAAAGAAAACTAAAAAAACCCCACCACTTTTCATCTTTGGAACTTCTTTTTCTCCCCTTTCAACATCTTGAAAAAGCCAGATCAGATGGTCTTCTGTTTGAAGAAAGCAATAACAGCAGAGCTATGGAGCTTTACTGGCAATTATTTCTGAACATCAATGAGCATCCCAGTAAAATATACCGAGATGTATCTACTGTACTGTACTAAAAAGAATTCTTAGCAGATGCTTCAGTCCGGGCAACCAGACATTGTTAAAAAGTGTTCTATTATGTTGCAATGAATATTATTCTATGCTAAAATAAAAAACTAAAACTTGCAGAGAAAAGCAAGAGGATTCAAAGACAACCCTTAACTCTGGCTTATCCTGCAGGCTTTGATGTGAGCTGAGTGCATTTGTGTTGAAGAGATCAAACATTCTGCCCCAATGAAGTATTGCTTGTCACAGGGCCAGACCTACCATTGCATACCCTACAACATTCTTCTCACTCCTCCCAACTGACCCTCCTTGACCCCCATTTTTGTAGCCCCCTGGCCCACACAGCACTTGCTGTCAGAAGAAAAATAGGTTTCACCACCACTAGACCAACGAGACACAACACACACAGCCTCCACTGTCCTGAGAGAACCTCTTAATCCCTGTTTTATTTTATTTTATTTATTCTTTGGCAGATGTATAAAAAGAAAAACACACACCAATAAATAAATTTTAGAAAGGGACAAGATTAGATGCAGATGGCCAAAGAATTGGGGGGGGGGATCAAGATCCCTTGCGCTCTGCTCGCTCTTCCTGCCCAGGGCAGCCCTGACCTCTGAGGGCCCTGCCCTCAAAGCCAGTGCATCAATCGGGGCAGGGCCTTAGAAGTGGCATCCTCTCCTCCTCCTCACCTGTTCTCCAGCAGCCACTGTGAGATGCCCAAGGGAGGAGGCTGGCGAGGCCATGGAGAGACAACAGGATGCTTCCTCACAGCTGCCACTATTGTTTGAAGAAGAAGAAGAGGAGGAGGAGGAGGAGGAGGAGGAGGAGGAGGAGGAGGAGGAGGAGGAGGAGTTTGGATTTGATATCCTGCTTTATCACTACCCTAAGGAGTCTCAAAGTGGCTAACAATCTCCTTTCCCTTCCTTCTTCACAACAAACACTCTGTGAGGTGAGTGAGGCTGAGAGACTTCAGAGAAGTGTGACTAGCCCAAGGTCACCCAGCAGCTGCATGTGGAGGAGCGGGGAAGCGAACCCAGTTCACCAGATTACGAGTCTACCACTCTTAACCACTACACCACACTGGCTTGGGACAAATGTTTGGGACAAGTTACAGATAGGTAGCCGTGTTGGTCTGCCATAGTCAAAACAAAATAAAAAAATTCCTTCCAGTAGCACCTTAAAGACCAGCTAAGTTAGTTCTTGGTATGAGCTTTCGTGTGCATGCACACTTCTTCAGAAGAAGTGTGCATGCACACGAAAGCTCATACCAAGAACTAACTTAGTTGGTCTTCTTCAGAAGAAGTGTGCATGCACACGAAAGAACTAACTTAGTTGGTCTTCTTCAGAAGAAGTGTGCATGCACACGAAAGCTCATACCAAGAACTAACTTAGTTGGTCTTTAAGGTGCTACTGGAAGGAATTTTTTTATTTTGTTTGGGACAAGTGCCGGCATGGGAAAACGGGCTATTGAATGCCAAGTCAGCTTTGAATAAGATTTCCCTTGGCTATAATTTGATTGTCGATGAGGAGGCCACCCTGCTCTGCAACCCCACCTCCCACCTCACCCCCATTTCTTTAGCTTAAGAAAAAATCCTTCCCATTGGTCTCCCTGCTGGCTGAGGTTAACAGGAGTTGTTGCTGAGAACATCTGAAAGGCACCAGATGTCGGGGAAGGTCATTCTTGTTGGATCTCTATGAGCTACACCACAACAACTCTACAGTAAGGACACTCAGTAGATAAACAGTTGTTGCCCTTCTTATAAGATTTGGCTTGTGATGTATATTAGGAACAACATCATATCTCCTGAAATATTTTGGTATTTTGGGCAGGTATTATCAGGCATGAAGGATCTTCAAGCCAATGAACATGAACAGGTAAGAGAAACAGAGCAAGCCATAGATGCTATGAAGATAACAGGAGGTATATCCTGAAATGGGAGAGTAACGAAGGAGAGCAGTTTCATTTACTTTGCTGAACAGTAAGCAAAATGTTTATAAGAAGAAGAAGAAGAAGAAGCAGGGTGATAGATTTGACTTATTGCTTAATATTTTGTTCATCTTTTCAGCCTCCAGGCAATCAATCCTGCTATAGCAGAGCACAGGGAAAAGCAAGACTGAGATTTTTGAACCATGTAACTGCCATTCGTAAGTGAAAAACAGCAATAGCTGTGATTTACTGTGGGCAGAATAGTTCCCCCCCACACTGCCTCCAACTATTTATCCCATGTGTTTATCACAATATTTTAATCAAATGATGCAGCCATTGTGGTTTTCTAGTCCCAACACCATTACAATCAGATGCCGTTATGTCTCCATCATTTAATGCAGAATCATATTTCTCAAGCCCTATCTGCACCATTTTTCAGGAGGCTGTTTCACTGGCTCATTCAAAAGTGGCAACTACTTATTAGTGCCATCAAAAACAGAACTGTAATCCTGATTATCTTCTTGGACCAAGCATTCAGTGGCAAAAAGAATAACAGAAAAGAAATGGAGCAAACAAATAAGAGAAAATAAACATGTAAGTGACTTCATTTTCTGTGTGTGATCAAGAACAGTGTCTCCTAATCATAAAACATGTCCATGTTGTACAAATTCAGCAATTATAGAAACACCACAAAACATAGTTGGTAATTGAATATGCCAAAGCAGATTTATTGGGATACAGAAACCCATTGTGTATGTGAGTTGTGTACCAGCAGTGGTGGGGTATGAGGAATGAGAAGCAATGACCACTTCCCACATTAAATGGGGGGTGCCCTTTGTGTGGTTGCGCGCAGCCCCCTGGACCCTATGCGGCACCACTAGCACAGGCTTGGCTTCGCCTTCCCCAGGTGGGATACCTGGAGGTCTCCGCCTACCTTAGCCAGTTGCCCAATCCTGCCTAGGGAGGCATTGCCAAGGTGATCAGGCCAGGTAGGGGGAGGGACCATGCTGCCCACACAATAGGGGGAGAATCTTACCTGGGAATAGTTAGTTGGCTCCAGAGCTTCTCCCACCCTACCCACCCTCAGTTAAGACTTCTTTTGCAGATTAACCTTTTCTCCACAGGTACGCGGGCGCTGCTACGTCAAGGTTGCTGTTGAAGGGCCGGAAAGGAACTCTCCTGCATTGGCAGGTTTGCCTTTCCCATAGCAAAACATCACAACTTTGGCGGTATCAGGCCTTGGGTGGAATCCTTTAGCCTGTCTTCCCTAAATGGGGGTGGGCATATAGTGGTGACCCATTCCCCCCTTCTCTTTGTGGCACCGATACCAGGGTTTCCCATTAAAGGGGTTGTTTTGAGGGGAGGCTTTGGCTGTACACCTAGAGGTTGTCATTGCTCTCCCCTGCGACGGCGGCGTAATGGTGGCAGACTCTCTCTGCTTGAACATATGTTCTCCAGAGCCAGCCAATCCCCCCCACACACACACACTGGATAACCCTGGTGTTCCCCAGATCCCCGGCGGGGGACTGGGAGGGATAAACGCCCAATGTCTGAGCTGAGGTCTACCCACATCTGAAACATAATAAAGTTGTGGCCAATTTTAATCCCATAGCACATTGTCTTGAGTTGTTATTCCACACGGGGGCCGCCCAGGGTTTGGGGGACTCCGCCTGTCCATGCAAATGAAAAGCTGCAGTTATACCAAGTCATACCACTGATCCATCCAGCTTAGCACAACTTTCACTGACTGGCAGTGGCTCTTCAGGGTTTCTGAAATGGATCTCTCTCATTCTTGGCTGGTGATGCTAGGGACTAAACCTGGGACCATCTTCCTGCAAAGGCTTCATGTCTCCACAGAGACCTGGCTCTTCTTGCGTGCCTGGGTTTCTCTGGCTAAATTCACCCTGATTCTTCAAGAAATTAGTCAGTGACCTCACTATGTGCACAGTCAGCGAGCAATGATGAAAGGATAAAACTCACCGGATGGCTGGCAAACTGCTGGAGGCTGATCTCACTGCCTTTCCCTCTTGGTACCACACAACATCTATGCACAGGGTGGAGTGAAATCTCAGATGGTTGGAGAAGCATGAGCTGTCTCTTCCACTGACATTTGAGGAAGTGTTGAAAAATGAGCTAATGATCTCCAGCTATGTTAGCGGAAACGTAGCAGAACTTGGTTTGTCTCATTGCTGGAAAAATATACTGCCCAGGCAATAAATAATAATCAGAACTATTATGAGTTTATTCTAATACATCATCACTCTTCTGACTTCTGCACTGTCAGGTTGTCCTGCCAAAGAGGCTTTAATTTTACTGTCTCTTTCCCTGGGCGCTTTAGAATTTATTTATCATTGTAGTGGAGGTGGGGCTGAGTTTTCTGTGTTTTTACCGCTACCTTAAACATTTCTTCAGCACTCTGCGGCCTCCCTGGCTGCCTGCACTTCTTGATCTGAAAAAAACCCATGGGATAAGTTAATTTTTGGTGTCTTTCCCTGAACTGTAACTGAAGCACAGAAAAGCTGTGGAGGCTGCCTCCCAGGTGCCTGAGAGTGATGCATCCACTTGTTTTTAAGGGAAGCCCTTCGTTTTATCTTGCTTGAAAAAGAATCCATCCCACACTCATTTCTTTAAAAATATTTCAGTTGTCAGACATACAGTAGGAAGCTTCCTCACCTTCCTATGTTTACAAGAAAGCCCAGCTGAGAATTCCATAGGGTTTTCAGGAAACACAGACACCCAGGAAGGTTGCAGAGTCCAGATCCCTGGAAAGATGATTTGTACAATGAATGAAAGGACACTCATAAACATCCCTGAGCAACCCCAAAAATAAAGGAAGCGTGACAATTACCCAGCACTTGACCCATATGAATTTCTCTGTCATTTTTTCCTCTTGGATAATGTTCTTATTCAAGATATTTTCTCATTAATTGCTGGATAAGAGTCAGTAAAATAAATAAATGGGATAAGTTTTCAGTACAGCACTGTCATAAGGAGGGTTGTCCTTCCTTCCTTCCTTCCTTCCTTCCTTCCTTCCTTCCTTCCTTTCTTCCTTGGTCCATGGCCATAGGGATCTGGGAGGTGGGAGTTTGCTTCCATAATTATTTCACACCAGGACTGGCACACCTGGAGGTAGGGATGGAGGGGGGGGTGACTTTGTACTTCTTAATAATTGTATGATTGGCACCCATCTGTCTCGGGAGACAATAGAGGAGTGTGCCTTCAGGAGTGAGGTCAAGCTGCTGGAAGGTTGCAGCGCCTGCTGTGGCTGCAGAGACCGATACAGGAGAGACATGTTTTGTTTTAGCTGGGGCAGATCCGGGTGTCCGGTTGTGCTGCTGCAGATGCACCAGGGCGTTTCTTCTTTCTGCATTCCTTCCAGCAGTCATTTCTCCTTTGGTCACTGCTGTGGATACATGACTTGACTGCCTGTCTCCAGGCACTGCGGTTCTCTGCAAGGAATTCCCACAAGGCGGGGTTGATGTTTCCAGCCTTCATGTCATATTTGCATGCATCTTTTTAATGCAGATACTCAATGGAATAATAGCATTCCTTATATACCTATATATTGTTTTATATTATAGTTTCAAGCACCTTTTATTTTATTTTTATTTTTCTTTCACCCAGTGCTTTTTTTCTAGAAAAAGAGGTGCTGGAAATCACCACGAACACCTCCCTAGTTTGCTTAGAATGTCAGTGGTATGCACCTGACAGGTGCCGGAAGTGAGTTCCAGCTGAAAAAAGCCCTGCTTTCACTTTATTCTTCCACTGAAAATTTTCAATAAAATACAAATATTTTTCTAAACGAAAAAGAAATGACTTTTTTGCTGCTAGAAAAGTGTATCGCTCTCATTTTGAAACATCTCCACTTACTACAGATATTAAAGCATTCTAAAATTATGGGGGCTGGGGGAATTATATGTCAGAGACATTTTAAAGCTGAGGAAAACCCTCCAGGAAATTCTATTCTGCATTATTATAGGATTATGGGTGATCATGTCAAACAAACTACATGTACTTATGCATGTTGACATATCTACTCTGCTAGATTATACATGATTTTGGGCAAACTTCCCAATTCCCGAAGGTTTAACTCTGTTGTAGTGACACTGACATTTAGGTCATTATTTCTAATGTAACAATATATTAGGTCATGTATAGAAGACTGCAAATCTGATAATCTGATTTAGGGATTTTATAAAGCAAAAGTGAAAAAAGAAGAAGACCAGAGTTAAGGCTCTTTCATTGTTTTGCGCTCCACAAAATCAGAGAATTGGGAGTTAAGGCCAATGTTTTAACAGACATGCCTTGTGATCAATGTTGTGCAACATTGGTGTCCCATATTTCTCAGGTATCCCGTGGGCACAGTAAGGTTGGTGAGCCTCACCCAATCACTTTGCCACACTGTTGTAACTAAATGAATAGATTTTGCATGTAGCATCCATTAAGTGCTCCCTTTAGGAGTCCTGGCGAAATTTTTGCTTCAAAAGTTTATCCATGCATGCAGTGATTTAATTTCTTGGTAGTTTCTGCCATGGACTTTAAGGGGGGGGGGCAGGAAAGCCTTAATAATATTAGAACCACTGCTCAGAATCTCATCAAGCAAGGGAAGGAACAGTACCACTGTACTCTTCCCTGGTCAGACCACACCTAGACTACTGTGTCCAATTCTGGGCACCACAATTTAAGAAGGATGTTGACAAGCTGGAACGTGTGCAGAGGAGGGCAACCAAGGTGATCAAGGGTCTGGAAGCTAAGTCTTACGAGGAGCACTTGAAGGAGCTGGGTATGTTTAGCCTGGAAAAGAGGAGAATGAGAGGAGATATGACAGCCACCTTCAAATATCTTAAGGGCTGTCCCATGGAAGATGGAGCAAGCTTGTTTTCTCCTGCTCTGGAGGGTAGGGTTTGTACCAATGACTTCAAGTTACAAGAAAGGAGATTCCGACCAACCACCAGGAAAAACCTTCTGACAGTAAGAGTTGTTTGACAGTGGAACAGTCTCCCTCGGAAGGTGGTGGACTCTCCTTCCTTGGAGGCTTTTAAACAGAGGTTGGATGGCCCTCTGTCATGGATGCTTTAGCTGAGATTCCTGCATTGCAGATGGTTAAGCCTTGGGTCCCTTCCAACTCTATGATTCTATGAAATCAATGAAGGGTAGCCTTCCTTGACAAGACCACATCAAGTGCATCAGTAGTTTCCCTCCAAACTGGGAAGCAATGTGTGATACGCAGATTGAAAAATCTCTAGTTGATAGAGATGATAGAAGCATTCAGTGCTGCGCATGATGACAATGACACAAGGAATTGCTAGGGTGTGTTACCAAGCCCTGTTTCTTCCAGTACGTCATCTGTGTCTTGTCTTCACCCTAAATGAATTCTTGGGTGAATGCCTAAAGTACAGGGACCTTCCTGGACTCATGGAGGCACCCTGCATTGTTGTTGTTTAGTCATTTAGTCGTGTCCTACTCTTCGTGACCCCATGGACCAGAGTACGCCAGGCACTCCTGTCTTCCACTGTCTCCCGCAGTTTGGTCAAACTCGTGCTGGTAGCTTCGAGAACACTATCCAACCATCTCGTCCTCTGTCGTCCCCTTCTCCTTGTGCCCTCCATCTTTCCCAACATCAGGCATAATTGGTCTAAATCATATAGGGTGCGTCCACAAGTACATGAGGCTCCCCACGACAGACTTTCACTCTCTAGCCCATGGAGGGGATGGTGATGTACCTGGAGGGGCCAGGACTTGGTTCTGATACTCCACTTTCCATCCCATTATTTTCATCATATATAGCAATCGAGCACCCAAATAAGGTAGTAGATTTCTACATACATTCCATGAGTGTGTGCTTTTCATGTACAAAAAATGGAAAGAAATGAAGTAACCATTTCACCCAACACCCACAGAACTCTGGAGTTTTAATCTTCCATTGAGAAAATCTAAAGCCTTGCCAATATTTCTGCTCAGACTGAGTCCAAAAGGCTTGATTTATTAATGTTTGCTACTTTCTCAAAGTTCATTAGCCTCTCCCCCAATCTTTGTTTAAAGGTCTAACTTTTTATATACCCAACTTTTTCTCTCCATACCTCCTCTGAATATTTTCTTCTTCTTTCATGTTTCCAGTTATTTACCACAACTATTCTAGCCGCAGGCAGCGCATTAAGTACCTGTGATGCCTACATTTTCATCTAATGCTGCCTTGCAAATCATTTTTAACAGACAGATCTTAGGATCCCTGCCAAACTCCACCTCTATAATCACTTTAAGGACAGGCAAAACTTCATTCCAAATGTTTTAATCTGCACTTAAATTTGCCTTTATAAATAAAGAGTGTCATTCATATTTGATTGCATAAATGTAAGTTACTGTGTTTAAAAGACGTCAAGACATTTTAAATAAAATGGATACTTTTTGTGAGGTGTAATTCCAAACAGAAACAAAGAAAATCTTTTTTTCTTTTTCTTTTTCCTTTTCCTTTTCCTTTTCCTTTTCTTTTTCTTTTTCTTTTTCTTTTTCTTTTTCTTCCAGTGGTACCTCTGGATGCGAATGGGATCCGTTCTGGAGCCCCATTTGCATCCTGAAGTGAACACAACCCACATCTGCGTGTGTGCGGGTCACGATTCGCCACTTCCGTGCATACACGTGACGTCATTTTGAGCATCTGCGCATGCGCAAGCGGCGAAACCCAGAAGTAACCCAATCCATTACTTCCGGGTCGCCATGGAGCGTAACCTGAAAACGCTCAACCTAAAGCACATTTAACCCAAGGTATGACTGTATTATTTAAAGTCTTGGGACATTATGTTTGTTCCTGTGTGCAAAGTATTGCTAAAAAGGAGAGGGTTGTGGGAGCAAAGTGAAGGGCAGGAGGGGTCCCCAACCCTTTTCATGTCGGGTGGCTTTCATTTGTAAATGATTCCCTATCCCCACCTACTTTTCTCCACTTAACAAATAAGACTTGGATTCCTGGCTGCTAGGGATCAGTTGATTTCTGATCTATGTCACTTTCTTTGCAATTATTCGCTTTTTGGACCACCTATTTCCACATTATTCTGCAACATCGCTACTGGGTACTACTCGCTGTTGTTTTAAAGCTGCATAAAGAATGGCATTTCTGATTTTTTTTCTTGCGATGTACAGTTCCAAACACATTTTGTCTCAAAATATGCATTTATAAATGCATTTACCCTGCCATCCAAAGATGCAGAGGGAGAGTTCTGACCTCGGAGGTGGAGATCCTACCTCGGAGGGTCCCTTTCTGCCACTGCAGAAGCTACTGCAGCCCCTACCTGACTAATGTAGGGCTTCAGAAATTGATAGAGGCGGATAATTTTCATGCCAGTGTCAGACTGGGGAGAGATACAGTTCTGAAGGATTCAGACCCCCCTCTGGAACAGGGGGTGGAATGGAGCTGGCAAATCTAATTCCCACCTGTTTGAACCAATGTAGGCAAAAGTATTTTAAACAAAACAAAACAAAAAAAGCCTGGAAAAGGATGAAAGAGCATGAAAACTCTGCTCTGCCTTCATTTCTGCCTCAGCAGGTCTTGGGCTGGTAGGTCTGCGCCACCACTTGCCTTCCCCTGTAGGATGGCTCTCTTAATATACCTGTTTTCTGAGCTGGGATCTATGGTGCAACATTTGGAGGAGAAGAAAACCACATAGAAGGCTCTGTTTCAAGCCACGGGTTAGCATGAGATATATGGATCATGGTCCATTCATACTGGGATTTGTAAAATTCACATTCCCCAAGCATCCCTGATGATGGTGGGGAAACCGCTGGGGAGATCGGGAGAATGGAAAGAGTGGCAGATGGGCAGAAATATCGGGTGATGGTGGGATGGCTCTACATGTAAACCGAGTCAATTGAAACACCCTGATATATGACACAAGAAGCTATAAAAATGCTATCTGCAGTGTTGAATCTGGGGTGACTCATGCACACATGCTTACAGTTACCAATTTATTGTATTTTTTAAAATGAATTTACACCCCACATTTCACTATATGTCCCCAAAGGGCTTATGGGGGGGGTGGACTGTGCAATCTATAAAATGTGAAACATCACAAAATAGATAGCAGGTTTTTAAATGGTAGCTGGATGGCCATCTGTCAGGGATTATTTAGCTATGATACCTGCAGAAATGGTCCTTTGGGCCCCTTCCAACTTGATGGTTCTGTGAAAGTAGTACTTGCAGTGCAAAAGCTTCCTGAAAGAAAAGTGTTTTAACCCAGCCCTTGAAACCCGGTGTCTGTCTGATTTCCAAATGTTGGGAGTTCCATAGAGCTTGGCTTACTACACTGAAGCCATGACTCATCATTGACTTAAATTGTGCTTCTCATCCATGGGGGACCTTCTAATACAGCTTCCCCGCCCACGGATGATCTCAGTTACCAGTTTGGGACATATGGGCAAGGCAGTCCTTAAGTGATGGATGTGCCTATATGAGCCAGCCCAGCAGTTTGGACTGAAGCAAAACAGAAAGCTGTGCCTAAAAAGAGCTTCTTTGATGCCCGTCAAAGGAGACATTTTTGAGCAGGTACTTGATTGCCATTTATTAAGCTTGGCTGCATCGATTCTGCCAAGTTCCAGGCAGATGGCCCAGGTATCCTCTGGGGGGGCATTTCAATCCAGGTGTTGTTTATATTTACGGAAGAGTTCAGATGAAAATAAAACCGCTCAGCCTATCCGTTATCAGCCGCCTCCGATCTGCTCTTGTTGCGCAGGTGGCAGCTATGAAATAGTTGAGTAGCAAGGCAGGGAAGGAGGTGTGAGGTTTTTAATGTCAGTGTACTTGCAGTGGGATACTTTAGATCTTTAAGCAGTCTTTGTGGAAGGGAAGATGAATTAACAAAAACATGAGACTGCTATTACTGTTCTGTTGGGCACCGGAAGCGTAGAATTTTGTATGAAGCAACTGCAAAGGGACTGCATTTTTCACTTCCACTGAAAGAGTTTAACTAGCAGGTGAAAGTATGTTGCTATTTATTGTTTCCAAGCCACTTCGGGGTTCGCTTGAATGGAAAGCAGCATAGAACTACAGTAAATCATATCATATCAAGAGGGATTTAATAAGCACCAAAACCTCATCAGTGAATCGTTAATAAATCAAACTTATACCCCACCCATTCTTCAATACGCTCAGAGAGGTCTACATGGGTGAGGTTTAAAACACCTTATCCTTAAATCATGTCTCTGAGATAGGCTAAACTGAGAGATAGAGACCCAGAGTAACCAAATGAGCTTCATAACTGAATGATTATGTATGATGCCATAAATAAGTATTTATGATTATTTATTATGATGTCCCCAGAGTGGCTGGGGAGACCCAGCCGGATGGGCAGGGTATAAATATTACTACTACTACTATTACTACTACTACTACATTATTCTGTGGTTCATTTGCATACTACTTTTTGACTCCAAAACAGTAAAAGACATATTAATAAAAAATAAAAAAGAAATATGCAACTACAATAAAACCATTCAAACAATATAAACTAGCAAAATACCAGTCACACTGGATTTATGTTAAGAATGCCTTTCAGTCTTGTGGCAAACCAACCAACCAACCAACCTGGAAAAACCATCAATCAAACCCACCCCTATACACATTCTCCCCCATCCCTGACCTGAGGGAACAGATTCCCCCTAACAGGCTCTCATCCTGGGCAGAAACCACTTCTTTTCCCCACTACAGGTGCCCAGGCATTAACCCACATTATATTACTGAGATACTGGAGAGAGAGAAATCTACAAACCTACACCCACCTACCTCCTGTCTCCCACTGGGAAGATCCACAACAGGCTTTTGCCATGGAGCATAAAACCACTTCCTCCTCCCTCTGCGAGTGCCTACAACCACGTTTGTGTGGGAATTGGGCTTTACAGAGTCCAATGCAGAAGAGAGTCCAGGTTGTTTGACCCTTTAATTTCTTCCCTTTTCCCTCCTATGAAAACTATGCTCTCTTTTAAGGTTTAAATAACAAATAGCTTTTTACCCAGTGTACTTGCACCTGTTAGATTAAATATACAAGACAGGTAGGTGTTACTTACGTTGCTAATATATCTTACATATATTTGCATCTAAGATAAAAACTGTTACAGGCTAACTCTGAGGCAGACAGCAGAACAACTGCTCTCACATGAAATACTGTTAATAACTGTCATAACTGTACCAACTGAAATAACTGGCCCAGGGAGAGAGGGAAAAATAATGGAAGTGAACAGCTGGCTTTGCAAATGGTGTAAACGGGAATGGTTTGGATTCTTAGATCACGGACTGCAGTTTCTTGAAGATGGACTACTGGCAAGCGATGGGCTGCACCGCACAACCGTTGGGAGGAATGTTTTTGCCAAAAATCTCAGAAACCTCATCAGGAGGGCTTTAAACTGACTAATATGGGGGAGGGAGACAGTGCTCCTGAAGGTAGGAGTCTATCAATTGATGAAGATGATCATCCAAATGTCATAGACCAAATGGAGCAAACAGCACGCAGACCTAGTGGTGGACGCAGACCTAGTGGTGGGAGGAAAAAATCCTTAAATAAGAGACACGGGGGAATGATTAATGGACTTCAATGTCTGTACACTAATGCGCAAAGCATGGGAAATAAACAAGATGAGCTTGAGCTCTTGGTACAGCAAACTAAATATGACATAATAGGCATCACTGAAACCTGGTGGGATAAGTCCCACGATTGGAATGTAATAATGGAGGGATACAATCTATTTCAGAGAAACAGACCAGACAAGAAAGGAGGAGGAGTGGCATTATATATCAGGGATGTGTATACCTGTGAAGAGATCCAAGATTTAGAACCTCAAAGCCAAAGTGAGAGCATTTGGGTCAAAATTAAGGGAGAGAAGAATAACAGAGACCTCATTGTGGGAGTTTACTATAGATCCCCAAGCCAAACAGAGGACATAGATGATGCCTTCCTGGAACAGATGGCCAAGCATGCAAAAGGAAGGGAGATAGTAGTAATGGGGGACTTCAATTACCCAGATATTTGTTGGATGTCAAACTCAGCCAAGAGCATAAGGTCAAACAGATTCCTCACTGGCCTTGCAGACAACTTCATTGTCCAGAAAGTGGGAGAAGCAACAAGAGGAACAGCCATTTTAGATCTGGTCCTAACCAATGTTGATGACCTGGTTAGTGGGGTAGAAGTGGAAGGATCATTAGGCGCGAGTGATCATGCTCTTCTGAAGTTTACTATACAGTGGAAAGGAGCAGCCAAGCATACTAGGACTCAATTTATTGACTTTAAGAAAGCTGACTTCATAAAACTTAGGGAAGTGCTGGGTGAGATCCCATGGACAGTAATACTAAAAGGAAAGGGAGTTCATGATGGCTGGGAGTTTGTTAAGAGGGAGATAGTAAAAGCACAACTTCAGGCAATACCAATGAGACGGAAACATGGAAGGTGCCTAAAGAAGCCAGGGTGGCTATCTAAAGAACTTTTAACTGAGTTAAGATTAAAAAAGGATGTGTACAAAAAATGGAAAAGGGGGGAAACCACCAAAGAGGAATTCAAACAAATAGCCAGCACGTGTAGACACAAAGTCAGAAAAGCTAAAGCACAGAATGAACTCAGGCTTGCTAGAGAGGTTAAAAGCAACAAAAAAGGCTTTTATGGGTATGTTCGTAGCAAAAGGAAGAACAAAGAAACAGTGGGGTCACTCAGAGGAGAAGATGGTGAAATGCAAACAGGGGACACAGAAAGGGCTGAACTCCTCAATGCCTTCTTTGCCTCAGTCTTCTCCAATAAAGAAAACAATGCCCGACCTGAAGAATTTGGAGCAAATGATTCAGCAGAGGAAACACAGCCCAGAATAACTAAGGAGATAGTACAAGAATACTTGGCTAGTTTAGATGTATTCAAGTCTCCAGGGCCAGATGAACTGCATCCAAGAGTATTAAAAGAACTGGCAGATGTGATCTCAGAACCACTGGCAGTCATCTTTGAGAATTCCTGGAGAACAGGCAAAGTCCCGGCAGACTGGAGGAGGGCAAATGTTGTCCCTATTTTCAAAAAGGGGAAAAGAGAGGACCCAAATAATTACTGCCCAGTCAGTCTGACATCAATACGAGGGAAGATTCTGGAGCAGATCATTAAGCAAACAGTCTGTGAGCACCTAGAAAGGAATGCTGTGATCACCAATAGTCAGCATGGATTTCTGAAAAATAAGTCATGTCAGACTAACCTGATCTCGTTTTTTGACAGAATTACAAGCCTGGTAGATGAAGGGAACGCAGTGGATGTAGCCTACCTTGATTTCAGCAAGGCATTCGACAAGGTGCCCCATGATATTCTTGTAAAGAAGCTGGTAAAATGCAGTCTTTACTATGCTACCACTCAGTGGATTTGTAACTGGCTGACTGACCGAACCCAAAGGGCGCTCATCAATGGTTCCTCTTCATCCTGGAGAAGAGTGACTAGTGGGGTGCCACAGGGTTCTGTCTTGGGCCCGGTCTTATTCAACATCTTTATCAACGACTTGGATGATGGACTCAAGGGCATCCTGATCAAATTTGCAGATGACACCAAACTGGGAGGGGTGGCTAACACCCCAGAGGACAGGATTACACTTCAAAACGACCTTGACAGTTTAGAGAACTGGGCCAAAACAAACAAGATGAAATTTAACAGGGAGAAATGTAAAGTATTGCACTTGGGCAAAAAAAATGAGAGGCACAAATACAAGATAGGTGACACCTGGCTTGAGAGCAGTACATGTGAAAAGGATCTAGGAGTCTTGGTTGACCACAAACTTGACATGAGCCAACAGTGTGACACGGCAGCTTAAAAAGCCAATGCATTTCTGGGCTGCATCAATAGGAGTATAGCATCTAGATCAAGGGAAGTAGAGGAGGGAGAAAGGTTGTTTTCTGCTGCTCCAGAGAAGCGGACACGGAGCAATGGTTCCAAACTACAAGAAAGAAGATTCCACCTAAACATTAGGAAGAACTTCCTGACAGTAAGAGCTGTTTGACAGTGGAATTTGCTGCCAAGGAGTGTGGTGGAGTCTCCTTCTTTGGAGGTCTTTAAGCAGAGGCTTGACAACCATATGTCAGGAGTGCTCTGATGGTGTTTCCTGCATGGCAGGGGGTTGGACTCAATGGCCCTTGTGGTCTCTTCCAACTCTATGATTCTATGATTCTAACTGTCCCGGGCATATGATATCACAGAGTTCTAAAGCCCTTGTGAGCATTAATCCTTTACTTAGGCTCTTGGTTGCTTTCCTCCCAGTTTGAAGTTGCATGGCAGTGTGATGCAACTAAAAAAAGAAAAGCTAATGCCATTCTAGGCTGCATCAACAGTAGCAGAGTGTCCAGATCAAAGGAAGTAATAGCAATAGTACAATTCTATTCTGCCTTGCTCAGGCCCCACTTGGAGGGCTGCATCCAGCACAGGGTATTGACAAGCTGGAATGTTTTCAGAGAAGGGCAACCAAGATAACCAACCCTTATGAGGAACGGTTGAGGGAGTTGGGTATGTATAGCCTGAAGACGAGAAGACTAAGAGAAGATACGATAGCCATCTTCAACTAGCTAAAGGGCTGGCACATGGAGCCAACTTGTTTTCCACTGCTCCAGAGCATAGGACCCAGAACAACAGGTTCAAATAGCAAGAAAGGCGATTCCTACAAAACATTAGGAAGAACTATAAGAGCTGTTCGGTAGTGGGATGGACTTCCTTGGAAGCCGATAGACTCTCCTTCATTTGAGGTTTTTTAGCAGAGATTGGAGGACAACCTGACATGGATGCTTTAGTTGAGATTTCTGCATTGCAGGGAGTTAGACTAGATGACCCCCAAGGTCCATTCAAACGCTAAAGGTCTAGGCTTCTGTTATTGTCTCTGGCTCAGTAGTGGATTGCATGGTGGGTCAGCACTGCTCACCTGACTGGTTGAGTTGTTGCTGTGGAATAGGAAGGAGAGGTGGAGATGCAAGATGATGGGGAGGTCTCATGTTGGGGGGGGGCTACCTCTGTTCTCACAGATTAAATGGAATTACCCTCCTGGTTCATTCTGAGTAAACGAAGGGCAGTCAAATAAATGGGAATACTCTAGGATATTGGTGTAATGCTGTCCTGAAAATCTACCCTTTCAAGAAGTGCTGCACCACATGTGGCACCACCTGAAGCTATCAAAGAGAGAGGAAATGTATGTCTCTTAATATTCAAAATAGGGTGAGTTTTCCAATTTCACAGTTCAAGTTTCTGAATGAGAAATTATGACGAGCAATTCAAACTCCCATTTTGGAAGTGCATCTTTTATCTCAAAGAAAACTTTTTTTTGTCATCATGTGATTATTTTAATTCAAGCATGCTGTGAAATCTCATGAGCTATCAACTGTGAAATGACAATGGCTAAATACTGCAGCATGTTGTTTTCTAGAAGCTACTGTATTGGAGGGGATACCACTGCATGTTGCCAACTAGCTAGTATTAGCCAGTGTGAAAAACTTCTTCATGTATTTCATCAAATATAGCAGGGATGAGTTACCTTTTTCAGTCAAAGGTCCATTGCGTTCCATTGCGGAAACTTGGGGGGGCCACATGCCACTAGTGGGTGGGGGTCAGAGGCAAAAGTGGGAGGAGCAATGGATGTGACTTGTATCTTTGGACATTTCAGCCCTGCAGAAATAAATAACTTTTCTATCTTTCTATATAAGTACAAGTGTAAGGAGGTCATCACACTGCAGTTCTTGTGGCTACCAGTAGATGGCAATGGCACCTCCAGTGTCACATAAAGCAGCCAGGCATGTCAGCAAGCAAGCAGCTGCTCAGTCAGCCTCTTTAATGGAGCAGGGAAGGCACTTCAAGGAACAGATTGACAAACTGCTCTGCAAAATGCCTTCACTCCTCCATTAAACATGGCTGCAGCAAGGTTTAACAGAAGAGGGGAGGTGCTTCATAAAAATGCTGTCTGGAGCTTCTTTAAAGGATGTTGGAACTTAGGACAAGCTTTGAAGGGAGGGACCTAGTGTGCTCCAACACTGCCTCTGACAGTGGAGGAAAAACATAGCCATCATTTATTCACCATGAATTTGTCCAATTATATTTTCAAGCCATCCAAGTAGGTGGTCATCATTGTGGGGTGAATTCCATAGTTTAACTATGTGCTATGTGGTGTGGGATGAAGTGCAATTATCTGCATTCCTGTGTATGTATACACAAGTTCGTTTTTGGTGTGTCCACATAGCTCAATAACCAATTTCAAACTGGCAATGTTGCCCCCAGATTCTAAAAGGATTGTACTTTCCAGATCTTGTTCAATAGATCAAAACAGGTGACTTCAGTTCCATGAGACTACATGGACAGTGGGTAATAATTTTAAAAATGGATCTACGGCAGAGATATTGAATCAACTGTCTCCAGATCCCACCATCTGCTGATATCTTCTTGATTGTTTTCATTCTTCCATATACCGTATTTTTCGCTCTATAAGATGCACCAGACCACAAGACGCACCTAGTTTTTGGAGGAGGAAAACAAGAAAAAAAATATTCTGAATCTCAGAAGCCAGAACAGCACGAGGGATCGCTGCACAGTGAAAGCAGCAATTCCTCTTCCTGTTCAATCTTCTGGGATAGCTGGGCAGCCTGCATTCGCCCCATAAGACGCACACACATTTTCCCTTACTTTTTAGGAGGGAAAAAGTGAGTCTTATAGAGCAAAAAATACGATAATTTGTTCTTGGATTAGGCTGGTGTTATGTCTAGATTCTGGCACTCCCAACTTCAGTTATTTTTACACTTGCCTTTTGCTTTTGTACTTCAGATAGCACAGATGTTCGCTTTCTTTACCTCCCAAATTAGGAACTCTCTTCCCTCAAAAGCATGGCTGGCACCAATGTACCACTAATAAATGCTCACACAATGGCTGGCAACGAAGCAGTCTATCTGGGTGAGCAATGTGACTTTGGAGTCGTGAGCTCATGCAATACTGTGGCTCCACAAATTGCAAAAATCACAGTCTTCACATTTGCAGATTTCAAATTTGCAGCTGCGATTCCATGGTTCTGACATTGTATTTCAAAGCAGAGTTGACATTCACATCAGGAGCCGGAGCCTACTCTCAGATCATTACTAAGTAAAACTCCACAGTGCTCTTTGAAAATACTTTTTATAAATAATAACGGCACCTGCTTCTTCATGTACCTCTTCCAACTGCAAAAGGTGTCAGCCAAGCAGCAAACAAATCTTCACCATTCATTTATGCTAATAGCATTGAGCACACGTTTCAAATTCCGTTACAGATGTTTTGCTGACAGAGAAAGATGACTCACCATTTCTGGAGCAGGGTAGAGACAGACATGCCATCTCATCAAAGGCAATAATCAATTTTCTCCCAAATCTGCTCTGCATTGAATCATGCCATAATAAATTAATCGGGAACAAACCAGGCCAACGGTAGGGTTGACGAATAAAATGTGTCACACAGACAGGGGAAGCTTATAAATCAATTCAGCTGTGGCACAAAGGTCAGGCAATGAGGCACTAATAAAGCATGCCTGATAGCTAGCAAAGAAATTACTTTGACTTCTTTTTCTCCCCCTTTTCCTTGATGCGGCATTTTCATTATGTTGAATCAAACCATCCCATTATTGGTTAGCTGCTGCACCTTCGCATGGGCAAGAAAGATCTGTCCACTGTCTCCAGGTTGCATTACTGCCCTGCATTATATGGAGGGGGAACTGTTGGAAGCCACAATTGAGAGCCTCTTTGGAAGCTACAACGGGGTCAGAAGGCAGCAGTAAGCCAGTGTAGCACTAGGGGGCAGAGTGTTGACGTAGGACCTGTGAGACTAGATGCCAAATCACCACACAACCATCAAGGTCACCGGGTGACCTTGGACCAGTCACCAAGTCTGTGTGTACAACAAGGCTTTGAAGCATACACACACCCCTCTAAAAAACCCCAAAAGATTCTTGGAAACTTTAATATGTTAAGGGTGCTGTGAACTATAGTTCTGTGAGGAGTAAACAGTGATTCCCAGAATTCCTCCTCCCGCAAGCCACTGTTAGTATATTGGAAGCTTCCTTCCATCATTGGCCAATAACTATTCTGTGAACCACCCTGAGACCTCCAGGTATAGGACGGTATATCAATTCAATTAAAAACAAGAAGAAGAAGAAGACGCCTAGCTGCTGTGAACAAGAAGGAAATTAATTCTTTAAATGTGAGATTAGAATTTGCAGTCAAATCTAAGGATAATAAGGCAAGTGCCAAATTAGAAAAAATTAGACTGTATAGTGGTTTTGGAGGCCAGACGAAACACTTTTTTCCCAACCCAAAAGCCATAGACCAAAGTACATTCCCACCAGGCATGAAAATAAGAGCATTGTTCTCCATAGCCTTTCCAGAGAAGTGGTGAGCTTGAAGAAATTATTATTGCAAGGTGTGTGGGTTAATTTCAAGATAATTTCAAAGATAGATGGCGCCATGCGTTTTCCCTTATCAAAATCCCTATTTCAGTTTCCCGTCTTTTTCTGATACCTTTTGTGTTGCCAGCAAAGCTGTTCGGTATCCTGCCATACATTGTTGACACTGCCCCTTGCATGTCATAGCTAGGTCCAGTTTGTAGCGATTTGAAAAGAGTCTCAAGCCCTCACTTGTGTGTACCAAATGCTTTTGCGAAAGTGCCCAGTTGGTAAAGTTGTAGCCAATACAATCCCAGAATTCTTGTTCCACACTGTGATGTGATGTATTACATTTATTTTATTTTATTTTATTTTGGTCAATTATAGTATTTCTAAATTTGCATTTATACATGTAAATTAGCACAGAGAGATTTTATGGAAGGTGATGTTCTCTTTTGTTCTTTTCGTGTGTACAAGAAGAAGAAGAAAAGCTGAAGTAAATCTGGTTGCCGTCGGCAGTGCTGAGAATCAGATCAATGACCTTCTCAAGCATACCTTGATCTCTCAGGCACAATGCTATACCTGCATGAACGCACACATGCACTCTCACACACATATTTCCTTCGTTTCCCGGATAGTTTTTTTCCCTGATTTGCTGCAAGAAAACATTGCAGTGAAGAAGAAGAAGCAGCAGGAAAAAAGAGGGAGACTTTAAACAGGAGCATTACTCAGAGGGCAGAAGAAACCTCCCTCAATAACACCAGCTGGAAAAAGTGATTTGCTAAAGATTGCTGCCCAAATAGCTACATTCATTAGCTGTCACAGTGTATCCCAGATCAGGCTATTAACCATTCCAGCTTTGACATTTTTATGTCTCAAGCCCTAGATTTTTTCCATCAAATGTCTTTATTAAATCAGATTAATCTCCTGGTAAAATTACTTCTTCTTCTTAAAGAGAGCACAAAGAGCAAAATAGCTTTAGAATCATAGAGTTGGTAGGTTCGTCAAAGGCCATGCAATCCAACCCTTTGGCAATGAAGCGTTCCTGATAAGATCCACCCTTTTACTTAAAAACATTGAATGAAGGCGAACCTACCCTCTACTGCTGCTGTCTGCTCCACTTTGTGATGTGTGGTCAGGAAGTTCTTCTACATATTTAGTCAAAATCCTTGTCCTGAGCTCAGCAGGGCTGTTGGGGTTGGGTTGGCCTGATCTGACAGAGGAACAGCAAGAAGCAGAGAGGTGAGCTGAATTGTGGGAGCATGGCTTGGAGGAGGCCAAATTCAGTGCATTTTTCAAAACTTTTTTTTTTATTTTAGTTTATAATTTTTATTTTATTTTGCAACACAAACACATACACTCATAAAACTGAACATAAAAATAAAAACAAAAAAACAGAAACACAAAAGTGAAAAGAAAAGAAAATGTCAAAGTAAAATACAAAGGCTTATTCAAAAACAAATAGTGAACAATGTACCGTATTTTTCGCTCTATAACACGCACCCGACCATAACACGCACGTAGTTTTTAGAGGAGGAAAATCCGTAGACATGCCATCCGTAGGCATTCCCTCCATAACACGCACAGACATTTTCCCTTACTTTCTAGGAGGAAAAAAGTGAGTGTTATGGTGCAAAAAATACGGTATGTATACCATGTTTCAATTGTTATTTTCTTCCAACTGACTTCCTTCATCCTCAGCACGGTTCTATTTTCATTTCTATATAGTTAAATAATTTATCTTGCCATTCTTTTTTCTTGGTCAGAATTATTTCTTTTTTTCCAATTTTTAGCAATTAGTGTTCTCACAGCCACCGTAGCGTAAAGAAATGTTTTCTTATTTTCTCTGGCTATATCTGTGTCTAGTATCCCCAGTAAAAAAGCTTCTGTTTTCTCACCAAAAATTTGTTTAAACATTTTCTTTAGCTCTTCATATACCATATCCCAGAAGCCTTTGATTGTATCACAAGTCCACCACATATGTAGGAGTGTCCCCTCTACTTGGTTACACCTCCAAGACGTATTTGATTTTGTTTTATACATTTTACATATTTTAGTTGGGGTTAAATACCATCTGTAAAACATCTTTATCAAATGTTTCTTTATCGCCTCACAAGCCGTAAATTTCCAAACATTTTTTTAAAAAAAAGCATTTTCACAGCGTTTTGTTTAAATATGTGTGTAGATTCCACCTCTTTGGTGGCCGGGGAGAATTTTCATTAGCCCAGAGGCAAGTCTGCAACAGATGCCCCGACGGAGAATTCGCTTGCCACCCCAATTTCCCCACAAGGCAAGAGAGTTTCGTGCGAGAGTGCATCACATCTTGTCTTTAAAAGCTTGCTGAGAGGGATGGGAAAGCTTGTTGAGAAATCATCAATGCTCCCAATTGTGAACTTCTGCTTCTAGACTTTGGAACTCCATCTCTAGAGAAGGTAGACTGGCTCCTACCTTCACTGACAGGTGAAGACTTCATTGTTCCAACACGCTTTGGGGAATTGACTGCGTTTAATTAAAGGATTGGCACCAAGCTGTATTTATTGTAATTATCTGTATGTTTTAAACAGATTTTATACAGTCATACCTTGGGTTACAGATGCTTCAGGTTGTGTTTTTTTGGGTTGCGGACCGGAATGGGTTACTTCCAGGTTTTGGCAGCCGCACATGTGCAGAAGCACTAAATCATGCTCTGCGCATGCACAGAAGCACTGACTCTTAACCCGCGCATGTGCAGACATGCAGACTTGGGTTGCGAATGTTGCAGTTTGCGAACATGCATCCCGCACGGATCACATTTGCAACCCGAGCGTCCACTGTATATGTATATGTCTTTAATTCTATCAGTGTTTAATTGCTTTTTAACGGTTGTATTTTCTACATTTTTAATAGTTCTTGTTTTTAATCTTTAAGTCACCCTGAGTTCCGTCAGGGCAAAAGGTGGGGTATAAATAAATAGATAATAATAATAACTGCTTGCTCTGCTCTGGAACTCCTGAATTATGACTCCTGAGCACTGTGGCGGCCGTTAAGCCTGTATTATTACTTGCCTGGATAAAGATATCTTTCTTATTTCCAAGTGAGAGCTTCTGTCTGTGTGTGTCGGGCAGGAGCTAGGACAATAGTATCCCCCCTGTAAATTGAATCCATTAGTTCAGCTCCTGACCTCTGGAGCAACGGAAAACAGCATTGCTCCCCTGCCTATGTGACAGCACTTCAAATATTTGAAGATGGCTAGTATAATACCTCTTAATCGTCTCCTTTCCAGGCTGATCTCAAGTGACCCCTGTATCATATAATACTCTAGGGCAAAGGTACACCCCAGCTTCACAGGTGCATCTTCACTTAATGATTGCAGCATTATGAAAACCTGCAAGTATGTGTGGCCCTTTTTGTTGCTGGCATCCATCTGTCTTAATAATAATAATAAAATTTTATTTATACCCCACCCTCCCTGGCCAGAGCCGGGTTCAGGGTGGCTAACACCAGTAAAATTACAATGAAAACATAATAGGGGAGGGAAACAATTTTAAATACAGGTTAAAAATACAATTTAAAATGCAGCCTCATTTTGATAATAGCCCATAGATCAAAACCATAAGGGAAGGGAAACATAAGGGTCAGACTGAGTCCAAACCAAAGGCCTGGTGGAACAGCTCTGTCTTGCAGGCCCTGCGGAAAGATGTCAAGTCCTGCAGGGCCCTAGTCTCTTGTGACAGAGCATTCCACCAAGTCGGGGCCAGTACTGAAAAGGCCCTGGCCCTAGTTAAGACCAATCTAACCACCTTGCAACCTGGGACCTCCAAAGTTTTGTCATTTGTGGACCTTAAGGTCCTCCGCGGGGCATACCAGGAGAGGTGGTCCCGGAGGTACGTGGGTCCTAGGCTTTAAAGGTCGAAACTTGAAAGACGAAAGTGTGCCTCTGGGGGTGAAGTCAAGCCACTGGAGAATCACAGTGACTGCAGAGACTGGTAGCTCATAACTGCTGCCTCCCATTGTTTTTGTTGTGTTAGGGTCACTGAAGTGACCTCTCCAGGGCACAAAACTGGGCAGTGTGTATGGAGGCCCTGGGCTGCCCAGATGACAAGACTCCCTTCTCAGCTTCATGGTATGTCCCACAGAGGAACTTACGGTCTTCAAACAAAAACATCTTGAAGGTCCCAGGCCACAGAGCGGTTAGGCTGGCCTCAACAAGAGCCAGGGCTTTTTCGGCTGTAGCTCCAATCTGGTGGAACGCTCTGCCACAAGAGACTAGGGCCCTGCGGGACTTGACATCCTTCCGCAGGGCCTGCAAGACAGAGCTGTTCCACCAGGCCTTTGGCCAGGGCACAGCCTGACTCCCTCCTTTGGCAATCTTCACAGAACTCTAGCTCAATGGTTGCCATCAATTTGATTTGAATTAATTTTATAATGAAATGATTTTAGAATGTTTTATCATTTTACTGTTGTTAGCCGCTCTGAGCCTGGCTTTGGCTGGGGAGGGCGGGATATAAATAATTTTTGTTGTTGTTGTTGTTGTTGTTGTTATGGTTCTTTACAAACATGATATCACACAGTGCTTTTCAATGGAGCTGGTTCACACATTCAGCTCAAACCAGTGTTGCACATGCATACTGAATGGTGCTACCCATGTGGCAAAGTGCCATCTCTGAGACATCACAGTGCTGCTCGCCTAGTTGCACTACACCTGGTGAGGGCAGTGGCCTCTATAAGCCACCTCAGGAGTGCTGCTTTCCCATCATCGATATTACAGCGCTTCAAGAAACTTGAAGAGCAGGAGAGGGACAAATGAAGGAAGAAAAAGGAGTGTCACATTCTTCTGAAAAGGTCTACCTGAACAAGAACATCGAATACATGGAGTAGGCTTTGCTATCAAAAACGATCTTGTGAAGCTCTTGCCAGAAGTCCCTTCCGGCATTTATGAGCGACTTTCAACCCTTTGAATAAAACTTGCCAAAAACCAGCAGGCTACTATTCTAAGCGCTTATGCACCAACACTGAATGCCAATGAAGACATTAAAGAAAAATTTTACTCTCAGCTGGATGCCATCTAAAATTATCCTCCTGGGTGATTTTTAATGCCAGAGTTGGGCGAGATTTTGATCTGTGGCCTGGGAATACTGGGAAAGAAGGAATTGGCAACAGCAACTAGAACGGAATCTTATTTTTGACATGTGCAGCGCACAACCTTGCTATTACCAACACACTCTTTTGACAAAATCTGGGGGAGAGAGGAGATCCCAGCAGACTTTAGGGATGCCAAAATTATCAATCTCTTTAAAAAAGGTGACAGGACAGATTGTGGAAACTATCGAGGCATCTCTTTATTACCTGCGGCTGGCAAAATTCTGGCAAGGATCTTAGAGAATTAACAATGTCCGATGCTACACTTCCTGAATCCCAGAATGGTTTCCGGCCTTCTAGGGGGACAGTGGACATGATTTTCACCACTCGACAGCTTCAATAAAAATGCAGAGAACAAAACCAGCCCCTATATATGGTGTTTATTGACCTGACTAAGGTCTTTGACACTGTAAATCGTAATGAAAATTGGCTGCCCAGATAAATTTGTGAACATCATTCAGCTCCTCTATGATAATATAACAGCAAGAATTGCAGAAAACAATGGCTCTCCAAGTGAACCATTTACAGTAGGATCAGGTGTTAAGCAGGGTTGTGTTATCACCCCAACTCTATTCATTACAGTGGTACCTCGGGTTACATACGCTTCAGGTTACATACGCTTCAGGGTACAGACTCCACTAACCCAGAAATAGTACCTCAGGTTAAGAACTTTGCTTCAGGATGAGAACAGAAATTGTGCGCCGTCGGTGCGGCAGCAGGAGGCCCCATTAGCTAATGTGGTGCTTCAGGTTAAGAACAGTTTCAGGTTAAGAACGGACCTCCAGAACAAATTAAGTTCTTAGCCCGAGGGACAACTGTATTTTCATTGCCATGATCCTACACTTGTCGAAGAGAAACTCCCCACTGGAGTAGGAATCATATATTGAGCAGATGGAAAGCTATTCAATCTGAGCAGGCTGAAAGCAAAGAGTAAGGTTACCATAACTTCTGTCACAGAGCTTCAGTATGCTGATGACAATGTATGAACACCAACCACTGGTGAGTAGGACATCAGGCTCTACGGGATCTCCAATCACAATAGATGTATCTAGAGCATCTCACTTTTCTTCCTTGAATAAGGTCATCTTCTCCCACCCCGAAACCATGATTGGGATGACTCTGACACCATGCTGTTGTTTATTCCAGCCACCCTTTTTCAAATATTTGGACAGCCAAAGGGATCGCGTTGCCTCGTTGTCTTGCCAAATTTCTGATGGTCTTATTTAAAAGGCTGGATGTCACTTGGTTGCCTTTAACTCCAAGTTCATCACGTTTCTCTGCTCATAAAGCCTTAATGATATGAAAATGGCTTAACACATTGTGTCCTCGAGACCACAGAAACAAATTGCTCTTTGGATGTAACAATTATTGGCTCTTTCAGACATTTATTGGCAAAACTGAGCATTACGTGATGTCCCTGCTTGATGTTTCTGTGTCCTGTGGTATAGTGAAACCATTACACGGTGTTTCACATTACTTGTCCTAGAGTAATAATAAATGTCTGAATTTGACATCCCCGCCAGATTTAAAGGGTGATATATTACTATAAGCATGGGAAACCCAAAAGACAATTTGCCCTGTTGGAAGCTTTACTGCTTGCAGTCTGTGGTTATATTTCTATAAACTGATCTTGTTTTATTAATCCTTTAGTTGGTCATCAGATGTGTCTAAACACAGTCTAAACCATTCTTTGCCAACATGGGCATGCTAGCTGATGCTATGGAAGTTGTAATCCGAAACATCCAGAGGGTACAAGGAGAGGGAACAGGGCTGTCTTTACCCTGGGGTGCAAGGGGTGCAGGGCACCTGGGTGCCAAATTTGGGGGGGGCACTAGGCGCCCACCACTGAAGTTGCCTAAGCTCTTAACTATCTACCTATTAGGAAATAATAAATAATTGTGATCAAGCTAGTAAAACAAAAAACATATATACAGTGGTACCTCAGGTTACATACGCTTCAGGTTACGGACTCTGCTAACCCAGAAATAGTACCTCGGGTTAAGAACTTTGCTTCAGGATGAGAACAGAAATCGTGCTCCTGCGGCGCGGCAGCAGCAGGAGGCCCCATTAGCTAAAGTGGTGCTTCAGGTTAAGAACAGTTTCAGGTTAAGAACAGACCGCCAGAACGAATTAAGTACTTAACCCGAGGTACCACTGTACCTAGGTATTACCGAAATGTATTCCTACTGTTTCACTAAAGGACTTTCGACTTTGTGCACTCATTTATCAAAGACACGCTGTGCCAGTGGCTGCGCTTGTCATTCACGACAGTGCGTGCACGTGAAATTAACTCTTACATCGGAATATTATGTTATGTATTGTATAGTGTGTTCTCCCTCATGGAGAGCACATGTTGCGGGCAGGGCTGACAAGACACCTCACTGTTACTAGGCAAATGGTTTGGCCATCCTTTAAGCAGGGGCGGGCTGTTACTGGGGAAATCTAGATGTTGCCATTTGTTGATTGACAGCCCTATTTGTTAAATACAATGCTCGCAGCGAGGAACTTCCTCTTTTCGCTGCTTACTTTGGATCACCCGCCCTCCCTTCCCTAATTTTAGGCTGTTTGCTTGACCTTGCTATGCCTGTCATGGGGTTGTCTGCTTTGGGGCAGGGGCCTAGTAGGAATTTTGTCCATTTGGCTGATTAGTGTGTGCCACTTGGTTTTCGCCTACCGCGTAGCAAATCGTCACAACTTGTAAGGTTTGCGGTTAGGCATTGGTCTGGAATTGGTTGCTGGGGGGTATGGATTCGGCTGTGCCTGCCCCCCAAAATGCTGCTGCTGGTGGAGGGGTATGGATTTGGCTGTGCCTGCCCCTCCAAAATGCTGCTGCTGCTGCTGAAGGGTTTTACCGTTAAAGGAACCCAGGGGCTCCCCAATGCTTTTGTCCGAAACCCCCTGGCAAGGGGCCAGGGCCACGCAAGCCCCTGGGAGCATGCTGAGGAGAGGTGAGGCATGGTTCCCAGTCCCGTCTCTCTCCCCAGGTGACTTACCCTTGCTGACTTCGTGGGGGGTGCGAATGTCAGAGCTGTCCCTGTGCGGGGGCAGTTAGTGCTACCAATGCCTAAGCAACCACTCACATTGCTGTAATTTGAATAAAGTTGTGGCCAAAATTATGCCAAAAACCTTAAACAAAAATTAAGTGTCAATTGTGTTTTTCTTTGGGGGGGTGTCTTGGGGACCTCGACGAGCAATAAGCTGCTTTGCAACAGCAGGGTCAGAGGCACCTTTGACACCTTTGGGAGTGGCTAAACTAAATTTGGCGGCGCTGGGTGGATCTTTGCACTCCAATGGAACATATGCTACAGACGGCCCTGAAAGGGAAGGCTGATTCGGAGATCCAGTCTTGGATGACTGGATGACTGATTCGGAGATCCAGTCTTGGATGACTGGCGGCTAACAGATTGAGGTTGAATCCTGACAAGACAGAAGTACTGTTTTTGGGGGACAGGCGGCGGGCAGGTGTGGAGGATTCCCTGGTCCTGAATGGGGTAACTGTGCCCCTGAAGGACCAGGTGCGCAGCCTGGGAGTCATTTTGGACTCACAGCTGTCCATGGAAGCACAGGTCAAATCTGTGTCCAGGGCAGCTGTTTACCAGCTCCATCTGGTACGTAGGCTGAGACCCTATCTGCCTGTGGACTGTCTCGCCAGAGTGGTGCATGCTCTGGTTATCTCCCGCTTGGACTACTGCAATGCGCTCTACGTGGGGCTACCTTTGAAGGTGACTCGGAAACTACAACTAATCCAGAATGCGGCAGCTAGACTGGTGACTGGGAGCGGCCGCCGAGACCATATAACACCGGTCTTGAAAGACCTACATTGGCTCCCAGTACGTTTCCGAGCACAATTCAAAGTGTTGGTGCTGACCTTTAAAGCCCTAAATGGCCTTGGTCCAGTATATCTGAAGGAGCGTCTCCTCCCCCATCGTTCTGCCCGGACACTGAGGTCCAGCTCCGAGGGCCTTCTGGCGGTTCCCTCACTGCGAGAGGCCAAGTTACAGGGAACCAGGCAGAGGGCCTTCTCGGTAGTGGCGCCCGCCCTGTGGAATGCCCTCCCATCAGATGTCAAAGCGATAAACAACTACCTGACATTCAGAAGACATCTGAAGGCAGCCCTGTTCAGGGAAGTTTTTAATATGTGACATTTTAGTGTATTTTTCATCTCTGTTGGAAGCCGCCCAGAGTGGCTGGGGAAACCCAGCCAGATGGGCGGGGTACAAATAATAAATTATTATTATTATTATTATTATTATTATTATTATTATTACTATTATTATTATTATTATGCAACTTGAATGTGGTTTCTAATGTTTGGTTATCTCTGTGTAAACAGCATCATTAACACTGGACTCTTTTTTCCCTGACGAACAGAGACAGAAACACACCCGTTAGATCTTACTCTGTATTTTTTGTCTTGAAGATGGAACTACAGGACCTTGGTAAGGAAACCTGCATAAGTGAATATATCAAACATTGTACAATTATCCTGATTGTAATAATGTCTCATTGTCCTTTTAAAACAAATTCCTTTTAAAATGAATTCATTGTTATGACAAAAATTACAATAATTGTATTTTGGTGTATTGTATTGTTTTTGGTTCGTTTGTGTGTTTTTTAAAAAACAAATTGTTCCATTGTGAAGTCCACCTCCTTACCAAGCAATATGCATTCATGCATTGTATTTTATTTAACAGATTAACAATTATAGTAAAGAAGAAGAAAAGGAATAGTAAAAAAAACCCTAAGCAGTTTATATGTAATGTAAAATATACATCAAAATTATTGATAAAAATCGGAGTTAAAAACAAGTTAACCTAAAAAAGGTTTATCAAAGTACAAATAACATCAGAATTTTTTTAAAAAGACACACCATAAAATTACCTTTTAAAATACATGTCAACTTCACATACCTGGGGTGGTTTCCCTAAAAAAAAAGAAAAGAAGCTTTTAGCAGGGATTGAAAATAGTATAGTAAAGGTGCATGCCTTATGTCAGAGGGAAAGCCGTTCCAGGGGGTAGGTGCAGCTATGCTAAAAAAATTAAAGATTGCTTACAAGTGTGGGATGAATATTATGTGGCTCTTGAAAAAATTCCTGTTCCACAGATCAAAATGGTCAAGAGGTGTCTTGTTATGGACAGCACCTAAATCTCTAAGTGGAGATAGACTCTAAGGGGAACTTTCTCAACTTTGGTCCTCAAATGTTGTTGGACTACAACTCCCATCATCCCTAACCAGCAGGACCAATCAGCAGCCAGGGATGATGGGAGTTATAGTTCAACAACATCTGGAGACGCAAGTTTGAGAAAGGCTGGTCTAGGGGTAACAAACTCTTTCCCCAGGGTTCGGTTTCCTTGGAATGAAGCTCCAATGGCTATTGCTCTCCTTACCAGCCAAGTGAGAGGGGGTGAGGAAAAGACCCACCTATTTGTTTCTATGACAATGGAGCTCACTCAATCATGATGGATCTCCCTCTTTTAAGATGCAGATGTTGGGTGCTTAGTTGGGTGCTTAGAATATCTTAGCCAGCCGACCAGATTCCCTCTTTTTCATTGTAGCCTCTTGTTTCCGAAGTGATCCAGATTTTCAGTGTCTCACCTAAACCCATTCTTGTAAGATGTCTCCCAGCCTTGACATCCCATGCCTACCCTACCCCTGCCCGTACGGGCCAGTCTTGACAGACTCTACGGTTGTGCGCTCATCTCACTCTAGAGGCCAGGAGTCAGCGCTGTCCGCAGACACTTCCGGGTCACGTGGCCAGTGTGACAAGCTGCATCTGGTGAGCCAGCGCAGCACACGGAACGCCGTTTACCTTCCCGCTGGTGGCACTGTGGGTAAAAGCCTCAGCGCCTAGGACTTGCCGATCCCCATCCCTAACTTAGTGCAAGGCATTTTCTTATGGGGGGCTAGATGTGATAATTAAGTAGAACCTCCTCATTTCAAGGCAGTATATCTTTGAGTTCCTGAAACCGGGTAGACTGGCTACCCGGTCCCTATTTATCTACTTGCACCCGGGGGTGCATTCGAACTGCTAGGTTGGCAGGCGCTGGGACCGAGCGACGGGAGCGCACCCCGCTGCGGGGATTCGAACTGCCGACCTTTCAATCGGCAAGTCCTAGGCGCTGAGGCTTTTACCCACAGTGCCACCCCTACTTTTAGTTATTTGGAGGGGAGGGGAAAGAGAAATCTCATCCCTACAGTGCCAGGCATATTTGATATTCCCACCGTTTCTTTTACAGGCTCTGCTTTTCCGCCTCTCCCACTTTGGATAAGGAAAAGGGATAAAGTGTAATAGCAGTGCAGTTCACACTTCGCTGAAGCCAGGAATAAGTTGCTCATGGAATACAGTATGATGGCTTCAGTGGCCAAAAAAGACAACACGGTTTTCCAATCAAAGAGAAAATAAAATAAAAAAAGAGGGCAAAAGACGACGTGGGCTTGCATAAATTTTGTACGGGCTAATTTGTAAATACAGGTGCAAACTTGGAAATTATGGTGCTGGAGGAGACTCTTGAGAGTCCCATGGACTGCAAGAAGATCAAACCTCTCCATTCTTAAGGAAATCAGCCCTGAGTGCTCACTGGAAGGACAGATCGTGAAGCTGAGGCTCCAATACTTTGGCCACCTCATTAGAAGAGAAGACTCCCTGGAAAAGACCCTTATGTTGGGAAAGATGGAGGCCACAAGGAGAAGGGGACGAGAGAGGACGAGATGGTTGGACAGTGTTCTAGAAACTACCAGCATTAGTCTGACCAAACTTGGGGAGGCAGTGGAAGACAGGAGGGCCTGGCGTGCTCTGGTCCATGGGGTCACGAAGAGTCGGACACGACTAAATGACTAAACAACAACAACAAATAATTTAAATAGTACTGCCTTGTCCATTTTTGAGTTTTATTTAACTGTTGATGTGCTTTGAATTAGACCAGAGTAGATCATAAAGGTAAAGGTACCCCTGCCTGTATGGGCCAGTCGTGTCCGACTCTAGGGTTGTGCGCCCATCTCACTTAAGAGGCTGGGGGCCAGCGCTGTCCGGAGACACTTCAGGGTCACGTGGCCAGCGTGACGAAGCTGCTCTGGCGAGCCAGCACCAGCGCAGCACACGGAAACGCCGTTTACCTTCCCGCTATAAACCAGTACCTATTTATCTACTTGCACTTAGAGGTGCTTTCAAACTGCTAGAACCTCCGACCATGCGATCGGCAAGCCCTAGGCACTGAGGTTTTACCCACAGCGCCACCCGCGTCCCTAGAGTAGATCATACCTGCATGCATTTGAATTTGTATATGAGGAGTAACTTTTCTCTTTCTCATTGATATCAGTAGACATTCCATTTTGTCCCAGCCTTCTATTTTGTTGATTCGATTATGTCAATTAAAAACTGACAGGGCATATTGGCACAAAGCTATGCATGTGCTTTGTATTTTTTTTAAAAAGGAAAAAATGTGCAAACCTGCAAAGGATGCTACTGGAAGTAAGAAATGGAGCAGATCTGGACGTTTAGCTGTTCTGACTTGAAAGGCCTATCTGCTACAGTCAGTTACAGGTTTAAGACTGAGTAGCAGAGTCTCATCTTCCCTCTGTCCTCCACCCCCACCATTCATTTGTTCATGAATTGTGTTCCCCTGGCACATTTCTCTGAGGAAAGCTTTCATCTCTGGGGATTTGGACATCCATGTTAGTATGACGGATGCACTGTGCATAAATACTGCTTTGATCTCTTAAATATATCTGAAAATGTGCCATTTGGGAGTGGATGGAGTCTTTGTCGTATTGGGAAGGGTTATCCACAACATCCTAGTTCTGACAAACAGTTTTAGTGCCATTTGACTCTTTTGCATTGTAGGTTGTAATTAACGGGAAACATGACACCAGCAATCTCAGAAGAAACAACAGCTCTCAGGGCGATCCCATTCTGCTTTATGTTGGTTGCGCAATGTTGATCTGAGCCGAACAAAAGAGCCAAATTCAGAGCAGCTTGGGAGTTCAAAGCAGCAGTGGAGAAACTCAAGCCTTCCAGGCTTCTTCATCTGACCCTCAGGACTCTCCCCACAGGGCCTCACCCCTTTCCACCAAGTTACTCTTCTCACCAGCTCAGTTTTGCACCCTCCTTGAGCACCTTTACCTGGGTGGAACTTTTGAACTGAGGCAATGCCTCTTGCTTGCCTAGATGGAGGATGAAGAGAGTTGTATGTGTACTTTTGTTTGACTGGAATGTAGCTATCCTACTGCTCCAGCCCCTTTGCTCTCCAACCCCACCTGCCAACACAACGTGGCCTGCATAAAGTTGTCCATTTCTACACCCCAGTGTTAAGGAAACCAAGGCATTGTTGGTTGATCTACTTGTTGTTGTGCTTTGTAAATTTTCGATCCTATTATTGTACAGGCAGAGATCTGAAAATGTACTTCATCAGCCCAACAGACACCTTCATTTGCCCAAGCTGCAATAAAACATGTCTCTTCCATATTGGTCTCTACAACCACAGCAGGCACTGTAACCTTCCAACAGTTAGACCTTACCCCTAAAGGCGCACTCCTCCATTGTCTCCCAAGACAATGCCAATAAGGTGTTAAAAATAAATAAATCAGGGCCAGCATCAGTTGTGAGGGATTCCTCAGCAAATTGGCTTCTGGTACCTTCCAATGTGGCTGAGCTGCAGATACAATGCAGGGCAATATAACCTTAAATAAAACTACCAAATAATGCAAAAAAATAAAAATAAAATCCATGAAAATATAGCAGCACATTTTGAAACATCTTCAGAGCCAGGAATTCCTCCTCTCTTCAGCCTCCCTGAAGGCACATTCTGACTCATAAAATACCACATGTTGCATTTGAACTCTGCCCTACCTCTACACAAATCACACAATACCCACTGCTCACCCCATTCTTCTCCCAAACCTCACCCATTTCCACCAATACCCACAAGCACACCATCCACACAATTGCTCTGGTGGTTCACCAGTCACTCCTTCCACTCGGCAAAATGGCACTGTGAAAGCCAAGGAGACAATGAAGCCAGGGGAGAGAGCAGAAATTGCCAGAAAGCAACCTGTAGGAGACCTCCAGTAAAAAGACTCCTAACAGGAGAAATTACCCATACACAAAAGGCATTTTAAAGCAGCTTGGAATAAGCCTCAGGTAAGTTCAGACTAGTGGAGGCTGGTCCATTACGGCAAATGAGGCACTATTCCATCAGTCTCAGTCCACCTTCAGTCATCTCCCACCCACCTGCCTTCTTACTTACAACTAGTCCAAGGGGTGGCACTCATTGCCAGCTGCCTCCTCCTAAGTCTCAGCGTTGACCTTGTGGAACTCAGCAGGGAGGAGAATGGTGATATAACTTGAATTAGTTGGCCCACTGTTGGGCCACCCAGTCTTCCAGTCTTCCAGTCTGCATGTCTTAATGGGCACTAACCATCATGGTTTGGTCTTGACTGGCATCTTCATGGCTCACCTCAAACTGTCACCCACAAATCAGACCTAACATTGGGGGACCCTTTGTCAGGTCTGATTTGTCCAGATTTCCAAACTGTTCATGCAGCCCTTAGCTCTGTTAACACCTTCCACCAGCTTCACATGGTTTGAGATGGGTCTCACTACCATGACCCTACCTATGGATGGTGCTGTCTGAAGAGAGTTTATGTGGACCTCAGTTCCCCTCTTGCATATATGTTGATGGTTTTATGACAGATTGATTTGATAATAATGTTTATCCTTTATCCTTTCCTCTCTCCCCCCCTCCCACCCCATTCCATTTTTTACTCCGAATGGGAGAATTGGATTGAGCAATTGTAACGCTTTGAAGGTGCTGCTTGTCTGCGAGTCTATGAGAAATAAAATGAGATTGATGCTTCTTGGTTTTCCTTTCAGATTTAAATTAAGATTAATGGAACTAAAGAACAAAGACAGTGAAATTATTTTCTTCATATTTGTTTTCACTGTCAGATCTGATAGCAGGGGAAAATATGTCTATTTGTAGTGAGAAGGCTTTCAAATTTTATGCCATTTGTTTCAACATGGTCTTTCGGTAATATTTTATTGAACCCAGGCTTCACTCTCAGTGATTCTGTCACTGAAATACAGATCACAAAGCACAACCTCGTTTAACCAAATAGAATGGGGAACATTCAGATCATAAAGGGCTGAACCCAATGTTCTCTATCTGCTAGCGCAAAGCCTATGGTGATGAGTTCGTGCAACAGATTAATCCAAGAAGGGTCTCAGGTGAGGTAAAGGTAAAGACTCCCTGGACGGTTAAGTCCAGTCAAAGGCAACTATGGCATTGTGGCACTCATCTCACTTTCAGACCAAGGGAGCCGGCATTTGTCCACAGACAGCTTTCCGGGTCATGTGGCCAACATGACTAAACCGCTTCTGGTGCAACGGAACACCATGATGGAAAGCAGAGTGCATGGAAACAGTATTTACCTTCCTGCCGCAGTGGTACCTATTTACAGTGGTACCTCTGGATTATGAACGGGATCCGTTCCGGATCCCTGTTCACATCCTAAAACCCCATCTCTTTTCTCTCTCTTTTTTTTTGCAGCAGTATTGATAGCTATTTATTAGGCAATGTTCCACATCAGCAGTCTTGCTACTTACTGCACTTCTGTACCTGGAAGATTTTAACCAGTGATTACTGATGTATTGATTCGGTTCAGAGAAGATTTGGCTCAGCTCAGGAATAATTATTGCAATGCTATGAGGAATGTCAGCTTTCTCAAAACAGATTTGGAATGTGGCAAAACTTAACAATAGCCCTATTTATTTTTTTAAATGCTCCCTGTGGGGTCGGAGTCGCAGCTTTTCTGTTTAAAAAAGAAACAGCACTGGTAATCATCATCCCTGATGGAAATGGACAAGGAAGGTGGGAACAGCCTGCGGCTTTATTGTGAGCCTTCAAGAAGAGTAATCAAGCAAGTTTATAAATGGTGATCTGATAGTTAAGGAATGATGGAAAACAGTGCCAGTTTCCAAGCATATGAGTCTGCAGCTTTCTCAGTAGGAAACAAAAGCAGGCTTGTTGATGCAGGCAAATTATGCACGTATGTGTACATGCTGGTGTATGTGGTCTTCAGATGTAACAAACAAACAAACAAACAAACAAATAAGATCAGATGTGTGACTTTCAAACATGGTGGCTGAGTAGCACAGGCTGGTCTGCTTCCTTGCTCTGCAATAGCCCTGTTCAGACATTCACTGTGAAAAGGATGGAGGGAGAAAGGACCATTTGTGCCCCAACATCCCTATCCCTCCTGGTTACAGCTTCAGAGCTTTGCATGTTGAGTAAAAAGACCTGAAGGGAGATCTTCAGGCATTCAGTCATGGAAAACCCTCCATGTGACTTGGGTTTTTGATTAAAAACCTGGGGCCTGAACACAGCCCTACAGGCCTCTCTGAAAAATTTTACACATCACTTGGGAAGACAGGCGAACTAATATCAGTGCACTGGAAGAAGCAAAGATCACCAGTGTTGAAGCAATGATTCTTCAACATCAAGTTCATTGGACTGGTCATGTTGTGCAGATGCCTGATGATTGTCTTCCAAAGCAACTACTCTATTCCAAACTTTAAAATGGAAAGCACAATGCTGGTGGTCAACAAAAGAGGTTTAAAGACTGTCTCAAGGCAAATCTTAAAATTGTAGTATAAACACTGACAACTGGGAAACACTGGCCTTTACCAAAGGTGTCATGGGCTTTAAAGACACTCAAACTCAGGATGCAAGGGAGAAACGTGCTAAGAGGAAGGCACACTTGGCAAATCCACACCGTGATCAACTCCCTCCCAGAAACCAATGTCCCCACTGTGGAAGAACATGTGGATCCAGAATTGGCCTCCACAGTCACTTACGGACTCACTGTTAAAACCGTGTTTATGGAACACGGTTATGAGTGATCACCAAAGAAAGAAGAAGACAGGCCTCTCTATAGTCATGGACTGGTTGGATGCAGAGGAATGGTGGGAGGAACCAGCTGGAGAACCGCCAAGGGAAGAAAGTTCAGAGCCCTGGGGTTGGTGGTGGGATGATGATGAGTGGTCCAAGGGAGAAGACTGGGAAGAGGAGGTATCAGAAGCTGAAGAGCTAGCAGGGCTTAGTGAGCTGGGAGAGTCTGTGGCAGAGATAAGTGCAGAAGCAGAAGCAGGAAAGTGGGGGGAGGGAGATCAAGAGCCACCTTCAGCCCCAAATGCTATGCCACTGCCCATGACTCACTTCTATAAAGCTGCATGCTCAACATGCCAACCTGGTAGACCTTCAGCTTGGCACTGGGCATTACCATCACATTCTCCTATACCCTTTTGGAGAGCTGAACCATTGCCATAGCTCCCTTGCAAATACGCTTGTCCAGCTCAGCATTGATGGAAAGCTTGCTGGTTATGGTGGAACCCAGGTAGATGAAATTGTCTACCACTTCAACTGTGTTGATGCTGACGATGTCCTAACCCAGGATGTTGGTCTTAGCCATCTAAGTATATAGAGAGGAGGGGCAGAACTGTAGTGGCTACCAGAGGGAGACTTTAAAGTAAAATCTGGCTTGCTTAGCCTCCCTTCTTGGTGTTAAAGAATCTCCCCATACCTGTTCTGCAGATGGAAAGAGTATAGACCAGCCTTTCCAAGATTGGTGCCTTCACAAATGTTTTGGGCTCCAGGACCCATTAGCCCTGGCTGGAATGGCTGGTGGTCAGGGAGGCTTGAAGTAGGAGAGAATCTGACTTGGATGCAGAAGGTCCCAGGCTTCATCTCCAGCACCTCCAGGTAAGGTGGGAGAGACACCTGCCTGAAATGATGGAGAACCACTGACAGTCAGTGTGGATGATACTGAATTAGATGGACCCAACAATCTCACTCATTAAAAGACAGCTTCCTATCTTCCTAGATTGTTGGCCAAAACATCTGGATGTTATGAGGCTGGGGCATAAATCAGAGCAGGCACTTGGGAATACTGTTTTCCCTTGCTTACATTTTTTTTAAATGTTTCTATTCAATCTTTTTCGTTTTCTTTATATATATATTAAAAAAAATGCATCCAGGTGTTGACATGCATGGTTGCTGACAGAACTGCACAGCTTAATGGTTTTCCCTTGAGAGAAATCATATAAGATTTGGAGCAGTATAAATCTGTCTATATGATCTGCGAATCCAATCTTTCCAGTATGTACCAGCCCTTCAGTCTGTGTGAGAATTTCATATCCTACTGCCTTAAAAAAAAAAAAAAATTTAACCCACCGTACCTAATTTTGCAATTCAAATATCCATAGGTTTCCTTTCTTGATTTCATTAGTTAACATTTCTCTTCGCTTTTTAACTTTGCTATCTACATTTTCTGCTGTGGGAGACAAGTATATTGCCTATGCTGCAGTAATCTTCCTTAATTGATTTGGGACGCATGCCAGTCGCTTCTGGTATTCCGGGGCCAGCATCTTTATGTGACTGGCTTCCTTCCAACAGCTGTCATCCTCGGAGTTCACTTTATCCCTTTGCTCTTCTGGTTCTGGGATATTTGGCACTCTCAGCCTTTGAAATCTGTCCTTTCATCCCTCAAGCTGGTACCGTAATTGGCTAGGAAGGCAGTGGCTGTGGGGGGCGGGGGGAGGAATCCAAGAACTTCATAATATGAAAACACCCAAGTATCAGACTTTCTGATCACTTATCTTTTTTTGCTTTTCAGTAAATACTTTAGCCCAGATCTATTGCAAGTACAAGTTATCATATCCCTGCTTGGCAGGGGGTTGGACTCGATGGCCCTTGTGGTCTCTTCCAACTCTGTGATTCTATGATATGCATGAACGAAACTTTGGACCCCTCCAGATGACGTGTTTATTTGAACATTCATCCTGTTTCGCTTGCACAGAAGTTAGGCTATATTATCTGTTTTCTATTGGACATTTGTTCTGATTTAAAATCATAGAATTGTAGAGTTGGAAGGGACCACAAGGGTCATTTAGTCCAGCCCCCTGTGATGTAGCAATCTTTTGCCCAAGCTGGGACTCAAACTCACGGATCTTGGGATTAAGAGTCTCATGTTCTACCAACTGAAACATCTCACCTGGGTGGATTTGCTTGTTGGGTGTTAATACATCAATCCTTCTTCCATCCCACACTTTTCACAGTGCATTTCCCCACCACTTTCCTAACTGCAAAAGTCCTGTTTTAAACAGTGTGGATTTTTATTTATTTATTTAGTGCATCCATAACTTGCTTTTTGGCCAGAAACTCTCCCAGAGTAGATTACATGCAATCAGTTAAAATGAGACTGTCCCTGCCTGCAAGTTAACAATCGGGGGGGGGGGGGAGGATTCAACCCAACACACAAGGGAAAAGGGACGAGGAGAGAAGAGGCAAAAATAAAACTCAAGAACCAATTCCTGTTCTTATAAAGACCAGCAGGGATAGTTCAGAGGTTAGAGGAGTGTGACACAGTTGGTCTTTCATCTCTCCTACCAAGTAAGTCTATGGAATGACTGCCTCTGGTGACAATCTAATGGAGTTAACACATTGTGGGCGGGGGGAGGACTGTGGCTCAGTGGTAGTTCTACTAGGATGACAAAGTGCTTTACTGCACTCCTCTCTCTTTGGGGAAGGGCCTTGGCTCAGAGATAGAGCATCGGCTTTGTGTGCCCAAGGTCCCAAGTCCAATCCCCGACATCTTCGGGTAGGCCTGGGAGAGAACCTGGAGACTTCTAATGTCTTCAGTGGACACCTAGACCTTGGCTCCCCAGTTATTGCTGGATGGCAGCCTCCATCATCGCTACCCATTGGCTCGGCTGGCTGGGGATGATGGGAGCAACCAGCAACTGCATGGAAGTGAGGAAGTGAGTGGCTTAGTAGAGGGACATAGGCAAACTCCAGCCCTCCAGATGTTTGGGACTACAATTCCCATCATCCCTGACCACTGGTCCAGTTAGCTAGGGATGATGGGAATTGTAGTCCCAAACATTTGGAGGACTGGAGTTTGCCTATGCCTGGATCCTACAACTATATGGAGCTCACCAGGTGACCATGGGCTAGTCAGGGCCTCTCAACCGTGCAGGGCTGCTGTGTCAATTAAATGAGGAAGGGGAGAACCATGTAGGCCACCTTGAACTCCTTGGGGCCAAAAGGTGGGCTAGAAATGTGTCAAATCCATCAAACCTTGACGTCGCCACGTCAGCTATCTCTCTGCTGCATCATTGAACCATCAAATTGTAGAGTTGGGAAAAGAGGAGCCAACTCCTAGGGCCCGAGAGCCTTTTGCCCCCCCCCAAAAAAAAATTTGAGCCCCCCCCCCCCAGTTGATGGGCATTGCCATTCAAATTCTGTGTGTGCACACAATTGGGCATTGCCATTCAAATTGTGTGTGTGTCCCTGCTGCCCAATATTTTATTCAAGCTGGCACCACGGTTGGAAGGGACCGCGAGGGTCATCTAGCTCAACCGCTACCAATGCTAGAAACTTTTGCCTAACGTGGGGCTCAAACCCACGACCTGGAGATCAGGCGTCTCATGTTCTACCAACTGAGCTAGCATCAGAGAGACAATTTGTGGATTCCCCAACCTTCCCAAGGGATTGAGAGTTTGCTGGCTGCTGGGATCCCTGAGAGGGGATCTCCCCGCAGGTTGCCCTGAAAGCAGACGGCTTCCCCCCTTCCCCTCCTCCCCGTCCGGCTGCTCCGCCGCCTCCCTTGCCCCAGTGGCCAGAGGCGCCGGGGCCGCCGCCGCCACCTCCTTTCCTCCCTGGGGCGCCGTCTCCGGCGCGTTTCCCTTCCGCGCGCAAAAAAAGAAAAGAAAGGGAGGCAGCCAAGCCAAAAGCTCGCGATCGCTCCTCCAGACCACCTCGCCGAGCGCCTCCGGCCCCCGAGCGGCGATGCTCAGTTGCCCGAGCGAGAAGAGAGACCCCCTCGCCGGATTCTGAGCGCTCCCCGCCGGATCGGGCAGAGCCTGGCGCGCAGCTCAGGCGCGGGACGGGGGGCGCTATCCACCCTGGCGACGGCGAGGGGGGCGTTGCGAGCCTGCAGCTGGATGAAGCAGCCCCACCCCACCCCCTGCAGAGTCTCCGGAGCCAGATCCCTCGGCAGGATCACTTCCCGCCCCCACTGCTTAAGCGGAGCTGCCGGTGGAGCGCAGGAAGCCTGGAGGGCTGGCGGAGGAGGGTAACCTGTCCGTCTGCCCGCTTCCCTCTCTTAACTGTTGTAACTTGGCAAAGAGGTTTCCCACCTCACTGCAGCCAGCCAGCCAGCCAGCCAGCCAGCCACTTTAGAGGGGAGGAGGGCGAGGAAGCGAGGAGGGGGGGAGTTCATTCATGTTGGACATCATCGGGGCTGAGTTTGGAGAGTCAGTTCGGGAGGGGACAAAGGGAAGGCTTTAAAAGCGTCGCGAACAGGGAGATATTCCATTTGGAAGAGGAATCCGTCCTCACTTTTTTTTTTAAAGTAAAGACTTTGTGCTAAGCAGCAAAGCGTCCCAATGCAACCGCTTGAGCATCTCCTCTTTTACGTTGCGATCTGCGCCAGCTTTTGCAACCGACAGGGCTCCAGCGCCGGCGCCCAGAGCGGATCTATCCGAGCCTTGCGCGCTTCGAACCTGCGGAGAGATGGTGAGTGTCTCTTCTTTCTCTCAACTTTTGCTCCTGGTGTGTGAAACTGACCGGGCGCGTGGTGGAAACGCGCCCCCTGGATGTCCTCTCAGGCGGTGCACTTGCGAGAGGAGATGTGTAAGAGAGGATCCCTGAGAGAGGATCTCCCCGCAGGTTGCCCTGAAAGCAAGCAACTCCCCCGCCTCAAAGGACTTCTGAGGCTGCTTGACGCACCAAAGGTTGCAATAGGAATGGTCATGCAAATAATAGCTCACACAATGCATGATCTCACCAGGATGCCATGTGCAGGGTCTCTGTTGGCAACACGCCATGCACAATGCATTGGTGCACATGTCGATGGTGGGCTTGGAGTGCCCCTCTCCCCTTGGCTCATGTAACTAGACCTGCATTCAGTGCAATAAATGCAGAAATTTTGAAGCGACTGATGAAGTGGTGTCTAGTGTGTGAAAGTAATAAATGGCAAATATTTACGGTGCTACAAGACTTGGGTTTTGTGAAGCAAGAATTGTCTATGGAGCTCATCAGCCTGGAGAGCTCAGTTGGTTAGGATGATGCTGATAACGCCTAGGTTGCAGGTTTGATCCTGGTATGGGGCAGCTGTATATTCCTGCAGGTAAAAAAGGGGGGGTGCGGGTGGCACTGTGGTCTAAACCACTGAGCCTCTTGACTTTGCTGATCAAAAGGTTGACGGTTCGAATCTGCGCATCCAGGTGAGCTCCTGTTGCTCTGTCCCAGCTCCTGCCAACCTAATAGTTCAAAAGCAGGCCAGTGCAAGTAGATAAATAGGTACCACTGCAGCAGGAAGGTAAATGCCATTTCCATGCGCTCTAGTTTCCATCATGGTGTTCTGTTGTGCCAGAAGCGGTTTAGTCATGCTGGCCACATGTGGACAAACACTGGCTCCCTCAGCCTGAAGCAAGATGAGAGCTGCAACCCCATAGTTGCCTTTGACTGGATTTAACTGTCTGGGGTCATTTACCTTTACCATATTCCTGCATTGCAGGGAGTTGGACTCTACAATTCTATGATTCTGTGATTCATAGCAGCTGCCAGCTGGCCATCTTGCTTTTGGCTGCAGACCTTGTGTGCCCCACTTAAAGGTTTGTTTTCCCAGCATAGGGCAAGGCTGTTGACACTCTGAGGAACAACTAGAGATCCAGGGAGTACTTTTGCAGAAGGCACCCCCCCCCCCCGTGTCTTTCATACAAACACACATACATACCACTCTTGCAAAGATTGCGGCAGCTGTTATGCAGCCCATACTAGTTCTGAAATTGTGTACATTAGCAGCTGAGTGGACACATGCAGCTCCAGAAACATACATTCATGCTCACAGGAGGTTGGATTAGTTGCGTGAGTGCATCTGAATCTTTCAAAAGTCACACACCCAGGGCCACATTCAAACATGACAAATTCCGACATGGGGAATGCTTTCATGTAGGAATGTGCATGAAGTCAGGGTGTAAAGAAATTGTCACACACACCTGGCAGACCTGGATTCACCCTGCATGCATGGGGTACACTTGCATGTGGGGTACCTTCACTGTGTACACATTTTAAAGCTTGTGGGATTGCACAGTTGGTAGAACATGAGACTCTTAATTCCAGGGTTGTGTGTTCAAACCCCATGTTGGACAACAAAATTCCTGTATTGCTGGGGATTGGACTAGATGACTCTTGTGACTGCTTCCAACTCTACAATGAATCTATTATTCTATGTTGTGCACAAGTTGAAGCCAGCCAATGCACATATCCACAGCAAGTCAGGCACATGTTGCGTCATTTGCACATGCTGAGTTCCCTGCAAGTTTCACACATTTGCTCCATGGGGAAGTGGTTTTAGGAAATTGCAGTGTGTGAAGTAGCACAAAGATATATCCTTATGTCCATTAAGTGTTGGGAATCCCAACGGAACAGATCTCCCCAAGGCTCAAGGCATGTGCTGAGACTCAAGCCTGCCCACTACAAGCTTTGCTGAACCAGTGAAGGAGCCACTTCCCAGCAGTGAAGTGCATGCTTTGAATGCACAGGATCTCAGATACAGTTGCAGGTATCTTAATCTGGAGGATCTCAGGGAGCAAGGCTTGAGTTTCTAGAGAGCTACTCTCAATCAGAGTTGTTGGTACAGAGTTAGTTGGACCAAGACTCTGACAAAGGCAGCCACGTATGCTCTCATGGCCCATAATTCCAGATGTATTTGTTCTGCACTCTTCCTTATTTTACAGGCACTGCAATCATCCCTGGCTCAAATTCAGATTTGGCCCAAAATATGCAGGAGTTTTGCTTTCCAACCAGAGTTTTTGAAAGTGTGGTTGCTATGGTGGCAATCATGCTCTGACCCTCTTCAGATAGGAAAATGAGGAATGCAGAACTTGTTATCTGAATTTACCAAGAGAGCATGGTATATTATTAAAGAGTGTATTTCTGACCAAGGTGAGCAGGGACTGCAGTAAGTGGTTGAAAGTTGCTGTGCAATGTTGACCCTAATATCAGGGAGGTTGGCTTATTTTATTTTTCTGCTGTTCTCTGCAATCTCCTCTAGGAACAGGAGGAGAGCCCCATAGATCAAAGATCTGTGGAACATTTCCCAAAAATAGAAAGGGAGGAAAGGAACCACTTGCTGGCAAACTTCTCAGTTCAAATTCTGAAACATTTCCAGGGATCTTTGATTAAACAGGTCCTCTGGATTGTGGCTAATTTCTAAGATGAGAGATGAAGGGAGGACTCACAATTATGCCTGGAAGCTTCCCTCTGATCTAAAATCACAATCCCTCTAATTTTATGTGAGTCTGCATGTAAATGGGTGTGTCTGTGGTGCACATGATAAAAGAGACTCTTTTCTTCTTACTAGTTCCTTTTAAGATGGGTACCCATTCTAGACAGTTTAGAGCAGAATTCCAAAAGCTGGTGTCCTCCAGATGTTATTGGGCTACAACTCCCATCATGCATGGCCACAGGAAACGCAAGTTGGGGATAGGAGTTATAGTCCAAAACATCTGTAGGGCATCAGGTTGGAGAAGGATGATTTAGAATGTCTGGACCCTCACCAACCAACCCAGCAACAACCTTCCATTCTGAAGATGAACATTTGTAGATTCTGTTGTGCAATTGCAGGCAAATGTTAACTGATTGGAGGGCCAGTTCCAATGGTGGCACCTGAAGAGGAATAGAATAGCATTTATCCAGCTTCTTGCCAAAACCCTTGGGAAGGTTCCAACCTGAATAGAATACAGGGGAAAAATTGTAAGGAGATCAGAGGACCAACTCCTCCTAAATTACTTTCCCCCAAGAGCCTTTTAGAAGTTCTCCCAGATGGTGTACGCTTGATCAGAAGAGAAAAGGTGGCAATACAGGGTTGCATACACACAGTTACCCCTTGGAAACCCATTGTGGATCAATGAGGATCTTCTGCAAGGAGAGACTCAACGGACTCAGTTCTCTCCTTCCTGGATTCTCTCCTTCCTGGAATTTCACAGCTTCTTCAAAGTGTCCTACATTCTACGGACAGCCCACTCACTCCAATGACTAGCAATCTGGAACTGGTTGTATACTGTTCCCTGCAGGTGTTCCAGAGCAAAACCTTGGCACAGAAAACAAACTATGGCTGAGCATTGTTGGTAGCTTTGTCTGCTCTGCAGTTATTTCTTTAACAGCATTAAATTCAGATCCTGTCTCTACTGGCTGTTTGTAAAGCATCACACAGAAAACAAGAAGAATTGCTTGATCCTGTGCTGGGGGCTTATTCTGTGTGTGCACACACACGTGCACCAATGGTTGAAAACTGTCTGAGTAGCGGAAAGCTATTCATCATTTGTGGGCTGCCTCTCCACTCGTCTGCCCCTGTGCTGTCGACTTTCTAAACATTCATGTAGCAAGCCTTGAGTAAACCAGTTTTGCAAATCACTCACTTTTCCTTGCCTACTCCAGCCTTGCACAACTTTCCTGAGAATGTTGCAGCTGCAATTTTGTGGCGTTTTAAGGCTCCTTGTGATTCAAGCACAACCAAAGTTTTCCTGGGTGAGCTATTCCGTTTGGAGTTTTTGTTTCATGGGGGGTGCGGGTGGGGAGTTCAAGTGGAGGAAGGAATTCAAGAGGGGAACACAGCTGCGAATGCAGCCGACCCCCCACTGTGTAAATATTAGGCATTCAAGGCTTTACAGCTGCAAACAGCTGGAGTCCAATACTTCTCCACAGCAGATGTTTACTAAGGGAAGCCCTTGAAGGAATAGTAGCACTTAAAGGTCTCAAACAAGGTCTCAGAGGTTGCAATAGGCATATTATCTCTTCGATGGAGACAATTTCCATGGTCAATGAGTTTCTTCTGATCTCTAATAATTTAATGCCACAGTCTTTTAAGAGCAGAAATCAATGGGATCCTCTCTGACTCTTGGCTCAGCGTTTTTTAGCTGCATGCCATTCGGGGAAATTTTACTGGTTGGGGAGCAAGATAGATGCTGCCTGTCATGGGATGACCTCACACCAATTAGTCATGTGTCTTGCAAGCTTTGCTGTCTGCATTGGTCCTACCTTGACATACTCCCTTCCTTTCAGGCCTTTATCCACCTGGCTGGGAGGGCAGGGTCCTGTCTGACTCCAGCTACAAAAGCTGAAGCTGCTGAGCAGACTCTTGCGCTAAGGTGTTGTTGGGGTGTGTGTGTTGTAAGCCACCTTGAGCATGGGTTTAACTATGGAAAGGTGGCATGCAAATAAAAAAGATGATGGGTGGATGGTCGCCTTCTACTGTGCAGATGCCAGGAAGCATAATTGGAGCTCAGGCCACTTGTGACTGTCAACGATGGGAAATTCAGAATGATGTACCCTCTGAGTGCACTCAGTTTTTTGGAGAATCCATGTGAGAGCAAATGGGCTGTGAACATCTATCACCCCATTGGATGCCAGGGTTGATTTGGCTGATCTGAGTGTCAAGAAGAGCTTGCTGGGGCAAGGGAATGGCCCATACAATCCACCATTTTGTTCTCTCAGTAGCCAACTGGTTGCCTATGGGAAGTCTGCAAGCAGGACATGAGCACAACAGCACATGCAATTCCCAGCAACTAGTATTCAGAGGCATAAAGCCTCCAACAATGGATAGTCTTATCTTCCATGAATTTGTCTAATCCTCTTCTAAAGCTAGTGGCAATCACTACCTCCTGTGGGAGCAAGTTCCATATTTTAACTGCTTACTGCATGAAAAAGTACTTTTATCTGCCCTAAGTCTTCCAACATTCAGCATTATTTGATGTCCAGGAGTTCTAGAGTTGTACTTGCAGCCATTTGAGCACAACAGAGACCCCATCATGGACTCTGAGGGCATTTTTACAACAAGGGAAGATGGCCAAATCTCTTTCCTAAAATTTTCACTGTACTACTATTTTGTCCCCTCTAGCTACATGATCCTCAGCAATGTTGTTAAGAAAAAGCATTCTGGTTAAAAATAAAATAAAAGATGGGGCGGCAGGTTCATACTAGTTTAAGATCCTCTTTGGAAAGGAGAAAATTTGGCCTTTATCCCAATAGCTTTCACCTTTATTTCTGGCTTACGAAAGAAGAGTCCATCTAGTGCAACATTCTTATAACAACGGGCAGCCAGGTGTTTCTAAAAAGCTAGCAAGTAAGGCGTATAGGTGAATGGGGGGAGGGGGGAGTAAAGAACAATGTGGTATAGTAGTTAGAGTGCCAGGCTAGGCCAGGCTAGGACTGTGAAGATCTGGATTCAGATCCCTAACCGGCCACAACACAGACTGGGTATCCTTGAGCCGGTCAAGCTCTCTCTCAGCCTAGCCTTCCTCACAGGCTTGTTGTGGTGACACAATCTGTATATGGAACTCTTCCTTGAGGGACAAGAGGGAAAGAGTGGGAAGTACTGGGCAGAAATGTAATGAGCAAAGCACTGGGCCTGGAGACGGTGTTACCATGACAACGATGCCTCAAGGACCGCCTCGCCCCATACAAACTGCCCCGGACTCTGTGTTCCTCATCTAAGGCCCTTCTTTGTGTGCCTCCTCCTTTGTGGGGTCTAGAGGGTGGCAACACAAGAATGGCTCTTTTCTATAGTGGCTCCCCGTTTGTGGAATGCTCTCCCCAGGGAGTTTTTCCTGGTGCCTTCATTGCATATTTTTACATGCCAGGCAAAAATTTTCCACTTCAACCAGGCCTTCGGCTGTTTAATAACATACAGCCTTTTAAGTGTATCTGTGAGAAGGGGTGGGTGGGTATTGTTTTGTTGTTTTGGTTTTATTGTATACTTGTGTTTTATCTTGTATTTTATTCTGTGATTCACCCTAAGATCTTTTGATGAAAGGCGGTGTATATTATTGTTGTTTAGTCATTTAGTCATGTCCGACTCTTCGTGACCCCATGGACCAGAGCACGCCAGGCACTTCTGTCTTCCACTGCCTCCCACGGTTTGGTCAAACTCATGCTGGTAGCTTCAAGAACACTGTCCAACTATCTTGTCCTCTGTCATCCCCTTCTCTTTGTGCCCTCAACCTTTCCCAACATCAGGGGTGTATAAATTTAATAAAACAAACAAACAAACAAACAAACAATGCTGGCCCTCTACACAAGGGCAGCTCAAAATACTTTTTTGCTAGAGGTAAATGATAAAATGCCTCCCTTTCCAGTTCTCCATATAGAAAGAAACTGCCTGAGTGGCAGCTGAATCTTATTTCACCAGTACTTATATGACAGCAACTTCCAAGACAGCGTGGTAGGTTGGTGGAGGAGCTAGCCCAGGCTGTGTAGCACACAGGGCTCTGTCCTCCAACACCTCACCCCTGCCCCTTCTGGCATCTGCCACCTGAGGCAGCCACCTCACTCTGCCCAGTAACAGGGCCATCTCTGCCTCTATCCCCAACTCTGCGATGGCCCCCACTGAATGAGATCATGGAGGGTGAGTACAACGTACCTTCTTCCCTATACAAAAAGCAAAGAGAGCCACTGCATGACAAAGGGGGTCGTTGCAAGACACAAGCCCACCATTTAACCAATGTACAGTGGTACCTCAGGTTACATAAGCTTCAGGTTACAGACTCTGCTAACCCAGAAATAGTACCTCGGGTTAAGAACTTTGTTTCAGGATGAGAACAGAAATTGTGCTCCAGCGGCGCGGCGGCAGCAGGAGGCCCCATTAGCTAAAGTGGTGCCTCAGGTTAAGAACAGTTTCAGATTAAGTACGGACCTCCGGAACGAATTAAGTACTTAACCTGAGGTACCACTGTATAAAAATGTACATCTTTACTCGTTTTTGATATTCAAGCCATGCTGGAATGCTATCCTCATCCACCTAGATAATTTTGGCAAACATCAGACCAATGTGTGCCCTGGTTTTCCACTCTCTACATCAAGACAGGCTGGCAGAAAAGGTACCTACTTTTGCCAGGGTCACTTACCGCATTCCCAGCTGTGTGCCGCAGTCCTCCTGTTCCTGGCCTGATATCCACCGTGTAATGTAGCTACGCCAACATAGCTTTCGGGACATGCTGTGGTGTCCTAACTTCCTAACTGGGAATTGCTGACATGGAGAAGATTAGGCTTTTAAAAAATATTTTTAAAAATCTTGCTTTGAACATAGGTGTCAGAGCTGCCCAAGGTCCCAGCTCACAAAGGACCAACACCAGTTCTTGTTATATACAAAAGTCTTTATTGAAGTTCAGTTTCGATTTCAAAGCCGCGGCGCAGCTCTACGTCTCAACTCTAGACCGCTGAAGCTCCGTCTGAATCTCCTCCCCCCAGACACCAGTTTAAGACTCTAGCCTTGCTCCACCTCTTCCTTTGCTCTTTCCTCCTCTGGGTCCTCCTGTCCGCTGGGGTCTTGCCCTTTCTAGACTCTTCTGACGCTGAGTCCCCTGAGTCTTCCCCCTGCCTCCGGCGGGCTTTAGGACCTGGTTCCCAATCCGGGTTTTCTGCTGTCCCGCGCGCCTGTACATTTGAACTTGGCGCGCGCGCCCAGCCGGCAACCTTCCTTCTGACCGTTTCACTGCTCCTGTCACTGCTTCCCCCCTCGGGGGGGGGGTAGCTGGACCTGACTTCCCCTCCATTCCCTCACTCTCCGATGGAGGTGTGGCCAGCCCTGACTCATCTTCTCTCCCTACTGGAGGAGACGCTGGCCCTGATTCATGGGACTCTTCCCCCCCACTCCGCTCTGGTGGGGGAACTGGTCCTGATCTCCCGCTGCTGCTTTGGGAGTCCCCGCTAGCCCCTTGCTTCTGGTGTGACAGACCCCGAGAGTGATCCCTCCAGGGAGCGTGTGTCGGGTGCTGGTTCCTCATCTGATGAGAACCCCTGGAACGTGCTGGCTGAAAGTGTGGGTGTGAAAAGATATTCGTCGAAATAATCTGCCGGCATAGGTCTGTGTGGGAAGAGTGCATGGAACTCGTCTTTGAGGTAGTGCTCCTCCACGGCATAGTACGGTACCCACCTGTTGGCGCTGGCCGGGGTACCTTCCCTGGCGAGGAGATATTCAACCCCCTCTTCCCCCCATCTCGAGTCCAAAATCTCTGTGACCTCGTTGAGTGGCGCCGCTCTCGGCGACCCCCCCCCCCGTTGGCGATTTGCGGGGTGGGTCTGGTGCGTTCCCTGGCGCCTGAAACCTGTGGGGTTCCTTGTAGGGTGTGAGCACTGATCTATGAAAGACCAGGTGCATTCTGGAGCCCTCCGAGAGTGTCAACCGGAAGGCTACCGGATTGATTTGTGCCTCGACTTGGTAAGGCCCTAGCTGCTTGTGTCTGAGCTTCTTCTTAGCTAACGTCCTGGCCGGCACTGCCTGGGCTGCTAACCAGACCCAGTCCCCCACCTGGATGTCTTCCCCGACTCTCCTGTGCCTGTCTGCCTGCACTTTGTATGCGTGTTTTGCTAGTTCTAAATGCCTTCGGAGCTGCTCGTGAACCTCCTGTAATTCCGCTGCCCAGGCCTCTGCTCCCTGTGTCTCCCCCTCCCCCACTTTCTCTAATCCCGGGAAGGTTCTGGGATGCCGCCCATTGTTGGCGAAGAACGGTGTCACCCCCGTGGACACGTGCTTCATGTTGTTGTAGGCAAACTCAGCCAGCGGTAGGTAGTCCACCCAGGTCGAGGGCTGTTGATTCGTGTAGCATCGCAGGTACTGCTGCATGATGGCGTTGACCCTCTCCGCTTGTCCGTTGGTCTGCGGATGTCTTGCCGACGCTAAGTTGATCTTGACGTTCAGGATGCCCAGCAGCTTCTGCCAGAAGCTCGAGATGAATTGGCGACCCCGGTCGGACAGGATGGACCGCGGTAAGCCGTGAACCTTGAACACGTGGTCTATGAACAGCTTGGCTGTCTGTTCCGCTGTGGCCACCTTCGCGCAAGGAATGAAATGCGCCACCTTGGTGAACATGTCTACGACCACGAGTACCGCTGTTTTGCCTCGCGAGCTGGGCAGATCTGTGACAAAGTCCAGGGCCACTTTCTCCCACGGTTCGAGCGGCGTCTGTAGCGGTTCCAGCAGTCCCGCCAGCGGCCTGTGTACTGGCTTGGCCCTTTGGCATGTGTCACACCTAGTGACGTAATCCGCGACTTCTCCCCTCATCTTGGGCCACCAAAAGTCTCTGGCTACTAATTCCGCCGTCTTGTCCTTGCCGAAGTGCCCGGCGCTGGGCGCGTCGTGTAACTGCTGCAGCACTTTCGCGCGGAGGTCGTCTCCCGGCACGTAGAGGGCCCCTTTGCGGATGAGCAGCCCGTCGCATATCTGGAACTCGTCGTCCTTCGCTGTGCCTCTTCGCACTTCCTCCATCTTGGATTGTGCGAACGAATCCGTCTGCAACGCGCGACGTACTGCGTCCAGATCCACGGTAGCTGAAGCGCACGCCCACGCTTTCGGTGCGAAAATGTGTTCGGCTGCCACCGGTGCCGCTTCCCCGAGATACTGCGGCTTCCTGGATAGCGCATCCGCCATGACGTTGTTGTCTCCCAGGATGTATTCTATCCGGAAGTCGAAATCCGCAAAGAACTCCGCCCATCGGATGTGTCTCTGGTTCAGGAACCGCGCCGTGCGCCAGTACTCCAGGTTCTTATGGTCCGTGCGGACCTGCACCGTGTGTTTGGCTCCGATGAGGAAGTGCCGCCACAGCTCATCTTCTCTCCCTACTGGAGGAGACGCTGGCCCTGATTCATGGGACTCTTCCCCCCCACTCCGCTCTGGTGGGGGAACTGGTCCTGATCTCCCGCTGCTGCTTTGGGAGTCCCCGCTAGCCCCTTGCTTCTGGTGTGTCCCCCCTGGGACCCCCCTTGCCCTGGCCATCGGCGCCCCCCCTCTGGGAATCTTCTGAATCACTGGAGAAGCTCATGGAATCTCTCGGGCCACTGTCATACTCCCCTACGCTGCCCTCAGATTCTTCCCCTTCGCTCTCCGTTTCCTCTCTCCCCTGTGTCTCTGCTCCTGAACCCCTGACAATAGGTTTTTGTTTTTTGTTTTTCTTTTAAGGGTCTGTCCTGAGCATGTTCCAGCACTGCTACTTTAATTACAAGGCTAGGACAAAACCTAATTCAGTGAAATACTCTGGGCTCATGTCCAGATTTCAACAACCTTAACTTGCAGATTTGCAAAGACATCTCGAGGGGATCCAGATCTTTTGACTGCAACAGAATACCAAGATTAGAGGTTGGATGCTCAAAGGCATCAAAAGGAAGGGAAGAAAAAGGTTCTTTCATAAAATGGAAAATAACCGTTTGGATTACTGTTGCCTGTAGCCTTTAGACAAAATGCACTCCTTTTGATAGGTGAACAATCTTAATAAGGAAATTCCATGTCTTCTTTCACCCACTGCAAACCTTTCCTGTACAAAGACATGAACACAAAAGGAAGTACCTAGGGGGGTCAACCTGGTTTATGGTTGCTTGAGTCCAGCTGGCAGACATATGCCATGGGCAAAGGAAGGGTTAAATGAATAAACCAGCCCTGGTGCCCTGCAGATGTTTTGGACTACAACTCTCACCAGTCTTAGCTGGCATGGTCATGTTTTCAGACTACAACTCCCATCAGCAGTGAAAAGGTTTCTGAAAAGCATCACTGCTCCCATTTTTGTTCTGCTCTGTCTTCAAATTGTTATCCTTCCACAAGTTTTCCCCTTACTGCAGCCTGGGAGAGGGATCTTTGGACTGGGTCAGCTTTGGGATGGGGGAGAAATTTAATTCAGCTAACATTTCTGGGCAAACCTACCCGATTCTCAATTTCTGAAACTGTAAGCAAACCAAGACAAAGCCATCCTTCAAAATTCACATTTTGCGATGCAGTTTTCCAGCCATGTAATGGATACAAAAATGCTTATGCTAGGGCAAAGTATGCATAAAAATACATGTATTGCTGACAACAGCATACAAAATACATTATGTAAGCAGGGGATTTCTTGGCACAAATGTGTAGTAGACAACGCTGCAGACAAAGTTGTGCATATGAGGAGAAGATGTAGCGCAAAGATGCGGCTGAATTTTCGTGAGGATTTGTTTCAAAAATTGGCAAGCTGGTGTGGAACTGTGGAGAACTGAACTTGAGTGGAAAAATGAGAAGCGGAGAGAAACCAAAATTTACAGATCCACCCATCTCTAGTTCAGATTATGGTTTGGCACTATGTGAGAGAAACTTAAGAACCCCCAGCCTCAGGCATTTGATCCTGGTCTCCAATCTTGATCTGCAAACCTTAGTTTGCTGGTTTCAGATGAAAATTCAGAAACAATGGTTTGCTTGAAACCAGAAATAGGGGCTGGGATCACAAGCACTTGACAGGAAGAGGGAGCATGTAGGCATGCAAGTTCTTAACACTTTGCCCCCATAGCTCCAAACTTTTATTTTGCAAGCCTAAACCAGTCCTTTAGTGGTTTAACTAAGGCTGTCCAGTTAATAGTTGTGCTGAGATCTGCACGGATAATTTCTCACCTACAACGTCTGTTCATTATCACTACTCTACATTAGCTCTTAACTACATTGCTGTCTCAGAGAACTAAAGGAACCAGGGAAAATTACAAATCTGACTCAGCTGTAATCAATATAATGGAGTTCCACAAAAGATAGGCAGTGACTGGCCTGTTTTATCAGATAGATGTATATCACGCTAAGGCAGATATTTCAATTATAAACTCCCCAGTCAGTTTCAGAGTTACAGCAACTTTTAACAGCTGAATCGTATTATCAGCACCAACCTTTAAGAACCCCTTAAAAATAACTTCTTTTGATCACAGTGTTGCTTTCGTTCGCAGATGCATAATTGCATTCATCATTTCTGAAAGGACCAGCTGACTGGGGCCAAAGTCAGCAGATGGACAATAGGAATGAGCTGTAGAAAGGGATAAGCAATACCTCCTTCCTGAAACCCTAATAAACTATTCCACCTTGATCATGCAAAGATACATGCATATCTGCTTAATCATAATCTTCTAAGAGCACAGTCCTCTGCATGTCTTGCCAGAGGCAAGTCCCATTGAGTTCAAATGACCTCCTTTCATTTGATTGATTGATTGGTTTTATTTATTTCCTGTCTTTCTCTCAGTAAAGGAGTGATCTGCACTAGGAGATACTTGCACTAACATTTTGCTGAATTAAAAAAAAGTTGCAAACTGGTATAGAACTATGAACTTAAAATTGGATAAATAAGAAACTGAAATTGACCAATGTGTCCATCTCTACTGACAAAATCTTCATCTCAGTTCAGCCAAAATTTCCTTCACTGCTATTTCCATTCATTGGTTCTTAGTCCTTCCCTTCAGAGCCACAGAAAATGAGTCTGCTTTATCTTGGACTGATGTTCCTTCAGATTTCAGATGTCTGGAAACCATCTCACCTTAATCTTGAATCCTAAATTAATTTTATTTGCTGTTGTGTTTTAACTGTTGTTGGGTTTTTCTTTTAATTGGTTCCGCTGGTTTTCTTGTGGAGTGCATGGAATGCTGCTGTTTCACAAGAACAACAGCACTTCATTATTTTTGGACGAATGAATGAGACCATATTGGACTGAGTCAGCTGCAGCCAGGGCCAATATGATGTTGCCTCAGCTGTGGACTCATTGTCTGCTTCCAAATAATCATTTTAGTGACACTGTCGTAGGAATGGCAGCCCAAGTGGGCAAATATTTCTCTCTCTTTTTGGCAGCGTGGCATGTCTCTGCTATTCTGGTAAGTCATAAATTCTAGGTGACGTCAAGCTTCCTATTGTATTTGAGTAATTTCTGGTTTCATTCCTTGGCGCTGATCTTTGTCTCGTGTTTTAAAAGGCAGCTTCCTACATTTGTGTTTTGGCAGTCTGAGCACTTGACTTGACACACTGGGAACAGCGTGAGACGACAAAAGTTGCCAGCTGAATAGACTTCCTGCTAGCCCCCAAATACCCCCGCTGTGCGCTTGGGACTTTAGGAGGTTGAGCTCCATGAGAAACATGGAAGCAAACTTCACCCGAAGAGCTTAAAATACAATGAGAGAGACCTTGCTCCTTCCCACCGAAATAATAAATGGCAACATTCCTATCAGCCTCAGTGGAAGTGGGGACAGTCATGTTGTCTGTGTGATGCAACCTGCCATTTAGAACATGCAAGGGAAGCCACTGAAATACATGAAGCAGTGCAAGCTTTTAATGTTTCAAGCATTACTGTATTTTAATATTTTGTTTGGAAGCCGCCCAGAGTGGCTGGGCAAGCCCAGCCAGATGGGCGGGGTATAAATAAATTATTATTATTATTATTATCATTATTATTATTATTATTACTACTACTACTACTATTACTGGGTTGAAATGGTTGCTAAACTGACTACAGTCATACCTCATGTTATGTTTGCTTCGCTTTGCAGCTTTTCAGGTTACGAACGCGGCAAACCCAGAAGTGTTTACTTCCGGGTTCGCCCTGTGAGCTTCGCGCATGTGCAGTAGCAGTGCTCTACTTATGGACTTTTCAGGGTGCATATGGCACCCCGAAACGGATCGTGTTCGTAAGTAGAGCTACCACTGTAGTTGCCTGTCATCTGCAAGCTCCCCCTACTTCAGCAATGGCTGAGCCATTATAATGTCACAGAATGTTCACAGATTCTAATTGCTGGTGGGGGAGAATCAGTCACAGAATAGTGGCATTGTTATAAGCAGGAACGGGCTGAATTTAAGAAGTTGCTAATTTATAGTAATACTTTAACAATCCATCCACAAGCATTGATATTTAGATTTAATTTTTATTTAATTTTTAAAAAAAGGTATTTTCAGAACTGAAAACCGAAAAGATTCTAGGAGAACAATGTAAGTAAGATTACCCAAATGGGTAATAAATCCAGCAATGATAATACTAGTCCAGGAGAGATAGCTCAGTCAGTAAAAAATGAGACTCTTAATTTCAGGGTCGAGAGTTCGAGACCCATGTTGGGCGAAAGATTCCCACATTGCACAGGGTTGGGCTAGATGACCCTAGTGGTCCCTTCCAACTCTACAGTTCTAGGAGTCTTTGGTTATAATCCTGCTACATCCATCTACCTAGTCTAGCATTCTGCTTCCTGATGTGACCAGCCAGATGCCTCCATAAAGTTCATGAAAATCAGCCTTGTAGGCAGTAACTGTCTCCTACTGCTGCTCCTCAGTGGCAGGTTTCATATAGGTATGATGTCTAAAAACCACTGGTGCCCATTGTCCAGATAATATCTTTTATTGGATCAGTGTTGGTTGACAGCACAATGTATATAGTTTTGAGGTCGACAAAACTACTCCTTGCACTTAACAGAAAAAAAATATCTAAAAGCTTGTATGCTAGCAAAGATATCATAGAACATTCTTTGAATATCCTCCTTTCTGGAGCACACATAGCAACTATCACACACTTTTTCTTTCTCTTTCTCTTTCTTTCTCTCTCAAAAGCTTTTGCGATAACCTGGGAGAGCCAGTGGCAACGGGGGGGCCGGTGGTGGTGTGCCCCGGGTTCCATGTCTGCGGGGGTGACAAGAAGTCACCCCGCGGGGGCTCGCGGCGGCACAAGCCGCCATCATGCCACCGCAGCCGCATGTGGAGGATAACCTCCGTTCGCAGCTGCAGCCGGGAGCAGAGGATCCCGGTCCCAGCGGCAAACCACTAAGTGCAGCGCATGTGCAGTGTCGCATGCATGTGCTGTACGTAGTGACGCTGCACATGCGCTGTATAGAGGTTTGCCCTGGCGCTACTCCAGCGCCGTACGGACACAGCCGCAAGCAGAGGATCCCGGCATTGTCCGTACGGCGCTGGAGTGGTGCCAGCGGCAAACTGCTATACAGTGCATGTACGGTGGTGCTGCGTACGGTGCATGCGTCATAAGTAACGATGCCGCGCATGTGTCCTATGTAGCGATGCCCGCCCCGGGTGTCACAACGCCTTCCTTCGCCCACAGGGAGAGCCTTCTTTCTTGGATGAGTGACATGAAAAAGCTCTCAATATTCTTTTAGTTCTAATGACTGTGCATCTCTGAACTGTTATGGCATGCAATAAATTACAAAGCTAGTGGCTTTCTTGTGTCCATGCTAAAACAGGAGTTTCAGAAAGGAGGAAAAGTATATCTGGCCTCATCTAAGCCAATGTACTGATTTGACTTGAGAGCAGAGTACAATCAATACTTTTAATTCTGAAGATGTGAGATTAAAAAAAGTTTAAATGAAAAGGAAGAGGAAGGAAGCAAGGAAGGCTACTGTGGACGTCTTATTCTTTTAGTATCATAGTTAAAATGCAACACAAACTTCTGTGGCGTGGAAAACATAACTTTCCTTAATTAGATTTTCCAGAAAACCTCCAGTAGTTGCTATCTGGTTTCTCTCCCTCCTTCACTCTGAGAATCCACTTTGCTGGGACATTTCCCTTGCTACTTTGATGCCCTGTCTCTAGCTAGACTTTAATAATAATAATAATAATAATAATAATAATAATAATAAATGTTATTTATATCCGAAGCCGGGCTCAGGGCGGCTAACAACAATAAAACAATAGCAGTCTGCATGTTGTTGTTGTTGTTTAGTTGTTTAGTCGTGTCCGACTCTTTGTGACCCCATGGACCAGAGCACACCAGGCACCTCTGTCTTCCACTGCCTCCTGCAGTTTGGTCAAACTCATGCTGGTAGCTTCGAGAACACTATCCAACCATCTCGTCCTCTGTTGTCCCTTCTCCTTGTGCCCTCCATCTTTCCCAACATCAGGGTCTTTTCCAGGGCGTCTTCTCTTCTCATGAGGTGGCCAAAGTATTGGAGCCTCAGCTTCACGATCTGTCCTTCCAGTGAGCACTCAGGGCTGATTTCCTTAAGAATGGAGAGGTTTGATCTTCTTGCAGTCCATGGGACTCTCAAGAGTCTCCTCCAGCACCATAATTCAAAAGCATCAATTCTTCGGCAATCAGCCTTCTTTATGGTCCAGCTCTCACTTCCATACATCACTACTGGGAAAACCATAGTTTTAACTATACGGACCTTTGTTGGCAAGGTAGCAGTCTGCATACCCTTCTACAAAGGCCGTGAGTTCAACTTTACAGAGGATATTCCTCTAGTTGAAGTGTTGTCAGAGGCTGTTCCTCTGTTTGAAGGGTTGTCAACTCCAAGTCCAGTTTAAAGGTAATGAACCCTAAGAAGGGAGAGCATGTGGGCCTTGGAGTTTTTCATCAACAAGCACCTGGACACTAGACAGTAGAATGAACAGGTGCAGATGTCATCTGGTCACACACTGCCTTTCCCGCTACAGGGAGATTTAGAGTTGAGCGAGAATCCGAGTTGAATTCCAGCCATTTAAAAATCTGCATATGTACCTATAAAATTGTATATGCAACCATTGTGCAAATCTGTGCATACTACAAATCTGTGCACTACAACTAATCCAGAATGCTGCAGCTAGATGACTGGTGACTGGGAGTGGCCGCTGAGACTACATAACTCAGGTCCTGAAAGACCTACATTGGCTCCCAGTATGTTTCCAGGCACAATTCAAAGGGTTGGTGCTGACCTTCAAAGCCCTAAATGGCCTCAGCCCAGTATACCTAAAGGAGCATCTCTGCTCCCATTGTTCTGCCCAGACACTGAGGTCCAGCACTGAGGGCCTTTTGGTGGTTCCCTCACTGCGAGAAGTGTGGTTACAGGGAACCAGGCTGAGAACCTTATCGGTAGTGTGGCAGCCACCTGTGGTACACCTTCCCATCAGATGTCAAGGAAATAAACAACTATCTGACTTTTGGAAGAGATCTGAAGGCAACCCTGTTTAGGGAAGCTTTTAATATTTGATGAATTATTGTATTTTAATATTTTGCTGGAAGCTGCCCAGAGTGGCTGGGGAAACCCAGCCAGATGGGCGGGGTATAAATAAATTATTATTATTATTATTATTATTATTATTATTATTATTATTATTACACTTTGTCAGCTTTTGTCGCTGATGCATTTTCTCTTTTCTTTGCAGTGTGTTCAGTAAATGGCTCCCCTACTTTCTAATTTGCTACATAGTGGCATTTCCCTGCTTCTTACTGTGCTGTTTTGTTTTATTTAAGATTCCTGGACTCCTAAGATCCTCCCCCCTAAATTTGACCTATACATATACAACACCAAGTGTAGGTTCTCTGCAGATCTGTGTGCTCTTTCATTCTCTGTTTCTGGTAATCCATTTTCTCATTTTCGGCAATGTATAAAGCAACAACAATTACTTTACCGATTCCTTTCTAGCAGAGTTTAAAAGACCAGGTGACGATAATGCTAGACATTTGAGATGGGCTTATTTGAGAGAGGCTTTTTATTGGTTCAAACCGCTTCACACACAAGCCTGCACAGTATGGGACCCGCCAAGCTGGTTGCAACTCACTAGGCCTAACAGGAGCCTGACGGACACGCTGCTTTCGAAATCTCAGGCAAGCAGGAAAAATAGATAAGAAAGTCATTGGGAGGTTGCAATATGTGGCTGGTTGGCTGAGTTCAGCTCAGTGGGCTCCAAGTTGTGTGGGCCTTGAAAGCAAACTGAACAGTTAATAGAGTGAGGCAGTGGCTCGTGCTCCCAAAAAGTACCTTTGAGGAAAGTAAAAAAAAAAAGACTCTAGGCCAACGAAAGTCTGCAAATGGTTGCTGTTTCAGCACTTCGTGAAGAAGCCATTGCTGCTGATACTGTGAACAAGCAACACACCTTTTTGCTATGCCAGTGTTAAGAAAATGTTGTAGGTGAAAACATCTTGCCCATGGGATAAGAGAACAAGAACAGTGTCAATTTCTGCTAGCAGTTAAGTTTCCGCCTGTCCTATTATATGAAAATAATAAAGACACATCTCCCCCCACCCTTTTTTAAAAATCAGGAACGGTAGGTGCACTGAAGGACCCTCAGTTGCAACCAATTAATGATGTATGATTCATTGAGTCCAGACAGGATATTCTTAAGAGGTTTTCAAGAACTCAAATTGGCTTGATTTTAATTTTTTTTTTGAATGTTGTACATAGTTTTAAGCTGTTTTTCTCCCTGAGAATTTTGTTTCATCATTTTCGTAAACCGTTTTGAGGTTTTGCTGCAATCAAAAAGTATATAAATCTTGTGAAATAAATAAAACAAGTAAGTTGATGTGTAATGCTTCATCTTCTCTCCCAAAAGTCACTAAACGGGGCTGCTCCTCAAAGACTTGGAAAGTAGCCAGCCGAATGCCATTTTCCAAATAGGGATTAGAGGCTGAAATAAATTACAGGCCCATCGAGGGAATCTTTGTGCCCCCCCCCCCAGTGTTCAATGAACTTTTGTTTCTGTGAATTCCTATGGGAACTGATCTGATCTGCACCTCCCAGACTCATGTGGAAATCAAAATGAAATTCTCCTTTGGGTTTCTCGCTTCTCTGGATTTTGCAATACAGTTCTGACTCATACATAACAAAATATGTTAAAAAGGCATATTTTAGGGTAAAAGGAGAAACGCACTGTTTGAGATTAATTTTGTATTTGAATAAAATTTCTGTGCACGTGTCTTTTAAAGTGTAGATAAATGCAGGAATGGAAAGGATTTATGAATGAATGAATTTCCATCAATTAGAAGGAAAGAAATTGCATTTGAAAATGATCAAAGGGGAGAGAAAATGTTAGTGAAATTCTTATGGGTGGGGTGCAGGGCTTTTGATGGGCTCATCTTACTTTTGTAGTAGCCATGGGGTGCTTGTGAGTATCCTTTCTTCCATTCTTCAAATCATCTCACCCATGCTCTTCAGCCATCCCAGGTGCCTGTTCTTCAATGAAAGCCTACAGGGGCTTTCAGATCAGGGACTGCGGGCAGCCAGGGAGGCTGCAGAGTGCTGAAAAAGAAAAGAAAGACACACACCACCCTCAACCACCTCTTTACAATAAGGTAACCTTAAAAGCTTAAAAAGCAGAGACATCACCTTGCTAACAAAGGTCCGTATAGTTAAAGCTAAGGTTTTCCCAGTAGTGATGTATGGAAGTGAGAGCTGGACCATAAAGAAGGCTGATCACTGAAGAATTGATGCTTTTGAATTATGGTGCTGGAGGAGACTCTTGAGAGTCCCATGGACTGCAAGAAGATCAAACCTATCCATTCTGAAGGAAATCAGCCCTGAGTGCTCACTGGAAGGGCAGATCATGAAGCTGAGGCTCCAATACTTTGGCCACCTCATGAGAAGAGAAGACTCCCTGGAAGAGACCCTGATGCTGGGATAGATGGAGGGCACAAGGAGAAGGGGATGACAGAGGATGAGTGTTCTCGAAGCTACCAACATGAGTTTGACCAAACTGCAGGAGGCAGTGGAAGACAGGAGTGCCTGGCGTGCTCTGGTCCATGGGGTCACAAAGAGTCGGACACGACTAAATGACTAAACAACAACAACAATCTTAAAACACCACAACCATAGAAATTGTAAAGAAATTCCAAAGTGCCCTGAAAATGAGGCCAAAAAATGGAATGAAAATTGGCACAGTGATAATTGTTAGTGACCAGAAAAAGATGGATCTCTGCCCATCTCTAAGTGCGAGTCATATAAGCCACCACTGTCATGATTCCCTCCCTATGCAGCCTGCCTCCTTTGCAAACCCAGGGCACTTCTCTTTGGGTGAAGCTGCCCAATTTGTCTCAGAATAATTTATTATAGTTGTGACCTTATTAAAAATAGTGCAATATCCTCTGCTCTTCACCTCATGTTAATGACCAGTAAATAAAATGCTAATTTACTTTACGGCTTTGAGTTGCAAAGGTTCAGGTATTCATATGGTTTTTAATTAGCATCCAATTTGCACACCAGGCTGAATGGATGACTTTTTTAAAAAAAAGACATCTTTGCTGGGAATAGGTAATTGTAATGTATCAGGTGGCGCCATTGTTAGAGGTAGATCTGTTGCTTCTTATATTAACCTGTCTCTTCTCGGAAATTTATACCTTGGCCTTTAGTCACTCTGAGAAGCTACTGCCCAAAGAGTGGAACATAAATGTCTAAATAAATAAATATGTAGTAAATTAGCTTTTGGGGGACAGGATTGTGCTCAGCATTTCTCTTCAGTGCGCTACATACAATTTACTACATACAGGTTGTTGTTTTTAATGTGTGGGAAACATTTTTAAAAAGACATTGCTATTTTCAGTCTCAAATAGTATACTTCAGAAATCTAACAGTCTAGTGTGAGCCTAGCTGCATGCAATAAGAAATGTTCAAAGTGAAATCAAATCAATTAAAAAAAAAAAAAACCAACAGCTCTCGTTATGTAAAAACAGTCTGACCAGATGTGGCGTTTGCCCGTTCGTTTGAAAATGTCTGTACAGGGGGAGAGAATGAGTTAATAGGTAGACCAGTAGAAAAGCCAGAAGCGGAGCCTACCTGTTCATAAAAGGGCTTAATTCAAGGTTGGTTTTGGTTGGTTGGTTGGTTGGTTTTGGAAAAGGCAGTTGGGGAAGGCAGTTGGCGGACAGTTGGAAATAGAGAGACAGTTAGTGCAGTTGCTTATTGTGTGAGGGGAGGTAGAAGAGTTAGAGACAGAATAAAATAAGACCAAGAAGGTAAAGAGTAACAACATTTTGAATGCAGTTAAAGTTTATTTGTGTTTGCAATAAACTACTCTTCTTTGTTAACGTAAGAACCTGACTGAGACTAAGTGATTTCCCGGGGAGGTCCTGGTTGGTGGCAGCGGATTAGTGGTGTATGGGTCAATAGTTCGTGAGATGCCCGGGGGCTCCGTACAAACTCCACACCAAGAAACAGAATACATTCTGAGGCCACACTACACATTTGAAAATCATCTTGCTTCTCAGTTAGTGGAGGCATCACAGTCAAGGAAGCACCTTGAAGATGTCTTCAAATAACACCTTTGCTTTCTTTGATATGAATGAATGGTTTCAATGAACTCCTATGTAAAGTACTGAACACTGGGGGACATAATTGCAGTTCGAGCAAAGCTTATCCTCCCCACCCATCTCTGAGTGGCTCATCTCTTGCTGACAGGGATTTTTAGAGGCTTCCACATGTGTATATACATATACACACACACACACACACACACACACACACACACACACTAACAGTCCTCTCAGTCTAGAATTCCTCCTTCTACAAACATGCCTCATGCAACGTGACAATGTGTATTTTGCTAATACTATAATAAAATTGTCATCCTATTGTAATTGCGGGGGAGTGTTTATATTCTTCCAGGACCAGCTATGCTTGGCTTGTCAAATCTCAGTACCTTATCAAAATATGTGACTTTTGAAAATAAACATCTTTTCACCCTTGATTGCCATCTTTCTGGTCAAGTTTCAGCTAGTTCTCTTTGTGTTGCCATTCAGTCGGTATTGAGGATTCCTCGGTTCAGCTAAAGGTCCCAGAGGTTTTCATGTCTATTCAGTCTTCATCATACTGCATCAAGGTTTTTTGTAGTTTTAAGAGTGCACAGGCAATTGTTTTTGTGAATGCATATTTTGCTTGTGCAAATACGGAGAATGTGGCTCAAAGAGTAAATATTTTGAAAGAATGCAAATGGTCTGTCGTCAGTGGCTGAAATATTGTGAGAATGCAGGAATCATGAAAATACACAATGATCACTTATATAACTGTGACTCAAAAAGTGATTTGTTGATAGCACAGAGGATATTCAGAGTTGGGGCCAATATATTTTGCATCGATACTGGAAGTTTCAAGAATGCCATATTTCACCTGAATTCCATTTTTAATGCATTAATACTGCAGGTTTAATAATTACCGGTTGTAGTATTTTCACTGGTGAAAAAGAACTTCTGTAATCCTAATTGAATTATTGACATCTGTGAGAGCTGAAAATAACTCAACTGAGAGTGACTGCATGGCCAACATTATCTCTCTTTTTGGACTTCGTGGATCTTCATGGCTGTAGAATATTTTCAGTTTCACATAACTCCTATTATGTGTTCTGCCAAAGTCCTTCATGTAGTCTATGGTATTTGTATTTCTGAAAACAATGGAAAATAATAGCACATGTTATTGATTTGCTACTACAAAGACATGCATTTTACTTCTGTGTGCTGCCAAAAGAGATGTAAAACAAAACATGTTATTTACAGTGAAGTGCAATAAAATATAAATATTGCACATAGACCAAAATTGCTGAAGTATGAGATCAGATAATCTGACATCATCTTCTAGCTGTTCAGTTAGTTGCCCATAATTAAAGACAAACAGATATTTGACTAAAAGAGTCAAGAAAACTAGAACTGGCATGCCTCTCTCTCTCTCTCTCTCTCTCTCTCTCTCTCTCTCTCTGTGTGTGTGTGTGTGTATAAATGAATGAACTTAATTTAAGATGGTATTCTATGGAAGTCATTTAAATTTATGTTTAATGATTAACTGCATCCTTCCAAGAACCAGAGAAAAACTTGTCTGAAGTGCTGTTTCATGCTTTAAAGATAAATGTTGACATCCAGTATTATCTGCCCACTTGTTCAATGGAACTCTGCTTGTGCAATGATAATTCCAGTTTCTCTTTTCCCACAAGACCCCCAAAAATCTGCTGCAAAGGTTCCCCAAACCCTCAAGAGAATATTTTGGGGTCACATGGGGAACTGTAGGGGAGAGGAACAGAAGCCCCACTATGTGAGCAGACATCCTGTACTGGATAGTACACTGGATCTCACTGGATCTCTGTCAATCATGACTCACTAACCCCATCAAATCTGTCCCAGAGAGAGATGTAACCAACTAAGCCATAATCAAAGGACCTAGCTAAGTCTTGTACATTAGCTACCACGCCAAGTTCATTATTTTGTTGACATGTTGAGACCAGGCCACCAACAGACTGCCTCCCCGATTACAGACCAAGCCAATCTTTATGAACCTCTCAGGAGACCTTGTTGGTGTTTCTGCAAGGAGCAGACTGCCAGGAGGTGACAATGTAGAATCAGGCGTATTGTATTAAAGACAAAACAAAATAAAAAAAATTCCTTCCAGTAGCACCTTAAAGACCAACTAAGTTAGTTCTTGGTATGAGCTTTCGTGTGCATGCACACTTCTTCAGATACACTGAAACAGAAGTCACCAGACCCTTCTATATAGTGAGAAGGTGGGGAGGGGTATTACTCAGAAGGGTGGTGGGAATGGGTGATTGGCAGATAGCTGTGATGAGCCTCTTGACGACTCTTAACGACTGCAATAGGTCTTACAGGAAAAAGCATTCTTATCTCTTGGATTCTTATCTCATTATACATGACAAAGCCATTTTTCACCTTCTCACCCCTTGCTTTTTCCTGTAAGACCTATTGCAGTCGTTAAGAGTCGTCAACAGGCTCATCACAGCTATCTGCCAATCACCCATTCCCACCACCCTTCTGAGTAATACCCCTCAGAACTAATTCAGTAATACCCCTAGAACTAACTTAGTTGGTCTTTAAGGTGCTACTGGAAGGAATTTTTTTATTTTGTTTTGACTATGGCAGACCAACACGGCTACCTATCTGTACCTGTATTAAAGACAACCACTCGAACTCTATGTCTATTTGTCCATTCTCCACATGCAGTGCAACCCTATCCATGTTGAATCAGAAGTGAGGCCCACTGTGTTCAGTGGGCTTACTTCCATGTAAATGCGTTCAACAGCAGCCTGTGTTACTATTATTGTAAACAATTAAACGATGCTAAGCTATGTGTATGAAAAGGCCAAATCCCTTCGCAATAATTATGATGGATCTATTTGGAATCCACAACTAACATCCTTACACACACACACACACGCACGCACGCACAAACAACACTGGTGTTTCCAACTTAATCTTGAGTCCAGACCTTTAATTAGGGTTGCCAGACAGAAACGTTGTTGAGCATTTTTTAATTTTGGCCAATTGTTTTAGTTATGCCCATAATTATTATTTTGCTGCTTTTGAGCTATTTTTATGGGGAAATGGCATGGGCTGCCATATGCTCCAATTTCCACTCAGACACTATTGCCAGACACTGCTGCCGGGACGTATGGCAACCCTACCTTTAATTCTTATACCCCAGGTCTCTTCAATCAAATTGCAAATGATACCCAGTTTGAGAGAGGTTGGATTTATCAACCTTCTGCATCCTGTGATTCTGTGCATCTGCTGGGAATTCATGGTAAAGCTCTCGTCAGCAGTTCAAACCTGTCAGTCCATTTGTTGCTTCAGCCTCCAGTACAAAAATGGAAGGAGGAAGAACTGAGTCATGCAAGCAAAATGTGAACGGTAGAACTTTTTTTTTTTCATTCTCTTTGCTTGTTTAACTGCAAAGAAGTTCAGCCAACATAAACAAAACTTAAACAGCTGCATGATTTGTTTGTTTGTTTGTTTATTCTTCTTAAACAAATCTTAATTTATAAAAGCATACTTTCCTGGCTGAGGTTAAGGCTGATCATTGAATCTCCAGAGAGCTGGCGTTGTGGCTGAGAGCAAGACCTGGAAATACTCAGTATAAGTTTCAAGTTAGTCCAGGGGATCTGCTTAAAGAAGCTGATGTTTTGGCCCACCCACAAATATACAATGTAGGGATGGCAATATTGTTACACTCTTACACTGAAGGGTTGTTACAAGAGAAGGAACGCTAATCACACAGAAAAGCACTAAACGGTCTTGCTAAACCCCTTTCAAAGCGCTGTGCAACATTGCACTTTGCAAGGGGCTTCTCAAAACTTGGGTTTTGCAAATCCCCTTTCCAAACACTGTCTTGCAGAGCCTCTATCAGAGCCCATCAGCCTTTGAGGGCAGAGCATCCAAATTGTGGACCTTCATCCTTGCAACCAGGAACAGCTTCTGCAAGCCCAAACTTCACCAGAAGCTCACCTTGCACTGCACTTCACCTCACATTTCAGGGGTTTGGCCAAATGTCCCTTTAGGTCCCTTTCAACTCTATAAGTTTATCATTCTATAGAAAGTGTGGAAGACTCCCTGGTCCTGAATGGGGTAACTGTGCCCCTGAAGGACCAGGTGCACAGCCTGGGAGTCATTCTGGACTCACAGCTGTCCATGGAGGCACAGGTTAATTCTGTGTCCAGGGCAGCTGTTTATCAGCTCCATCTGGTACGCAGGATGAAACCCTACCTGCCCGTGGACTGTCTCGCCAGAGTGGTGCATGCTCTGGTTATATCTCTCTTGGTCTACTGCAATGCGCTCTATGTGGGGCTACCTTTGAAGGTGATCCAGAAACTACAATTAATCCAGAATGCAGCAGCTAGACTGGTGACTGGGAGTGGCTGCCGAGCCCATATAACACCGGTCTTGAAAGACCTACACTGGCTCCCAGTACATTTCTGAGCACAATTCAAAGGGTTGGTGATGACCTTTAAAGCCCTAAACGGCCTCAGTCCAGTATACCTGAAGGAGCATCTCCACACCCATCATTCTGCCCAGACACTGAGGTCCAGCGCTGAGGGCCTTCTGGCGGTTCCCTCGCTACGAGAAGCCAAGTTACAGGGAACCAGGCAGAGGGCCTTCTTGGTAGTGGCAGCCGCCTTATGGAACGCCCTCCCACCAGATGTCAAAGAGAAAAATAACTACCAAACTTTTAGAAGACATCTAAAGGCAGCCCTGTAGGTTATTGTATTTTAGTGTTTTGCTGGAAGCTGCCCAGAGTGGCTGGGGGGACCCAGCCAGATGGGCAGGGTATAAATAAATTATTATTATTATTATTATTATTATTATTATTATTATTATGGCCTAAACATGACAACAGGGCAATATCAAACCGTCCTAGTTCAGCCGTCGCACTCTGGCACAGGCAAACAGTATATGGCAATAACTAAGTAAAAAAATAATAATACTAACTATCATTCCCCCCCCCCCCATATGGTGACTTTATATCTTGGCAACAGACTCTCTTCTTCTATTTTACAAAATTAGAGCTTAAAAATAAATCCCAGCAAATGGTGAAGATGCAGAACCAGAAGCTAAAGGGGTAAGAAAAATATTCTGACTGTATGCATCTCCGAGGGCTTTATTTATTCGGGCAAACAGATTTTTCCACTTCCAATACATGGCAGAAGGCCCTCAATCAGCTGTCTTGCTATGAAGCCAAAGTCTGGCAGCAAACAGTAGAATGACCCAAGTTCATAATACTTGGACATTCAACAGCCAGTTTGTGAGTAAATGCAGGCAACCCTTTTTCATACTAACTTACTGGGTGGTGTAAATGTCACATGGGGCAGGCCAAGACATTTGGCAGCCTGAGGTAGAGCAACAAAGGGCACCCAACCCCCCACCACAAGTAAAAGTACTTGGTACCCAAGGCTAACCATGTTATTTTGAAACTGGGGCAGAAAATTCCACAAAACTGGACCTCATTTTCATGGAGTATAAAGACTACTAGCCACAATGGCTATGCTCTGCCGCTCCTGTCAAAAGCAGTAGACCTCTAAATATTAGGTGCTGGGAATTTCAAGCTGGGTGAGTGCTGCTTTCAGGCTCATGTCCTACTTTCAGGCTACCCCTAGACATCTGGTTGGCCACTGGGGGAACACAATGCAGAATTAGACAGGCCATTGGCCTGATCTTATCCAGCAGAAGTCTTCTTAAGTTCTCTCCATGGCACTGAATAGTATTAAATAATTAACATTTTACTGGCCTTTTATGGCAGGCAAAACCTGTTATGTATTCTGTGGTCTGTGTTTGCCTGAGCTTGAGTCTGGACTAAGGAGTCTTAACCCCTGTGATTCAATACATGATATCCAATCACAGAACATTTCAGGATTTGGGCTACTGCCATTGGCCCTTAAACTCTGAGTTATGATTCGCAGCTTGGGAGTTTGGACAGCCAATCACGTTGAGAGTGGAAGTGGCTCACGCCTTCAGAAATGTATATAAGCAGTTGCTTTGCCCCTGTTGTCCAGTTCTGTTAGTTTCATAAAGGTTCTTGCTGTCATCACCGTGTCTTGCTTTGTGGGAACCCACTTACACTTCAAAACCCTCTGTCTGAGGCCACTTCCTCATTCTGGCTAATGGTAGGACCAGCCATGTGATCACATGATAAGCCAGTCATCTGTAATGCTACCTCACATCCAAACACAGACAGAAACCTGGGAAATGTGGTAGTGGTAGCTTTCTACATTGAGGGAGAAAGAAAAACCTACAGGCTTAGCAGAGAACCCAAACCCACTGTTGACATTCTATGATGATAGATGGCCCACAGATCTCAATTAATTTTTATTAAAAAAAAAAATCAACTATAGATTCATTGGATTAATTGAAAGTTTGATCAATGAAGGCAAATTGTCATTAGCAGATAAGAGGCTGAAAGACACACTTCTTTATTTGAAGCAATCTCCAAATAATAATAAAGAAAGGCATTTCTCAATCAATTGGAGGCTTTGTGGATTACATTGTTAGCTGTTTTATATTTCTTTCCCTAGCTTCCAAAACATATTCATAGCAAGAGGGCAGAAATACAGAATTATTTAATTTTAATGGATTACAAAGCAAGCCATTAATTGACTAGTGTCAGCCACTGTAATGAAAGGTAATCTATTAATTTTAAAGATTTTGCAAACTACAGGAAAACTACAATTCATATTACATACACAATTCTTCTAAGGTTGTATTTTTTTAAAAAAAAAAATATTTATTCCAATTTTAAAGATTACAAAAAGGACAAACAACCAAGAAAAAAAAGAAAAAGAAAAAACAACAACAGATCAAACCTTCCCACAACTCATTTTTCGTTTGCTTGTTTCCTTGACCTCCTCACACCTCCCTTTTTTGTATTCTAGTTCAATTAGATATTTCAGCAAATCCTTTCTATCTTAGTTTTTATCCTAATAATTTATCTTAACACGCTGTAATTTTACGCTCTCTTCTTTCACCAATTAACTATCTATTTTTACTTAATCCTTTATATCATTTCTGCTAAGACCACATAGCTTCATTCCAACATCCTTCTAACATTCCTTAATTTTACAATGTTTCTGTAAGTAAACTTTAAATTTCTTCCAATCTTCTTCCACCAATACAATTCTTCTAAGGTTGTAATTCTGTATCATGGCAGTGAACAACAAGTAACAGTGCACAGGATTGCAGTCTAGATTTTGCCTCCCTGGCCTATCAACATCTAGCTATACTTCAGAACTATACTGAAAGGTTTCCACTCATTGAACATCAGTGATCTCTGTCAAACATGTCAGATTGGAAAAATACAAAGGCGCCAACCTGTTTTTCTCTCAGGGGTTTCCAGATTTTGGTGGCAGCTTCCCATCTGGAAGAAATACAGGTAGGACTAGTAGCGCCAAGATAATTGTCAGAGCTGAAGACTACAGTGCATGGAGCAGCTCCTTCAAAACAGGCTGCCCACAAATCTTTGTTTGAAGCAGAATTTCAAGGACTGAATAGCCAACCAAGTCACACCAAGTTGCTGAACATCAGCACACATGTTTTCTGTTGCATCATTGTACCCTTAAGCTTATATTAAACATTGCAGGAAGGGTTTTAGAAAGATTTCACATTATAAGCCTGGTTATGTGTTACTCTCATCATCTGAGAGCAGCAACTCCGAGCTGACAATTGCGGGAGGACTGTGTTTGAACCACGGCTGTCCCTCTGATCTGATTTGTGATCGCGATTTAATTTTTTGCAACCTGTATTTTATTGCTTGGGATATGCTAATGTTTGTTGGCTGCCTTGAAGATTTGTCTCCTTTACTCATCTAGTGTGACTTTGTCTGGGATCCTTAGACAACTGGGCTTAATGTGTCAGTAGGGTATATGTGCATAAAAAATCCAAAGCGTATAGGAGATTGTGAACAGCATCATAGGTAAAAATCCATGAATTGTTTGTGCAATCTGAGCCTATGCGTGCTGGATTGTATATGCGACTGAAACATGGACACATGGTGGCATCAGAAGTGTGATCAGAGGCATAGCAAGGTCAGGTGGCACTCAGTGCAGAATTTTTTGTCACTCCCCCCCCCCCCACATCGACGGCTCGGGGGAGGCTTGGGAGTCATGGGTGGGCGGGGCTCCAAATGTCACCCCCGTCAGCGATGACACCCAGGGCAGTCCGCGTCTGAGTGTGATTTTAGTGCAACACGGCAGCACAGAGGGAAAGCACACTCCTGCAGGACAGATATGGGAAAGTATTTTCCAAATCAGGCCACGGTGAATGGATATTGGAGGATAAAGGGGGAAGCTAGCACAGTGGAATACGAGCAGCAGAAACGGATTGTTGTTCCCTGAAACGCCACACTTTGTCCACACTGAATGGCTGCTAAAGACCCATCTTCGGTGCCTGAAATTTACAAAGTTGGTGCCCCAAGTTTAAGCTGTTGCCTTGGCCAATACATTTTCTCCCATAATATTGAGAAACAGGAGATCTAGAATCTTGCAGCAGCAATAAAAAAAAGGGGAGGAACTGAGGGAGTGTGTGGAAAAACTGTGCAACTGCTATTACTAGTTGTGGCCCCATCCCCTCAGAAACGGTTGAGAATTTTCTCTTTCCCCTCCAGAAATTTGATGAAATGTTCCCACACACCTCAAATTCTCTACTGAAAAACATTTGTGGGAAATTTCAAGGGGCTATTTAGTCACAGATCTGCTTTGTGCTGTTTCCTATGGCACAGTTCCCTGCTTTGAAACTTGAGGCAGTGAGACGCAAGAGTGAGAAATAACATCAGTAAATCCTTCAGTACTCTCCTTTTGTGGGAATTGCTTCTTGCACTTTGTACGGCTAATTTAAGAACTGTTATGAGGGATTTTAGGAAAATCTATAGCTTCCTCTTCTGCCTCCATCCATCTGTCAGTGGAGGCTGCTCTGATCTGTGAATCGGGTGAAATAAGTCAAGCTGGAAAACGGCAGGAAGACCGTCACAATCTTTAACCATATTAGAAAATGTTCTGCAGTGGATTGGGGGTACCTACCTACAGCTCACACAAACTGAAGTTCAGCTCAGCTGTTCCTCCCAGGCTGCCCCCAAGGCCTCATAAGAACAGCCTACTGAGTCATGCCATTGGTCCATTCAGACCAGCATCCTGTTCTCACAGTGGCATGCCAGATTTCTGTGGGAAACCTACAAGCAGGAACTAAGTACAAGAGTGCTCTCCCCTCCTGTGGTTTTCAGCCACTGGGATTTGAAAGCACTGCTCTCTCCCATCTGCAAAGGCCATCGTGGCCAGCAGCCATCAATAGCCTGCTTTTCCATGCTTTTCTTTTTAGAGACATCAGAGTTGGTGGGCATCCCTATCTCCAGTGTGAGCAAGTTCCATCGTTTAGATATGGAATACTTTTTTCCTGCCTCTATACTTCTTCTCAGGGGACATGGGTGGCGCTGTGGGTTGAACCACAGAGCCTAGGACTTGCCGATCAGAAGGTTGGTGGTTTGAATCCCCATGACGGGGTGAGCTCCCGTTGCTCGGTCCCTGCTCCTGCCAACCTAGCAGTTCGAAAGCATGTCAAAGTGCAAGTAGATAAATAGGTACCGTTCCGGCGGGGAGGTAAACAGCGTTTCCGTGCACTGCTCTGGTTCGCCAGAAGCGGCTTAGTCATGCTGGCTACATGGCCCGGAAACTGTACGCCGGCTCCCTCAGCCAGTAATGCGAGATGAGCGCCGCAACTCCAGAGTCGGCCATGACTGGACCTAATGGTCAGGGGTCCCTTTACGTTTATATTTCTTCTAAGTCCTTCCCACCCACTGGTGATGTTGCTGCTACAGCACTGACAAATAGGAGTGGTGAAGACAGAGGCTGTTTCTCCTCTTCCCTCCATTATCTGGCATGCTGATGCTCTGCACACTACCAAAGTGCAAGTAACCCTGCAAAGCATCATTTCCCCAAGCCCCCTATGACATCACAAAGCCTACGTTTTCCAGGAGCTCTTTGCACCCAGCATAACCCATGGATGTTTGCCCAGTTCCAAAGCAGGTATTGGGGAGAGCCCTTCCACTGTTTCTCCTTTCTGCTGCCACTGCCAACAACATCAGCTTACTACACTTCTAAGCGATTGCTGATCCATGGCCATTTGATGTACCTCTGGGGACAATTAATTTGAATTATCATTGAAACAGTTCATTATCCTGGAAGAACTGTTCTGCTGTCTGCTTCTGTGCTCGGAGTACCCTATTGCTACGTTAGGAGCACCTATCACCTCACATTTGCAGGATATTGACAGTGGAAAGGCGTTTTGCCTCCATCTCATTGACTTTTGATAGTGACTTACCACTCCTACCATTCTTGTTCATGGAACATTTATTTGATTCCTATTATTTGTGACTCCATGCACATATTATATGTCTTCTGTTTATGAATTTTGAAACAGTATAATGTTATGAAGATTCTGTCAGTATATTATTAGCCGGCATGTTGCTTGTTGTTGTTTAGAACCACTGCCCAAAAAAGACGCAGCAACACCCAGGTAAGAGGAGAGGAAAGGTGGGAGGTCAATTTGTGGACCCCAATTTGAACATTATTTCTACAGTATTTAAATCGATTGACTAACATTGGTAGAAACTGAATAATTTTTTAAAAACAGGATAGAAAGAACAAGAAAGAAAGAACTGGTAGTAGTTTAGGCATTAGCATTGCAAATACTTCAGCCGCAATGGCACTTAGTAATTATCTGTGAAGGACACCTTCAGCCTTTGCAACCTCTGATCACTTGTTAAAGTCAGTATGTCAGCTCTGTATTTCCAACACAGTGTACAGCATCTCAGAGTAATGTTTGGATGAGTGAATGAAATGCGAGATCAGTTTGAGAATATATATACCCTGCAGCTCTCTGCCCACATCACAGTGTAGCAAGCTTCCCCGCTGACGATACTTTATCTCCCTTGTGCAGGAACACAGTGGAACATAAATTTTAAAAAGAGAAGAAATAAAGAAAGACAACATCACTAGAAAAATGGATCCATTTTCTTCCCTCTGTATAAAGCAATATCCAGTTGAATACCCAAAGTAATAGAGAAATTGTAGAGCCTACCATTTCAAATTTTCATAGACTGAACATGTGAAACAAATGAAATGTCTTTCTTCCTTAGGAGAGGCACTCATTTTGAGTTCTTATTTATGCAAACATTTTGATGTTGATGGTTGCCAATTTTTATTTTTTGGAATGAAGGTCTATTGGATTTGCACATCCACTGAATAACATCTAGGGCCTTTTTTCTTTCAACAGCATTTAATAAGGATGTGCAATGACCACAAAATTCGGCTGTATCCTGTTTTTATTAGTTATTTGGTTCTGAATCTGATTTGTTAATCCAGGGTCTGATCTTGGTTTAATTGCATCGGCACCCCTCTAATTCCAAGCACAATTCAAAATCCTGCTTCCAATCCAAATAATAATAATAATAATAATAATAATTTATTATTTGTACCCCGCCCATCTGGCTGGGTTTCCCCAGCCACTCTGGGCGGCTTCCAACAGAGATGAAAAATACACTAAAATGTCACATATTAAAAACTTCCCTGAACAGGGCTGCCTTCAGATGTCTTCTGAATGTCAGGTAGTTGTTTATCGCTTTGACATCTGATGGGAGGGCATTCCACAGGGCGGGTGCCACTACTGAGAAGGCCCTCTGCCTGGTTACCTGTAACTTGGCCTCTCGCAGTGAGGGAACCGCCAGAAGGCCCTCGGAGCTGGACCTCAGTGTCCGGGCAGAACGATGGGGGAGGAGACGCTCCTTCAGATATACTGGACCGAGGCCATTTAGGGCTTTAAAGGTCAGCACCAACACTTTGAATTGTGCTCGGAAACGTACTGGGAGCCAATGTAGGTCTTTCAAGACCGGTGTTATATGGTCTCGGCGGCCGCTCCCAGTCACCAGTCTAGCTGCCGCATTCTGGATTAGTTGTAGTTTCCGGGTCACCTTCAAAGGTAGCCCCACGTAGAGCACATTGCAGTAGTCCAAGCGGGAGATAACCAGAGCATGTACCACTCTGGCGAGACAGTCTGCAGGCAGATAGGGTCTCAGCCTACGTACCAGATGGAGCTGGTAAACAGCTGCCCTGGATACAGATTTGACCTGTGCCTCCACGGACAGCTGTGAGTCCAAAATGACTCCCAGGCTGCGCACCTGGTCCTTCAGGGGCACAGTTACCCCATTCAGGACCAGGGAATCCTCCACACCTGCCCGCCTCCTGTCCCCCAAAAACAGTACTTTTGTCTTGTCAGGATTCAACCTCAATCTGTTAGCCGCCATCCATCCTCCAACCGCTTCCAGACACTCACACAGGACCTTCACTGCCTTCACTGGTTCTGATTTAAAAGAGAGGTAGAGCTGGGTATCATCTGCATACTGATGAACACCCAGCCCAAACCTCCTGATGATCTCTCCCAGTGGCTGCATGTAAATGTTGAAAAGCATGGGGGAGAGGACAGAACCCTGGGGCACCCCACAAGTGAGAGCCCAGGGGTCTGAACACTCATCCCCCACCACCACTTTCTGAACACGGCCCAGGAGGAAGGAGCGGAACCACTGTATGACAGTGCCCCCAGCTCCCAGCCCCTCAAGACGGTCATGGTCGATGGTATCAAACGCCGCTGAGAGATCCAGCAGAACTAGGAAACAGCTCTCACCTTTGTCCCTAGCCCGCCGGAGATCATCAACCAGTGCGACCAAGGCAGTTTCAGTCCCATGATGAGGCCTGAATCCCGACTGGAAGGGATCCAAATGGTCCGCTTCTTCCAGGCGTGCCTGGAGTTGTTCAGCAACCACTCGCTCAATCACCTTGCCCAAGAATGGAAGGTTTGAGACTGGGCGATAATTGGCCATCGTGGCCGCATCTAAAGATGGTTTTTTAAGAAGCGGTTTAATAACCGCCTCTTTCAGCGGGTCTGGGAAGGCTCCCTCACGGAGGGAAGCATTCACCACCCCACGAAGCCCATCGCCCAGTCCTTCCTGGCTAGCTTTTATAAGCCAGGATGGGCAAGGATCCAGGAGACAGGTGGTTGGCTTCACTCGTCCAAGCAGCCTGTCCACATCCTCGGAGGTAACAGATTGGAATTGATCCCACACAACTTGACCAGACAGGACTCTAGCACTCTCCCGCCCCGGCCCTGCTCCCACGGTGGAGTCTACTTCTTCCCGAATCTGAGCGATTTTATCTGCAAAAAAATTTGCAAAATCATTGCAGGAGAACATGTGGCCCGTACTGGGCCCCGATGTTACAGGTGGTTCCGCTAAATTGTGAACCACCTGAAAGAGTCTCCTGCTGCTGTTTTCTGCAGATGCAATAGAGGCGGTGAAGAAAGTCTTCTTCGCCGTCGCTATCGCCACTTGGTAGGCTCGACGTTGAGCTCTAACCTGTGTCCGGTCAGATTCGGAATGAGTTATCCGCCACCGGCGCTCTAGCCGTCTCAACGATTGTTTCATTGCCCTCAAATCCGTGGAAAACCACGGGGCTCTCCGGGCTCCATGCAATCGGAGAGGGCGCTTCGGAGCCAAACAGTCAATAGCCCTGGTTAACTCCACATTCCAGCGGGCCACCAGGGAATCGGCTGAAAGGCCATCAACATGGGATAAAGCATCCCCTACCACTCTCTGGAAACCATTTGGATCCATTAAGTGGCGGGGGCGGACCATCCGAATCGGTCCCACCTCCCTGCAGAGGGGATGGGTCGCAGAGAAGTCCAGTTGCACCAGGAAGTGGTCTGACCATGGCACTTCTTTTGTTTCACTTTTACTTAGTGTCAGATCACCAACATCCGTAGAGGTAAACACCAGGTCCAAGGCATGTCCACGGCTATGGGTTGGGCCAGACTTATTCAGGGACAGCCCCATGGAGGCCACGCTTTCCACAAAGTCCCGAGCGGCCCCTTGTAAGGTCGTGTCGGCATGGATGTTAAAATCCCCTAGGACAACCAAGCTAGGTGTCTCCAGGAGAACATCCGCCACGACCTGAAGCAGCTCGGGCAGGGAATCCTTGGTGCAGCGGGGAGGTCGGTACACCAAAAGGAATCCTGTACTGCCCCTATTGCCCAACTTCCAGAACATGCACTCAGAAAACTGGGTCTTCCCAATAGGACGCCTGGTGCAAACTAATGACTTCCTAAAAATCACTGCAACCCCCCCTCCCCGCCCACATGACCTGGGTTGCTGTGCGTAAGAGAAACCTGGTGGACAAGCAGCGGCAAGGACAGGCCCATCTGCTTCATCCAACCAAGTCTCTGTTACACATGCCAGGTCAAGTCCTCCATCCATGATCAAGTCATGGATGGCAGTGGTCTTATGAATCATTGACCTGGCATTGCACAGCAACACTTTCAGGTCATGTGGGTATCCCTTGCTGATTCCAGTATTCATCCGGTCAGGACCAGACCCGGAGGCAGGGATAGTCCTCAGACAATGACTAAACCTGCCTCCTCTGTAATGACATGGTCTGGTCTTAGCGTAACTCCTCCTCCTACCCGTGATCACCGAGATCGGTTGTCCCAGTGCATTCCCCCCTGTGAAACATATCCCAGCCATTTTGTGGGCTGGGGCCCATTCCCCGGCAGCCCTGACCCCTCCCCTTAAGAACAAAATAACCCCTTTTAAAAAAACCACACACAAAAAACAACACAAATAAAACAGTACAAACAAAAAACAATAAAAATTACAAAAATTACAAAAACATAAAATCAAACAAATTCCCAGGCCCAATAAACATCCACCCCACCCCACCCCCCCACATACAAAAAATTCAAAATAAAAATTTTAAAACATTTTAAAAGCACTCTGCACCCCTCCAGCAGTAACAGCAACTGTCCTAGTGAGGCCCGTCAGGCCCTGCCCTGGGCCAGGTGGTAAGTGGCAGGAAGGAGCAGGGCCCCCAGACACTCACATACAGGAGAGTCCTCCTGGGCAGCAGAGCGCAGCAGTCCTTGTGAGGCTTCAGGCCCCACCCCAGGCCAGATGGTGAGTGGCAGGAAGGAGCAGGGGCCTCAGACACTCACATACAGGAGAGTCCTCCCTCTTAAGCACTTAGTGATCTGTGCCTAAGGAGGGAGAGAAATCCAGTGCAGTTCACATTTACAGGTGAATCGTCTTAATTCAATTTTTCTGAAACACTATGAGAATTGAAACAGTCACCCTTTGAAAAGTGCACTTCTTAGAATTTTGTTAGGCAGTTGGCCGTTGTATATTAGTGAAAATAACGTACGCAAGACTGGCTGTCTTGTGATTGTGTATCAAATTGATCTTTGTGTATATTATATAAAGTATTGTTTTTTCACAAGGGTAAAAATGATGAGCATTTTAGCGCTCACACCCTTCTTTGCAGGCAGTGTATATGTCAGTTATTTCCTCAAATATTCGTCACCGTTCCAGGAACTGAAAAACTACCAGTTGCAATTTCCCCATTTACACAAGGAGAAGGATGGCCTTGTGTGAGTTTGCCGTCCAGTGTCCTACAGCTCAAATGAGCAGATGGGCTTCTACTGGAAGAATTATTTATTTATTTATTTATGCTAAAAGTCAGCAGGAACTAACTCTCTCTGATTAATATATACAGTATATATAATTTCTTAAAAACCAATCACCTACTCTCATAGTTAATAATGTCAGGGTTCCCAGAAACAGATCTTTCAGCCTGAGTAAACAGGAATGAGAAAGAAAGACACACCTCATTGGGGAGGGCATTCCACAAATGGGGAACCACCATCAATAAGGCCCTGTCGTGGTTCAACGCTAACAAAAAAAATACCTCCCAAGCCTTTTACTTTTACAGTAGAAGGAACAGTGAAAGGAGGGAAGGGAGGAGAACTGCAGGTTAAGTAGGGACAAAAGTGAGAAAATGCAGTCGCATACACTTAGTTGTCTTTTCAGCTGGGAATGAGGATGTTTCTACAAAATGTAACAGATTTGGGTAGGCTGTTTTGTACCACTGGGATGTGATGCATTATTCCTCTCTTAACTCAGTGTCATTAAGCAGGTTCCTTTGAATGTCTTCCATCTGGCTGTGGGGGAATGTTCTTTCCGAGCCCAATAGCCGCTGCCAAAATACTCTTGTCAAGTTTGCTTAGCCACAAGTACGCTAATTGCACAGACCTAACGACTCTGCAAAGTTCTAGCCCCTTCCACCTCTGCAATGTCTCCAAGCTTCTAGGCCTGCTGCATTAGGTCTGTGGGTGTGTGTGTGCCCAAAAGGCATAATATACAGAAGGCTGGAAGGCTTCCATCCAACAGATGGAAGCAATCTTAAGCTTTTCTGGAAGCTGACCCAGTGAGAATGAGAAGGTAGGGAATGCTATGAAGGGGGTGGGCAATTTCCTCTGGACTGCTTCGGTGCTTAAAAGCAGCATTCCATGCTATACTTTTTGGTCCCCAGTTGATACTGGATAGCTGAACTCAGGGAAAGTCGGCAGTAGGAAAACACGATCATTTTTTGGCTACTGCCATGGAGAACTGATAGGAATGTCTTGGGTGCGCAGTTTAGAAAGCCTTCCTCATCTCCAAAACAAGCAAGAAACAGACATTGCTAAGAGGGTCACGCAGAGAGGGAGCTGGTTGGACGTCTAGCAGGATGGAGAAATGACCAGGGATGCATTAGTCGGTAGACATTACGTGAACATTATGCTCACTGTTGTGGAACACCCTGCTTAGGCGCTGCCCTTGGTGATGCATCTCCGAGTCACATCCAGACCCTACATGCAATGCGGTTTAATTGGAGCAGCCTTGGAAAAGCTTCCAGGGCCTGCATTCACACCATGCATTCAAAACACTACAAGGCTACTTGAAACAATCATGGCTTCCCTCAAAGAATCCTGCCATTTGTTCATGGTGCTGAGAGTTAGTTGTTAGGAGACCCATATTCCCATCCCAGAGCTACAATTTCCAAAGTGTTTTACAAGCAATCCTTCTTCCTGGGAATTGTAGCTCTGTGAGTGGGATATGACTGACTTTTTGTTTTTGTCCTGTGAAAGGGTGACAGATACGTTGGGGCATTAATTTCCAATAGTAAATAAATCTGCAGCAATGGGTGCTAAATTAAGACTTTTAAAAATGTTATGTCTTAAAGAAGAAGAAGAAGAAGAAGAAGAAGAAGAAGAAGAAGAAGAAGAAGAAGTAGTTTGTTTATTTATTTATACCTCGCCCATCTGGCTGGGTTTCCCCAGTCACTCTCTCTATCTAATGAGCCAGATCTGGTATGGGCTTCTCTTTCTTTCAAAAGCTTTTGTGTTTTAGAGCTGTTTAGCTTATATTGTGCTGCATTACCTTTGCTGTTGTGTTGGTGGGTTTTAGTATTGTATGAAATCAAATCAAATCTTTATTGTTACAGTCAATGAGCAGCATTAAGAAAGCTAGAGAGAAATAAAAGTGGAGCACATAGAACACATTTTTTTTTTTTTTTAGTACTACAAAAGTTTGCACTATTTCTTCTTATAAGCCACAATGGAAACTTTAATTGACATGTGGCGTACAGAACATCCACACACACAACACAACACACACATCACCCCAAAGCAGTCCCAGTTGAAGCTGTTCACCATGATAACAAATGGGAACCTCTGTCCTCACCAGGAGAAAAACTCCAAATGCCCACTAGTGTGGGGCAGGCAGTTTTCAAAACTCCTTTTGTTCTAGGCACATTTTGCAACAGGGAATTTCATTAGCGCAAGCAGTTTCTGAGCTCTGGGTGCAGTCCTGTGTCTAAGATTTCAAATTAAAACTGCAGAGTGGAAGCAAAGGTGGACCTTTTTCTACCTCCCCACTTCTAGCTACTGTCTGAAGAGTGGAGAAGAGACCCTTTGAAGAATATTAGTGGGGTGGGCAGGGGAAGGACTAGACCATGTGAAAAATGAACATAATATTTTAGCTGCAGTTAATTCATTTTCAGCTTTGTATTCTCTATATATAAAAGTGTGCCTAGACATTCTGTGGTTGTACCATAACCTTGGTTTAAGGTGCCATTTAGCTCCTAGCTTTTATATCTCAGTTTCTAACACAGGGGGCAGGCTATGGAGAGAGAATTGCTGCCTTCAAGCCCTGTTTGTGGGCATCTCAGAAGCCTCTGTAACAGAATGCTGGTGTCTCTGAGCCCTTGTGGTGATTCAGCCTTTCGTTGATAGTTGGCTCATGGGGAGCAGGCCAGTTCACAGCATTAAAAGCTGTATTAAAGGCTAATCTTTTAGTGGTAGGAACAGCATTTGTCTTCTTCATTCCTTCCCTGAAACTCGTTGGTATCATTTGGAAAGCAGCAAATGTTTATTCTGCAAATATTCATTGATTCCTTTAATAGACCTGTAGTATTTAACAGATCTCATTGAGATGGGGGTAAGTCTGGTCAGTTCCAGCTTCAGGGCAAAGAATTTGGTGAAACTGAGCCTGCAAAGCGATAAAACAGATGCTAATCTGCATTTAAAATTACTGAAGTATACATTTTAATAATCATGCAGAAACAAGTAAATGCCTGCGTTCCATTTCTGTGGCGCCTACCAAAGACTATTCATAATTGTAAACCTGCCAGCAACTCCCCCTCTCTTTTTATATGAGAAGTGCTCCGATTTTAAAACTTTTAGTGTTTACTCTTAAAGTGGACCTTGGCCATTGAAACAAGTTGTTATACACTTTACAAGGCATCTTCCATTACAAAGAATGCATAGATAGTTCCCAGAAAAGGTAGGACATAAGTATCTGAGAAAGAGCGTTTCCCAAACTGTTTGAGATTACAGTGGTACCTCAGGTTAAGAACTTAATTCGTTCTGGAAGTCCATTCTTAACCTGAAACTGTTCTTAACCTGAGGTACCACTTTAGCTAATGCGGCCTCCCGCTGCCGCTGCACCGTGATTTCTGTTCTTATCCTGAAGTAAAGTTCTTAACCCGAGGTACAATTTATGGGTTAGTGGAGTCTGTAACCTGAAGCATCTGTAACCTGAGGTACCACTGTACAGCAACATGGTAGGAGACTTGAAAATGTTCACATATTTTTCTGTGTATAACACACCCCCATGTATAAGATGACCCCTATTTGGGGGGACCGCAACAAGAAATTGCTGAAAGCTGTTGAGCTTTTTTTGGGGGGGGGGGAGATTGCCCAGAGTTGTGGAGCTTTTGAGGGAGGGCGCAACCATAAATCGCCTGCACACTCCCCACCCAAAGCACAGCTGCCCACTCGACACAACCACAGCCAGTTGTACTCACGCCTCGATGCTGACGTAAATCAAACGCCAAATTTCCACAGCCGCAGCCAATAGTCAGCAGGCCTTGCCACAGCAAACAATCACACGCCCAATCACCGCTGACAATCTCCTGCTGGCTGCTGCCACCAATGTATAAGACGACCCGCTAATTTTGCCTATTATTTCTAAGGAAAATATATCGTCTTATACACGGAAAAATACAGTGTATATTGTTTTCATTAAACCATAATATATTTGAACTGGTGTATAAGTGTATTGAAACTTTTTGACTCCACACAGAAATGAACTCTGCTTTCTGCTCTCACCCCTGTTTCAGATCAGATTTATCATTTGAACATTTGAGAAGGAGTGCACAACTGTTTGCCAGCAGAATTGTGTCGCTGTTACTGGCTGAGGTTAAAACTTTCAGATATGTTGTTGTTGTTAATATTATTTTTTAAACAGCTTTCCACATATGCCCCAAGGCGATGTACGAAACATAATAAAGACAGCTAAAACAATTACAGAAGAGAACAAAAAAATAACACAAGGTGAGCTTTGAAAAGCCCCTGAGATGCGGGTCTTTCTTACTGCTAGCAAAAGCAGTTTGCATCATTGAGAATGACAGTGTTAATGAGCCTTTCTGTAACAACCAGCCTCTGCCCTCCTGTAGGAGAGAGGAGTGCTTCTCATTATTTGCACAACTTGTTTAGCTGCCATTTATCATTGAAATGCACACCCCCATTCTACCGGGCTGTTTACACGGCTATTAAAGGTGGTCACGCTGTGTTTCAAGACTTGCAAAATATTGTCTACTCTCTTCTACCATGATGACAGTAGCATATTTCTGGAGGAGGAGTTGACTGGCCAGATCGTGTGTGTGTGTGTGTGTGTGTGTTTCAGTGCTAAAAACCACTCTCTGTTTAATCAAATCATAGTAAAATGCTGCAAAGTACAGTGCATTTCAGTTAAAAACAACATGCGTCAGAGGCATGGACTGAGAATCGGGTTCTACAGGTGTGGGCAACCCCTAGGATTTGCCAGATTGTAGAAAAGACTGTACTACCACATAACCCTGATTGTGTTGGCTGCCAGTTAGTACAAATGCTGGTATATGTGCCTCACAAATGACAATATTGGGGATCCATCGAGAATCTTTCGCAAAAAGTCAGGATTGTTTTGCAGTAGAAAAAAAAGGCTCTTCCTTTTAGTACATTATTTCAGAATATTAGATGAACGATGATGATGTTGTGTGGCAGCTTGCCAGAAAATCTAGGAGAAAACCCGCAGCAATTATACCACTATAAATGGCAAATGCGAAAAGGTGTGTCAATGTCCCCCAAGCCACCCCTAAATAATTCACAATTCACACATAATTTTTGTTTAAGGTTTTTGGCATAATTTTGGCCACAACTTTATTAAAATACATAAATGTGAGTGGTTGCTTAGGCATTGGTTCCAACTATCTGTCCCCCGCCCCGGGACAGAACTGACTTCCGGATTCCAGCGAAAGCCAATAAGGGAAAACAATATTGAGGAGAGAATGGAGCTGGGCACCAGACCCTCACCTCTCCCTGCATGCTCCCAGGGGTTCGGATGAAAGAATGGCAAGCCCCTGGATTCCTTTAACGGAATTCCCTTGCAGCAGCAGCATTGGAGGGGCAGGCACCGCCAATCCTGACCCCTCCACCAACCAATTTTCTAACCAATGCCTAACCGCAACCTTACAAGTTGTGACGATTTGCTATGCAGTAGGCAAAACCCAAATGGCACCAGCCAATCTGCCAAATGGACAAAATTCCTACCAGGCCCCTGCCCTAAAAGCTGACGACCCCATGACAGGCAAAGCAAGGTCAACACAATAGCCGCCCTAGATTAGGGAGGGTGGGTGGGCGATCCGATGCACGCAGCAAAAGAGCCCAGTCAGTGCTGCGTGACTTGATTTTATAACCTTTGGTCCATCCCCCTAGAATGGCAACACCAAAATTTGCCCAGTGACCCAACTTCCCAATCACTGCGGATGGTCATCCATACTAACCCACCCAACAACAGAGGGGGGGCCCTGCCAGACCCCACCACAACACATGCTCTCTATGAAGGAGAACACGCTTTACTGAAAGCAGAGCTGGCAATCTGTATAAAGAATTATTTCACCCTGGCATCCTGCAGTGAGGAGAAGGAGTGCTGGAGGTTTTTTTGGAGGGAGAAAAGATTGTATTATTCACATCAGGCTCACAACTGTCAAATCAAATGATTAAATGTATTTTATATGATCGCATTAAAGACACTGTTCCCCGAGGTTACAGAGAGCATATAAGATTTGATATTGTTCAGAAAATTAAGTTCCTGTCTTTGTTTCCAGTATCTTTTTTCCCTCTTATCCATGTTGCTCTCTCACAGAAGTTCATCCAAGGATGAACAATTTTCATGCAAGATTTATAGCCTTATTTGTTTTTGAAGACTTCTTTTTCTTACAATGTGAAATGCTTTTGTGATAAAGATCTTTCTTGAGGTCTCCTGCTTAGCATGTATTTATGCATGCTCATTACATAACCATTAAGGGTTGGTTAGAGTAGAAAAGATTTTAATTTCTTGTGGATTCATGTATAATTTGAGTTATGTTTATGTTATATTCACTGGCAATGGGAATTTGTTGGTGGTGAACCAATTCCTTTTAGCTCTATTTGCAGGACAGTTTGTTCCCAATCCATGGACATTCTGGAGAACTTTTGGCTAAAACTGACCAAGCAACATGAGCTGGTGGCATAAAACTGTATTTCAGTTGGTTTCTCAGAAACAGTTTTTCGTTTCCCTTGCACATCAGCAAGAAAGGTGTCCATGATGCACTGCAATATACTTTTACCAAAATCAATGGCACAACTTTCTTTGTTTGTTCATTTTTGCGCCTGGTCACTTTTCTGCTTAAAAACTAAATAACGAAAGCAGTGTTCATGTGAAAAATACTCAATTTAAATGTAAAAATATGTCAATAAAATTGACAGCTGATATGACCTCTCCAGAAATATAAAAAATAAGATTAACCCAAAATACTCTAAACCAGTCTTCTCCAATGTGGTGTCCTCCACTTTTTTTGGGGGGAGGGCTACAATTCCCATCAGCCCCTGCCAGCACGTTCAGTGGTTAGGGATGATGTGAGGTGTCGTATCAGGCTACACAGAATTCCCTATGGAGAGGGATTTATTGTTAAACCACTCTGAGAATTGCAGCTCTGTGAGGGGAATAGGGTAAGGTTACCAGATTTTTTTCAATGAATCTGGGGACACTGTTCAACTACAGTAGGGATGATATGATTTTGTCAGGGGGCTGATTTGTAAATCCGGGGACTGTCCTCGGGAAACGGGGGTGTCTGGTAACCTTAGAATAGGGGTCTTCAAGCAACTCTCAGCACCCTTAACAAACTAGAGGTCCCAGGATTCGGGGGGGGGGAGAAGGCATGATTGTTTAAAGTGGTATGATGTTGCTCTAAACACATAGCACAGATGGGATCAGTGTTCCAGGCATTCTGATGCCCAGGTTAGCAGCTATAATTGTATTATATACATTGGATGAATCTCTCTCTCTCTCTCTCTCTTTGGAGATGGGCAGCATATAAATTAAGTAAGTAAGTAAGTAAGTAAGTGTAAAGGGATTAGGGGTTGCTTGTGCGTAAGCGCCAAAACTGCTCCAAGCTGAGTAGTTGGCTAAAACTTTCCCTGACCGGACAGCCCTTACTTCGTGGCTGCCTTAATCACTGGCAGAATCCGTCAGTGGGTGTTTCCTGAACTTCTTCCAACATAAGAGCTCCTTGACAGAAAGTCTCCGCCTGGATTCCCTGCGCGACAGCTTTCTGCGCAGAGTGGGCGTCCCCAGGGGAGGTCCTGAGCTCTCTCCACTGGTCTCGCTGGAAGCGTCCCTGCGCCTTCCCCCCGACTCCGACTCCTTCCCTTCTTCCTCAGTGGAAGATCTCCCTCTTTCCCTGCTGGTTCCCTCCCCAGCGTCCGAGAGCCTCTCCACCACCCTGCGCTCCAATGGCAGTTCCCTGACAGTAAGTAAGTAAGTAAGACAAATGTTAGCATGGCCATTCTGGTAATTCTGTGGTCAAGGAGGCTGGCTGTTGAGCTTAGCCCCCACCCCCCACTCTAGGGCCTTGGAGTGTCATTGAGTGCCCTGTTTTACTCTCTTCCAATCTCCCCATGTGGAAATCTCAAGCTCTGCTTTTGGGAACACTGGCACAGTGAGGTCAAAATCTGCCCTCCACCCCCAGTGTCCTCACCCTCACTGCCAGGAATTCTGCAGAGTGTAAACTTCACAGAGACTGCACTGTATTCCTCTCTATCTGCTCCAAGGTCCTTGCAATATTTGAGCCTTCCCGCTGCACACATCTTACCAGGGCTGGATTTAGGTTTGATGAGGCCCTAAGCTACTGAAGGTAATGGGGCCCTTTACGTGTCCTGCTGTCCTCTGTCACCAACAAATTGTCACTATTTTTTGCGTTGAATATATGCTATATAGTAATGTATGGACCTAATAGGTATCCAAACAAAACAAAATATGCAAAATATTGTACAAAACAAAATATGTATTTTATCAAAGTAATTGTTGAACTTATGTTATATTTTGGAAATGTACATCCAGTTTTATTTCCTTTAAAAAAAATTGGGGCCCCCAAGAGAGTGGGGCCCTAAGCTATAGCTTGTTTAGCTTATACGTAAATCTGGCAATGCACCTTACCCATAACAGCAATGAGCATTTTGCTAGCAGTATTCATTTTTTAAAAAATAAAAACAAAAACGTTCCCACTTAAGATTTGCTATTACAATGGTGGGAATCGGTCTTTTGCAAACCATTTTAGTCAGTCTGTGTAATATTAGAAAACCTTATGTTTCTCCCACTGAATACTGTATACTAAATTGGCACATTTTAGGAGCCCCAATATATCAGAATTTCCTGAGGAAGTCTCAAGTAAAGCTGTTCCGGTGAACTTTCCCCTACATCCCCGGTCCTACATCTGTTTGCTGGGTGCCGGCTGTAATAAATAATCATCATAAAAGGCCTTTGAGGTTTTCATGTCTCAAAAGGAGCATTCTGACATTTGGCAAGGGATAAAGAAACAACTTCAAGACCAAGGGTGGGGCTACCCTTGGCTTTGAAGGACAGAAGCATGTTTCTCTATTTGTGAGCTGCCATGTAAGAATATAAATTTTGACACCACCCAAATACTCTCAGTGTTCACTTATAACTTAAGCTTGTTTTGTTGACTGAAGGGGAAAGCCTGGCTTCTCCCCCCACCACTTGCACATCCCTAGATACACATGTGTGGCACACTCTTGAATATTGTTCTGATTATATTTCATGAATGCAATGCTGTCACATCATAAAAATGTGCTTCAGAACCCTGCAGTGAGGATGCAGATGTCCCTGTGTTCATCCTGATTCGTTATAAATGTTAAGTAGCATTTATTCCAAAACAGACATTTAAGGGAGTAACTTCCCTGAAAGCTACCCATTCATTCCTACTTACAGTGCTTATCAATATGCACATGCGTATCCATAGTTTGCTGCAGCTATCAGTTCCTTCAGCACACTTGTTTCATCAATACACACCAGCACTGTGTATTAAAACTGTTAAGTTGTGGGTGAACATATCAGACGACACAGCGATTCTTCAAACAGCTCTTGTTTATTCACAGGCCAGAACAGAACTGAACTGAAGGGTTCAGCCAGCCTGCTTATATAGAGCTCCACTACAACGCAACAGTAACAACTTTCTGTAACTATCCAATCACTGAACGTCACTTTCAATTCCTTATTTGCATATGTGGACCTGAGTGAAAACTATCTACAGTATCCCCCTGCTGGCCCAGGGTGAGAACTTCAGTACATAACAAAAACACTGCACAGAAAGAACCCTGGTGCATTCCTCTTTGTTATAATCACATGAAGACTGCTTCTTTGCAGTGCTTTATGGATGCTCGCAGTTTGTCGAAGCTTTCAATTGCTTCGGCTTATTTGTTTTACCAGTGCCAAAGAGTGCATGTGCATATCAGTAAAACACCCCACTAAAAGAATCCTGGTGCAATAACAATCACATCAAGATTGCTTTTTTGGTAGGGTTTTTTTAAACAACAACAACAAAATCAGTATTGACACATGTGCGCATCAGGATTGGGGAGGGAGCAGGGAGTTTCCATGCACTGAGAAAAACTGAAAGCAAGTTTTGCATGTTCCAATTGTTAATTTGATAAATTCCCCTAGTTAAAATGGGAATCCCGGAGGTGTGTGGGACATAGGGCAGAGGAAAGCCAACGGCAGTAGCCGCCGATGGGGCTGCATTGTTTAACCTGCTTTCTCAATCCCACACATATCACTGCCCATTACTGAGAGGGGTTGGGGCAAGGCAGGAGTAGTTTGGGTGAGTGCAGGCGCAGGATGGGGAATCCTGGACAGGCCCTGCCACTGCACACACCATGCTAAGCCCATTCTGCTTTAGCCCCCTTCCCCTTGCTAAACAGCAACATGTGGCGCTGGGAAGGCAAGTGTCAGGCAGCAGAGGAACATAGCTGTCAATGCTTCCCTTTTTTTAAGGGAAATTCCTTTATTCTGAATAGGATTCCTGACAAGAAAAGGGAAAAGTTGACAGCTAGGGAGGAAACACCCCCCACGGCAGGTTGCCAGGAATGGACAAGACAAGGAAAAGTCCTTACCACCCACTTTTTATTCAATATTCGCAGAGGAGAGGCTTGGGAATGCCTCTCCTCTGTGAATAGACCTACATTGGCTCCCAGTACGTTTCCGAGCACAATTCAAAGTTTTGCTGCTGACCTTTAAAGCCCTAAACAGCCTTGGTCCAGTATATCTTAAGGAGCGTCTCCACCCCCATCGTTCTACCCGGACACTGAAGTCCAGTGCCGAGGGCACCTCACAGTACCTCACTGCGAGAAGCCAAGTTACAGGGAACCAGGCAGTTACAGGGCCTTCTCGGTAGTGGCGCCCTCCCTGTGGAACACCCTCCCACCAGATGTCAAAGAGAACAACAACTACCAGACTTTTAGAAGACATCTGAAGGCAGTCCTGTTTTGGGAAGCTTTTAATGTTTGATGTACTACGGTATTTTAATCTTTTTGGGGAAGCCACCCAGAGTGGTTGGGGAGGCCCAGCCAGATGGGCGGGGTATAAATAATAAATTATTATTATTATTATTATTATTATTATTATTATTATTATTATTATTAGGAATGCAGCCTCTTGGAATAATGGCGTTGTCCCAAGTGAATCTCCACCCACTCCATCTCTCCTACTACTTCCTCATGCATTATCGCTATGGGTGCAAAAAGGACCCTCTGCCTTTGAGCTCTTTGCTCTACTACTTTCAAGGTTCACTGGGTTGTGGAAGATGGAGGGTCTGGATTGCTATCTAAAGGCACTGTGTCCATCAGCTCTCATGTCCCTGGTGTTTCCTCCTCCTCCTCCTCCTCCTCCTCTCCCATTATTTCCCAGCTTTCCCCCTCATCTGCCTCTGAGCTGTGATCTCCCTCAAACCCCTGTTTTAATTCTGAACTGCCCTCTTCTTTTCTGATAGGGTCAGGCCACCATTCCTCCTCTGCCCAGTCCCTGATAGTGGGTGAGCAACACTGTCTCATTCACACTGCCCCACTAGCCACTACTGGCCAATGGAACAATCAGCAGAGATGTTTACTAATCCTTAACATTGGTTAGAGAAATTGCTCCTTGTTGAATTTCTTCTTGCCCCACATGTTTTTAAGGCACAAATCCTTGGCCAGAAGATATATAGCTATTTTAATTGCAGGTCTCAGAAGTAAATGAGGTATTTTAGGGGAGAGGAAGGATTAGCAATAAATGCGCCTACATCCAACATTGCTGTCCAGGCAGGCAGCGGAAAGGAAAGGAAAAACAGGCAAATCAGAAGGCTGTTCAATGTACATAACAGAGTATGAAATGGTTAACTTTATGGTTTACACGGTGCAAAAATTACAATATTTTAAATGGCAGGTACGAACTCAACCTTTGTTGCTGGCAGTTTCTGGGCTCCTGCTATTTAAATAAATATATTGATATTACATTTGCTCATTTCTGTTTTCCTGTTACCTACCCAGTTCCCCATGACATTTTAAAAATAAATTGTCCATGGCTCAGTAACTTTCATTAATCAATTCACTCAACGCTCTGGAATGGCTTTTGCATTGTGTACTAATGACCTGAGAAATTCAATTAAGAAATAACACGCTAACCCTTTCTCCAAGGAGCTTGGAGCAAGCATACATGGGTCTCAAGCCATCATCCTCACCGACAATCATGAGAGGAAGGTTAGACTATGGCTCGCCTTATACATACAATTGATTGAATTGGGAACAAAGTGATAAGAATTATGAAGTTGTAGAATTATGAGGGCAGGATTGCAATTTTGAACTCTCCTTTACAGAAAAAAGCTCCCTAGCAGGGAGTTGACTGAGCTAGAACCAGTGCTGTGTGGTCAGTGGACATGGGGAATTAGGCTAGTCCCCTAAATGTCCCTGGGATGCGGGTGGCACTGTGGTCTAAACCACTGAGCTTCTTGGGCTTGCCAATCAGAAGGTCGGCAGTTCGAATCCCCACCATGGGATGAGCTCCCGTTGCTCTGTCCCAGCTCCTGCCAACCTAGCAGTTCAAAAGCATACCAATGCAAGTAGATAAATAGGTACCACTGCGGCGGGAAGGTAAATGGCGTTTCCATGCGCTCTGGTTTCCGTCACAGTCTCCCGTTGCGCCAGAAGCAGTTTAGTCATGCTGGCCACATGACCTGGAAAGCTGTCTGTGGACAAATGCTGGCTCCCTTGGCTTGAAAGCAAGATGATGCTGCAACCTCATAGTCGCCTTTGACAGGACTTAAACGTCCAGGGGTCCTTTACCACCATCACAAACTGGCACCTCTAGCCCTACTGGTTCCCCTACCAAAAAAATTAACCACATGCCACTGGCTAGGACTTATCTCCTCAATAGGCTAGGGTTGTTGTTGTTTTTTATCTGCAAGGATTTTAAAAAAATAATAATACTGGGGAATATTCTAAAATTGTGACATACCACTACCTGTAGTAATGTGGTCCATTCTACCACTCTAGACCAGGCCTTGGAGACAGAGTCATAAAACTGTAGAGTTTGATGGGGTCTCAGAGGCAGAGTAAGGACATCCACTGCTACAGCTTCCATGATAGGTGGTAATCCAAGTTCTGCTAAAACTTGTAACTTGATCCTATTTGTCTAGACCAGGCATAGCCAGACTTGGCCTCCCAGATGTTTTGGGACTACAATTCCCATCATCCCTGACCACTGGTCATGTTAGCTAGGGATGATGGGAGTTGTAGTCCCAAAACAGCTGGAGGGCCAAGTTTGGCCATGCCTGGTCTAGGATCCTACCCTCTGAACTGGGGTGGTGGTGGCATTCTCCATTTTATCCTTTCTAGTTTAGACTTGGGGGTGGGGGGAAGATAGCTTAAGGTTGCTCTGTGAAATTCTTGGCTGGGTAGCAATTTGAACCTGGGTCTTCTGAGTCCTAGCCTGAAACTGTTATCATCATACCACACTGCCTCCTAATTCTCCACTTGAAGCTGTTGCCAGGAGCCAATGATAAGTTATGACTTTCAAGAAATTCTTAGTACAATAACGGTGGGATCAGTGTTCTGGTCTGGTTGAAGGCATCAGCTGTGGATGGACTGCACCCGTCTTTTGGAAATGTCAAACAAAACCCACATTTTGGTTACACCAACTAGTTACGCAAACACGAATTATATTCGGTGCTTCCAAGTACGTTTGATGTTGTTCCCAACAAAGTGATTAGCAAGTCCATATTTCCCCATGCAAATAGTTTCATTTGTAGTCCTGTCGCATTGCATGACGATGCACACAAGAGCCGCTCCTTCTAAACAATGCTCTGGAACCGTTTTTGATTGACACCGACTCGTATTTCTGAGCAAATCTCTCTCTGTGTACAGATTTGACTGCAAGCAAGGAGAGAAGAAACAGACGGGCAGACAGTTAAAATGAAAGCAAAGACTTTTGCTGTTTGAGGTTTACGCCAACTGCTGTCACTCAGCCTCCCAACTGGTTATTGACTAGAGATGCCTTGTTGGTATTCCTAAAGCTACGGAGCTTTATGCAGCCATATGTCAACATATCAGTTATCATGGCATTGGCATGCAGGGATTTTGGAGTTTAGTTTCTGTCAAGCCTCTTCATTAACACACTTAAGCATTATGGCACTCGATTTGTTATGCCATGGCTGAATCACAAGACTTCATTCCAACTGATCTCATAACAACTCTCCTACACAGGCTTCCCTCCTTTACGTGCAATTGCATATATACAGTATCTTTAAAAATGTAGTATAAACACCGACAACTGGGAAACACTGGCCTGCGAGTGCTCCAATTGGAGAACAGCCTTTACCAAAAGTGTCATGGTAAAGACAATTGAACTCAATACGCAAGGAAGCAACGTGAGAAGAGGAAGGCACACTTGGCAAACCTTCACCATGATCAACTCTGCTCAGAAGCCTATGTCCCCACTGTGGAAGGACGTGTGGATCCAGAATTGGCCTCCACAGTCACTTACGGACTCACTGTTAAAACCGTGTTCATGGAAGGCAATCTTACTCTGCTACGAGTGACCGCCAGAGAAGAAGAAGAGGATGACGTGGCACAGGGAAATCAACAATTAAGTTCAGACCTGGAAATGGTGGGAGAGAGCTGAAAAGTCCTTGTAGCTCATGAGAAGACCCTCCCCAGAGCCCAAGTAGCATTTCAGCAAGCCCAAAGTCAATTTGGGGGTGTCCATGGAGGAAGGAGAGGTGGGAAATCTCCACTGCAGTAGCAGAAGTCCTAGCACGGACATCTGCTAGCAGAAGCATTGGGTTGAATTCAGCCCATTTCTGTTTACCAGCCATCTTAAGCTAAGAATCCAGATGTCTTCTAACACTGTGGGTGCCCCCACTGAACATCTCTCAACATTTCTTGAGCTGAACACTTCTTTATACACGCGATGCTCATTAAATAAAAAGAGAGAGTCTCTTTTGGGGGGGTATGAAGAGAGAGGCTCTTTTGGGGGGGTATGCTTTATAAAAAAAATTAAAAGAAAAAAAAAAGAATTTCAAAAGCATTTGCTTTTGGGCTCAGAAGCTGCAGAGCCCTTGAATAGAACCTCTGATGGTCTCCATTGCTAATGTGGCAATTTCTCCCTATTTCCTTTCCATGAAACATTGCTTAGAAATCAATTTTTCCTAGCAAGATGAGAAAATGAGACCAGTTGTACTTCAGAGCACCACTTCAAAGATTGTATTGATCTTCGGGGTTTTACTGAACGTTTCATCAAGGGCTTTCTTCAAAGTCATTTCTCTCGTGCTTTTGTTGGGATATGTTCTTCTTATGAGGCAAAATACCTTCTTTTTAAAGCGATTGACCTTCTAAGGCAGAAGCATCGACGATTGAAGTTTTTTGATGTTCTTAGAGGTTCAGGCATGTACACGACATGTATTTGGCAATGCAGACTTGATGCTTCCGGTGTTCAGACACCTATTTAAAGTAGTTAAATATTTCATCCTAGCCAGCAATCTGTCATTTGCGACAGGCAGGGTGTGTGTAAAGAGAGGGTGTGCGTTTTGCTGGTTCCCACGAGAGACAGTGAATCATGATGCTATCTACATGATGCATGACACCAGAGCAGCCCTTTTCATTGAGGACTATGCCATCTAGAATTCAGGCTGGAGGAGACGCTCTTCACTGGAAATTAAACTTTAACATTAGAAAATTTTACTTGCAGAAACTTATAGATGAATTTAAACAATACTTACAGTCACATGCTCATCCAAGCATGGGTTTACAGTCTCTTCTTCTAACTTCCAAACAACTGTATTTTCCTCTCTTTCCAGAGCTCAGCACTCAGCGTTCTGTATCTTTTTTTAATATAATAGTTTTTATTGATTTTAATATATAAATTATAAAATGTACCACGAAACTTATCACTTATACAATCTTTTTGGACTTCCATCAGCACCTCTGATAATCCACCGTTTTGTCCACTTCTTATACATTTATTAACTTTATATTGCCTTTAAGTCTCTTAACAAATTATCCTTTCCCTTATCTATTTTTGCAATACTTCCAATAATACTCCTCACAGAACTTCTTGCAAACCTACAAACGTCGTCTGGTCTTCACAAATACTTTTCAAATAGTCCGTAAATTTACTACAGTCTTCCGTGAATTTCTGGTCCCGCCGGTTTCGAATTCTTCCTGTTAGTTTATCTAATTCTGCATAGTCCATTAACTTCATCTTCCAGTGTTCTGTATCTTCAATTAGGCCATGCCTTGCAGCTCCTATGAGAGATTTCCCCCTTTACCTTCTCCTGCAGCTTTTGCTCTCTTTCTTTCAAGCAGAGAAGAAGCACTCTAACACTCTATTCAATTTAGCAGTGTTCACAGTGGATTCTAAAACACAGTCATCTCGCTTCACATCAAATGGAGCCTCACCTTCACCATGTGACCAATGCTAGCCAATCACATGAGAACTACTAGAGATCTGTCTAGAATTCAGTTACCAGCCAAACAGATTTAAACACATAGTAATGCATAAAAGCATTTACAATTTCAGTGAATAAAATTACTATACTTAACAGGCTTCCCACTGAGGCATCTGATTGGCCATTGTGAAAACAGGATGCTGGAGTAAATGGACCTTATAGGTTCTTGCATGGAAAAAGGGAAATGTGTAGCCAAGGGCAGATTGTGGTGAGTGCTACTCCATACTAATGGTGACACCTGCCGTTAATCCTGCTCTAATCTGAATGACCCTGCCACTTTCTTTCCGTAGCTTCAACCTGGGTTTCTTCATTAGACATGCAATGGAACATCAAGAGCTGGTTTTTAATATCCAGCCACAGGAGGGCTGGTGAAACTTGTTGGACTTCCAGATGTTGCTGGACTACAACTCCCAGCATTCCTGGTGATTGGCCACACTGCCTGGGGCTGATGGGAGTTGTAGTCCAACAACATCTGGAGGACCACAGCTCATCCCAGGGACAGTATGACTAAGGGGGCTGGTCCCCTGCAGCAGCAGAAGCATTCTACCATTATAGACCCTGAACGTTTTACGCATCATAAAAGCAAGACACATTGTTCCTTCCATGTAAAGATTGCCTTGATTACAGCAGTTTATACATTTCCTTTGATGTGATCATAAAAATACATCAAGAGCTGAGACAGACTTTCTCGGAAAAGTTTTGCCTCCTGTGGGGTCGGGGCTGAAAGGAAGATTAAGGGCACAGGGTTTCAATACCCCCTCCCTTTCTTCCTCAAACCACACTCTTCCTCCCTTTTGGCACCCATCCCTCTCAAGTTCAGATTTGAATTCAATACTTCAGCCCTTTCTTAGTGCTATTTGCACTATTAACATGAAGCATGGGATGAAGAGTTGAAACAGGGCCTGTTTCTAAGCACCACCTATTATTTATGCATTTTACAAGGTTTATATGTTGTTCAATCCCCAAATGTGGTGGGGTTTTTTTTTACACCATATATATTTATATCTATATATCTATCTATATATTTGTATCTATATCTATCTATATATCTACAGTGGTACCTCAGGTTACACATGCTTCAGGTTACAGACACTTCAGGTTACAGACTCCACTAACCCAGAAATAGTACCTCAAGTTAAGAACTTTGCTTCAGGATGAGAACAAAAATCATGGCGCGGCAGCAGTGGGAGGCCCCATTAGCTAAAGTGGTACCTCAGGTTAAGAACAAATTCAGGTTAAGAACGGACATCCAGAACGAATTAAGTTCTTAACCCAAGGTACCACTGTATATCTTAAAAATAACTGACAAAATCATTCAGGGTGTTCAGTGCCACCACAAGGCATTGCAAATATTGAACTTCCCAAATTAAAGATGTGCATCCTAGGAACCTCCTAGGAACCATTGTGGTGGGGGGAGAGGGGAGGGGGAAGGGTGGGGGGAGAGAACAAATATACAAAAGCCCTATAGATCTGAACTCTGAGAACTGGCTTGCCCTATAAAAGGAGAGGAAATATGAACACGCAACAGAGGAAAGGGGAGAGAGAACAGGGTCACTCACAGTCAAGAAGCAGATAGATAGACAGATGCAAAAAAAACCCACAAAAAAACCCCACTACCATCACTGTCCCAGACCAATGGCACAAAGTGAAGGAAGGGGGTAGAAGAAGAAAAATGTATGTCAAGGGTTGTTTTCCCCTCCTCCTGAAAGCATTTTCAACCGACAGGAAATATCTCAAATAATTAGACCTCCCTTGCTTTATAAAGATGTGTATGTGTGGTGCACAGGTTTTTATTGATTGTTTATTGAGAGCCAGTGGGATGTAGCCGTCTCAGTCTCAGTCTCAGACTAGGACCTGGGAGACCTGGGTGCAAATCACTCAGCCATGAAGCTCACTATGTGGCCTTGGGCCAACCACTGCTTCTTGGTCAAACCTACTTCACAGGGTTGTTATGGGAACTAGGTGGGCGAAGAAGCATGTACACCACCTTCAGTAGGATATAAATGCAATAAATTAATAAATGTGGCTATTGTAATTGGTTTTAGCATTTCTATTGCACATGTAAGTCACTCTGAGTCATTTTGATGAGTAACATGGCATTGTTGTTCTTGCTTCTGCTGCTGTTTCCAAAGCTGTCCCCCAAATAGGACAGCAATAGCTTTGCCTCCCTGGTTGCTTCCCTGATTATAAACATGGAATAAAAAAATGCTCTCTGCACTCAGTTCTCACTCACCCAATATCAGTCTGCCCTTCTCCATTTTGGGCTTCTTTGTTTTGGTTTCTCCCAACTTTCCCATCCCCAGATTCCTCTTATTTCCAAGAAGTTGCCATATGAAGGGGGAGGAAGAAGGGAAGAAGAAGAAGAAGAAGAAGAAGAAAAGAAGAAGAAGATCCCATCCAACATTTCATTTCAGCTCAGTGTTCTCCCTTCATCAGTGAGGAGAGGAGAGGGCCTCCACAACCTCATCCCTTTATTGCTAGTTGTCTGTCTGGACTGGCTTCCACACACCATGTTTGATAAGATCCTGGATCAGGAGAACTTGGCAGATCATGTTATAGAAAACCACTTGTGTGTGCTGTAATCTCACGGCAGCTCCAAATGGGGGTGGTGAGAGTGAGTGAAAGAACCCAACAGGCATGCATTCTTGTTTATTCTCTTTGAATACCCTTCCTATCCCTTAAACACACACACACAAATCAATACACAGCTGTATCTTGCTTTTACAATGGACAAGGACATGCATGGTGTGGGGGAGCACATTTTTGAAGAAAGAAACAGAAGCTGCTGAAAGGTGTTTTTTTGGATATAGAGCTGAAGAATACTTCGCCTCCTGTTCCTACTGGAAGCATCAAGCTGAGACCTTCACTGAAATAAAAGCTGGCATGAGATCCATGGGGAGGGGAAGGTGAATATCTGTGCTTTTGATGATAAGTTATGCTCTGGAACAAGCATAAAAAGGGGAACATTTTGGTATTCTGCATTTTCCCCCAGAGGGAAAACTGAATGAATGCTTTTTTATTTTTTATTTTTTATTTTTTTTTACAAGCTAGGACAAAGATTTGGGAGGGGAGTAGGGAGGGTCTGCCTGAAGTTCTTCTTCTGCTAGTTAGAAAAAATGCAGTATTTTAGAAAATGGTTTCTCCACTGACAGGCGGCAGCTGCCAATTGAAATGACAACTGCTATATCACACAAGCCTCTCTCTGTGTGTGTTTAATGGAAGCACAGATGATGAGCTGAGGGTGATGGCTGGACAGATAGCATATCAGCCACGGTGTGGGCAAACCTGATAGCGAGCTAATCCCCCTTCCGCCTGCGTCTTCCAGGCAAAGACTGCCGTTGCGGCAGAGGTGATGTTCTCAACCAATGGCTCGCAAAAAAGATGTGTCAGGACTCAAGAGAAGCCTGGTGTCAGTTGCAGAGATTGCCAGACCTTTGGCTCGAGACATCAGGGCATGGGAGGAGACGTTTGAAGCTTACATGGGAGAGGGTTCAGAGCAGGCCTCGTACAAAGTGTTTATCATAATTCTTGGGCCTTGCTGGTGCATTGGGCCGACTCTCATTGGGCCGACAGCCAGTGTGGTGTAGTGGTTAAGAGCGGTAGTCTCGTAATCTGGGGAACCGGGTTCGCGTCTCCGCTCCTCCACCTGCAGCTGCTGGGTGACCTTGGGCCAGTCACACTTCTCTGAAGTCTCTCAGCCCCACTCACCTCACAGAGTGTTTGTTGTGGGGGAGGAAGGGAAAGGAGAATGTTAGCCGCTTTGAGACTCCTTAAAGGGAGTGAAAGGCGGGATATCAAATCCAAACTCTTCTTCTTCTTCTTCTTCTCTCTCAGAAAACGTTCCTGTGTTTTTGGAATTAACGTGAGCCTTTGACTGCAAATTTCAGCAGGCCGATCTTACCAGCATATTGTTATCCTCACTCCACTTCTTCTGGTGGTGAGCAGTTCTAGCGACGCAACGCTTACCCAGTTTCTTTTCTAAGGAAATCAGTTGAGGCGTGTGCCATTTTGTAATGGTTGCTTCTGTTTACAAATATATATGCTGAGCATTGGTGGAGGCAGACTAACAGCTTAAAGACCCCACAAAGTCCACTGCTCCCACATTGGATATGAGAGCACCCAAACGATGCTCACAGACCCCCAAATTCTGCCCTCTGACTCTCCTAGTCTCAGACTACAGATGGTCCTTTGTTTCCTTTTCAATCACACCTAGATTACGTTATTCTCAACCGGGGCTGGGAGGGGAAGTAGCTCGCTATCAGATGCTGATAGTTCAAACAGACTATTTAAAGCTGCAGTCCCATAGGTCCATCACTGGAGAGAAGGATCCCAGGGGGACAGAGTTATCCCTCAAAGATGTTGAATGCCTCTTCCATGAGACAGCTAGTTCATCCCTGATGTCAGAGATGACAAAGAAGAGACCAGTTGGAGGCATGCCAGGCGAGGGGATCCTCAGTACTCCTAGAACATAAGAAGCTGCTGCATACTGAGTCAGACTTTTGGTCTATCTAGCCAGAGGCAGATTTAGGGCTGTGCAAGCTGTGCAGTCACACAGGGCACACATCTGAAGAGGTTGCTTTCTTAAAGCCTGGTCAGTGCTTGCCCAGCTTTGGGAAGGAGGTGTGAGGGCTCTGGCAGGGGCCCTAGTGTCCTCCTGTCTCCTTCCTGAAGCCAGGCAAGTGCTTACTGGGCTTTGGGAAGGAGGTTGTTGTTTAGTCGTTCAGTCGTGTCCTACTCTTCGTGACACCATGGACCAGAGCAAGCCAGGCACTCCTGTCTTCCACTGCCTCCCGCAGTTTGGTCAAACTCATGCTTCGAGAACACTGTCCAACCATCTCGTCCTCTGTCGTCCCCTTCTCCTTGTGCCCTCCATCTTTCCCAGCATCAGGGTCTTTTACAGGGAATCTTCTCTTCTCATGAGGTGGCCAAAGTATTGGAGCCTCAGCTTCAGGATCTGTCCTTCCAGTGAACACTCAGGGCTGATTTCCTTAAGAATGGATAGGTTTGATCTTCTTGCAGTCCATGGGACTCTCAAGAGTCTCCCCCAGCACCATAATTCAAAAGCATCAATTCTTTGGCGATCAAGCTTCTTTATGGTCCAGCTCTCACTTCCATACGTCACTACTGGGAAAACCATAGCTTTAACTATATGGACCTTTGTCGGCAAGACCCTGCCAGGGTGAGGGCTGGAGGGAGGGAGTCAACTGGCCTCTCACAGGGTGGTATAGTACCAAATTCCACCCCTGATCTAGCTGCGTACTTTCTACACTGATTGACAGTGCCTCTCCAGGATTCTAGCTAGGGGTCTTTTGCAGCTCCACATGGAGCTGTGGATTCAAACTGAGGCCTTCTGCATGCAAAGCAGATGTTCTGCCATTGGACTACAGTCCTTTCTTAGGAAAGCAAGTATAGCAATGCACTGGAAAAAGGGGGTTGTCTACCTTGGTTTGCCCCATACCTCCTTTGTATTTATTTGTATTTTTGATGAACACTTTCCCTTAAGATATGCATTTTGCAAACATTGGCTGGTTTTAGAATTGCATCACAAAATTCAGATCAGCGCAAATTTCAAAGGATGGCTGTACTTTGGTTCTCATGTTGTTTTGCAAAGTTCAGATTTGGTAGATTCAACTTCAGATACCAACGGAATCGAATTTCTCCTCCATCCCTTCCTAGCACTGATCTATGGCCCTTTCCCTCATCTCATAAACCTGCAGCTATGTATGTGCTGGGGGCTGATTGCAATCGGCTGCGGTCTGACTAATGGCAGCATCAACAGAGATCTACTATAATCCACAGAACAATTGACTCCTGGCATCAGTGCCCCAGCCTCCCAATAGATCATAGAAAAGGACATGAAAGCAAGTGAGAGGGGCAGAAATGATATGTCCTTTTGCTGAGAAAATACCAGGCATCATTAGCAAACAGGGTTGGGGTTTTGAATGTAGATCCTTCCCCCCCTTCCCCCCCTCCCCCATCACCATATTCTTTGTGGCTTTTTAAAAAACTTTTTCCAAAGTGTGCATTCCAGTGCTACAAGCATTGCAGAGCATATTGCAGCAAAATAGCTCAAATAGCCACATGGCATGCCTTGCTCTTGGTTCCTAAGCCATGCTCTTGATTAGCATGGTCAAGTGCAAATTGACAGACCAGGCTTCTCTTTCCCATCCTTTTCCTGCCCTTTCTCTCATTCTTCTGCCAAGGTTCTCACCATTCAGTTTGGCCTTTACAGTGCCTCACCAGAGTCACCTTTGGGACTCTGCATTTGGGACACCTGGTGTCTTTGAGTGTCACTACATGGCGATGGTTAGCAGATGCTGATTTCGTAATAGCTGCCATACTTGTTACAGTGTGAGAAGAGCAACCAGGCAATGATATTTCATTACAAACAAGCTGTGATTTCCCCTCTCAGATTCCTGCTGTATGACATAACTAGAGTTGACTTTCGCCATCAGCTCAGTCAAACACAACCTTTTAAAACCCAGATTTGGAAAGTCTGCTACCTTTGGATCCATTTTGAATCAAACCAAGATCTATAGCTGGTCTGAAATGGATCAGGATTGGGCCTATCTATACATCCAGGCTCCTACACATCTCAGCTATCACATCAGGGTCTGGTGGCTCAACGACGTCTAATGGAAACCAACTTTTGAGATCTCTTGAGGGCACTTGAGAGTTCATCCAGTTGCCTCAGATTCATTCCAGATCAGATTCAGAGGAATCCTGCCACCCATAAACAGAACAGGAACTTGTCCAGCTAAAACAAACAGAATAGAAGGATTTCTGTTATTTGAGGTTCTCAGTTGGTCATGATCCCTGGCTTGGTACATAATCATATATAGCTCCTTGTCGTGTACTCACCACCAGTACTGAGTGCTGCTAGGCCAAAGACCCCTAAACAAGCCCTAAATTACCAACAGCTTAGTTCTAGAACTAGAATGCCAGTTGGACTACCAATTCTGTATACCATAGCAGGAAGAATAAGGATGGGGAGCCTGTGGCCCTCCAGAGATTATTGGACTCCAACTCCCAGGGATGATGGGAATTGTAGTCCAACAACATCTGGAGGGCCACAGGTTCACCATCCCTACTCTAATAGGAATACTGATGTGCCCATTCACATGGCCCTCTTCTAGCAGCCAACTAACTTTTACTCAGAGTAGACCCATTGAACCTAACTGATGAGTAAACATTAGTTGAATACTGTCCATGTTTTTGTGACAGGAGGCAAACATAGTTCAAGGACTATATGAATTTCCCCTATTTTTTTCTCTACTGTGCCAAAACTGGCATTGCATAGGCAGTACATTTATCCACAAAGAGTCACTATGCAATTTTTGCAAAGACAGGGTTTTCAAAATGGTGATTTAATTTGCATGGTATTCCAATTCGAAACACAACGGTGCTTTTGTTTTCCATTTAAGAACACATGCCCGGCTTAATTGCATAATTCCCAGTTTAGAACTGAGTGAGCACCCTTGTTTTATTTTAAAGTATTTGCTACCGAGGCACAGCTGGAACATAATTAGCTATGTGAAAAATAAAAATGCACAGCAGCATTTTATTAGAAAATTAAGAAGGGTTGTTTGCCCCAAAAAGTGGACTTTGTAAATCATTGGAACATGAAATATCAAGCTAATATTCAACCATATATCTTATTTTCACTAAAAGCTTGGGGTACATATGTTGTATTTATATTTTATTGATCTACTTCAATTTAAAGATAGGATTATTTGAAAATTAGGATTATTTCATTGTAGACATATCTGTATCTCTTCATTCTAGTGATAATCATGAGAAACAAAAATACCTTTGGGATAGTGGGATAAAACATTTAATTTTTCAACTATTCAAAAGAACTGATGAGACTATTGTTTCACCCTTCCTCATACTGTGTGATAGGCACAGTTTTGATTTCACAACTGGTTGCTACATCATTATTATTATTATTATTATTATTATTATTATTATTATTATTATTATCTGAATTTCTTTCCACAGATATATCCCGAGGCAATTTGCAGACATATCCCTAGAAACAGCTAAAATAATTTCTAAAGCAGTTCAACAACTGGGTATAAGTTTAAAAACAACACAGAAACTGTTCCTTCACTGAACTGCAATAACTGTTCAAAAATCTGATTTATCTGGCAATTACATGACAATTATCTGCAACCATGAATATGCAACACTTGCTTTGGGGAGCAAACAAAGGAACATATATTTTCAGTATTCTCATTTTTTCGGCTCACAAACACAACTAGTCTGTTGACTGTGTACTGTCAAGATGAAAATTCATTAGCGTCTCTGAGTGATTATGTTCTCTGAGGGGTCAAGAGAATCCAACCACACACACACACACACACCCCTCAGGTTCTTAAGTAGCATCTGCTTCTTGAAGACAACAGGTCTTTGAATATCAGTTAATGGAAGTCATAGGTAGAAAGAGTGCTGCTCCACTCAAGTCCTGCATAAGCATCTGTCTGGCCACTGTGTGAACAAGATGCTGGACTTTGGTATACAGAGGTACCACTGTATAGAGGACTGAGGCCGTTTAGGGCTTTCAAGGTCAGCACCAACACTTTGAATTGTGCTCGGAAATGTACTGGGAGCCAATGCAGATCTCTCAGGACCAGAGTTATGTGGTCCCGGCATCCACTCCCAGTCACCAGTCTAGCTGCCGCATTCTGGATTAATTGCAGTTTCCAGGTCACCTTCAGGGGTAGCCCCACGTAGAGCGCATTGCAGTAGTCCAAGCAGGAGATAAACAGAGCATGTACTACTCTGGTGAGACAGTGCACAGGCAGGTAGGGTCTCAGCCTGCGTACCAGATGGAGCTGGTAGACAGCTGCCCTGGACACAGAATTGACATGTGCCTCCATGGACAGCTGTGAGTCCAAAATGACTCCCAGGCTGCGCACCTGGTCCTTCAGGGGCACAGTTACCCCATTCAGGACCAGAGAGTCCCCCACACCCACCCGCCCCTTGTCCACTCAAAACAGTACTTCTGTCTTGTCAGGATTCAACCTCAACCTGTTAGCCGCCATGTTTGCACCATGATGAATATGACTCCTTGGGAAACTTGAAATGTGCATTGCCAAGGGCTTTCTGGTTTTTTCCTTGGCCCAACAACGCATTATCTTTGCCCGAGACTCACCTGTTGTAGACTTTTCAATCCTCCTTAGACCCTTCTTCATTGCAACTGTCTTTCAGAAGCCTGGAGACTAATTCAGCTCTTGGGCATTTCTGTGGCAAGAACACCTCTTTATCTGGTCTCCAGATATCTTGCACGCTCTGTTGTGAAATGATAGATGCAATTCCTTTTTTTGTTTTATGTGGGGAACACCTGCAAAGCATATGCTGTGTTGTGAGTTGCTCCAGAGATGCTACCTGAGATGCTTGGAACACTTTTGACAGCCCTGATAGGTTTACAAAATGTATCTGACTTGATGGTCTCTTCATGCTGATAACCTGAGTACCTTTGTTTACCCCAGCTGAATATTTATAACTGGAACTATGTGCCTACACATATGAAAATATCTGTCCATAATAGCTATGTAGGGAGCAATTAAACTGTGGATTTCATGGATTTATCAAAGGCCTTTAGTCATGATAACCAATTGGTTCTATGTTCAAAGTCAATGTGCAAATGTAAGAGCACTGTGGACTCCGTGCCTTGACTGTAGATTTTTAGAGCAACTTTCCCTAACCTGATGCCCTTCAGATGTTGCAGGACTCCAACATCTGCAGTCAGCATGGCCACTGGTCAGTGATAAGAACATACAAAGAATCTACTAGATCAGGCCAGTAGGCCATAGAGCCCAAAATCATGTTTTCACAGTGACAAAGCAGATTCCTGCAGGAAGCCATGTAGGACTCTCCCCTCCTGAGGCTTCCAGGAACTGGTATCCAGAGATACACTTTCTCCCACAGTGGAGGTAGAACATAGTCATCAGGATTGGTAGCCATTGGTAGCTGTATCCTCTATGAATTTGTCTAATCCAAGTTGGTGGCCATCACTGACTCTTCGGCACTGTGTGAAGAAGACCTTTCTTTTGTCTGTCCTGAACCCTCCAATGTTCAGCTTAACTGGATGACTCTGGGTATTACGAGGGAGAGGTAGAAATGATAGGAAATGGGGTCCTGTAGAATCTGGAAGGAACCAAGTTGGGGAAGGGCTGTTTTAGAGGCAACTGGATGGCCAGCAACCAGAACCAGCATATTGGACTAGATCAGAAATCAGCAACATTTTTGCGCCTGAGGCTATATATGGTGGTGGGTGGGCATTTGGGGGCCACCGGTCATTGCTGATTTCCTGTGGCATAATGGATCAGTGCATCTGGCTGGTTGTGTGTTTTTCAGTTACAGTCGGTTATAGTTATTCCACTTGCATCCGTCATCTCCTATCCCTTCTTGCCTGGACTTCTCAGCCTATCTTCCCTTGACATCCTAACCCAATCACTTTGGTTTGCTGCAACTCCTAAAGCTTCCCACTCCTTCTCTCCTCTGTCTTTATACTGCTTCTTTTTAGATGTTTCTCTAGTTGTCCCCACACGCTTAACACTGTTTTTCTCTTTGTATTGCTTATTCTGGCCATCATTGTGGCTAATTCTACATATTCTATTAGTTTAAGCAACCACTGGTCTTTGGTTGGGGTTTCCCTCCCCTTCCACATTTTAGCGTACAGTACCCTTGCTGCTTCTGTTGCGGAAAGGAAGAGGTTTTGTTTTTTTACTTTATCTGGAATTTCCTGTCCTATTATAGCCAACAGGAATGCTTCTGGCTTCTTGGTGAAGGAACATTTAAGCATCTTGTTTAGTTCTTCATAAATCATTCCCCAGTATTATTATTTTGGTGAGCTCGCATTGCCACCACATGTGGATTAACGAGCCCTCCTTCTCTAAACATTTCCAACATAAGTTTCATCCTCTTTTTTTACATTTGAACCAGTTTTCTGGGTGGTAGATGCTATCTGAAGATCATTTTTTGGATGTTTTCTCTGGTTGCATAACATGTTGGGAATTTTATTGTGTTGTTCCATAATTTCCCCTATGCTGATAATTCTAAGCTATATCTAAAATCAGACACCCAATGAATCATTGCCTCCTTCACCAATTCGTCCTTGGTCTCCCATTCCAATAGTGCATCTGACTGTTGACCAGAAGGTTGGTGGTTCAAGTCCACCCAGGGACATCTGTGAGCAGAATTCCAGCATTACAGAGGACTGGACTAGATGACCCTCAGAGTTTCTTCCAACTCTACAATTATGTGATTCTATGATTCTATATCTGGGGCTAGCAGTGGGTGGGGCCTGAGCTTGTGATGAGTGGAGCCATTCAGACACACGCATGCACACATCTGCGCACAAAAGATTCATATGCTTCCCCACCATCGCATGCATACATTCTCTCACACATACATTCTCTTTTTTATGGCTTTACTTGGCTTCCTTGCTACGGCAGATTTAGCTCATTGAGCTGTTTCGAAACAGTCGATAATCCTAGCGGCAGTGTTTTGAGAAGTTGTTAGAAATGAATATGGAAAGCAGATCTCTCTGGAAATGTGACGATAGATGTAGAAACTTGCATTATATCTAAATATTTATATGCTCAGACCGAGTGCCTGGCAGGGGGGAAGGAAATGACTGTCCCAGGGTGCACATGAAATATAGCAGTGTCCTCATCACCTTTTAATTAAAAGGGCTCACACCCAGATGGAGAAAGAAAGGCGTTTTCACACATACTCACAACTCAAGCACAATTCACTTGGAAGCACTTTATGTTAGTTATTACATGGGGCTACAGTTGTGCTTCCAGAAGGGAGGATTTCGCACCAAAAGTGTACGTGATGCAGTGCACTCCATTACCAGGCTAATAAAGTGACTATTTGTGGACCAAGGTGCAGGGAGCCCCCTGATTGCCAGGGGCACAGGGGACGTAGAAGCAGCAAGAAAGACAGGACAGCAGCTTTGGGTCAAAATGGCCACAACTTTATTGCTTACAGATGTCAGTAGACTTGGATATGTATCCTAAATAAACCAGTTCGGTTGCTGGTTGGTTATTTCACCAGGGTCGTTCCTGGGTTTAAGGGTGTCCCCTATGACTCAAATCAAATGTTTCAAACCCACCAGGATGCCATTTGTGAAGTCCTGTGGCCTCTTAGCCCTTGTTTAAGCCTTCAGGCATATACTTTCCCCCCTGGACTCCTTTATTGGGCTATCCTGAAAAGTTGCTCGAGTTTAGACTAAGGATCCCACCCAATCCCCTTTTCCACCATAAAGTTGTGGCAGTTGCTACAGACGAGCCCAATTTGTCTGCAGGTAAATTCCTCTCTGGCCCCCAATATGGTGACTGAGAATTCCACAGCAAGGTCATGCATGTGCCCTACCTGCTTACCTTTGGGCAGGCCAGGCCCAGACATAGAGGGTGGGCAGATGGGGTGTCCATTGACAAATGGGCTGCCCACACTCAATGCAGCAAGTATATATGCTGTGGAGGCAGAACTGAGTGGAGACAGGTCCGCTTCCAAAGCCCCTCCTCTCAGATCAGCCATGATTGGTTGATCTGAATTCAAATTATTGGCAGGAATACCCAGAATCCTCTGCAACCCGCTGCAATTTCTACTGATTACCAAGCGGTCTCTGCTGATCGGTAAATTGCAAGAGTGTACATGCAACTGCTTGGTAAGCCAACAACCTGCCAGGTGGTTTGGAGAATTTAAATAACACAAAATCCCAAGCATCCCAATGAGTCATCTTAGTGGGGCTAATTATTTCTGGAGGATTCCCCCCCCCCCCAGTTGCTTATGGGCACAATTTCATTTGGCTTATTGTAGTCCAAACCATACATCTGTTTACTCGTAAGTTAGCCTGTGTTCAGTGGGGGCTTATTCCCCGTGGAAGTGTGCACTGGCTCATTCAACAAACAACTAATTGAGGGATGCTATCTGGGGAAAGAGCTGTTTATGCTGGGCCTGCAAAATGACAATCCTTGTGACTCACTGAGGCTCACATTTGCTGTGGATAAACAGGAAGCTCAGCTTGTGGCTTTAAAACAGTCTGAGACACTGTCCTTTCAAGGGATAATAAAAATATAAATGGCAAGGCTCTTCAGTTATAGAAAAAGTGCTCTTTAAAACTGCCCAATCTCTAATGGCTGTGTCTGCTTTTAGATTTTTGTTCAAGGTTTCTAGTGTTCTTGCGGTTTCTCTGGCATATCACTGCAAGTTCTTACAACTTGCCTTAGCACCTTTAAGAACAATTAATCCATGCAGTTTTAAGGTCATGCCTCCTCCGGTCAGAGTTTCCTTTTATGGAGGCATCCCTTGGGGAATATTTTCACTTTGTGTGTGCTTAATGTCATCAAGATGATTTAATACATGCCTTGTGTTTTGTTTCTGATTCCCTGGCCATTGTACTGCATGTTCCTATAAACAAGAAATCGTTTCTCAACTGGCAATTACCTGCCGTGGCATTGTAAACTAAGGCAGTTGTTTACTGCATAATGGGGCTTGATAATTCAGCTCAATGAAACAGGCTTTTGGGATGGAAGTTTGATGGGGTCCTCTGCATTTATTCTGAAGTGAGTGGAGTCTCTGGGCACCCCTCAGAAAGCATGTGATGCCATTAGTCTGGCATAATTACAGTATGCTACCAGCACTATAACACACACACACATCCTGCGGCAACGGAGTGACTTCCTCCCAATGTTAACATTGGGAATTTAAAGTATAAGCCCTAGACCAGAGAGATGCACTCTGAATTAGTATTTCCTGGAACCAAGGACTGATTAAGAAACACGAGAAGTCAAAAACACAAGCTCCTTTCATATGCTCAGTGGAAGTGTATTGATGAGGGTGGGCAGAGAATTCCTTAATTTAATCATGCACTGGGTGAAAAAGTTATTTCTTTTATTAGTCCAGCACCTTCCAACGTTCAACTTTAATGGAAGTCCACAAGTTACTGGTGTTATATGAGAGAGGGAGGAAAAAAATCCATGCTATGCATGATCCTACTTGCCTTTTCTCTCAACTAAAAAGTCCCATACTCAACCAATTCCCATACCCTCCAACATTCCTCAGATGAAAATGGTGCATTTCTCACTCCCTGCCCCCACACTGACCTTCCTCACCCCACCTCCATTGTAGCCCCCCAACCCACAGAGCATTTCCTTTCAGAAGAAGGGCGAATGCCGCCACCACGCCACCAGCAACACACAGCACCCGTGTCCTCCAATATCCTGAGAAAACGGCTTAGTCCCCATTTTATTCTTAGGTAGATTTGCAAAAAGAAAAGCACACACCAATAAATAAATTTTAGAAAGGGGCAAGATTAGAGGCGGATGCACAGAGTGGTGTTTGTTGGTTGTTGTTGGTTTTTTTAAACAAAAAAACAAGACTCCTTGCACTCTGCTCCCACTCCCCCCCCCGCCAGGGTAGCTCTGCTCTCTGACTGCACCTCAGAGCCAGTGTAACATGTGTAACATGTGAGGCTAGGGTCTCAGTGGCAACAGCCTCTCCTCCTCCTTAACTGGTCTCCAGTAGCCACTATGAGCTGCCCAAGGGAGGAAGCCAGGAGCAGTGGCCATGGAGAGGCAATGGGGTGCTCCCTCGCAGCTGCCACTTCCACTACCACAATTGCTCAGGACAGGAGCTGGCTCATCCTCCTCCCTGAGCTCAGGGCTGATTGTGTTGGTGGGGAAAATAAGGACATTTCAGGATCAAATCAGAAGCCAGGATGACTTTCGTGATTCTGGGACTGTCTGTGATGGCCTGGGACTCAGGCTCGGGCTCGGAACCAGAGGAGACTCAGTCTGCACCAGATCTGAACCTAGTCTGGGGCCTGATCCTGAAGAGTCCCAGTCTGCACAGGTTCCCCTGCAACCAACACCAGCTGGGCCGAGTCAGGGGCCTGAGCCTGCCCTGGCTCCAGATGTGGGGATTACCTTGTTGCCTTCAGCTGGGCCAGCACTTACAGCTGCTCTACTACTGGTTTGGTCAGGGGAGGCTGAGGCAGCTGCGTCTCCAGAGCTGCAGAGACTAAGGTCTGAGAGAACCACCGATGTCTCCCGAGCTACAGAGACTAAGGTCTGAGAGAAGGAGGTCTCGGAGGGTATGAAATCACTCCATTCCTTTGATGGTCCTGCTGGCTCTTTTCTGAACTTTTCCAAACATGATTTTATATATATATATTGAGCTGAGGTGACCAAAACAGTATACAATGTTCCAAACTGTGGTAGATTTGTATAACACACAACCTCACTCCTCCCTTTCCCAGTAAGGAGCAACAACCTGCGTGCTGGGAAGCCCTGCACTTCCAGCTGCAGTTCTACGCACACTTACCTGGGAGTAAGGCCCATTGGGCACAATGGACCTTTTAAGTTGCCTGACCTGCTATAAACAGAGCAGAAATCCCCGCCACTACCATCCATTCATGAGAGGCTGCTTGCTTTTCTGATCAACCTCTGTTGTCAGAAAAAGCACAATATGATACAGCCCTAAAATATATATAAAAGCAAGCAAAATCAACCACTCAAGAAACTAAAGATTGCTGTAATTTGAGTGAACACCAGTACATATTTTGCTTCAGAACATGCAATTTCACATCTGAGAGATTTTCCTGCCAACAAAGTGGGTTTGGAAGAAAGAAGAAGAAAGAAGCAATTACTGTCAGATTCAGTCTGATGTTAAAAAATATACAAATAGAATGCTCCAGCTTTTAATGTGCTCACTTATCTTCTTGTTCAGGTTCACAAAAAGTAGCTGTAAAACAGCAGGAGATAGATAGATAGATGATAGATAGATAGATGATAGATAGATAGATAGATAGATAGATTAGATAGGTGATAGATAGATAGATGATAGATAGATAGATAGATAGATATAGATACAGATAGATAGATGATAGATAGATGATAGATAGATATAGATAGATGAAAGATAGATACAGAGTGAATGATGCCGACTGATTGAGTCACCATGGGAGTATTAAATCCTGATGCAGAAGCAGTTGTACAATCACATTCTTTCCTCTTTCTGTTACCCTCCTTCCATTTCCCCCCTCTCCCTATGTAGTTTTGAACTGGATTTGCCATGCTATAATTGAGTGTCATTTCTCAGGCAGTGTCGACACTGTCAGAGCCAAAAGAGCTATCAGTTGTACCAAGGGCTGCCAGATCTCACGGTTTGACCTGGAGGTCTAAGCTTTTTATTTCAGATTCCTTACAGAAGAGGCTAACGTTTAAGTTGCGAAGCTAAAAACTTGGTGCTGGTAATGGCTATTCCCAACAGTGTCCAATCCCTTCTCTTCTTTCCTGTTCCAGAGCTTAGCCTCCTCTAATTCCCACATGTCCTTCCAGGTCCAGCATCTTTGTCTCTGTTTCCAGGTAGTAAGGGACACCAAAAGGGACTTAATAAATAGGGGTGGAACCTAAAACTGCCCAAGGAGGTCTGAGCATGCTTAGCTAGCATGGAATGGTCCACATTTTGATGTTTTATCGTGTTTTTAATATTCTCTTGGGAGCCGCCCAGAGTGGCTGGGGAAACCCAGCTAGATGGGCATGTCATGCTTGAGGTCTTTGAGGGCAGAAACTAGAAAATACTGGAAGTTTCTAGAAGATTCTGGAATGTACTGGAAGACTCTGGAAGGTTCATATTGTTTTGACTAACTCAGGGTCATGTGGAGCCAGGAGAGATAAATTCCTGGGCTCAGCGAGCTGCTCTTTGCTCTCTGTTACTCTGCTTGTATATTGCATGGAACAAAGTTTTTGCCTCAGTTTTTCTTTTACTGTGGATCTTTGACTCTGCGTGCTTCTTTTTATTTACTGCAAGACACTGTTCATCAGGGCGGGGTACAAATAAATTATTATTATTATTATTATTATTATTATTATTATTATTATTATTATTATTATATTCTGACAGACGGTTGTGTGTTGGCAGCAGGGAAGGTATGATGTGGAAAATCAAGAAGGAGGAAAAATGGAATAGAATATCCTGGAAGAAGACAAGGCAGGCTGGCTGCAACCCTGAACAGGAGTGTTCCATCCTTGTTGCCTGTCCATATTGTGAATTCCCAACAATAAACCTTTCAGTGATACTGATGTGCACCCATTCCCCCCCCCCCTTCTTTGCATGCTGTCACTGCACTCAACCATTTGCCTTTTCTTGCATCACAATAGCTTGAAACTCTTGAAAGCTTTTCTTTTTGAAATCACGAGATGGTAATTTGAAAATGTCTTGACAGGCTTTTCTTTCTCTGAGGAAACACAACCTTCAGGTTGCCACCTAATGAAAAGTAGTGTTCTATTGTTGCAGAAAACCATTCTTCATCAGGTGGCTGGATCATGTACTCAGATATTAGACGTTACCTTCTGGGATAGCTGTGGATCCACGCATCCATTCTCTTCCCAGCTTGGATCGTGAAGAGTGATGTTGGAGAATTCTAATGGAAATGGAAGCAGAAATTGCCAGTGTTCATTTATTCATCCCATGTCCAGAATGGAAATAAATCCAGCAAATGTGATCAGTATTTGTTGTTATTCCTTTCAGTCTGCAAATGATATGTAATGTGACTCCCTGCCCCGATTGCATTATTTTTCGTCTGAACAGAAAAAAGTGGAAAAATGTAATGATGAAATAATTACACAATTTATGCAATTAATTATGCAAATTAAGCAAGTTACGTAATCTTTCCACAGTGGACAGTGCGGCAAATAATGTAGTTTTTGGCAGAACACAAACTGCAGCAGAATGGATGCGCTGCCGCATGCGACTAATAGAGGATGGAAGGGGGAAATATGCCTTCATACATTCCAAATCAAAAGTCATGAATTGTCAGGAGCTCAGCTTACACTTGAGTAGGACCCTGGTAGAGACACATGCCCGACTGGCATGTTCTCTCCCTCTTGGTAGATCGTACAGGAGCTTCAAAAGCTTTCTTCTGCCCGAACATCACAGTGATCAATGCCAACAGACATCGGCACACTCAGGGATACGCAGAGTCTGTGCACTTTGCGTGACAGACCTCAGCAACTCAGCATTTTGGCTAATCTACTTTATTTACATATAAACACACACGGAGCACTGCAACATGGCTCCAACTCTCTCTAGCATCAGAGAGCAAAGAGGAAAAGAACAAAGGACAATAGTCCCACTTCACAGAACACAGTAACACAAACCTCCTGTCTCCGTCACTTCCCACTCTGTGGAGTCAAAACATACCACGTCATGTGAAAGACAAAATCCCATGACTGCAATCACGGAGCAGGAATTCTAACATGAATGTGTTTATTACACTATATTATAACAGAGCACTGCTACTCTGTTGTGCTTGAATGTTGAATTGAGATATCTGCATGTCGTGCAAAACAATATAATACCTGTCCTGCAGGGATGGGGGAGGAATTCCTTTGGTGCTGTTTTCATGGCAGACCCTCCAACTGAATGCTCCTGAACCTGCTTGCGGATTGGAATGGCACTGCCAACCAAAGGAGAAACTGCTGCCTCTCAATGTCTAAAAGAAACAATGCTCAGCAAGTTCAGAAACTGGGACAACATGAAACAGTTTGTTGTTCCTGCCAGGCAAAAAAAAACAAAAAAAAAAAAACGGAGTAGAAAAGACCTGGAGCATCATTGACATTCCAGGGGCATTGCAGGCACTTTGGAGATAATCCATAACATTCCAGTGTAACTGCTCCTTCAGCCAAAAGGTAGGCTCGTAAGAGGAATACTAGGAAGGAAGTGGACTTTATATTGTTAAATATTTATTTTTTCAACCTCTGGGAATGTTTGTGATAGGTTTATGAGCTTGCAAAATATTTAAAGAATTGGGGTATTGGCCATTAGTTTACATGACCAGAGAAGCAGCTGCTTGTAGTGATGCCTGCCCAATCATGGCCCAATCATGGCTTGTAGTGATGCCTGCCCAATCATGGCTCTACTTCCACTGTCAGAGGCAGTAAACCTCTGTTTACCAGCTGCTTGCTGGGCAGAGAGCTGTTGCACTCGGGTTCTGCTTGTGTGTTTCCCATAGGCACCTAGTTGGCCACTGTAGGAACAGGGTGTTGAACTAGGCGAGCCATTGGTCTGATCCACCAGTGCTTTCCTTGTTCTCTTTGTTGAGAATTCCTTTCCACCTTAAGGAACAGTCCTGGGACTGTTGCGTGTCACACGTCTGTAACACACACCAGCATTGCATGCTGGGAACTTCCATTTGTGTATAGCTTTCTGTTTTGCTTTGTACACAAAGGAGATCAGACATGTTTCCTTTTGTCCTGATCTATGCTGAATAAACCTGCTTGTAAAGGTACTCACACAGCCTCTTGTGCCACTTCTGCTGAATAGTGTGCACAGGCTTCTAAAGCCTGTGTTGCAGATTTATGCTGCACCAAGGACCAGAGTTCACCTGGCACACTGGCCAGTGGGTTGGAGCCAGCTGGGGGCCTGCCAATTGCCCCCGTTTCTTTGGATGCATGCCAACACTCTTATGGTTTGGGATGTACTTACAGATCCTTCAAGCGTCCCTATTTTCCAGGGACAGTCCCAGATCTATAGAAGCCATCCCAGTTTCTGATTTGATCCTGGAATGTCCCACTTTTCCTTAGGATGCCCCCTGTTTTCATTGGAGAAATGTTGGAGGGTATGGAGTTATACAACCCCTTGAGCCAAGGAGATAATTAACTATACAACCTTTAGAGGGCATCGGAAGGCAGCCCTGTTTAGCAAAGGAAGTTGTTTAGTGTTTAATGTTTTGTTATTTTTTAATGTATTAGAAACTGCCCAGAGTGGCTGGGGCAACCCAGTCAGATGGGTGGGGCATTATTATTATTATTATTATTATTATTATTATTATTATTATTATTATTGAATAGGATGTACTTATTGTCATCTGAGAAATGTTGGAGGCTATCTTCTTATTTTCTCCAACACCAATTTTATCCGAGGCTCCTTAAAAGATGTCAGAGCAAGGCACATCCTATATGTGCCTTGGAGGGTCAACCTCTAGAAACACCTCAGATATAATAGTTGAAAATTTCTCTTTTGTATTGGTTAGAAATAAAAAGTGAATCTAAAACTGGTCCTGTATCAAATCACACCTCAAGTGAAGAGCTTACTTGGCACCCCTTTCCATTTGTACAACAGACTACAGCGGTACGTCTGGTTGCGAACGGGATTCATTCCGGAGGCCTGTTTGCAACCTGAAGTGCTGTATCTGCACAGGTGTGTGGCGCAATTTGGTGCTTGTGCACATGCAGCGAAACCCGGAAGTAACCCTTTCTGGTACTTCTGGATTGCTGCGGGATGTAACCTGAAAGAACGTAACATGAAGCAAACGTAACATGAGGTATGACTGTACTTTTATTTTTTAATTATTCTCTTGAAAGGCCATTCAATAGCTTTGATGCATAATTCCCATGCATGATTTATCTCTGCCATAAAAGACAATGGATTTGATGTATTGATTAGGCTTATTGACATTAGGGATATCAGGGGAGAGGCCCTGAACTCACCATCATGATCCCGCCTCAACACACATGTGTAGAAAAAGACAACAATATTAAGCAAATGTGCAGGTCTCTAGTTTTTTTGTTACTTGTGGGCGTTTTGTTTTGGTACCTGAGGGAGCATTCAAAAATGTGATTTAGCAGGATTATGCGTAAGTGGTATTTGGCTGATATAGTAGTCTTGATTAAACCAATTTTTTAAAAAATGGAGATTTGAGGAAGGCAGGTCACACCTTCAAAGAGGGAGAAAGGATTGTGAGAGGGCGAAAGGTACCGTATTTTTTGCCCTATAGGACGCACCTTTTCCCCTCCAAAAATGAAGGGGAAATCTGGGTGCGTCCTATGGGGCGAATGCAGGCTTTCGCTGAAGCTTGGAGAGCGAGAGGGGTCGGTGTGCACTGACCTCTCTCGCTCTCCAGGCTTCAGGAACACATCCGCAGCCTAGGCAGTCCTGCAGGAGTTCCCGCAGGGCTGTCTAGGCTGCAGATAGCAGCCTGCTTCCCGGAGCGCCGGGCACCCTGAAAGCAGAGCGCCTGGCGCTTCGGGAACACATCCGCAGCCTAGGCAGCCCTGTGGGAGGTTCCACAGGGCTGTCTATGCTGCGGATAGCAGCCTGCTTCCCGGAGCATCGGGCGCCCTGAAAGCAGAGCGCCCGGTGCTTCGGGAACACATCTGAAGCAGAGCTCCCCGCCCGCTGGACAGACATCGGCCAGGTCCACAAGCTCGGGGGACAACAAGGAGGCGCAGCACCGTCATCCCGCTGTTCCTCGACCTGGTTCGGTTTCCCCGACCTGGTTTGGGGGGGGGAATAAAGGGGAAAAAAATTCCTTTATTTCCCCCCCCAAAAAAAAAACTAGGTGCGTCCTATGGGACGGAGCGTCCTATGGGACAAAAAATACGGTACCTCTTTAAATCAGACAAATCAATAGGCAACAAACTGGTGCAGAGATGTGTAAATAGACACTACTTTAGCATCACGCTGCAGAGTGGTTATTCAGCATAGATGTCAGCTACTTAATTATAGTTTACACCAAACGATATTCAAGGTCATCACTGTGGTTCCTCTTATAATTACAGGCTATGCTGTAAAAATAGAATGCATTGTCCCACAGGAACCTTCAGACATATCCATTGCCACTTCATTTTATTCAGCTAAGTTTTTTCTTCTTCTCTTTTCCAAATAATTATCGTTCCATTTTATTTATTTATTTTATAACCTCAGTCAGGGTGGGAGGTACGGAGAAAGAATAACAGCAAAGGTAAGGGTTTCAGCAGCATCCCTCGCTAACCAGAATGATATTTATACCAGCCTGACTGGGGCTTTAGTTGTCTGGCATTTGTCTTGAAATGGTAACACTGAGAGAAATTTGTACAAGGAGGGACCTTCTCTCTGCTACAATATGGTACAAGCATCCATCACTGCAGAAAGCCATTATCTAGTACTGCAGCTACACACTTTGCAGGTATCAGGTGACATAAAAGGGCTGGTAGGGTTTTACTGAACCCTATAAAGATCCCAACTTTTCTGTCTGGATAACTTGTGGGCCCCCACAATCTTTTCCAGAAGTTGGCACCTCTGCCTGCGGTGGTCTAGATCAGTGTTTCCCAACCTTGTGCCTCCAGCTGTTTTTGAACTACAACTCCCATCATCCCTGACTAGCAAGACCAGTGGCAAGGGATGATGGGAATTGTAGTCCAAAAACAGCTGGAGGCACAAGGTTGGGAAACACTGGTCTAGATGAAACCTATTAAAATAGCCTTTTCAATACACATTAGTATTGCACAATACACATTAGTATAGCACATGTGTCATAAAGTTTCTATCTCTCTTTGAAGACTTGAGCCTGTGGGTGGAAGGATTTGAGTCTCTGTGTTGTGAACTTTTGGTATATTGAGTTTTTTAAAATATCAATTAACCTTTATTGGGTTGCACCTGTTTTGTATTTATGCTTGAATTTAGATGTAACAGAAGACTGGGATCAGTCTTCTTCAGCCTTAAGTTCTCATGTGCTGTTGAACTGCAACTCCCGTTATCCCCAGACAGTTTGGCCCAATGGTCAGGGATGATAGGAGTTGTAGTCTGACAGCATCTGGGAACCCAAGGTTGGAGAACAATGGCTTAGAGGACGCACAAGTCTGGAAGCTAGGCAATAACTTTGCTGTCTCTCTCCAACAACAAGAACAAATTGGCAACAGGAAACTCCTGGCTCCACCCAGATGCAACTAAATTTAGTACTACCTAGTGATGAAATGATATAATGGCACTATCCAAGTAGTGGATATATATGGGGGAGAGATCATGGAATTCTACTCAACAGTGATCCTGAGCAGAACTCCAATGTATAGTTTTCAGAGTAAAAACTTAAACACGTTGCAGGATTCCCAAAATGTAGACCAGAGGCAATTATATTTCATCCAGAAGAGCTACTGAAGGCAAATGAGCATAATGGTCACAAAACCAATACATTCAGGATTGTCACTGTCCATAAGAAATTCAGTTGCAGCAGACTTAACTTAAACTTACAATAACTTATAAAAAGTCTAAACCTTAACACTAAGCATACTAGGTACAGAACACCACAGCAGAAGGAAGAGAGACAGAAAGAGATAGTGAATCCCAGGCTCCTTCTGGCCCTACTTATATAGTCAGCATGACCTTTACAGAAAGAGATAAGAGAACCAGTTTAAGCTTCTCAGCTTCTCTGAAGGAATAACCCAAAAATCATGAACCTTCTGCTTGTTTCTTTCACACCCAGAAGCTTCCAGAACCCTCTTGAATTCATCAGACTAGGAAAGATCAATACTTTCTGTACTAAGAAATGCAAACTTACAGGGTTGCAATTGTGAAGAAATGGAATATGCTGCATAAATATGGATCAGACTTTTTCTTCTTGTTGGTAAATAGGAATACCTGTCAAGACTTTTAATAGACTGAGCTTTCTGAATAGAATCTGAACATGGTTGTTTAATCTGGGGAGGGGGATGGGACCCAAACAGATTTTTCCAAAATGTAGTTAATTATTAAAATTCACCTTCTTATTCCCACATCACCGAACAGCCAATTTTCCTCAGCACAATAAGCACCAGCAGGAAGTGATTACACATCAAATCTCTTATATATCCTGGTTTTGTCTATTTTCTATCAAGCTAAACCCGTCTCTTTTTTCTTCACGTAAAACATCTATTTTAACTTTCGTTTAGAAAAATGTGAAGGCAGAAGATTAAACTTGGCAAGACTGAAGTGTCAAGTTTTTGTATTTTTTGGTGTTCCTTGATCAAAATACAAGGAAGTGTTTTCATTCTCCCTAAAATTATGCTGGAGATGTATGAGAATATTTTATTTTAGGCAGGAATGTGATGGAGTTTATTCTCTTAATTAGTAGCATCTGGCCACACATTTTTGTGGTTAATGTTGTAGCACATTTGTTCTGTGTACTTTGTACTTTATTGGCCAGTGGGAAATGAAATAATCAACTTGTGGCATGATCTTAGGAGCCAGCGGGCCAGCACAAAATCTGTTTTCTTTGTTTTCTTAACGAAAACCTTATTAATCACTTTATATTAAAACTCCCATGCCAATATACACATTTCAAACACTCAGTAAAAAAGTGGGAAAACACAAACAACAGAAATGATCTGCACCATACATTTTAAACTCATGGGTTCCTCCAAAGAATGCTGGGAACTGTAGTTTGCCCTCACAGAGCTACAATTTCCCAGCACCCTTAACAAACTACAATTCCCAGAATTCTTTGGGGGAAACCAAGTGCTTTAAAAAGGGTTTAGCATGCATGGAGCTCTTGCCCCTTCTCATGGTTCACGCAACATGTCATTATTCTCCAGGAGAGCTAGTCATAATTAAGCACTTTTGCTTCCACTGATTGCAATGAAGAGTTGAGCACTTAGGTAAATATTTCCCATTGTACTTTGTCAAGCTGAAAAGTGCTTAATTTTGGATGGATCACTCCAGGGGCAGCCAATAGGAAAGCAGGGGGCATCACATACCTATCTTCCCAGCAGCAGCATCACAGCGGCTTAGCAGCAGGGATAGAGACAAGGCGGTGGGATATTGCCATGGTAGAGAATGCTGGGTTACTTCTGCTCAGCAATATCAATAGCAACGTGATGGCTAGAAACAATTACAATGTGAAAAACTTTATGGAATAATTCAAAACATCAAAACTGAAGTCTCTGAAAGTCCTTAAATGAATCATGGTGCCAGACTTTACCCGGCGGGGAGCAAGCTGTGAAGCTTTGTATAATCAGCAAATGTCCAATTCTGATGTCCAATTCTGAACTCTGCTGAACAGTGGGGTTGGCTATATATTTTTTTCAAAAAATGTTGTTAGTAACAGTGATAACATAATTGCATGAGCACTGCTCCAGAGTATTTTTCATTCTCATGTATATTATATCTATTCGAAAAAAGTTTGGGTATGTAACTTTTTTATGTTACAGTTTATAATTTCTATGCTATTTGAAGTTGTTGTTATGCATGTGCAGGTCATCGTTTGAATATTTTATTTTCAGTTAATGAAGCAATTACATATCTGTCTACTTACGAGTGTTGAACTAATTGGCTGGTGAAGAATTCAACAAAACAGTAGTTGCTATCCGGAAACACAGTTCAGCAGAGTTCAGAGTTGGACATCAGAATTGGACATTTGCTGATTATACAAAGTTTCACAGCTTGCTCTCCGCCAGGTAAAGTCTGGCACCGTGATTCATGTAAGGACTTTCAGAGACTTCAGTTTGTTAGTTTTGATGTTTTGAATTATTCCATAAAGTTTTTCACAATGTTATTGTTTTTGGCCATCATCTTGCTTTTGATATTGCTGACTCATATTTCGCAACACAGGGGTTAGCTCTGCTGGCATGTCCTCACAGTGCCAACATCCCCACCTCTTCACCCCTTCACCTCTCTCCCAGTAAGCCATGGTGATGGTGGTACCGGGAGGACAGGTGTGTACTGCACCCCCTCCCTGCAAGGTGCTCCTGGCATGATCCAGCCAAAGTTAAGCACTTTTTAAGTCCAAAGAATTACAACGCAAGAGATTTAACTCCCTTGCGCAAGTATCTTCTTGGATTTATGTGGTTTTTAAGATGCACGGTGTGCTACCCGAAGAGACTGTTTTATATGGAAAGCCAAAAAATAACCATGGGCACACTGCTGATAGAAAAACATTAGATAATAACAGGATGGGAGGAGAATAACTGGTTCAAGTTGGTTACCTGGAATAAGTCCTTTCTTGCTTCCACAATTCTCACTGAAGGTGAGAAACGTTTGACATTGAGTTTTCACTGATGATAGTGTAAGGAATTCAAATCTGCTATAATTTTTGTGACTGGGCAACATTCAGCTTGGTAAATCTATGTTTGATTAAAATGCACATAAAGTTATCTCAGAAAACCGAACTATTTTAATTTTACCTTCTGAAAATGCCAGGTAATTTAATTTAGTTTTCTCTACATAAAACATACCATGCTAAGCATACAACATTACCTTGTAATCATAAAACGATTTTAAAAAGTAATGACATCAAAGAAATTAAAACAATATAAAGAAATTACAACAATTTAAAGAAATGTAAACAATTATAGAAATTTAAACAAGAAGTGCCACCAAGCCTTGCTTTGATTCATTCTAGGATATCAGCTGCCAACTTGCTTCTTCGCTTCTGATTTTGCCCACTGATGTAGATCTCATGTCCCTGTCTCCTGCCTCTGTGACTTGTTTCACACACCTCTTTATAGACTAAGCATGACAGGGCCACTGTGGGACTTGCATGGGCCCATCAGAAAACTTCTTTACTTCCTCCGGAGCATAGGAACCAACTCCTAGGGACCAAGGTCCCTTCAGCCCTCCAATGAATATATTAGTGGGCTGGGTCTCTGCAAAGGAGGTTCATATACCCCATAAGACCAATCTATCAGTTCCAACAGGAATTATGCACAGGGGCTGGTGCAAGATGTCTTCCTCGGACATACAGAAATACTCCCAAGTGTGTCATCATCTCCACCACTCAGGTCAATGATCTTTTGGACAACAGCTCTCCTCTCCTCACTGTCACCTGAGCATAAGAGTGTCTGGATTATTTCTGATTACAAGTTTGTTATTATATTTGTTCTTTGGCTGGTATTTCCATTGCTTCTGTTGTCAGTTTCCATTTCACGACAGGTGGGTGGATGTGGGGGCTGAATTTATAGCACAACTCAAGAGATTATGGATATATTTAAGATAAAATGACAGCCATGAATTTAAATGCCAAGTGATGTGGATACTTTTTTTAGGCCTCATAATAGCTACAGCAATACTATCAAATGAGATCCGTACATCATTAGGGATGGACTGAGCAGCTACCTCCATCTCATTTTCGTCTTGCTGGCACTCGGTCATAGCATGCCATGGAAGGAGAACAACCATGAAGGCTTCGTGGTAGGCAATCACTGTTGCTTATTCAAAAGCAGACTAGTGAGGTGGGAAGGAGGTTTGTGTGCTGTAGATGCACTGGCATAACCAGTGCTCCTGTTGGTGTGTTTGCACCATGCTGACCTCACCGCTATCTAGCCCCTCCTGGTAAGCCAAAGCAGTCCAACTGCTGAGAAGCTAGCATAGTGGCTCTACCTCACCTGGCAAGCCACTTTGGGCATAATCCTCATAGGAGGAAAAGGATCAAACACAGAGAGAGAGGGGGGGGGGAGAGAGAGAGAGAGAGAGAGAGAGAGAGAGAGAATCAAATAAGTTCTCCTCCAAACATATTTTGGTTTCTTAGCTGCATGGCAGAAGAACATAAAACATGAGAAGAACACTGCTGGATCAAGCCAATGGTCTATCTAGTCCAGCATCCTCTTCTCATGGTGACCATGGACTAGAGCAGAACTGTCATGGCAAGTAGCCATTGATAGCATTGAAGGTCAGCAATGATGGAGTTGGAGAGCTGTGATCCAGAAAGCCCAATTCTATCTACTTACCATGCCTCAGGTTCCAGATGTTCCTTAAGATAACCTGCTCCCAGACATTTAGGTCAATGGACTACAAATTAAAATATGGCTTTCATAGGACATTTGCTGTGAAAAGTTTTCAGTGCTTGTAGACAGTGTTTGCAATCCAAGAGCTCTGTTGCAGTCAACATTTTTACCCCTTACGGGTCGATTCCCTACAATGTATACAACATATATACAATCATATAAAGTAGGGATAGGAAATATGATGCCTTCCTGATGTGATTAGGCTGCAGCTCTTAATACATCTGACCACCGGCCATGGGATTTGTAAACCAACAAGAATTGGAGGACATCACCTTGGCTAGTTCTCATCTTTATTAAAAGTAATTTAAAAATTGAAGGAAAGAAACAAATGAAAATTGGTCTGTTATTTACTGGCTTGGTTTTTGGTGGTCTAAATTGAATTGTTAGGATTTTTTCTTTCAATAAAATCTTTTAATGTTGGCGGGGGAAGGTCTAGATGTTCCTAGTATCTTTATAATTAATTTTGGAGACCATCTGTTGGGCATCTTCCCAGCAAGCTGCATATCCAGATATCCTTGAGGGTTTATTTGTTTTTGTTTTTTAAAGTTTTCTCAGGAGAATCACAGCATTGGCTACCTAAGCAATTGTAGTGGGGGGGGCGGTTTTGAAACCATTGTGTACCTATTCCCACAAGTGTCATGGAGAAGTTGATGAGGTTTATTTGTGGGACTGCTTTTTGTTCTTGTTTTTTAGTTTTGCACCAGTAGTCTCTCGACTAGTGCCAAACAGCTGTTTTCAAAAATGACCCCAAGGTTCAGAGAAGCTAAGCTGAGATAAAATGTACCAAGTCAAGAGCATTTCCTCCAGAATTGATCATCTTTCAACCACAGGGAAATGGCTGGCTCAGTTTCCATGGAACGGTCTAGAGTAGCAGTTCAAAACCTGTTGGTCCCCAGATGTTGTTGGACTACAACTCCTATCATCCCTAGCTAGCAAGGCCAGAGCTCAGGGATGATGGGAGTTGTAGTCCAACAATATCTGGGGACGCACAGGTTGAGAACCGCTATTCTAGAGGCACAAGGGACTATCACTTGCTTGAAGCTAAGCAGGTTTCGGTCTGGCCAATGCCAAGATGGGTGACCACTTGAGAACTACATATATGCCACATTGGCTTCCATGATGGAAAAAAGGTGGGATATAAATGTATTAAACTAAATAGATCCGACACAAATTCTGCACCAGGGACATTTGCCCATGCCAAACCATTCACATGTGTAAACAATAAAGCAGTGGTTTGTTAGAACCGAATTATATATTGATGTCTTGCCTGGCTATTCATCACTTAGGGAGAAATGGGGCCTTGAAACATGATTCATTTTATCATCATCATCATTTATATTTTACCCTTTCTCCAAGGAACTCAAGGTTGTGTACATAGTTCTCCCCTTCCTCATTTAGACAACAGCTGTGTGAGGTAGGTTAGGCTGAGAGACAGTGACTGGTTACACAGTGCGATCCCCAAACCAATGCATGACCCAAAAGTCACCTATCCTTGGAAACTGACAATTCCCCAAATTTCATCATGCAGTTTTTGAACAACAAAAAAGAGTAGAAAAATGTGTGCATTTGTTTATTTTTAAGCATTAAAATGTATTGTATATGGGAAAATTGCTTGCGAAAATGTTCATACTAGGCAAAATTGCATGAGAAGGGGTATATTGGAAGAAACACACATGGAAATGTGTGTGGATTTTGGGGTAGGCTTTGAAAACTGATTTGGTGAGCTGGACTGAAGATTGGGAAATGGAGAAACGGAGAAAAGCCATAACTGGACAGGTTCTTCCATTCGTACTTGGCACACCAGCTGATATGGAAGATTGGGCAGCTGAAGACGGTTAATCTATACTGGGCAGAGATGGGATATTGTGTTACCACTGCTGGACTGCAGCCATGAGCATAGTGCTAAAGGAAAAAGGAAAACACAGGTTCTTTAATCTTCTGAAAAGGTCATTCAGGAGCCAAAGCTATACTCCAGGAGGCAGGCAAAGACACAGTATAAAGTCTGCTATGGAAGCAGCATGCAGCCAGAGTTCTTGATTAACTTAAATAAAAACAAGTAAAGGGCTGATTTCTCTTTACACAGGTTGGAGAAAACAACTCACAGCAGTGATTCTTGACCTCCCTCCATTCACACTGTGAAAATGCATGGATATACTAATAATAGTAATAAACAAACTTTGGTTCTTAATTTAGTCTTGAAATTCAAAACAGCTGCACAGCCGCTTGGGATTTCTGTATGAGCGCATCGCAAATTGCTTTTCCCAGTGCTGTGGCACTGCGCTAGAGAAATGTTTTTCAAAATATACATAATAACAGGGTTGATCTCCCAATGGATGAAAGCCGTATTGCAAGCCATATAGAAAAAGATGCCTGTTACATAGAAAAATCATTGTTCTTTATTTAATTATGTCCCCCCCCCCACACAGAACATCCCAGAGGTTCTGGGGCAACTGTGAACACAGCCCCATGTAATACAAACATATAGAGAACAGAGACACACCAAGTGGTGATAATTAACTGTGAGCTAAATCATGGTTGGAGGGGAAGAGAAGGTACAGATCTTATTTTAATTCTAAGAAAGAAAGCTTTTCCCACACAAGCTTAGAGACATTGCTTTGCCATGAGAAAACAGGATAAGTTCCATGCAGTAATGAAAACAGTCACAGTGTGCCTGGACCACGGGATTCGACTTCGTATCTGTAGCTTTGGGAAGTAGCTCACTTGAGTTTGCAGTTTGGGCCTTTCTAGTTCAACTTGTTATTCGGGATATGTTAGTGTGGGTAAGTCCCACTGAAGTCAAGAGGACTTAGTTATAAATAGTCATGCCCTGTTAAAAACAAAGCACTGTTTTCCCCTGCCTCGTGCATTACAATGGGGAATATAAGGAATCAGCTACACTGGTCAATGATAACGTTAAAAATGCGTTATACAAATATGGCACCAGAGGGTGCTGTAGAGCAGTGATCTGCTGTGAATGGTAAATTGCATTGGGAGCCAAATTTTATAGCGTTTTTTAATAGTGTTTTTCATATCTGTGTAGATCCCGCCTAAGAATGGTGTGTGTGTGCGCGCTCTCTCTATTTATATATATTCATGAAAGTGGATGAAATTTGCAGGCACAGCAGGTCCTCCAGAGTGGATTAAATCTTCCAACTTGCAGTGAGGAACAGCAAAATGTTTTTGTTTTTGGGAAACCCAGCCAGATGGGCAAGGTATAAATAAATTATTATTATTATTATTATTATTATTATTATTATTATTATTATTTTGTGCAGGGCACTATTAAAATAAAAGAGACTGCCCACTTCACAAGGTTCCTCCCACCCACCACCACAAATTGAAACGTGGCTACAGCTGCAACAGGGGCCAAGTGAATGCACTTATGCATATAAGGTTACTTTCGGTGGGATGTGGGTGGCGCTGTGGTCTAAACTACTGAGCCTTTGGGGCTTGCTGATCGGAAGGTCAGCAGTTCGAATCTGCGCGATGAGGTGAACTCTGTCCCATCTCCTGCCAACCTAGCAGTTCAAAAGCACGCCAGTGCAAGTAGATAAATAGGTACCGCTGCGGCGGGAAGGTAAACAGCATTTCCATGTGCTCTGGAACTTGTCACGGTGTCCCGTTGCACCAGAAGCGGTTCAGTCATGCTGGCCACATGACCCGGAAAGCTGGCTCCCTCGACCTGAAAGCGAGATGAGCGCTGCAACCCCATAGTCACCTTTGACTTAACCGTCCAGGGGTCCTTTACCTTTTACCTTTACTTCCCATGCATAAAGAATGCCTGAAGAAGGCTACCATCTCCATGGATGAAGTTGGAAGAATGCAAGAGTTTCCTTCAAGGACACTGAGACTTAAGCCTGCAAATCCTTAAGGATTTGTCATGTGGCGCTCAGCTTTTACGTCACCAATGTGTTCTGACTAAAGGAAGGGGTCACCAGAGGATGAACTACTAGGTCTTACAATAGCATGCAACAGCCAGAATGAGGCATATGAGAAAGGTCCACATCCTTTAGAATATAGGTTACCTTGTTTGTTTGTTTGTTTGTTTGTTTGTTTGTTTGTTTGTTTAGATGGAATAATTGAGGTACAGTGGTACCTCGGGTTGAGTACTTAATTCGTTCTGGAGGTCTGTTCATAACCTGAAACTGTTCTTAACCTTTAGCTAATGGGACCTCCCGCTGCCGCCGCGCTGCTGGAGCACGATTTCTGTTCTCATCCTGAAGCAAAGTTCTTAACCTGAGGTACTATTTCTGGGTTAGCAGAGTATGTAAGCTGAAACGTATGTAACCTGAAGCGTATGTAACCCGAGGTACCACTGTACTAGGAAGCCACAATAAAACCGCATGCTGCTGTCTGGGCTGTACCAGAAAGAATTCAGATGGGACTTAACCATTTTGGAATGTTTCGCAACAACAAATCTTTTTCTGCATGTGGAAACTTAGCATGGAAGGGTTCTGTGAAAAGAGGATGCTGGACTCAATGGGCCTCTGGCTCCTCTTATGTTCTGTGTTACCTGGTCCAGGTTCTGCCAATAACTCCACTCCATGAACCTTGCCAGACCCCACAATTCAACAGCAATGGCTCTGTGTGATGGAGGGGAATCTACTCAAGCAAACTTGAGACAGGTAACACGCCAACTTCCATTAGAGCAGCTACTCTTGCGTTCAATGAGGGTCACGGTGTAAACAGCTATCTTTAAAAGGAAGGGCATGAATTACTAGGCTTCCTGGCACCATGGGAGATCCTTTTCCTCAGAAGAGGATAGTGATGAAACACAGTGTTCAGTGGCTTTGATTCATGCAATTGTTTAGAGTCACACACGTGAACAAACATACCATTTTACCAAGGGAAATAGTTCTGCAGTTTCAGATCACTCCGTATTTCCCGAAAGCTTGATGCAGTGATGTAATTTGCACTGTTGGCCACGAAGCACAGCCCCTATGCAATCTGTCTACATTCTTTCTGATTTATAGAGTCCTGAGCGTAACCAAAGAAAAAAAGAAAAAAGAATCCTGCTTACTATGGGAAAATTGGATGGGTGGGGGAGGGGAGGGGGCCAACAGAACTAGCTGTACAAATTCAGTTTATTTTGCATGCCTCGACCCGAAAATGAACTGTTCTGTGGCTTCGGATCAAAAATGCTTTTCTCTCCTTCGCTTTGGAACTCTTTGGACGTAACTGGTTAGATCTTGCCAGCTGCCAAGCTGAGAAAAATGAAGGGGGGGGGCAGCTTATTTGCAACAACAACAGCAGCATGTGATGTTGACAGGTATAGGTGTGTAATGGGTGAAACAAATATGGAAGGTCTTGAGGAAAAAGCAGGATGCACCTGGAAGAGCACAGCAGGAGATGTTAATGTTTCTGTTGTAAAAACACACAGTAATAAGATGAATCACACACGTACACACATCCCAGTATGGGGCTCATGTTCTGTGTCCAAGATGTTTTGGGAAGTATAAGATGGTGTCCCCTCCTCCCATTCTATGTCCAGAAATCACCTGGACTGGAAGTTCCGTTTTACTTTGGGCGCATCCACACCTCCAATCAGAGCACATTTATGTCATGGAGAATGCTGGGAACTGTAGTGCTTGTGAGGTGATAGGTCTGTGAGGTCAGCACACTTAACAAACCATTGTCCTTGGGGATACTTTGGCTGTTAAAATGGTATAGGAGCTCAGCACTGGCAGTACTGGCAGGGGAAATAGGGACAATTCTGGGATCAAATTAGAAGCTAGAATGGCTTTTGTAATTCCGGGGCTGTCCCTGGAAAATCAGGACACTTGGAGGGTATGCTGTTGAGGCTTTAGTTGGGAAACTTTGGGGCTTTCTTTGACCTTATGTGGCCTGTGGTTTTTGGCCTTATAATTGAACCTCTTTCTTTTAATTCATTTTCAAGACCCGGTCATGCTTTTCAAGTAATGAGGCCAAAACAAGTAGATTTACTGTCTTCCTTCTGCTGTGTGTGTGTTCTTTTGTGGGAAGCAGATGTATTTCTGTGGCAGCTCCTTGACAAAATTCCCTTTTAATAAAGTGTGCCGTTGAACATTCTGGATGTCTTTGGGTGGAGTGCATGTGTTCAGATTTCTATGCCAACCATCTCCCTAAAATAACATTTCTGTTACCAACTTCAACATATTACTTGGATGACATTCAGCAACATGGAATAGTTTTATGCTCATCATCTTTCACTTATTTCCTTCTCTGTTGCTGCTTTATCTCCAAAATTGTATTAGGCGTTAGTCTTATTTCCACATAGCCACTGAGCTGACATGAACAGGGTTACACTGAAAGTTTCTGAGTTGTTAAAGGCAATGGATAAGTTGTCTTGTGTTTATCCATTTGAGCAAAGGGCAGTGACATGCTCAGCTGGTGTTAATTTGTGGTTTAATTTGTGCCTTTTTTATAGTACATCAGTTTCCCTGAACAAATTTTATTTTCTGGTATTAAATTATTGATTTTATGCTGGGTGTTGTATATTATGCTTGATTGCAGGGGAATTCTGTAAAATTGGGCGCACAATGCTAAATGCAAGGCTCCTGCTGTATACATGCCATTCATCTGAGCCATGGAGGACCACAAATGGTGACTCCTGCAGATACCTCCGTGATCGGGCCGGGATATAAGGGATTTGGTAGTCCTTGAGGTATCCTGAACCCAAGTTCTTAAGGGCCTTGTGAATTAATGCAAGGACCATCAACTTGGTCAGAGGAATTCTGCTATTCCATCAAGGCATCGGACCAGTCAAATTTTGGTGGGCAGCACAAAGGACTTCCATGTTCTAAGCATTTTAACCCTGGAATTCTTTTTAACTGGGAATTGCAAGTGGAGCCTTAGCAAACAAAACATTAGCGATGGCTCCCATCCCAGCACGATTAATGGTGCTACCATTTCCAGCAAAATCATGTTTCCTTTTCCTTCTTACTTGTGAGAAAGAAAGAAAGAACAAAAGAAAGAAAGAAAGAAGACAGAGGGGGAGAATGTGCAATATTAAGGTTATTCAATGGACCATTATCTTCCCATTTTGCTTTGACCACTATTGGCCTCCTCTCCAGTGAGCTTCCCAACACTGCCGTAAATATCTTTCTCATAAACAATTACTCTTCATTTCCCACAAGTTCCAGAGGGGGGGAATGAAAAAGAAATGAAAGCACTAAGGTACTTCTGGGTAGAAATGAAACACTGAGACTCTTCGTTCAACGCCTCTGTATGTCATGTTTATTTCTTATCCCTTGCACATATGCATTATTCAAAAGGAAGACTCAGGTTTTGTGGGATTCTGTCAAGGCATTGTGTTTTCTAGCACTGACCTGAGTTTGATGCGTTCGGGAATCTCAGAGCACAGTGCAAATCTTCCTTTGCCGAAAGATGAAAAGGATGGCGCTGTGCTTATTGCGCATGTGGTCGGAGAATGCTAGCGTGCCTTCCTTTATTAGCTTCCTGGATTAAACTCACATCATCTTTCTTTCCCAAAGCATTATGAGGCTCAATTAAAACCATATTGCCTCTGGCAGTCTCTTCGCAGCGGGTTAGGATCTCAAGTGTAAATGTACCTAAAGAATAGGTTGGTGAGGGGAATATTTCAGCTTGAAAAACAGAGAATGCTTGCCTAATAGAGAACGTGAAATTAGCAAGAGATAAGGGTGGCGCTGTGGGTTAAACCACAGAGCCTAGGACTTGCCAATCAGAAGGGTGGTGGTTCGAATCCCCGTGACGGGGTGAGCTCCTGTTGCACGGTCCCTGCTCCTGCCAACCTAGCAGTTTGAAAGCACATCAAAGTGCAAGTAGATAAATAGGTACCGCTCCGGCGGGAAGGTAAACAGCATTTCCATGCGCTGCACCAGAAGCGGCTTAGTCATGCTGGCCACATGACCCGGAAGCTGTACGCCAGCTCCCTCGGCCAATAAAGCGAGATGAGCGCTGTAACCCCAGAGTCGGCCATGACTGAACCTAATGGCCAGGGGTCCCTTTACCTTTACCTAAGGTTGTTATATAGCTGCTCTAAATGAGCAGCAAATTCAGTAGTTTCATGCCAGTCAATGGAATGGGTCCGATTGCAGGAAAAGTAAGGCAGGATCGCTCTGAGTGGACTTGACCCAACCCAGGGTAACGTGGTGCTGCTTTGACCCAATCCAGCCAAATCCCAGGTTAACAAAAATCAGCCCTATTCAGTTTGTGATCTGGGATTTGGCCAGAACCATAGCACAGTCTTTGCTCAGATACCAAAGTATACAGATCATTTGTTAAGTGCAGAGAATAGCAGGCATATAAAATCTAATGTGTCCATTTGAAGTACTTAGATACATCTATGGGATATGTGTGATTAAGCCCATACCCCTGCTGTACTTCTACCTACATTAAAGAGATGCCAGATTTTACATGTCTGCTTGCTTCATGCAGACCACCTCTGTGATTCACTTTAAGTGGCTGATGGAGACTCTTCTTTATTTAATCATAAGTGGATAGATTTCACTTTAGGAAATTTCTAGTGGGGAATACAAAGTGAACAGCAGATTGAGGGTCTATAAAATGATGCAGCTTAATCACTTTTCTAAAAAAAAAAGTCATTATGACAAGCGCTTGGGCTCCTGTCATATATATTTTTCAAGCTGTTTTTGCAGATAGAGTTATTCGCTCTCTAGAGGGGTAGTTGATGGAATGCTGACATACATTTCTAATGTAGAATTTGATGGATGCGGATATCAGCAGCCACCCACCTAGTGGAAAACAGCCCAGGGGAAGAGAAGAAATAGTTACGTTTGTATTTCTAAGTGGATCTGAACAAGAGCTCTGAGTTTTGACCTAAAATTCACTTTATTTCCCTCCTAACCATCAATGATTCAAAAGCCTTGCTCAGTCAAAGGTTCCTCCTCATAATTTATTCTTGTCCTGTCAATAAAAGTTGCAGAAGGAGCAAATCTGTCCCCGATAGCTAGATGGATATATAATACAAACATTCAAAACGTATTTGTACTTCTGTTTTCAAACCATCGCTAAGAATGAATAAAATATACAGTGGTATATCTGGTTATGAACTTAATTCGTTCTGGAGGTCCATTCTTAACCTGAAACCATTCTTAACCTGAGGTACCACTTTAGCTAATGGGGCCTCCCACTGCCGCCATGCCGCCGGCACATGATTTCTGTTCTCATCCTGAGAACAGTTCTTAACCCGAGGTACTATTTCCGGGTTAGCGGAGTCTCTAACCCAAAGTGTTTGTAACCCGAGGTGTTTGTAACCTGAGGCACCACTGTATATCAATCAATGGCAACTGGGGACTGGGGACCACCTGTGGTCCAATGGTTTCATTCAGGTGGTCAGTGCTGTGCCTGTAACAACACAATTTAAAATCATATAACATCTAGCAGCTGTCATATAACATTCTGCAACTGCTACAGCAGAAAGGCCATGGTGCATCTGTAGCAGAACAAACGAACGCCTTCATCTGCCCCAGCTGCAACAGAACATGTCTCTCTACAGCCACAGCAGGTGCTGTAACCTTCCAGCAGTTTGACTTCACCCCCAAAGGCACACTCCTCCATTGTCACCAGAGAGCTGAGGTTTTACTTGCAGGGGAATGAATCGGAGCTTGCACAGTGCATGACCCAGCTCTGTGCAAGTCCCAGTGGTCAGCTGATTGCAATGTGAAGATTCACCCAACAGTCTGAAAGGGGGGAAATGCAGAACCATCTCTATGTGGGAACCCCACTTTAATGCAAGCTCTCCACCCATGCTTCTTCAGCTGGTATACATGCTGAGAACAAAATAAAAAACAAAGTAGGTTCCTATCTCCTTGTTGCTAATTGCTTTGAGAACAATGGTGGGAAGCGATGGTGGAAAGTTACTAAGCAGACAGATGTCAACTGAATTACACTTCAAGTTGACTTTGGACAAAGAGACAATGATTCATGGAGAGGCCGGTTTTTAAAACAATGACCAAATAGTTCTGTGACGTCTGGTCTCTCCCAGCATTACCTGAATATGCTGGGGATTGAACCACTAATTTTTACACTCAAATCAGATGCTCTCCCACTGAGCTTTGTCTCCTCTTTGCAGACACCCGTTGCTACTCAGAGCACTTCCTATAAGACTTGTGCCAACCTGTTCATGTTCCTCTATCATAACATAATGATAATGTAATCACAAATAAATAACCACGGTGCTATGGAGAGGAAAGGACATCCTCACCTCCTGATATGTGGCATATCCGAAGTCCTGCTTTAGCATAGTACAGTCAAATCCTGGTTCCCGAATGGCTTAGTTGCTGAACAAATTGCCTCCTGAATGCCCAAACCCAGAAGTAAGTGTTCCGGTTTGTGAACGTTTTTCAGAAGCCAAACGTCCGACGTGGCTTCCACTTGAGTGCAGGAAACTCCTGCAGCCAATCGGAAGCCGTGCCTTGGTTTTCGAACTGTTTTGGGAATCGAACAGACTCCCAGAATGGATTAAGTTTGATAACCAAGGTACCACTGTACTTGAAAATAAACACCCAATAATTATGTCATGTTAAGTTTACATGCTGTATACGTATCTGAAAAGCCCTTTTCTAATAGCCATAGGTTTGGCGATGCGTTGACCAGGATATATTTGTCTCCAACACTCCCCTTTGGTTGGACCAAGGCATCAAAGGCTCTGTGAGTGGTAGACATCTGAGCTCTTAGGCCCAAAGTATATGGAAGACTGCCTTGATCCCTACCAAACTTCTCAGCTGTTAAGATTAGAAGAGACATTCCTCTTCAAAACTCTGTTGCCCTCAGGAGCATGGGGACTGGTGGCCTGGGAGAGAACTTTTTGTGGCAGCTCATACCTCCCAACAGAGGTATACCTAGCACTGAATGCTGAAGATATGTCTCTTTACTCTGACCTTTGACAGTTGTTTTGTTTTGTTTTGTTTTGTTTTGTTTTGTTTTGTTTTGTTTTGTTTTGTTTTGTTTTGTTTTGTTTTGTTTTGTTTTGTTTTGTTTTGTTTTGTTGTCTCGTCTCGTCTCGTCTCGTCTCATCTCGTCTTGTGGTGTAGAGAGCCAGTGTGGTGTAATGGTTAAGAGCAGTGGACTCGTAATCTGGTGAACCAGGTTCGCATCCCCGCTCCTCCACATGCAGCTGCTGGGTGACCTTGGGCTAGTCATACTTCTCTGAAGTCTCTCAGCCTCACTCACCTCACAGAGTGTTTGTTGTCGGGGAGGAAGGGAAAAGGAGATTGATAGCCACTTTGAGACTCCTTAGGGTAGTGATAAAGCGGGATATCAAATCCAAACTCCTCCTCCTCCTCTTCTTGTCTTGTTTTGTGGGACTCAACCCTTTGGCTGAATTTATACCATTCTCTTCTATTTGGGATGGTTCTATGTGTTTTATTGTTGTAATGGTGCCCTCTTGGTTGTTCCACTGCCCTCAGAAGCTTGAGGGGTGACAGCCCAGGAGAGGACATTCTCTGTGGCAGTCCCTAAATTGTAGAACTCCCTCCGCACAGAGGTACATCTGGCACATTCATTAGCCTCCTTCCAGCGAATCATCTCTTTGCCTGGCTTTTGACACTTGGGATGTATATTTTTAGGACCCAGATTATTTTTGGCATTTTAAGTTGTTTTAAGTCGTTGTTTCAATTGTATAATATTGTGTTTTAGTATTAATGCTGTGTTTTACTTGTTGTAAAAGATCCCATGGACACCCTCCTAGTGGCCACAGAACTGCAACTTTGGGGGTTATTTTTACTGAAATACTGGGATATTTGTATATATGACAACTCAATAGCATGCACTTTCCATACCTAAAATTTTAAAATTTTACGGGCAGTGATGAGAGAACTGGAAACTGTTAGCATGCTTGTTTTACCATTTCTGAAGAACTGTACACATAAAAATAGGGACTTCCTAGGGATGAGCAACTAGAAATTGTTAATGGTTTTAAAACTGACTGGCATTTTATCTATTCCAGTACAGTGGTACCTTGGTTTAAGAAAAGCTTAGTTTATGAACAACTTGGATTAAGAACGCTGCAAACCTGGAAGTAGATGTTTTGGTTTGTGACTTTGCCTTGGAAGCAGAACATGTTCCGCTTCCTGTTGAGTGTGTTCCATTTGTAAACTGAGTCCCCCGCTGGTATAGGAAAGCACACCTTGGTTTAAGAACGCTTTGGTTTAAGAACGGATGTCCGGAACGGATTAACTTCATAAACCAAGGTACCACTGTAATCCAAATCTTGCAATGCAAGTTCTCCAAACAAACAAATATGTATATATTAGGGGAAAGTGGTGCATTAAAATGTTAGTAAAAATATCATTCAAAAATGCTATATATGGGAAAATTTCTTGCAAAAATGTGCGCATTATATAAACTTGCATATAAAAATGTGCTTTTAGGAGAAAATTACACTAAAATGTTTGGTTTTGTTTTGTTTTTGGAGAAAATGACAGTAAATCTCAGTAAATCTGAGTAAATCTCAGTAAATCTTACTGTCATTTTCTCCAAAAACAAAACAAAACAAGATATGGAAACCTGAATTTAAGTCTGAAGAAATGAGAAACCAAGAGAACAAGGTGGATAGATGCTTGCATCCCTACTGATGAGCCAATGCTCTGACTCAGTATAAAAGACTGTCATACAAGCTTTTTGTGCAATCCATCTACTATATATTTTGGAAAGTTGTGGTTGTGTTGACTGTGCATTTGGCCACCTCTTAAGATATCATAATGAAGTTTTGCATGTTTCCTTGAAATCAAGGAGCAGTATTTCATTTGTTTTGAATGAAAGGAACACAAGAAGCTGCCTTATATCATAGAATCATAGAATCATAGAGTTGGAAGAGACCACAAGGGCCATCGAGTCCAACCCCCTGCCAAGCAGGAAACACCATCAGAGCACTCCTGACATATGGTTGTCAAGCCTCTGCTTAAAGACCTCCAAAGAAGGAGACTCCACCACGCTCCTTGGCAGCAAATTCCACTGTTGAACAGCTCTTACTGTCAGGAAGTTCTTCCTAATGTTTAGGTGGAATCTTCTTTCTTGTAGTTTGGAGCCATTGCTCCGTGTCCGCTTCTCTGGAGCAGCAGAAAACAACCTTTCTCCCTCCTCTATGTGACATCCTTTTATATATTTGAACATGGCTATCATATCACCCCTTAACCTCCTCTTCTCCAGGCTAAACATGCCCAGCTCCCTTATCCAATCACACCATTGGCCCATCTAGCTCTGGCAATGGCTCTCCAAGATCTCAGGCAGGAGTTTCTCCCAGGGCTACCAGGAGATACCAGGGACTGAATGTAAGGCATGTAAGGCAGATGACAGCTTCCAAAATTGCACTGATTCTAAGCACTGGTTTCAAAACTGCACCAATGTTTTGTTTCTTAGAATTCTTGAGTAGCACTGGGTACGAAACTGATAGGTAGCCGTGTTGGTCTGCCATAGTCAAAATAAAATAAAAAAATTCCTTCCAGTAGCACCTTAAAGACCAACTAAGTTAGTTCTTGGTATGAGCTTTCGTGTGCAAACTGTGTGCAAACAAAACTGTTAGCGTTCTATAAATGTAAATAATGTTGCTTTGCTGATTTCCCCTCCTGAACTACATACTAATCTCTACTAACAGAGAGCAATCACCTCACAGCCTTGTACCGGAAGGAAGAGACCATCCGCATCTTGCGCAGTGGTGAGATCCACAGCCCTCGCTTTCCTCACAACTATCCCAGGAACCTGTTACTGATGTGGAGGCTGCTTTCGCCAGAGAATGCAAGGATACAGCTGGTGTTTGATAACCAATTTGGACTGGAGGAGCCAGAGAATGATATCTGCAGGTGGGTTGTGTGAGAGTGTGCGGAGGGGACAGTCGTGAAGTGTTAATGGCATCAACACAAAGAGAAAAACAAGGCAAAAATAATTAAAAACAAATTATTATTATTATTATTATTATTATTATTATTATTATTATTATTATTATTATTACCCCACCCATCTGGCTGGATTTTCCCAGTCCCTCTGGGTGGCTCCCAACAGAATATTAAAAACACGATAAAACATGAAACTTTAAAAACTTCCTTAAACAGGGCTGCCTTCAGATGTCTTCTAAAAGTTGTTTATTTCCTTGACATCTGGTGGAAGGGCGTTCCACAGGGCGGGCGCCACTACTGAGAAGGCCCTCTGCCTGGTTCCCTGTAACCTCACTTCTCACAGTGAGGGAACCACCAGAAGGCCCTCAGAGCTGGACCTCAGTGTCTGGGCTGAACTATGGGGGTGGAGATGCTCCTTCAGGTATACAGGGATAATGCCGTTTAGGGCTTTCAAGGTCAGCACCAACACTTTGAATTGTGCTCGGAAATGTACTGGGAGCCAATATAGGTCTTTCAGGACTGGTGTTATATGGTCTCAGTTTCCTGCCTGGCACATTTAGGGAGCTTGTGGGAACTCTGTTTCACTTGAGCAATATGGCTCCATACACCAAACATCCATACTATCACAGGAGGCTTCCTTGTCCCAAGCAGTTGGATTTACCCCACTTGGGGTACCCAACTTGGTGCCTTCAAAATGTTGATGGACCTGAGCTCCCATCACCCCTGATGATTGACTGTGCTTGCTGGGACTTATGGGAGCTGGAGTCTAACAAGATCTGAAGGACATGTTGGCGATCCCTGATTTAAGTGATTGCAAAAATGTCATGATGCTGTGTTGGCTACCCTTGTTTTAGGAGTTCAAGGATCATAGTCAGACTGATACTATTCCCTCTAAGGCAGCCTTTCTCAACCTGTTGGTCCCCAGATGTTGTTGGACTACAACTCCCATCACCCCTAGCTAGCAAGGCCAGAGCTCAGGGATGATGGGAGTTGTTGTCCACCAACATCTGGGGACCCACAGTTTGAGAACCACTGCTCTAAGGTATGAAGTTGGGGCCTTCATCCAGGCTACGGAAAACTCTGGACAGCATCCAATACATTTTTATCTCTGTAGATTAGTCAAGAAAGGAATGGGAAGGGATAGGCTGTGGAATCGTCAGCTGTTTGACTAGGCTGCTTGCCCCTATGCAGAGTTTGTTCTTTTTAATGTTTATTTTGAATAACGATACAATTTGGGCTCTTTTGGGCTCACAAAGGAGCCATATTCCTAGCTGCACCGGCTGCTTTATAGCTCTTTTGCTTCCACAGAGTATTCAAAGCATATGGATGAATTTCAGCCCGTCATAAATAACCCACAAAGTCCTGTTTGGGATTGGGAGGCTTGTCGCCAAGGAGAGAGGCATGCCTAAACTTTCCCTAGACAGGCTTTCCAGACAGATCTACATGCTACCACACTAGGATTTTTAAAGTGTCTGAAGCTATGAAGTATCAGGTTGTGGCTACTCTGCTTTGCCACATTGCTGTCCAGAGCAGTCAGTGATTGGCGGCTGGTAATGGTGAAACGAGCTTCCACAGCAGTAGTCTAATACCTAATTGGCCAACCCATTTCATAACTGTAGTTAACCATTAGAGAGTTATGGTTCCACCTTCCTCCAAGCCAGCAATGTAGCAGTTGAGAGCCTTTCTGGCCCTCTAGATGTTGGGAGTGACAGACAGCATGGTAAAGAGACTGGAGCAGTGGCGGCAGCAGCAAAGGAGACCACCCTCAGCCACCTTGTTAGTTGCTGGAGTGAATGGTGGGAGCCAAGATACTTCCATGCTGGGGCAAGGCCCCATCTGATTCCAGCCCAAATATAGGCCCATTTTATTATTTAACAGCATCATCATCATCATCATCTTCATCTTCATCTTATCTAAATTGCTTAATTAAAAAAAAAACCAATACAGTGGTACCTCGGGTTAAGTACTTAATTTGTTCCGGAGGTCCGTACTTAACCTGAAACTGTTCTTAACCTGAAGCACCACTTTGGCTAATGGGGCCTCCTGCTGCTGCCGCGCCACCAGAGCACAATTTCTGTTCTCATCCTGAAGCAAAGTTCTTAACCTGAAGCACTATTTCTGGGTTAGCAGAGTCTGTAACCTGAAGCGTATGTAACCTGAAGCATCTGTAACTTGAGGTACCACTGTATACAATATTTACGAGCCATCTTTATAACCACATGCTAACAAGCTTGAATTAGTTCATTCACACTGTGAAATAATTAGAGTTGTTATGAATCACAACCATGGAAAGTATGGGGTTGCTGCAAGCCAGGAGATGGGAACTTGTGGGTCTCCAGAGGATTGTGGATTATAGCTCCCAGCAACCGTGCTCAACAGCCATCTTGATTCTTGTGGTAGTTGTAACTCAACAACATACCCAGTGCTATGGGTTTGAAGCCAAAACCATTAGTGAATGTGGCCTATACCAAAAGAAAAATAAAGAAGAGAAGAGAAGAAAGAGAGAAGAATTGCTTTGGTTTTTATTGTATCATATGTTGAAAACTCTTAATACATTTGATTATTATTTTTTAAAAAGTGAATGTGGCCAATTATTAGGCATAGCTTACCTTCAAGAAAGTTTCTAGATAATATTGTGAGAATGGACTTGTGGACACTTCCCCCCCACCCCAGTGTAGTCAGCTTGATGGTGTTTCTTTCACAGTCAACATTCTACACAAATTCCTGTTTTTTTAATGCAAAGTTGTGATGTATATTTGCATTTATAAATCCAATTTTATTGCTGTCGTTATGCTGTTTGCCACCGCGTTGTTTATTCTTAATGTTGGCAGTGCAAAATTCCCAGAGTTCCCTGGGAAAAGGCGTTGACTGCTAAACCACTCTGAGAGTTGTAGCTCTTTAAGGAGGAATAGAGGTCCTCCAACAACTCTCAGCATCCTTTCCCAGGGTTCTTTGGGGGAAGCCATGACTGTTTCAAGCGGCATGACACTGCTTTAAATGTATAGTGCAGATGGAGCCCATGTGCTGTAGCAACCTTTCAATGGAGGTTTCTAAATAAAAGCAGCCTAAAGAAATAGTTAAAGACATTGTTTCACAGGGGAGGGGAAATGGCAGCCACCGGGTGATGGCCACTGGTCGGAGTTCTCCATGCCTTTCTAGTTTTGACTCTTCCAATCTGAATATGTTCATCCCAAATTTTACACGCCCCAAATCTTGACAGCAGATCTTGGCCTGCTTTCTTCCCTCACTGTTCATTTAAAGATCCCAGGAACTCAGCCCTAGTCCTGTAACATTGTATAATAAACATGTCCGTTCTAACTTCCAGATATGACTTTGTAGAAGTGGAAGATATATCCGAAATCAGCACCCTCATCCGGGGACGGTGGTGTGGGTACAAGGAAGCTCCTCCAAGAATCACATCGAAAACAAACCAGCTAAAGATCACCTTCAAGTCAGATGACTTCTTTGTGGCTAAGCCTGGATTCAAGATTTATTATTCCCTGGTGGTAAGTAACACAACTGCTTGTTTCAATGGAGTGGAGATTGTGGCAAGAAGGAGCTAAAGGAACATTGGGGATGGATGGAGCAGTAGTTACCTTAGAGCAAAGCAGGGAGGGAGGGGGAGTTAGCTGTCCGTAAATATTTCCTCTCCGAGAATATATCCCAGATCAAAGTAGGTTGACCATCCTCTGAGTAAATCAGAAGTTAAGGGGAAACTATAAAACTCTCTGCCATCCTCTTTAATAACGTGTTTCAACCCCTGCTATCACTTTGTGGTCTGGAGCGACAAGCTGAGAGCAGTGAAAAAAGGTCTTGAAGAATAACACTGGGAACGGCTGCTCTTTCTAAGCAAAAGTGAGGTCAGAAAGGGGAAAATATACCTTCAGGGGTTGTAGCCCATGAATCTAAACAAGACACACACAGGTCATATACAATAAATGCTGCAGACAGAGCACAGAGTGCCTCAGCAGGCCGTTAATTTGGGATCCGTGGTTTTTCTGCAGAATGAAGGTATTGCATGCATGCCTGCTTGCCATACTGATGAAACAGAAGAATTTGAGGGAGGGAGTTAGGGGAGGAGGCAATTTTTTCCCCCAGTGGACTGGGCAGATCTGTGTAGAGACCATGTGGCATAGTGGTTCGAGTGTTTGGCAAAAAGTGGGCAGAGCCAGATTCACTGTGGCTACATTCACACCACAGATTTAAAGCACCATGTTACCACTTTTATCATTATTCATTTAATTTGTACAATTTATACACTGCTTGATTTTAAAAAACCCAACAACTTCCAAGCAGTTTGCAAAAGACAAAACAGAAAAAATCAAAAAGGATTTGCAACTCTGCTTTGAAACACAAAATTAAAAATACCTCGGCTTTCGAAGCACCTGGTTAGGCTTGTCTGAACAGGAATGTTTTCAGCAGGTACCGAAAAGAGTAGAGTGAAGGCGCCTGCTTGTCTCAATAGGCAGGGGGTTCCCAAGTGCAGGCACTGCCACACTAAATAACAGAGTCCTACAAATGCAGAACGGGTTTTATGTGGCATCTGTAGTAGTACCACTTCCACTGATCGAAACAGTCATGGCTTCCCCGAAAGAATTCTGGGAGCTGTGGTTTGTTAAGGGTGCTGGCAGGAGACCCTTATTCCCCTCCCAGAGCTACAGGTCTTAGAGTGGTTCAATAAGCAATCCCACTTTCACAGGGAACTCTGGGAATTGTCTGCATGCAGAGAAGTGATTGATTGATTGATTGGACACAGGGAAGCTTTGAAGGTTTATGAGCCCTACATTCTGTGTAAACAACTGCTCCCTTCTTATTTTCCATTTGGCTCATGATTTACCTGTTTAATTCTTATGTCCACCCCCAAATGTCTATTTTCTTAGAGCTATTAAAGAAATTTACATTTTTACAAAGGTGAAACTGGTTGAACTTGGTTTCTACTCAAATCTGTTTGCAATCTTAGTCATGATTTAAGTTTACCTGTGCCTCCTAGAAGCTGTTAGCAAGCGGCAGTGTCCACACTGGCAACCTAAACCAGGTGAGGATAGACGATGGGTCTCAAGCCCTCAGTGAGTTAGTGACTTGTGAAGAAAAGCTCTGGCCGACTGAGCGGATGAGACCAATCATGGGTCCAATGGTCAAGAAGGCGGTTTCTGCAAGGGCTGTAGAGGGAAGTGAGGGGTGGATGGGGGTCATCAACCTGGGAAGGCGGCCCATCTAAGGAGAAGGACACCTCTGATCCTCAACCTGTGCTGCCTTGTGAGGTAAGTTGGGGAGAAGAAAAGGCTAAGGAGTAAACCCTTCACAAATCTGGAGTAGAGTCCCTAAGACAGTTGCGTGGCACCTGAAGGAGCGTCTCCACCCCCATTGTTCTGCCTGGACACTGAGGTCCAGTGCCGAGGGCCTTCTGGCGGTTCCCTCACTGCAAGAAGCCAAGTTACAGGGAAGCAGGCAAAGGGCCTTCTTGGTACTGGCACCCGCCCTGTGGAATGCCCTACCACCAGATGTCAAAGAGAAGAACAACTACCAGACTTTTAGAAGACATCTAAAAGATAAACAACTACCTGACATTCAGAAGACATCTTAAGGCAGCCCTGTTCAGGGAAGTTTTTAATGTGTGACATCTTAGTGTATTTTTGGTCTTTGTGGAAGCCGCCCAGAGTGGCTGAGGAAACCCAGCCAGATGGGCGGAGTACAAATAAATTATTATTATTATTATTATTATTATTATTATTATTATTATTATTATTATCTGAAGGCAGCCCTGTTTAGGGAAGCTTTTAATGTTTAATAGGTTATTATATTTTAATATTCCGATGGAAGCTGCCCAGTGAGGCCAAGAATGGGGGGTCTTCTTATCTGGGCAACTCTGGACCTCCACACACTCTGCCCAGGCTTGATCCCCAGGGACGTCACTTCAGTGTTGCCAGTGCAATGGTTTGGTTTTACCCCCAGAGGCCTACTCCATTGTCTCTTGAGACAGATGAATGCAAAAAAAGAAGTAATTGTCTGCTAAACACCTGATAAAAGGAATTGAGGAACATAAAATTAAGTAGTATTATTGGTTGCCAGTGTGGTGAGAAGTTCCTGAACAATCTGAACACTGTTGGAGACAGGATACTGGGTTAAATTGACTATAGGGATAACTCAACAGAGCCGTTCTTCTAGGTAAATGACTACACCATATAAGCCTTTAATTTGAAGGCAATTTAACAAAACAACAATTTATGATTTCCTTTCCCTGGAGTACCGCAATGCATAAAAATTAAGCAATGCTGCATTGTGTGATATTTCCAAAGAACCTCTCTTACAATTAGCCAGCTTTATGAGAAACTGTGAGCAGCTAATATGGGACCCTGGGGGTTTAGGAAAAAAACAAAATATATAACATTTCAACAGAGCAGCTTTTTCAGCAGCGGGAAATGGATAAGTGATGTTGCTGAGCATCTATCATGTTGGCAGCGTGAACAAAAATAAAAATATTTTGCATCCTGGACAACCTTTATGAGAGAAGTCCAGGAGCTGTAGTTTGTTAAGGGTGCTGGGAATTGTAGCTCTTTGGGGGTAAACTACAGGTCCCAGAATTCATTGGGGGAGACATGTGGTTTAAATATGTGGTGTGGATGTGATTGTCACAATGTATTCTGAAACCAAAATAGCCTTTCTTAGCTGCTAACCTGAGCATCACATGCCAGTTGGGAGTTCCTAGAAAGCTATCTATCTATCTATCTGTCTGTCTGTCTGTCTGTCTGTCTGTCTATCATCTATATATAAATTTAAAAAGTAATAAAGCAGAATTAAAAAAAATATAACCTATTAAAATTTAAACAAAAACTGCACACCACTGTCAGCTCCCAAAAAGTCTAAATGTGGGATATGCTGGAGGTTTGTAGAATGTGAATTGGTGATGGTGGTTGTTGTGTTAATTTAAAATAAAAATAAAAATGATTTGCCACAACAAATATGAAGCAATAATCAAAGCAACCATCAAGGGAGTGGGTTTCAGAAACCCAAACTATGATGCTGGGAATTCGAAAGTCATCTTTATTCATCTGAGATTATCTCTGCAAATTTCGGTGCGTCAAAGGTGGGTTGCAATTACACTCAGCTCTTGCAGCACTTGCGATGTAGCTCCCCCAGATGGCATGAAAATCACCTGGCATTGTCCCCTTATCATAGGCGCCGACTCCATGGGGCCTGAGGGGGCCCGAGCCCCCTCAAAAATTCGTTTGGGGGGGCTCAGCCCCCCCAATAATTTAAAAAAATTATTACCTTAAATTTCGCTCTATAACACGCAGATTTTTTCTCCTAAAAAGTAAGGGGAAATGTCTGTGCGTGTTATTGAGCGAACGTGTGGTCCCTGGAGCTGACTCCGGAGCGCAGGGGCAAAAATAGGCAAAAATCAGGCAAAAATAAGATCGGGCGGTCAGGCGGAGGGAAGGCGGAAGCTGCTGCTTTCCTGCATTCTGCCTCAGGGTCTTACTGCCCACCCGCTTCTGTTGCTGCGTTTGCTCAAACTCAACAAAGAGCAGGGAATCCCCTGCCCTCCTGGCAAGCAGAGGGTTAAGGAAAGGATCGAGTCCTTCCTTCTAATTCTTTCCTAGTCACACTGCGTGCAGGCTCCAGCCCACCTCCTCCTATTCTCCGTGCTCTAGGGACTCGCAGGTGGGAGAGAGAGAGAGAGGGCTGGCTTGGGGGGACCGGGACTTTTGCCTTCCTTTCCTCCCCCCCACCCCGTTAAACTCCTTCCCTGCATTCTTAGCCAGCTGCTTCTCCGCACACCCCTCTTGTGCTTCTTGTCCCTTCTGTGTTTTTCCTTCGCTCCCCATTTAAAACGTGGTGACAAAGCACGGATCCACATGGATCCTCAGGATTTTTGCATTGGGTCACCCCAAATTCACCATCAGATCACATTACATGTCCATGGCTACAGTCTGTACCAAAAAAATCACGCACCCACTGTTGCCTGGAGCTGCAATGGTGCAAAAACGTGGTTACAAAGCATGGATCCACAGGATCTTTGCACTGGGTCACCCCAAATTCACCATCAGATAACATAGCATGTCCATGGCTACAGCCTGCACCAAAAAAATCACGCACCCACTGTGGCCTGGGGCCACAATGGTGCAAAAACATGGTTACAAAGCACGGATCCACATGGATCCTCAGGATTTTTGCATTGGGTCACCCCAAATTCACCATCAGATCACATAGCATGTTCATGGCTACATCTTGCACCAAAAAAATCACGCACCCTCCGTTGCCTAGGGTCACAGTGGTGCAAAAACATGGTTACAAAGCACAGATCCACATGGATCCTCAGGATTTTTGCATTGGGTCACCCCAAATTCACCATCAGATCACATAGCATGTCCATGGCTACATCTTGCACCAAAAAAATCACGCACCCACTGTTGCCTAGGGTCACAGTGGTGCAAAAACGTGGTTAGAAAGCACGGATCCACATGGATCCTCAGGATTTTTGCATTGGGTCACCCCAAATTCACCATCAGATCACATAGCATGTCCATGGCTACATCTTGCACCAAAAAAATCACGCACCCACTGTTGCCTAGGGTCACAGTGGTGCAAAAACGTGGTTAGAAAGCACGGATCCACATGGATCCTCAGGATTTTTGCATTGGGTCACCCCAAATTCACCATCAGATCACATAGCATGTCCATGGCTACATCTTGCACCAAAAAAATCACGCACCCACTGTTGCCTAGGGTCACAGTGGTGCAAAAACGTGGTTATAAAGCATGGATCCACATGGATCCTCAGGATTTTTGCATTGGGCTACTCCAAACTCACTGTCAGATATTAAAAATCTTTATAAAATAGAGAAGTAAATACATACAGAATGTAAAATTTTCAGTTTCGAAATATTAGTACTAGTTTAGTACTGTATTTCTATATTACTATAGTACTGTAATTGTTATTTTCAAATACTTAAATATTTTTAGGGTGTAAGACCCAATTAAAGCCCGTTATTTACATACAGTATTACAGTATTTACATACAGTATTAGGCATACTGTATTAACTTTATTAACTGTATTAAAGCATTAACTTTGAGATATTATTTTTATTTAATGAACCCTCAGCCTTATTCAAAGTAAGCTTAAATTAGCTATTTCACTTATTAATCAAAGTGCTATTACTGTGCGACAGCAATATTTTATGTTTTATTCTTTTAATGATAGTTTAGGATTTATTTAAATATCATTTCAATCTTTTCAGAGCTATATATTCACTGCTCTGTAATAGTCTATAAGCATAATTGTTACTGTAAATTAAATTAGCTTTTTACGAAAATACCGTGCGTGTTTATGTTTTATTTCTTTTTTCAAAGCCAAAAAGTGTTTCAGGCTTGTCGAGTTTCCCGGAGTGTGGAGTTATAGAGAGTCGAGTTTTCGGGGTTCTAATGTTGATCATATGACTCTAAAATACTTTTAAAAAACTTTAAAACTCACTAATTTTCATCTAAAATTTAGAAAACTTCCCGGGGCAGGACCCCGGTATGGGCCCCCCCAATAATTTTTATAAGTCGGCACCCCTGCCCCTTATACATTGCTCTGATCTCTTGCACTCACTTCTCCATGAGTGCTATCCAATTCCCCTCTTTATACCAGCATCTCGGTCTCCAGTCTCTCTCCCCTTTACCAGTGTGTTTGTGTATCAGAACGATTTATAATGTTTTCCAGGCTATAAACGTGCAAGAGAATGCTGTTAGTTGTTGTTTTTTTAATTTATTTAAGCCGTTCATCCCTTTTGTTCTTTACAAATAAGTTTAAAGCATCTTAAATTATTAACAGACACCGAATCAATAAAAGCAATAATAAAAACAAATCCCAACCTTCTTTAAAAAAACAAAAAAACCTCAGTATCATATAATAAGGGGAGGTGAAAAGAACTGACTGAGCAAAAAAGCTAATGCAATCTAATGCTGCTTTAATAAATGCAGAAGAACAGAAGTAGAACGTGCTGGATCAGACCAAAGACCTATCTAGTCTAGCATCCTGTTCTCACAGTGGCCAACCAGATGTCTGTGGGAAACCAAGGAGCAGAACAAGTTTAAATGAGAGCCAGTGTGGTGTAGTGGTTAAGAGCGGTGGACTCGTAATCTGGTGAACCGGGTTCGCTTCCCTGCTTCTCCACATGCAGCTGCTGGGTGACCTTGGGCCAGTCACACTTCTCTGAAGTCTCTCAGCCTCACTCACCTCACAGAGTGTTTGTTGTGGGGGAGGAAGGGAAAGGAGATTGTTAGCTGCTTTGAGACTCCTTCGGGTAGTGATAATGCGGGATATCAAATCCAAATCCAAACAAGAGCATAAGAGCCCTCTCCCCTCCTTTGGTTTCCAGCAACTGGTATTCAGAAGCATTGTTGCTACTAACTGTGGAGGTCTGCCTTGTAGCCAATGTCTTGTAGCCATTGATAGCCTTATCTTCCACGAGTTCTTCCTATCCTCTTGTAAAGGCTTCCAATTCAGTGACCATCACTGCCTCATGTGGAGTGAGTTCTATAGTTTAACTATGTGCTTCATGCAGAAGCACTTTATTTTATCTGTCCTGAATCTTCCATCACTCAACTTCATGCCTCTTTGAAATTTGAGGAAGAGCATAGTGGAGGCCAACAAAAGAGGTTCTAAAAAAAATGTACAGTGGTACCTTGGGTTACAGACGCTTCAGGTTACAGATTCTTCAGGTTACAGACGCTTCAGGTTACAGATTCTGCTAACCCAGAAATTGTACCTCAGGTTAAGAACGTTGCATCAGGATAAGAACAGAAATCGTGCTCCAGCAGCGCGGCAGCAGCAGAAGGCCCCATTAGCTAAAGTGGTACCTCAGGTTAAGAACAGTTTCAGGTTAAGAACAGACCTCCAGTACGAATTAAGTTCTTAACCCAAGGTACCACTGTAGTATGTTGTTGTTGTTTAGTCATTTAGTCGTGTCCGACTCTTCGTGACACCATGAACCAGAGCACGCCAGGCACTCCTGTCTTCCACTGCCTCCCGCAGTTTGGTCAGACTCATGTTTGTAGCTTCGATAACACTGTCCAACCATCTCGTCCCCTTCTCCTTGTGCCCTTCATCTTTCCCAACATCAGGGTCTTTTCCAGGGAGTCTTCTCTTCTCATGAGGTGGCCAAAGTATTGGAGCCTCAGCTTTAGGATCTGTCCTTCCAGTGAGCACTCAGGGCTGATTTCCTTCAGAATGGATAGGTTTGATCTTCTTGCAGTCCATACCACTGTAGTATAAACACCAACAACTGGGAAACACTGGCCTGCAAGCGCTCCACTTGGAGAACAGCCTTTATCAAAGGTGTCATGGGCTTTGAAGATGCTCAAACTCAGGATGCAAGGGAGAAACGTGCAAAGAGGAAGGCACACTTGGCAAACTCTCACCATGATCAACTCCTACCCAGAAACGTATGTCCCCACTGTGAAAAGATGTGTGGATCCAGAATTGGCCTCCACAGTCTCTTACAGTCTCACTGTTGAAACTGTGTTCATGGAAGACAATCACTCAGCTACGAGTGATCGCCAAAGAAGAAGAAGAGTGGAGGTAGAACGTTCTCCTCCTTCTGACACACCTCTCCTCTCTGTCACCTGGCTTTCATCCAGAATTCCACCCACCCATTCTGTCTCTCATCCAGTTCCGCAAAAAACTCACAGTTCACCCAGAAAGTCTCACTAAGAAGAGGGTTTGTGGGAAACTGCTGGCATCACCCTATTGCAGATATTAATACTGAAGCAATTGGATGCATAAAACTTCAAGTTGCCATGATGTTCACTGGGTGATCTTGGGCCAGTCACTGCCTCTCAGCCTAACTCAACTCACAGGCTTATTTGGGGCGATTAAATGAGGTGTGGGGGAACCGTTGAATTCCAGTGGGGTGGGAAGATGGGATGGAAATGCAATCAATAATTCTGGGTGGTGCTGTAGAAAAGGCTCTGTCTTGCATTTCAACCAGCCATGCTTTGGAAAGGGGCAGGAAGCACTGCAGGGCCTCCGCTGCTGAACACACATCGTTGCAAGTTTATGGATTATTTCTTCCTCTCCCTCCATTATTGCAACTGCTGCAGAGTACCTAGCCTCGTATGGATGACCCTGTCTCAAATAAGCCATTGCCATGTCTGCAGTTGCTGAATGGAAACTGTGTAATAAATTTCATTTGATTTTATTGGATTGGATAATCAAATAACATTGGCATAATTCAGCATTTGGCTTACTGCAGGGCAGTGTAATTTTCGCTTTTGACAGAGCAAAAAGGTGTGTTCGAATAAAGCCCAAGGTCTTTCCTGTCATTGTGTTTTTATAGGTTTAGCAAGCGGTGCAGGTTTTATCAGACGTGCTAACCGCACATCTTGCTTTTGATGTCAAAATCACCGTGGCAAATCAATTTCTACAATTTCCCCCCATGAAATCACGTCAAATGATTGCAGTGGTGTTTGTTATACTTAAAAGCTCTGTGACTCTTCACAGGAAACTGCTGAACCACTTAAGTCAGTGCAGATGACATCATGAGCCAGATAATAAACTTGAAAACAGACTGGATTTTTAATAAATGAGTTATAATCACTCCCTGGAAATGGGAAGACAAATATCATACCAGCCTGTGCCCTTAGAATAATAGAATCATAGAATTGTACAGTTGGAAGGGTCCCCAAGGGTACAACCCCCTGCAATGCAGCAATCTCAGCTTGATAGTGACTTCAGAGGTGGAACTTAAGGATGTTTTCAAATTAGGGATGGGGAAGGTGAATTTTCCTAATTTGCACTTTCCAAAACAATACATGAATCAAAACCCATCCAGCTGTCAGGGACTGGGCAGAGGAGGAATGGTGGAGACCAGCTCCCCAGCTTGACCCTTCCATGGAGGAGGAAGAGGAAGACAGTGCAGAGTTACATCAGGGGTTTGAGAGAGGTCACGGCTCAGAGGCTGCGGAGGGGAGAAGCTGGGAAATAATTGGAGAAGAGTGGGAGGACGAGGAAACACCGGGGGGGTAACAGCTGACGGACACAGTGTCTTTAGAAAGCATTCCAGACCCCCCTCCTTCCAGAACCTGGTGAGCCTTGAAAGCAGGAGAGCAAAGAGCTCAAAGACAGAAGGCACTTAGTAGCACCTGTAGAAGTGACGAATGAGGGAGTGGGAGAGACGAGGGGTGGAGATTCACTCGGGACAACACCATTATCCAAGAGGCTGGGTTCTATAGCCTCACTCTGTAAATACTGCATTAAAAAGCGGACGGTAATAAAAAATTTCCTTGTCTTTGTATGTTCCTGGCAACCAGCCGGGAGTCACTGGTCACTGGCAGCAGCCTGACGCAGCCTTTGAAATTTGCAATTCACTGAATTTTGCAATGCAATTCTCCAGCTAAGCAATATGTAGAAAAATGCACATACTAACGTCATTTTAAAGGCTTGTTTACCCTCTGCCAGGGTTAGGCTGGCTCAAACGTCAGTAGCTGAGTGTGTTTTGGATCTGGTGTAACTTTATGCCAGCTTAATTCACACTGTTTTGTTTTATGGCAACTTCTGGTGTCTAGGATTGCTCCCTTAAAGATCCATTAATTCTTGGCCACCAAAGTTACCATATGATTGGAAAATGCAGTTTTCCAAAATGTGGAATTATGTACAAAGTAAATCACCACCCAAGTCTTGTAGTGATGAGAAGTAACCACTGGAAGATATTTACAGGATTAGGTCAAACAATGCAGTTGTTTTAGAAAATTCCATAAGCTCTGGGCCTCTCTGCTTTCCATGTTACAGTGATCATTAGAGGGGAATACAGAGCCCAGGACTAAAGATCTGAAAAAGCTATTAGGACATCTCATTAAATGATCTCTCGGGGCAAAAAATCTCTCCTATTGTCTGTTTCTTCCTTCCAGTCCAGTCTTGTTTTAAAAGCCCCAACAAATGGAGCTTCTATCACTCCTTCAGGGAGATCATCATGGAGAAAAATCTTGCTGTCAGGAAGATTTGTCTTCAAAGCAAGCTTATATTTTCCCTTTCTTTAATGCTGCCACATTATTCTTCCTGTCTTCGACCATTCTAAAGATCTATACTCTGTCTCTCCCATTCTCTACTCCCCACCCCAACATTTCCTCTCTTCTCTCAAATATCCTCGGAGCAGCAAGCATTGCGATCGGTTTGCGAGTGGAATTTGCACTTGGGTCAAAAGTCGCTGGAAGGTGCCACACACACGATTCCATTTGCCTCATCTCAAATGCCACAGAGTTTCTTACACCAGTGTACGACCTCTTGTCTGGCTGAACCCAAATCCTTCACTTCACTGCATTGAAGCTCCCTGCCCCATATTATACGAAGCTGCCTTTTTCAGCGGATGTTTGTCCATTGGAGCAAATGGGGCATTTATATTTCTACAGGGTATAAATAAGGGCTTGCCAATCAGAAGGTTGGTGGTTCAAATCCCCGCGACGGGGTGAATTCCCGTTGCTCGGTCCTTGCTCCTGCCAACCTAGCAGTTTGGAAGCACATCAAAGTGCAAGTAGATAAATAGGTACCACTCCAGCGGGAAGGTAAACGGAATTTTCGTGCACTGCTCTGGTTCGCCAGAAGCGGCTTAGTCATGCTGACCACATGACCCAGAAGCTGTACGCCAGCTCCCTCGGTCAATAAAGCGAGATGAACGCCACAATCCCAGAGTTGGCCACGACTGGACCTAATGGTCAGGGGTCCCTTTACCTTTATAAATAATAACAACAGAGAATGGGAGCACATAAAATGAATGGAAAATTAAATAAGACTCTACAAATGAAAACGAACGGGAGCACATAATGATTTTGCTGCCTTGAGAGACCCCTAATGCCATTCATGGGGTCCCTATCCCTCGCTGAAGCTGCACTTGCTCCTTTTCGACCCTTCACTGTTGTGTCATGTTGTAGTTGAAACTTTATATCTTCTCATGATTGTCATCCCGGTATGCTCTCCTTGTCCAACAAAACCTCCATTTTCTCTTTGGCCTTCGTCTCATGAATAGCGTGTTTTTACATCTGGCAGTGTACAAGAGCTTCCATCTACAACAGGACTTCCAAAACAGATTTATTTATACTTGCTTCCCCCTCCCTCCCCCTGTGCTTTTTACAGTATGTGGTGCTTGCTAAGTTGTAAATCATGGCTCTGTAAATCAAGGCCTAGCACAACATTAGGCCATTGTCACCACCATCAACACCATTCTTCTTGAAGAGTGAATACTTTGAAGTCGTAACTATCCCTGTCCACTTTATTCAGCTCCTCCTAGATAGACCTACTCTGTCACATCATCATCATCATCCCCACATTCATATACCACTTTTTCTTCCACGGAGCTCAAGGTTGGTGTACATGGTTTGCCCCCATTTCATCCTCACAACAAGCCCATGAGGTAGGTTAGACTAAGAGATGGTGACTGGCCCAAGCTCACTTCATGGTTGAGTGGGGATTCAAACCCTGCTCTCCCAGGTCATAGCCCAACGCTCTAACCATTATACCACTCTGGCTCTTCCTCACTATCTACTATTGGTTCCCTCTCCTCATTCTACAAAACTCCCTTGGACCCCATCTACCAATCAGCAAACATTCCTTGATTCTCGAATAAGCCTTTTAAAGTCGTACCTTGGTTGTTGAACGCCCTGGAACTCGGACATTTTGGCTCCCGAATGAGCAAAACCCAGAAGTGACTGTTCCAGTTTCCGAACGTTATTTTGGAAGCCGAACATCCGACGGGGCTTCCGAGGCTTCCAATTGGCTGCAGGAGCTTCCTGCAGCCAATCAGAAGCCGTGATTTGGAAGTCGAACACTTTGGAAGTCGAACAGACTTCTGGAACAGATTCCGTTTGACTTCCAAGGTATGACTGTATATGCAGATGTTTATGCAGATTCAGTCTGTATTGATAGCATTTTACTGTGAATTTCTCACAATATACTTATACATTTTTCTCCTAATAAAAAGCAGCAACACTATTTTATATACATTTTATGCTGCACTATATACTTTTTTATATATGTTACTCAGCTGGAGAACTGCATTGCAAAAGTCAAAGAGATTTGAATTTTGCAGAATAGCTGTGTTTTGGTCTAGGTAATGTTTTGTTAAGTGTGAATTGTGTGGGTTCGCCTTTAAATGCAAACTGAATTGGATTTCTCACCCAACCCTATTATTAAATGATGGTAGACTGATAACCATCTAGCCAGGACATGTAAATCATCCCCTAGGTGAAACCTTTTTTATTTGAGGCTGACCAAGGAAGAAATGCCTTCAAGCCAAGGACAATAGGACAGTGGATAATCAGTCTATTCCTCTTGTGGGTGATTTATCTCCTTCACAAATATGAGGAAGTAAAATGGTCTGCTTTCTCATTTTAACTGCAGCTCCTGGAGCTTGCAAGGGCCATCGTGGTGCTGGTTCAGCTACATTTGCCTGGTGCATTCAAAAAGAGATTAAAGCCAGGGAAAGTGTTTTTCCACGCAGCCAACCCAACAGTGCACATAAGCCAGCAACCACACAGGTGTCTATTCTTCATTTATAGAGGCTTACATGGCACTTCCATCCGTAACGCGGAAGGAAAGTGTGAGAATATATTTTGGTCAAAAGCAAGGTTGAAATGGAGGGAAGGTCTTTCACAGGTAGGAAGAGTTCCATCAAAAATGGAAAGGAGAATGGAAATTGCCTCAAATTGCATGTTCATTCCAGGTCACAAATGGAAAATGATGTATGCTACTTTGAGCTCCTTGGAGGTAAAGTGGGATATAAATGTAGAAATAAATACATTAATAAATAAAATAATCACAATAACTGCTCTTTAAAATATTGTTAGCAGGAAGGGTGTAATCTGGCAGTTTGACTTAGAACAAAGCCAAGATCAGGCATTTTAACACTCACCAAATATTTTCCCCATGGTAAAAGTGTCTTTGTTTCCTGCTCTTGAACTCTGAAATAGCATCCCTAGTTGAATTCACCATGATATCTGACTTTAGATAACTTTATAAAAGAATGGGGGGGGGAATTTACAAGTTATTTTGGAGACTACTGTAAGCAGATGGAAACAAGAGTTGGATTTGACTCACTTATAGTGTAAAGAAACATTATGGATAATATGGTTGGATATAATAACTGGAGTACAAACTAATACAGTGGTACCTCGGGTTACATATGCTTCAGGTTACAGACTCCTTTAACCCAGAAATAGTACCTCGGGTTAAGAACTTTGCTTCATGATGAGAACAGAAATCGTGCTCCGGTGGTGCAGCGGCAGCAGGAGGCCCCATAAGCTAAAGTGGTGCTTCAGGTTAAGAACAGTTTCAGGTTAAGAATGGACCTCCGGAACCAATTAAGTACTTAACCCGAGGTACCACTGTATGCAGTTGTAGATGTTTTAAAACAAGACTCCATGGACAGAATGGGAGGGAAGTCACGAGATTCAGAGAATCTCCACATATAGTGTTACTTTATCGATTGTGTTTGTTTGTATTTTTTTATTTGTAAAATTAATAAAATTTATTTAAAAAAAGAATTCACCAGATATCAGCATCTGCAGTTAACTAGAACGGTATCTTGTAAAATGAATAACAATCGTTTCTTTCATTTAAATATCTCTTTGCAAAACAAAAACAAAAAGCAAGACACAGATGTTGCAAATTAAATTAGAATAAGGAGATACCACTCTTTCACACACAGACACACATAAAAACAGAGACTTCCACACACCTCTTCTAACCATCTGGCTGAAGTCAGCTGAACACAATCCAAAGAGGCAGTATTATTTCTTACTGTTTACAGAAAATCAGCATCTTTCAAGCCCATCAGTAAGCAAAGAAACTTGGCAGAAGATCATCCTTCTAAACTTCAGAGACTGGAGGAGGGGGTATCTCTTGTTATTTGCCATTGTTGTTAAATTTTTTAGGAAGTCTACAGACAGTTCTTGCTTTTATGTTTTCATTTGAAAATATATGTACCCAACCACCCCTTAAAAGATGCATCGTTTTCCAGGAAGGGAGTAAATTGCTTAGGCCTTTGCTGCATCTGTAAAATATTATCCACATTTCTGTCATACGTTTCCTGCAAAATTAAGTGGGGCCCACAGAGACGGAGCTTTTAAAATGTCAATGAACCATCATATAAGATCAATAAGACAAAAGGAGCTTTGCAGCAAGTAATCACAGGCACCATCCCTTCCAAGCATAGGTAAAAACACTGTCTCTGTAGGGTTCACATATCCAATATCCTTATCCAGTCATTTGTGGAACACTATTTGAATATTCATCTCTTTGGATATTTGTGTCAAAGGTGCAGTAAAATAACTAGGCCTGGGTGAGGAACTTCTTGCTGGGCAAACCTCCTAGAGTCACATGCTGGTGGTGAGTGAGGCCAGAAGCAAACATAGGAGGAGCAACAAATGTTAATTTAGGCTTCGTAGAATAGGCTAGTTTCTAGACACACTCACATCCAGTCAAGCAAAAATCACCTATCAGTATTCAGGGACACTCAAGAAGTAGGGGGTCATGATATAGGGAGAGAAGATGTGGCTGAAAAGGGAGTGTGGCCTGGGGACAGCCCTGCATAGGGGTAAAAGTAAAGGTAAAGGGACCCCTGACCATTAAGTTCAGTCATGGCCGACTCTGGGGTTGCAGCGCTCATCTCGCTTTACTGGCCGAGGGAGCCGGCGTACAGCTTCCGGGTCATGTGGCCAGCATGACTAAGCCGCTTCTGGCAAACCAGAGCAGAGCACGGAAACGCCGTTTACCTTCCCGCCAGAGAGGAACCTATTTATCTACTTGCACTTTGATGTGCTTTCGAACTGCTAGGTTGGCAAGAGCAGGGACCGAGCAACGGGAGCTCACCCCGTCACGGGGATTCGAACTGCCAACCTTCTGATCGGCAAGTCCTAGGCTCTGTGGCTTAACCCACAGCGCCACCCGCGTCCCTGCATAGGGGTAGGGGAGCAATTTAATTCATCTTGCTTCTAAAGGCAACCTTGTTCAATGCACACTTTCTGAAACAATATACAAACCAAGTTTATACTAGGGTAGGTGTAAATTTAAAAGCATATATTAGCAAACAACAACAACAAATTGTGTAATATTGAGGGAAAATGCTTTGCAAATATGTATATACCGGACAGAATTGCATACAAATGAATTTTCATGAGGACTAAAATTGACAGCTGGCGTGGAAATATAGAGATCTGAACTTACAACAGGAAAAATTAAAAAATGAAGGGACAACAGGAAAAATTAAAAAATGAAGGGAAGTCAAAATCAACAGCTTCAGCTCTACTTAAGTCAGTGGGGACTACTTCTGAGTAAATGCATGTAGGATTGCACTGTAAAAAATACATGCACATATTTTCCAGGAGAAGAAAAAGATGTCCTGCCACATAGGATTTAACCAGCTTCAACAATATCTGGGGCAACATGAGGAATGCTTTGTATTTGTAAAAACTGTGAATGGTATTCAATGCTTGTCCTACACAGACTAGATACATTGAAGTTAATGGGCATGTCAAGCTTAGGTTCATTGATTTCATTGGGTCTATTCTGAATAGGACTTAGGTGACTACAATCCATTGCTTTGTAACGCAGAAATAAATTTAACTCTCTGGGTAAGTCACTTGAAAGTACCGAATAGACCTAGGACTAAATTAGGATGCAATTATATAAATGTGATGTAGATTGGTAAGAAAAGTGAATAAGATAGATAACAGTTGGAAATACTTTTGTTTAAGAATGATATTGGAAAGCTGTTACATGCACATACAAGGAAATTCAGAAGGGAGGGAATAGAGGAAGTCAACCAACATGTAATTAAGGTTGGGTTTTCAAAGAATTAAGTTGGTTTTTATTTTTTCTTTGTATTGTGGTGGGTAGGATGGTGTTTTTTGTATTGTTTTCTTCTTTGATGTATTTTCTTCTTAGATGGTTTTTTTCTGTTTTTGTTTTTCTCTTTGTTGTTTTGTTATGTGGTATTTGTTATAATTGTGGAAAACCTAATAAAAATTATTTTATAAATAAATAAATAAATAAGTTTAACTCTCTGGGTAAACACCTCACTGTCCCAATCCCCCATAGCAGACTACTGGGAAGGTCATGTTATATTGCTTGAGAAACACTTTCCAACCACAACAGAGCATGCACAGCCCTTATTTACAGGTCAGCTGCAAAATGTCACCCCTCAATGTCATGGGAGGAAGGATGTGGGTATGACCACATTGCTTCACCCACCCTTCAGTTATTAACCTCCCGTAAATTCTGAAGAGCTGTTTTTCTGCTCTGCTGTAGTCAGGAGAGACTACTGAAGCATCCACTAGTCTCTCTCTTTTTTCTTTTCTTTTCTTTTCTTTTCTTTTCTTTTCTTTTCTTTTCTTTTCTTTTCTTTTCTTTTCTGCAATTTCACTCAAGGCATTTTCTTGTATTACCAATGAGGCTCATGCTGAAATCTGCCAGTCAGCATGGCAGAAGTTCACCACAGCCCTCCCAAGGGCACTCGATTTTGCATAGGGAATAAGGTGAGATTATCAGAGCCAAGGGGAAAGGGTGAATCAAAGGGCAGAGCTACACCTTCTGTGCATATGGGGAGGGATGCAATTTAGTTCACATTTAAAACTTAAGTAATTTACAATTTGTGGACCAAAACATAGCCATCCTATGAAATTTGTGCTTCTCTGAATTTTGCCATGGAGCCCATTACATGGGCAATGTGTACAAAATTATATATGCATGTAGTAGGGTAAAGTCTGCCTAAAACTGCATATGTTAGTAAAAAATAAGGTGCAAAAAATGCATATCGTTGGGGGAATTAGCTTTACAAAAATGTGTAAAAGAGTCAAAATTGCATACAAAATGTGTATCTTAGGAGAAAGTCAGTTTTTAAAATTAAAATAAATGCAAACTAATGTGAAGAACTGAATTTAAGATTGGGGAAACTGTCACGATTTCCGCTACCACTCACCTATGAATAGGGATGGAAGGATACATCCGTTTCAGTTCTCTAAGTTCCTTATTTTTGCAGTCATGAATTCAGTTCTCCACATTTCTATAGCAATATGTGTTATTTTTTATTTTTTTAAGAACTTAAGGAGATTCATCAACATCTTAGTGCAGCTATGTTCTAATCAACCCATATTTCATTCAGTTTTTGACTAATGCATACGTTTTTGTGAGCACTTTTCCCTCAATACAACATGTTTTGTGTGTTCTTTTCATGATTAAGTTCATTTTCATGCACCATTTACCCTCACATTTGCGAGTATTGTTTGGTTGGAAAACTGCACTTTAAAAATTGGGTAAATGTGAATTGAAAAGGGTGGCTGCGTTTTGCTTCGTGCATCATTTCAGAAAGTGCAGATTTAGTAGGTTCGCCTTTAAATGCAAACAGAATCAGGTTTCTCCCCCATCCTTCTCTATGACCCTACCTGTCTTAAACTTGAAACATACCCATTGCAGTAGATGCTACCTGCTCTTTTATTTTTCTTTTAAAGGGAAATTAATAATTCTTCCCTGTTCACCCACTGCACAGTTTCATAAATAAGGGAGCAATCCAAGCCCAAGATCTACCTGGCTAAGTAAGGATCCAATAGGTCTCTGGCTCAGTAAAGCATGAGATTCTGAATCTCAGGGTCATGGGTCATGGGTTCAATCGCCAAAAGATTCCTGCATTGCAGGGAGTTGGGCTAGTTGACCCTTGTGACCCCTGTTAGAATTCCTGCTCTGTGATTGCAGTCATGGGATTGTTGTCTGTTTCATGACGGTGTATGTTTTGACTCCACAGAGTGGGAAGTGACGGTGACAGGATGTTTGTGTTATTGCATTACGTGAAGTGGGACTGTCGTCCTTTGTTCTTTCTCTTTGCTGTCTGATGCTAGAGAGAGAGGGAGCCATGTTGTAGTGCTCCATTTGTGTTTTATATGTAAATAAAGCAGATTAGTCAAAATGCTGAGTTGCTGAGGTCTGTCACGCAAACTGCAAACACTCTGTGGATCCCTAAGTGTGCGGGTGTCTGCTGGCATCGGTCGCTGTGATGTTCAGGCTAAAGGAAGCTTTTGAAGCTCCCGAATGAACGACCAGGAGGGAGAGAACATGCCAGTCGGGCATGTGTCTCTGCCAGGGTCCTACTTGAGAGTAGGACAAGCTCCTGACAGCCCCATCCAACTCTGCAATTCTATGAATTGCTGGTGCGGCTGGGCTATGCAGGTGCAAGCCACACCTTCTGACTGAGCCAAATATACCCTGGCACAACTCTCTCATCATGGCTCAGCTGGGGCTCAGCTGAGACCAGCAGATCTTATGTTGCCTTCAGCAGTGGAGCAAGCCGATTTGGAGCCTGGGGCGGCGCGTGTGCCCTGCACCCAGGAGCAGGGCCAGCTGCCCACAGGGGGTGGGGCCAGCCACCCAAGGGGTGGGGTGAGCCGGGGCAGGACACTCCATGGGGTCTCCGAGGAGTCTGCCTGCCTGCTCCCACTCAGCTGCCCTACAGCTGAGGGGAAGGCAGCAGGCAGACCATTTGGGGCAGCGTGGAGCCTGCGGGCACCCAAACCACTGTGTCACTCCCAGGGGAGATGCGTGGCTCGGGCACGCTGCAGGCCCCGCGGTGAGTGCCACCCGGCATGTTGTCACCCCCCGCAGTGATGACACCCAGGGCGGACTGCCCCCACCTCTGCCCCTGGTTGCCTTAAGTCCTGAAAAAGATATATTCTGGGGCAGTGGCAGGGACAAGCAGGGGTACTCACAGAGTACTCCCTCTGTTCAGATCAGTCACGTGACCCGGCAACCAGGTGGAACTTCCACCAGTAAAAGCAGTGACTTAAGTAAACTCCATTTTGAAAAGCTTGCTTTCCCTCTGCCAGTCTCGGGCAGCAGCAGCTCTGTTCCTGAATAAGTTTGGATGTGGTATACATTATGCCAGCTTAATTTAAGCCCTCGTAAATTACACTGGCTTCCCATAGTTCAACTCGTCTCCAAGCCACGCATTTGGACATCCTTCTCCTGCTAACATAATAGCAAGGTGCAGGCCAAACTCGCCTGCTACTTAAAGCCATTTTGCACCTTTCACTTTTCATAAATAGACAAACCAGGCTCAGACTGACCTTGACTGTAATTACAGCTGAAAACCTTCATGTTTCTTTGACAGAGAATGGACTATCATACTCTCTCTCCTATTATAACAAGTGACTATGTCAGAATGGATCAGGAGGCACCCAGTACATCATTGTGCCCTGTTATTAACATAGTTATCACCAATAATGGAATTATAGCTAGAGATGTATTGTGGCAGGCAGCCACACATCCTCTCTCTTTCTCTGTAGCTCCTGGTTATTTAAGACTCAGCTCAGGCATTGTGTCTTGAGAGGGAGAGGAACTCATTGATTTTCAAAGGTTACACCTGAGCCACAGGTCCCCTCGTGCCATTCTGCAAACTACTTTTCGCCTTTTCCTCCATTCCAAAAGATGGTTTCTTATAGGGATCGGTGAGGAATTTGATTGGATTCCAAAATGAAGTGACCTGATTCCCAACCTCCAGCTAACTGAAATTTAGTTATCCACTAGCTTTTCTGTTTACAGGATGTTCTGATGCTATTCTATGTTATATAATAATATATGCATTCTGAGAGTGGATCCTTTTAGAAAAGGCTATGCTGAGAGAATATGCATTCAGAAATGAGTTTTGTGGTCGAAAATGTGTTTAAAAACATACATTTAGCTGCCTCTCCCAGCCCAAAAATGGAAAGATGACAAGATACCAATGAAAAAAGAATAGCAAGCCAAACTTATGGAATGTGCAGAAATTGTGAAACTTACAGGAAGAATCAGGGATGCAGGTGGCACTGTGGTCTAAACCACTGAGCCTTTGGGCTTCCCGATCAAAAGGTTGGCGGTTTGAATCCCTGCGAGGGGGTGAACTCCTGTTGCTCGGTCCCAGCTCCTGCCAACCTAGCAGTTCAAAAACACACCAAAAGTGCAATTAGATTAATAGGTACCACTCTGGTGGGAAGCTAAACAGTGTTTCTGTGCGCTGATCCGGTGTCGGTGTTCCGTTGTGTCAGAAGTGTCTGAGTCATGCTGGCCACATGACCCAGAAAACTGTCTGCAGAAAAACGCCAGCTCCCTCAGCCTGTAAAGCGAGATGAGTGCCGCAACCCCAGAGTCATTCGCAACTCAACAGTCAGGGGTCCCTTTACAGGAAGAATCAGAAACAATGACAAGGAACATTTTAAAAAAAGACTGGGAACCCTTTATGTTCTACATACAGAAATACTGTAAAAAATGGACTCACTGGCAGGGTTTGATTAAACATTTATGTGATGGGATAATGAGCTGCTTGTGCGTAAAGCTTGATCCCTCTGGGGTTTGGCTGGTCATCCCAACCTAGGCACTAACGGAGCTCCCCAAAGCATGACTCCGTTAGTCGCTGGTAGGATCTGACAGTGGGCGTCTACGGAACCTACGCCAACATAAAAGCTGTTTGACAGACATGCGCTTTCGTGACTCTCTGCGTGACAGTTTCCGGCGCAGGGTGGGAGTTCCTAACGGGGGTCTTGTTACCTCTTCGCTGTCGTCACTGGAAGTATCCCAGAGCCTCCCCTCCGCTGTGACTCCTGCACTCCCCCTGCTGGTTCCTTCTGCCGCAGATTCTCTCCTATTCTCATGGAACTTATCCACCACCTCTTTCTCCGATGGCAGTTCCCTGACATCCACCTCCCCCCCAGGGCCCCCTTCACCCCCTCCCGCCTCCTCTCCCACTGGCGGTGAGGACGGAAAGCCCCTGAAGGAACTCTCCTCGTCGTCCGAGGATTCAAACACTTCTAGCCACGGCGTACCGTCTCTCTCCCCGTCTTCCTCTTCTTCGTCTGAGTCGGCTTCCTCACCCACCCCTGACTCAGGGAACCCTTCAAACTCTCCTTCCTCATCGGTGGTACCAAAGTGTTCCCTTCTAAATCGTGCCACGGGTTGCGGTTTTCTTGGGAAACGCTGATGAAATGTTTCTATTAAAACCTCGTCATTGACTACCTCTGCTGGTACCCAAGTGTTTTCCGACTCTACTTCCCCCTCCCATTCTACCAGATATTCCACCTGATTCCCCTTCCACCTGGAATCAATGATTCCTGCCACGTTCATGTCGCGCTCTCTCTCTTCTATCACGGGCGTTTGGGTGGCCTCTCTCTCATGCTCCCCCCACTCACGTCCCTCTCGGTACGGCGACAGTAATGACCTGTGAAATACTGGGTGTAACTTCATGTGACTGGGCAGCCTGAGTTTGAATGCTACTGGGTTGACCTGCTGTATGACCTCAAAGGGTCCCAATCTTTTGGGTCTCAATTTCTTACACCCTCCTTTGAACGGTAGTCCTTGGGTGGATAACCACACCCGGTCCCCCACCCTTATGGTTTCACCTTCCCTCCTATTTTTGTCTGCTTGCTTCTTATATTCTTCCTTGGCTTTCTCTAAGTTAAGTTGAAGCTGACGGTGGATCGCTTCCATCTCTTCAAAAAAATATTCCGCCGCCGGCACGCTCCACCTCTCCCCTCCCTCTCCTGGGAATGCCCGGGGGTGACACCCATAATTTGCCAGAAAGGGACTCATCCCTGTGGACACGTTCTCCGCGTTGTTGTAGGCAAATTCTGCTAGAGGTAACTTATCCACCCAATCATTTTCTCTGTCTTTTACATAACACCTCAGGTATTGTTGTAAAATCCCATTTGCCCTTTCCGCTTGCCCATTGGTTTCTGGGTGCCGAGCAGTTGAGAAATTGAGTTCTACGTGTAATAAGCTCATCAGTTTCCTCCAGAACCTGGAAGTAAATTGTTTCCCTCTGTCGCTCAAAACCCTCAAGGGGGCGCCATGCAACCTAAAAATATGTTCTACAAACAACTTGGCGGTTTCCTCCGCTGTGACTGCATGTGAACAAGCTATAAAATGACACATCTTGGTTAATAGATCTACCACCACCATGACAGCTGTTTTGCCTTTGGATTTTGGCAGGTCCGTCATAAAATCTATGGATACTGCCTCCCATGGCCTTTCGGGCGTGGGTAAGGGTTGTAATAGCCCCGCTGGCGCCACCCTCTCTCCTTTTGCTCGCTGGCACCTGACGCAACCCCTGACATATTCCCGTACGTCCTCCCTCACCTTGGGCCACCAAAACTCCCTGGTAACCAACCACATGGTTTTGTGCTGTCCAAAATGTCCCGCGGTGGGGCTGTCATGCAACTGCTTGAGTACTCTGCCCCTCAGTTCCCCGTCGGGTATGTACAGTGCCCCTTTGTAATACAACGCCCCGTTCTTTTCTTCAAACCCCCCTGTGTTCTCCTCTGCCCTCCGGAGCTCTCTGAGTTTCCCTTGGGCGTATTCATCGTTCTCAGTACCCTCCATCAGTTCCCTCTGCCCCACCAATGCCGCCCCACACACCCAGCGGTCTTCAGGGATTACATGCCTTGCCTCGGGCGCTCCCTCCCCCTCTAAGTACTCAGGTTTCCTGGAAAGAGCGTCCGCCCTCACGTTCTCGGATCCGGGCACGTAACGAATCTCAAAGTGGAATTTGGAGAACTCCTGGGCCCATCGTACTTGTCTCTGGTTCAGCACTCGGGCTGTTCTCCAATATTCCAGATTTTTGTGGTCAGTTCGGACTTGAACCTTGTGCTGCGCCCCAATCAGCAAGTGCCGCCATTTCCGGAAGGCTTCATGAATGGCGAGCAGTTCTCGGTCGTATACTGTGTAGTTCCTCTCGGATTTGTTCAACTTCCGCGAGAAGAATGCACACGGTCTCCATTCAGACGTATCTTTTCCCGGCTGGAGAAGAACGGCCCCCACCGCTCGGTCTGACGCGTCAGTCTCCACTCTCATTGGTTGTTGTAGATCCACATGCAACAGTTGCTCTTCCGACGCAAACGCCTGCTTTAAGCGTTCGAACGCCCGCTGCGCTTCTTCCGTCCAAACAAATTTCTTTTTGCTACTAAGACAATCCGTGATAGGCGCTGTCAAATGGGCAAAGTTCTTGATGAACTTCCTATAGAAGTTTCCGAAGCCCAGGAACCTTTGCACGTCCTTCTTGGTCTTTGGTGTTTTCCATTCCAGTACCGCTTGAACCTTGCTGGGATCCATGGCCAACCCCTTGTCAGACAACCGGTACCCCAGGAATTCCACCTCCCTGGTATGAAACTGACACTTCTCCAGTTTCACCCACAGCCGATTTTCTCGCAACTTGCTCAGTACCTCTCTTACATCTCGCACATGCTGCTCCTCATTCGCTGAGTACACCAGGACGTCATCTAAGAACGCTACGCAGTTCTTGTAGAGCAGTGGCCCCAGGACGTGATTCATGAATGATTGAAAGCAGGCGGAGCCCGCTTGTAATCCGAAAGGCATAACTAAATACTCAAAAGCCCCCAAGGGGGTGAACATAGTGGTCTTCCACTCATCCCCCTTTCTCACACGTATCAAGTTATATGCCCCCCTAAGGTCCAGCTTGGTAAAAATTTTCCCTTTTCTCACCTGTGTCAGAATGTCATCAATTCTAGGCATAGGGAAAGTCACTGGTTCTGACACTGCATTTAGGCTTCTGAAGTCACATACAAGCCTCGGTTTGCCCGTGTGTTTTTTGTCCACAAAGAACACTGGGCTGCCCCCCACCGCTCGTGACTCTCTGATGAAACCTCGCTTGAGATTCTTGTCAATGAACTCCCTTAACTCCTGCATTTCACTGTCTGACATTGCATACAGCTTGCCCACTGGCAATTGTGCTCCTGGGAGTAAGTTAATTTGACAGTCAAAGGGTCTGTGCGGGGGCAGTCTATCTGCTTCCTTTTCGCTAAAGACGTCAATCAAGTCAGCATATTGTGGTGGCACCTTGCCCTTGCCCATCACTTCCACCCCTGCTAGAGTGGCCCTGGCCCCTGCCTGAACCTCTCCCTCTTTGCAGTGTTCTAGGCAATGTGCTGATCCAAAGGAAACCACTCTCTGATGCCAGCCTACTAGAGGATCGTGTAGTGCTAGCCAGCTCATTCCCAAAATAATGGGAGCTCCTCCCAAAGTGGCTACGTTAAACGCTATCAGTTCTGTGTGTCTTGCCACCCTCATTACCATTGGAACAGTCTGCTGGCTCACTTCTCCTCCCAACAGTTCCCTCCCATCAATCGTGGTAACCTGCAAAGGCTTACTTAATGGGATAGTCTGTATCTGGTGTTCAGCTGCAAACTCCTTACTCATGAAATTACAGGAGCTGCCTGAATCCAATAGCGCTTTTATCTTTAGTGGGTGTCCATTGGACAGTTCCAGCAACACCTCTATCACAAGCGCTGGTCTTGGAGGTTCCGGCGTGGGCACATTCACTTCTCCTCTGCCTGACTGCGGTGCCCTGATGCTGGCAGCCAGGCGTTGGCTTTTACTTGCTCGCTGCTTGTTTCTCCTTCCTCCTTCCCCCCAACAGTTCCCGCCATTCCTTGCCATTCCTTCCTTTGCGGACAGACTCTGGCAAAGTGACCTGGCTGTTGGCAGAGATAACATCTCTTGGCGCCCTTCCCCTCCTTCTTCCGCCCTTCACTGGTGTTTGAAACTGCGCGCGCGCGCGCTGTTCCAATTTCCATCGGCTCTGCTGGCGGGAAAGGCTGCTCCGGAATCTCTGGAATGCGGAAATCCTTCCAACGTTCCCCTTTTCCTTCCCGCTTTTCCAAAGCCCTTGCCTCCTGGCGCGCTCCTATGGACAGCGCTGATTTAGTCAGATGATCCATAGACTCCGCCCTGGGCGCCCGGGAAAGTTCATCTTTCACTGCCGGAGAGAGCCCTTCTTCAAACAGCATTTGAATAGGTTCACTCGCAAGGTCCCACCCCAGTCTATGAATCAGCATGCTGAACTCAGTCCAGTACTCACGTACAGATCGGCTCCCCTGTTTACACGCCATTAACTGCCTCCGCACCACCCCTTGCTCAATCTCACTGGAAAACATCAAGTCCATGGCGCGAAAAAACTTCATAGTGTCCTTTAAGATTTCATTATTGGCTGCCATCAGGGGCCGCACCCAGTCCCTCGCCCCTCCCTCTAGATGGCCGATCACGTACGCCACTCTAGAGTTCTCATCAGGGAAGTCATCAAACAGTAGGTTAAGAGCATATTGCATCTCTGTCCTAAAGGCTTGATAGTTCCTGGGATCCCCCCCAAATTTCTGCACCAATCCAGGCACCTTTCTGGCAAGTGGGGTGGGTTTCCCTTTATCCGCATCTTGAGCCCTCCTCTCCTCGAGCCTCGCCGTTTGCAGCGCGAGCTGGACCTCCAACGCCCTGTACCTGTCTTCCAGGCTTGGACCTCCTCCAGCCCCAGCTCCTGCACCTCCGGTTCCAGCTGGTTCGCTCATGATGCCCTCTGCTTGCACAAGCTGCTTTCAGAGACTGTCAGATTGCTGTGATGGGATAATAAGCTGCTTGTGCGTAAAGCTTGATCCCTCTGGGGTTTGGCTGGTCATCCCAACCTAGGCACTAACGGAGCTCCCCAAAGCATGACTCCGTTAGTCGCTGGTAGGATCTGACAGTGGGCGTCTACGGAACCTACGCCAACATAAAAGCTGTTTGACAGACATGCGCTTTCGTGACTCTCTGCGTGACAGTTTCCGGCGCAGGGTGGGAGTTCCTAACGGGGGTCTTGTTACCTCTTCGCTGTCGTCACTGGAAGTATCCCAGAGCCTCCCCTCCGCTGTGACTCCTGCACTCCCCCTGCTGGTTCCTTCTGCCGCAGATTCTCTCCTATTCTCATGGAACTTATCCACCACCTCTTTCTCCGATGGCAGTTCCCTGACAATTTACAACTAAGAAAACACGTTCAAAGGTTAAGAAACAATAATATGAAATGTAATTGAGTGTAAGAGGTAACTATGAAAGAAAATTTGGTGTAAAATTGATAAGAAAATAAAAGCATTTAGATGTAAGATCATAAAAATAAGACAACAATTAAGCAGAAGGAGTAAATATTTTAAGAACCAGAAGGGGAAGTTGATGGAAGTCATAGGGAGGCGGAGTTATATGATAAATGTCATATTGTGTCATGTGGTTGAATATTAAATCGTAAAATTCAATAAAAACTTTAAAAAACAACAACATAAATAACATAAATTTAAATGCAGTGGTGGCTAAGTCCCTTTGGGAATGGGAGGCAGGAAGACTGACAGTGAAAATTACCAGCTGAAATAAAAAAGGTGCTTCATGATGTTTAGGCACCTACTGAAGACATTTTTGTTTACAAAGAATTTCTCTGAGGTATAACCCAATCATCTATGGAATATCGATTGCAGATCTGCAGAAATTGTTTTATTAGGCTGGATCCAACAATCTTTGTCCACTAGACAAATATTTGTCCACAAAGAGCAAGGGCTCTTGTGCTAGCAGACAGGTGACTTTTAATGCTAAACAACAGAGGAATCCTATGCAGCAGTTGCACTGGTGGAAACTGGTTGTGCAACAGGTTGCACGCTCTGTTGTGCAAAGAAGTTAACCAGCAATCTGCCTATGCGTTTTCTCATGCAGCAACGTTCTGCTGGTGCAAAACATTTCACAAGTGGAACAAGTATACCACTATGTGACTTTAATTTGCATTATATTAAATACAACCCGATGCTATATATATATATATATATATATATATATATATATATACACACACACACACACACACACACACACACACATATACACATACACACACACACACACACACACACAAAGACATGTACAATAATGTTGTGATTCTAATACCTGTCCCCTCCCCATCCTTTATTTTTCTGTTTGATCTTCAGGATGATCTCCAGCCTGCTGCAGCTGAAACCAACTGGGAATCGGTCACAAGCCCCATCTTGGTAAGTAAAATGTGAACTGTGCATTTTAGAGAAAGAATTGAATTCACTTTTTTTTTTCCTTTTTCCCTTTCCTTTTTTCTTTTCCATGTGTCCCCTGGACATGGAAGCCCATGGAATGATCATGTTTTCATTTTCTCTCCCTCATGTATCACCACCACATAAGGACACATTGGAAAATCTGAATAACTGATTTTATTTAGCAAAATTTATATATGCATTAATTAAAAACAAAACAAAACAGCAAGCTATTTTACCTATGCAGTAACATATGCATCCCTGGGTGGTTTTCTGCACCTTTGTAAAACTTGGCTAAATCTCTTTGCTAGATACATACCGATGGACATGTGCAAGTTCATTCTGAATTAGTTGTTATCTCTCTGGAGAATAAGAACATCACACAATGGCTTGGCACTCATTAGAAGGGAGCTGCCAATGTTTTCTACTGTGGAGCAACCTATTGAAAGTTGCTGAATAGCAACAGCGAGGTCAATAGCCTGGCAAGTCTTAACCTTGTCCCATTAAAACAGTTCTCCTTTGTCTTCTTCTCTGGATGCAAAGCTCGAGTCACAATACGCTTGGCAAAAAGCTTTTTCTCCTGAAACTGGTAATTCCCTCTTTGCAGAACAAGCTCAAGTTTCTTAGGCTGCCACTTATTCATTTGCTTTTTCCTATGCATCTGCCAGGGCCAGCAGGTTATCTTAGGGTCTGTGATTGTTCTCTTGACTTGTCCTTCTCTTTCAGGAGAGCTGAGCTTTCATTTTGCTGCATAGTAATTGAAATGGGAGGGATGCAGGTGGTGCTGTGGGTTAAACCACTGAGCCTAGGGCTTGCCGATCAGAAGGTCGGCGGTTCGAATCCCCACGACGGGGTGAGCTCCCGTTGCTCGGTCCCTGCTCCTGCCAACCCAGCAGTTAGAAAGCACGTCAAAGTGCAAATAGATAAATAGGTACCGCTCCGGCGGGAAGGTAAATGGTGTTTCCGTGTGCTGCTCTGGTTCGCCAGAAGAGGCTTAGTCACGGTCGCTGGCCACATGACCCGGAAGCTGTACGCTGGCTCCCTCGGCCAATAAAGCGAGATGAGCACCGCAACCCCAGAGTTGGCCACGACTGGACCTAATGGTCAGGGGTCTTTACCTTTTTAATTGAAATGGGGGGGGGGGGAATCTATCCTTTCAAAGGTAAAAGTTTTATATAAAAGGAAAGCAGCATTCTACGATAGGGCCATGGCTCAGTTGCTGAGCATCTGCTTTGTAAGCAGAAGGTCTCAGGTTCGATTCACCGTCAACTCTACTTCAGTTCCCGTCTGAAACCCTGAAGATCTCTCTCGCTTACTTCAAATCCCTCTTCAAAACTCAATTTTTCCATGAAGACTTTGGTACAACCCTTTAATTCCCACACCCCACTATAACCAGACCTAACTGTGTGCAGTTGAAATAGTCAAAGTAGTCTTCTGTTTACCCCAGTGTCCATTTCCTGCCCTTTATCTCTGGTCAAATGTTGCTGTCAAATGTTGGGCGGGGACTTATCCTCTTTTACTTTGTAAAGTGCCATGCGCACACCAATGGCACTACTTAAATAACAGATGCAAACATAGTCAGCTGGTTAACCATGATCTTATATATGCCTAGAGACAGATAGTCAGGTCATGGTATCCATAGCAGTGATCAGAAAAGTAATGACCACTGGGAGGAGTGCAGAGAGAAGAAACGCCATGGTGCATCTGCATTAGCACAACTGGATGCCTTCATCTGCCCCAGCTGCAACAAAACATGTCTCTCCTATATTGGTCTCTACAGCCACAGCAGGAGCTGTAACTCCAATGGTGTGACCTCACCCCCAAAGGTGTACTCCTCCATTGTCTCCCGAAACAGACAGATGCCAACCATAGATAGATAGATGATAGACAGGCGGTGATAGATAATAGATAGATAGATGATAGATAGATAGATAGATAGATGATAGATTTGTTGTTGTTTAGTCATTTAGTTGTGTCTGACTCTTCATCACCCACAGACCAGAGCACACCAGGCACTCCTGTCTTCCACTGCCTCCCGCAATTTGGTCAAACTCATGTTGGTAGCTTCGAGAACACTGTCCAGCCATCTCATCCTCTGTCGTCCCCTTCTCCTTGTGCCCTCAATCTTTCCCAACATTAGGGTCTTTTCCAGGGAATCTTCTCTTCTCATGAGGTGGCCAAAGTATTGGAGCCTCAGCTTCACGATCTGTCCTTCCAGTGAGCACTCAGGGCTGATTTCCTTAAGAATGGATAGGTTTGATCTTCTTGCAATCCATGGGACTCTCAAGAGTCTCCTCCAGCACCATAATGATAGATAGATGATAGATAGATGATAGATAGTAGATGATAGATAGATGATAGATGATAGATGGATAGATAGATAGATAGATAGATAGATAGATAGATAGATGATAGATAGTTGATAGAGTTTGCTTGTTTCTACAGTGGTACCTCGAGTTAAGTACTTAATTTGTTCCGGAGGTCCGTTCTTAACGTGAAACTGTTCTTAACCTGAAGCACCACTTTAGCTAATGGGGCCTCCCACTGCCGCTGTGCCGCCGCTGTGTGATTTCTGTTTTCATCCTGAAGCAAAGTTCTTAACCCGAGGTACTATTTCTGGGTTAGCGGAGTCTGTAACCTGAAGCGTATGTAACCTGAAGCGTATGTAACCTGAAACATATGTAACCTGAAGCGTATGTAACCCGAGGTACCACTGTATATGTGTTTCCATTTACACACAAAAAACATACATATATCGAGGATGCAGCGCTTTTTTTTTCGCAATGCACAATATTAGCCCTGTATGAATACATTCTGTGAACCAGATCTGGGGAAAAGTTTTATTTGAGGTGTTTGTCATTTTCTACCTGTGTTTTTCAAAGTACACCACACTGTATGTCACTCTTAGGGCGTTTCCTATCACTCTCCGTCAGTGACCGACCCTACTCTTACGGCAGAAGCTCTGGATCAAACCGTTGCTGGATTTGACACCGTGGAGGAACTCCTCAAGCACTTTAACCCTGACACGTGGCAAGAAGATCTCGAAAGTCTGTACACAGACACTGCCCCACATCGAGGCAGAAGTTTCTATGAAAGGAAATCGAAAGGTAGGAAGAAACCTGTTGAAACTTTGGTGTGCAGGGTGCAGATTGTGAATTTTGCTAGAGGGTAGCCTTTACCCTCGTGGCACTGTGGGTTAAACCACAGAGCCTAGGACTTGCCGATCAGAAGGTCGGCGGTTTGAATCCCTGCAACAGGGTGAGCTCCCGTTGCTCGGTCCCTGCTCCTGCCAACCTAGCAGTTCGAAAGCACGTCAAAGTGCAAGTAGAGAAATAGGTACCACTCCAGCGGGAAGGTAAACAGCGTTCTGGTTCACCAAAAGCGGCTTAGTCATGCTGGCCACCTGACCTGGAAGCTGTACGCCAGCTCCCTCGGCCAATAAAGCGAGATGAGCGCCACAACTCCAGAGTCGGTCAGGGGTCCCTTTACCTTTACTAGCCTTTACCCATTGCAATTGTGCACTCAAAGATCCTTTTAGAATAAGAAAGTGATGAAGTTGTTTTATACAGGAAGTACATAACTTGGATAGGAAAAGTTTCGAGTTCTAAGATGGCTAATCTAGAGAAGACAAAAATCGCCATGCTTGTTCCTTAGTTTTCAGAGGATAGGCCCAAGACCTCTCATCCTCAGATCTGAGAGAGAAGTGTGAGGAGGAGGAAATTGTAAACAGATTAGGGAATGGCAGTTTAAATTGGTATGCAGAGTTCAGTCACAACTTGAGAATCCAGTTCATCAGAGAATACACTTTGACAAGAGAACATCTTCGGCAAACAGCTGAGAGATTCTCCTAATGGGGGAATTATTACATTGACGTGTAAACCTGGGTAACGGTTAACAGCAACGAAAGCACCAGACAGTATTTTTACTGCACATTAATGCATTCTGGGGAAGTTTAATGGGATTCAGGCTTTCTTGGCACTGAACTGTATTGTACTGTTGCAGCAGCTTTTCAGGGAAAATAATTAAAATTAATGGCAAAATTAGCAGGATGTAAGAGATAAGAAAAGCCGTTCTGTTCTCTGAGAGGTCACTTTCTGGTTCTTGTGGAGAAGCCGTTTTCAATGGAGCCCAGCAACGGAAGCACGCAACTGTATTGAGGCAGTACCGGGGTTGAAATTTTGCACCCTTAACAATTTTGCACCAGGGGAAACGACCCCTGTAGCCACACGCTACACCACTGGTTCTGACACTTTGAGGTTTCTGCTTTGAGCCGGGTTCTGATGTACCGTATTTTCCCCTCTATAATACGCACTTTTTCCCTCCTAAAAAGTAAGGGGAAATTTGTGTGTGTCTTATGGAGCGAATGCAGGCTGCGCAGCTAAGCCAGAAGACAGAACAGTGAGAGGGAGTGCTGCGCCGCGCTTCCTCTTGCTGTTCTAGCTTCTGGCTTAGACGTGCGAAGCCTCCGCAGGGCACAGGGAGTCTTCATCCCGCTGCCCTGCGGAGGCTTTGCACAGCTATCCATGGCTTTTGTGGGAAGTGGGGGAAGGGACAGAGCCGCTCTCTCTCTCACTTCCCCCACCTCCCGCAAAAGCCCCCAAGAGCCGCGCTCCCTTTAAAGAGCCGCATGGAGCGTGTGTGCTGCTCTTGGGGGCTTTTCCCTGAGGAGGGAGAAGGGCAGCCCATCACTTCTCCCTCCTCGGGGAAAAGCCTGCAAGCGCCGCACACACGCTCCACGCGGCTCGTGAAAGGGAGCGCTGAGCAGAGCCTAGGATGCATACAGGCTCTGCTCAGCGCTCCCTTTAAATAATATTTTTTTTCTTGCATCTCCCCTCTAAAAACTAGGTGCGTCTTATGGAGTAAAAAATACGGTACTTGGTTTTCTCATGTTGACTGCAATATGAAGAGATAACTTGCATTTCTGAATGGCCATGCTTTGCATGAATTCTCATGACACCGCACATCAAATGCAGTGATTGTGAGTGGAATCAGCTCACACACTTAGCATAAAAATGGGTGAGTGAATCAGAGGCCTTTGAGTGTTCCACACTACTATTGGAACTCCTCAAGGGATCATGTCAGAGACCAGGCAGAGGAGTAGTGCTGCTGACCAGGATCCTGCTGCTGAGCCCCTCCCCTTGCTGCTGACCACGATTCTGAAGCTGCCCAGGAGCAGAAGAAGCAGTATAGATTTGGAACAGTGGTTTGCAGAGGGGCATAGCTCTGAAGACAAAAGTTGGGATGAACTGGGTAGTGAACAGCAAAGTGGAGAACAACTGGAAGAGAGCAAGCTAACAGACTCTCTCTCGCTGGAAAGTGTCCAGCCTATCAGCCCAAGGTCACGTAGAGCAGATAAGATGGCTACACTAAAAGCACTGTGGTTGTAAGATCAGGTTGCAAGGCGTGGAAGTGACATTGGGGGGGGGAGTGGGTGGAAACCTTAATTGGGAACACCTTCATTCCAAAAATGGCTGCTGTAATCATTTAAGACTCTTTAAGCAGGTGGCGCTGTACTTTAAACCACTGAGCCTAGGGCTTGCCAATCAGAAGTTTGGCAGTTAGAATCCCCGCAACAGGGTGAGCTCCTGTTGCTCAGTCCCAGCTCCTGCCAACCTAGCAGTTCAAAAGCATGTCAAGTGCAAGTAGATTAATAGGTACCACTCCAGCGGGAAGGTAAACGGCATTTCCGTGCGCTGCTCTGGTTTGCCAGAAGCAGCTTAGTCATGCTGGCCACATGACCCAGAAGCTGTCTGCAGACAAACGCTGGCTCCCTCGGCCTATAGAGCGAGCTGAGCACCGCAACCCCAGAGTCATCCGCGACTGGACCTAATGGTCAGGGGTCCCTTTACCTTAAGTGGTAAGTGACTCTTTTCGCTTTGTCCTGATTCCCAAAGCCTGACAGATCATCTACCACTTCACTCCTTCCCTGACTCTAGATTATTGGCCACCATTTCACTCCACAAGTCGCTAGGGATTGCACTGTCAATGTATCTCTCCCACAATACTAGAACTCAGGGTTGTACTATGAAGCTGAATGCTGGAAGGTCCAGGACAGACAAAAGAAAGTACTTCACACAGCACATACTTAAATTATGGAATTTGTTTCCATAAGATGTAACGATGGCCACCACCAGGTGGCCTTGGCCCCTTCCAACTCTACAATTCTATGAACAGCTCACCAAACACAATCTGGACACCTATAATCATTTCTCCAGAGGACAAATGTTTTTTGGCTGAACTTTAAAGCCAGTTGTTTTATATAAGCCACAGGTGTCCTTAATTACCAGTAGTAACTCCCCTTCCTCTTGCCCTCTGCCGCCATGCTAACTGTCCCGCTGTATATTAAAAACTGGGATAATCATTTTTATCCATTGCACTTAGAAGAACATCTGGCGTCAGCACCTGTCAGAGCAGGTGGTTTTTATGGGCTGCCAACATCTCACCAATTTTCATTATGTAGACCGGGTGGTTAAGCATTTTAATTGTAACTGAATGAAATGCAGGATTCTGTATCATGCACCCGCTTCCCTTCTTCTTAAGTAGCATCCAGTTGGAAGAAGTGCATCGGTTGGGAATCACTCACTCATTTATCAGATTTCCCTGTGGCCCAATAGAGAAGGCTCCCTGAGCAGTTGATTTCTGAAAGCAAACAAAAAGAAAAAATAAGTCAAAGAAGTCTGTGGGGTCAGAAAATCAGGGAGAAGAGAAGTGGAGTTGCTGCGAACCTGAATTCAAGATTGCAGCATTTCCTTGCAGGCACCCCTTGTTATCCTATTTTTTGTTTTGTTTCACCAAACAACTCTGATCTTGACAAAAGTCTTTTGGAGACATTCAGTTCATGGATGTGCTATAGGATTGTGACCACATTGCCTGACATGTATGTGTTGAAACAAAACAAATTCCTTCCAGTAGCACCTTAAAGACCAGCTAAGTCAGTTCTTGGTATGAGCTTTCGTGTGCATGCACACTTCTTCAGATACCACGATGCACACGAAAGCTCATACCAAGAACTGACTTAGTTGGTCTTTAAGGTGCTACTGGAAGGAATTTGTTTTGTTTTGACTATGGCAGACCAACACGGCTACCTATCTGTAACTGGATATACGTGTTGGATATCATGCTTGCGTAGGAGCCTACCTGCATTGACTCTGTGTAAACAATGGCCCATCCCATCCAGCAAACTGTTCTCACAGTGGCTGCCCTGATACCTGCAGGAAGCCCAAGCAAGACATGAGCAAAACAGCACCCCACTCACCTGCAATTCCCAGCAACTAGTGTTAGGAGGCATGATGTCTCTGACAATGGAAGTAGAACATGGCCCTCATGGCCACTCATGTCTTTCATGTGGTCTGTGATTGGCCCTGAGGGAGTCTCAGACATGTATGGATCATAAAGTGTCTCTGGAAAGCTTTCACCTGTTAGGAAAGAGAACACCAACTCCACACCATGCTTGTCCTTCCAGGAGAGGAAAAGTGATACTCCTGAAGTGATCAAGGGACTCTGCCATCTCCATCTTGCTTTAAATGTTTCTGAAGACAGTAGATACTTGACCACCATTGGTCTATAGCCCTTAAGTTGTACAGGCCTACAGACCCTCTAAGTGTCCCTATTTTTCAGGGATTTATAAAAGCTGTCCCAGTTTCTGATTTGATCCCGGAATGTCCCACTTCTCCTTGGAACATCCCTATTTTCATTGTAGAAGTGTTGGAGGGTATGGAGTTATGTGACACCCCCCCCCCCAGCCAAGGATATAAGTTACTATACAATGGTACCTCGGGTTAAGAACTTAATTCATTCTCGAGGTCCATTCTTAACCTGAAACTGTTCTTAACCTGAGGTGTGCTTTTGCTAATGGGGCCTCCCCTTCTGCTGGTGCACGATTTCCTTTCACATCCTGGGACAAAGTTCACAACCAGGAGCAGCTACTTCTGGGTTATCGGCATTCATAACCAGAAGCGTTCATAATCAGAGGTTCCACTGTACAATCTTTAGAAGACATCTGAAGGCAGTCCTGTATAGGGAAGTTTTTTAAATGTTTAATGGGGGGGGTTATATGTTGGAAGCCACCCAGGGTGACTGGAACAACCCAGTCAGATGGGTGGGGTATAAATAATAATAAAAATTATAATGGAACAGGATGTCCCTATTTTCATCAGAGAAATGTTGGAGAGTATGGGCCTAGCCTCTATCAGCTAGTAGGTCAAGTTCCCATAGGCAAGTCACCATGAGATACTGTAATTAGGAAGGGATGAACTTGCATGTGTGAATGAAGCATACTGGGTGCTTTTCAAATCGCCTCCAATGCACCGCTTCCCAATGGGGTCACTTTACACTTTCAAGTATGAATCTCCATGTATTGAATAGCAAATTGAGGAGAAATGCATGTAGGAGCCATAATGTTCAAAGAGATGTACTCAGACCAAAGAGAGTTAAGTGTGATTAAACTTCCAATGAAATCAGGAGGATGCAATTGTACTCACAGGGATTGATTTGGCCTTAATGGCCACATTTCTGCTCTGTACATTATGTTATGCCATAGTATGTAAAACTCACACAATAGTAGGTAACAGCTGCAGAAGATAAATTAATCAGGTGGGACATTCTTGAAATAACATCAGCCTGCTATGATGGGTTTATAAGCTAAACAGAGGTTGTTGTCTGCATTCAGATTTGATTTTTTATGGGAGTTGGAGCAAAAAAAGGTGAAAGTACAGGGACATTCCACCTTGGAGTCTTTCCAAAGTACGTGGAATGCACACTGAACATTCACATTTCATGTGAATTCCCTGTGTCCTTACCAATCCCATCCATCTATCATTAATGAAAAGTATTTGTCAAGACTTTAAACAAAAATTGAACAGTGGAATCTCGTATCTCTAGGGTTTGGAAGGAGACACCAGTAAATCCATGTACTCCTCTTTGAAGGGTTCTGGGCCATCTGCCAGTAAATTCAGAATGCATTGACTGCTGAATACAGATATCACACACATGCTCGCTCATGGCAAATGCACATTCTGGGTTCTGAAAAGACCCCTTTGTACAATGGTTAATCATCACTCCAGGGCTGTTGTTTTCAAATGTTCCTCCTTTGGCAAACACGTTCCATTACAGCATATCTGTTGAGCAACTCCTCTGTGTTGCACTGGGTTCTGGGGCAAGTTCATAGGTGCACATTTAGCCTGTGCAGAACCACTTAACCAGGTTCGTTGTACCACAGCATCACATGCATGAACTAAGTATTGGAGCATTCAACAAATGTAGAGTCTGTGTACCTGTATAAACAATAGTTGAGCTATGTTCTTGCAGTCATTCACATGTAGCATTCAACGAGTGTAGAATCAGGTACAGGTGTGTCCCCCACACACTTATTAGGAGTGGCCATGTGAGGCCCCCGCACACATAAGGGAAATCTCACAAAGTGGGACGCACTCTCTTAAAAGCCTCCAATTCCTATTTCCCACACTCTCTCCCGCTCTCTCTTCACACAACTCTCTCTTCAACTAGAGTTGAAGCTCTGGTGTTGACTAGAGGCTGGAGACTCTGTGGGAAAGTGACTGCTGCTGCTGCACTGCCCCACACAACAACTGTTGGGCAGGGAGGCTGAGCAGCCTAGACAAAGTCCCACTGCGCCTCAGATCTCTTGGGAGCTTCCTCCACCTGCACTCACATCCTCTTAGGGCTCCAGGGAGAGTCTCCTCAAGAGACATGAGGACTCTACAGCTCTTTCCCAATATTTCCTGGTATGATTCTATTGATTTATTTATTTCCTGGTGTCATGCATATGCGTTGTCATGCGCGAGTAGAACATGTGCAAGTCGGGAGAGGCCTGTACACAATAGATGACCTTTGCAAATCAACAAGTGTATATCCTTTCACACTTGTACATGTGTAAAGGCAGCTTGCACCTGTGTTCAGTGTAACATGTGAACACCCAAGACAATACCCAACATCCCCCTGTAGCTGTACATTTTGAAAGAAAGTTGCTTTTCGGAGAAAGAACATAAGGGCATGTGATGAGCTGTGCTGGATCTGACCACAGGCCCATCTAGTCCAGCATCCTGTTCTCACATTATCTAGCCGGTTGTCCACAGGAAGTACACAATCATCAGCAGACCTCTTCCTGCCCATGATTCCCATCAACCAGCATTCAGAAGCATATTGCCACCAAAAGTGAAGGTAGACATTATGGCAAGTTATCACTGATGACCGTATCCTTCAGAAATTTCTCTATTCCTCTTTTCAAGCTATCAAGCAACAATCTGGGAGCAGCCAGAGAAACACATATGCATTACATAAAAAAATCCATCATATTTTTTGAAACTGCAAAGGAAAGTACAAAAGCTATGGAATAAAGTTTAGAGGGAGAAAATGAGAAACAAAGCATTTCATTCTCTAGATCCAAGAATGTTATGGCTGTGGAATAACTACCCATTAAACTAGAAAGCTGCTCACTCACATTTGCATGTGAGTATGTAGCCAGAGAGGTGGTACTTCTCATGTGGGTGTGCAATGTGTGAAGCAGCCCATAATAATAGCAAAAAGGACACACATGTGGACACCCCGTCACTGTGAGGTAAGCTGTTGCAGGTCACACGCAGAGACAGCTCTGTGGCATAAATCCTTTCTTTTTAAAAAAATTAAATTGTCAGAAGAGTTGTGCAAAGGCAGATTCATCACTGGCTCGATTCCATTGATTTCAGCAGAGATGCACCCCTTTATGACAGCAGTAATTTCATCGTGCTTAGACTACTTGACCTTCCTCTTTTGAGGTAATTGGCATGCCAGCTTGTATGAGCCACAGCCCTCGCTTCATGTGACTGGTTATAATTCCACTGACAATCCCAGCCCTCTTGAACTTTCACTTTAAGAAGCAATCTTTGTGTCAGAGACACTTCATCTTGAATTTACGGTCCAACTGAAGGACATTGCACATGCATGAACACACACACACACACACACACACACACACACAGACAGACACTTTTCCAGCTGGCACAAAGGGAGGGGGTATCCTAAAAAGAACACATTGTGATTTGCTCTAGATGTGGGATGTAATCTACTGGGAGCAGTCAAATACAACATTCCTTGTTTTCCTAGAGTGGACATGCAAGGGGATGTTGGTTCAGCCAGTTGAAACTTCCTGTTCCTCCTGGCCTGGAGCACCCTTCCTTGCATGTGACTAGTGGGTGGGTGTGACCTATCCAGACCTGATAAAAGGACAAGGCATGCTGCCACTCTCTCACTTTTCCATCTTCCTTTTGTCCTGTGAACTGCTGGATTGCTAGCCTGCAGACACTAGGTAAATCTCTCTTATGGAGTAGACCTGTTTGTATATGTTTGAAACTTTAAGCCTAAAGCCTGCCTTCAGGGATCACACTGTGCTCTGCCTGATTGTGAGTAAACTTGCTTTTTGTTACTTATGAATAAGACTGTGGTGTCTTTATTCTTTTAGGGGGTATTCAAGGGGTCTTCCCAGGAAAATATTAGAACACCTTTCAATCTGAACAAGCCAGATTGAATTGTGTATTGTCTTAAGAAACTCATACGAGTTTGCAACAAGTTTTCTGCTGTGTAAAGGGGAATGCACTCTGCTAAGTAAAGGAACTTGCTAGTGCAAGTTAGGAAGGATATTAATAATAAAAAATAATAATAACAAATTTTATTTATACCCCGCCCTCCCCAGCCAAGGCTGGGCTCAGGGTGGCTAACAAGCAATAATAAAAACAAGTTGAATGAATACAACTTAAAAACAAGATTAAAATACAACGTTAAAACATTAAAATGCAGCCTCATCGCAGGAAGAGAAAGGAAAAAGAAAGAAGGGGAGGGAATCAAATTGACTCCAATAAGCAATCAACAATATATCCTCTCCTGCCACCCTGAACATTCCCACACTCCATAGCAGGACCCAAACCAATGGATTCAAGTTACAAGACAGGAGGTTCTGACTAAGCTTCAGGAAGAGTGGTTCGACAGTGGAACAGACTCCCTCAGAAGATGGTGTACTCTCTTTCCTTGGAGGTTTTTAAGCAGAGGTTGGATGGCCATGTGTCATGGATGCTTTAGTTGAGATTCCTGCATTGCAGGGGGTTGAACTACAGGTATATGAGCCTCAGGGTCCTGCACAATTCTACAGTTCTATGATTCTATGAGTCATTTACTCTTAGTAAACTCATTTTAGTTAAAATTTTAAAAACAGCTATCTTGACACCACAGCACTGCTTGGAATCTACGGCTGCAGTTTTGTTTCTATGACTGGTGAGTAAACTCTCATCTCATTGAATCATGGGCCCTGATTTTCCAATTCCATGCTTTCCAAAGGTTTCTCCATGGGAGAGAAATAAAACTGGAAGGGAAAGGGAGAGAAGGGAAACCTATGGCCCTCCAAATGTTGTTGGGCTCTAACTCCCATCAGCCCCAGCCAGCATCATCAATGGACAGAAGTGATGGGAGTTGTAGTCCAACAAAAACTGGAGGGCTATGGGTCCCCTCCTCTGGGTTGAAGCCTAGTGCTTGAGATTGAGTGGACAGGTGCTGGATCCAGACAAGGTGGTGATGATACTAGGTGCTTCTGAATCTGTTTTGATCTGGGTAAGCAGATAGCAATGATGGCTGACATTGGGAGTGTTTTGGTGACCGCAATGGAGAGAGGAGATATGGCCACACTTAGGGGAAAAACTTGGGGGAAGCTGTTTGCAAAGCACTGTTCTTCCTTTTAAGTGGGCTTAGCTTGAAGGGTCAGACCTGAGAGGCAGTAGCTCTGAAAAATAACAACAGAGCACTAAGTTTCATCTGTTTGGGAGAAGAAATCAATAGCTTTCTATTCTCCTCACTGTTTGCTATGTACACTAGGGTGACTTTGCTTTCAGTGCTTGAGTGCACTGGTAACTCCCATTGATTTTGTGGTTAGATCTCGAGCAATACATACTTCTTTGTAGAGATTTTGGCACTTTGGGGAAAACAGGGGTGAATGTTCTTAGTGAGATATGCATAGGGAATTGCTACATGTTGTAATGTCATGCCTAGATGGCTGCAAATCCTATTTAGCTTCCTTCCTTCCACCACCCATGCACATCCCCGCAAAGAGCACGTTTCTGAAAATCCACCAGGAATTGCCTCCATACCTTTAAGGCTATCTTGTAGCCTTATGGTCTAGAAACCTGGTATGTGTTTTTATTTTTTAAGGACAAAAACGGAGTTCCTTGGGATACTGTATTCTGTACTGGATGCCAGTAACACACGGTGCAATTGCAGAGGGAATATACAGTTCCATACTTTATTTGGTAAATGTACTTTTTCCCCACTTTTCCTGCAGCGAACCAATGACGTGCAAGCAACATACACACATCTCCACACATCTAGGAATCCTAACTGGGTCAGGGTCCCCTTTGGATTCCAACTCCTATCAGTTCTAGTCATCATGGGATGATGGAAGTTTTAGTTCAACAACATTTGGAGGGCCACCCATTCCCACCCCCTCCCTCTGTTTGCTAGTTCTCTCCCTATCCCACCCTTTGCAAGCAAACCCTCCTCCAACCCTACTTTTTCGGGAATGGAGGAAGGCCTTGCCTCCCCAACCAACGAATTTCGGCTCAGGACCATCGTTGCCTGCTAGGAAAATCACAGATGTCATGATTCCTTCAGGAAATGGTGGTTTTGAGGATTCCCAGAGCCACCATTTCCTACTGGGAGTTGGCCTGCTACCATCCAGTGCAGTAACCTTCGGCACATATGAATGGGAAGGATGCCATCTTGTACTTCACCTCAGCAAAATGTCTTCAGCCAGCCCCCTTTGATGGATGGAGGAATTTGATCCTTGCATAATTCCAGTATGAAAGGACATGATCCACACCTCTTGGACAATGCACAAAGCAGAATTTATATACAGTTGATTTTGCACTTTTACAAATGTTCTTAGCAGCCGTTTTAAAATATGTATCTTGAATGAATGCATTTAAATATGTATTTAGAGATAAAACAGATATTAAAATGAATATCCTGAGATAAATTGCACATGTAAATGAGTACTTTGAGAGACATCGCCTATTTGAATATATATTTTGGAAAACATTTACCTTAAAATATGTTCATTAGGAGAAATCACACCTTTACATAATCATTTTGAGAAAAATGTACCTTGAGAAACATTCTTTGAGGTAAATCATACCTTTTGATACATATTTTGAGAAAAAATACACATTTAAACAGTATTAAAATATACATTAAAATATGTATTTAAATATCACTTGAGAAGATTTATAAAAAGAGGTTGCTTAAAGCAGAAACAGATATTATGGGTAAAAGCATGCAAAAGTGACACAAACCACAAATGAACAGATTCATCCATCCATACCAATAATGGGGATGGTTGGAATGCGCTTTGCATGGCTTTTGTGTTATGGGCAGCAGGTAAAAACACATTTGAGCATTTGTAATAATAATAATGTATTATTATTATTATTATTATTATTATTATTATTATTATTTATTCCCCGCCCATCTGGCTGGGTTTCCCAAGCCACTCTGGGTGGCTCCCAACATCATCATCAACATCATCATAAAGTGATAAAACATCAAACATTTAAAACTTCCCTAAACAGGACTACCTTCAGGTATCTTCTAAAAGTCAGATAGTTGTTTATTTCCTTGACATGATGTGAGGGCATTCCACAGAGTAGGTGCCACTACTGAGAAGGCCCTCTGCTTGGTTCCCTATAACCTCACTTCTCACAGTGAGGGAACCGCCAGAAGGCCCTCAGAGCTGGACATCAGTGTCCAGGCTGAACAGGCTAGTATTGTTTGATAAAAGAAGCAAGCAAAACCTGGGTGCAATGGTGTTATTTCCAGCAAATGGTATTCAAAGGCACACGGCCTCTAACAGTAGAGGCAGAATATAACCCTCATGACTAGTAGCCATTGCTGGTCTCATCATCCATAAATTGGCCTGTTCTTATTTTAAAGCTGTCTGACTGAATTATACATGTGGAAGCATGCTGCCAGTTCTAAGATTTTATTAGCTTTATAGGTGTTGTGATTTTAAGGTTTGTACCGTCTGTTCCTTTTGGTTTTTGAGCTTTATATATTTTAGGAATTGCAATTTGTATTGTGCCCCCCCTCCCCACCTGCCCCGAGACCTTATGAGGAAGGACAGGATAGAAATGTATTAAACAAATAAGTTTTCTTTACACTTGCCATCTCTCTCTCTCTCCTTTTCCATTTCAGTTGACTTGGATAGGTTGAATGACGATGTGAAGCGATACAGCTGCACTCCAAGGAATTATTCTGTCAACATAAGGGAAGAACTGAAGCAAACCAACGTTGTTTTCTTTCCACGCTGCCTTCTTGTCCAGCGCTGTGGGGGGAACTGTGGCTGTGGGTTCAACAACTGGAAATCTTGCACGTGTACAGCAGGAAAATTGGTGAAAAAATATCATGAGGTACATCGGTCTTTACTTACATCTATAGTCTTCTAGGCTCAAGATAATCTGTGTTTTAAAAGTAAGATGTTTACTTTCTCCTTGGTCCCGCTATTTAGTTATTAATTTATTATTTTTAGTTTTTATTATTATTCTTTACAAGAATATATGAAGGTATTTAATGCAATCTACTACAACAGTGCTGCAGCAATTATCATTACTGCTTTACAATTTCTAAAATAAACATACAGTGTATAGCTGTCAACTTTTCCCTTTTCTTGTGAGGAATCCTATTTGGAATAAGGAATAAGGGAATTTCCCTTTAAAAAGGGGAAATGTTGACAGCTATGATACAGTGGTACCTTGGATGTCGAACGGAATCCATTCTGGAAGTCCGTTTGACTTCAAAAATGTTCGGAAACCAAGGCGCATCTTCCGATTGGCTGCAGGAAGCTCCTGTAGCCAATCAGAAGCTGCGGAAGTCGCATTGGACGTTTGGGTTCCAAAGAACGTTGACAAACCAGAACACACACTTCTGGGTTTGCAGCATTCGGGAGCCAAAACATTCGACTCGCAAGGCATTCAGGATCCAAGGTACGATTGTAATTTTAATATTTCTAATAAATGATTACATAATCAATCATTTAAATAAAGTTAAATATTCCTACAAAATCTAATGAAATGGGGGGGGGGGAGCATGGCAATGAACATTTTCCAGCTCAATTATTTCCTCTCCCTACTCTTCAGCTTCTCCCAACAGAGGATATCGATTGTTCAAAGTGCAAGACCCAGGAAGGTGATTTATTAAGCATCTACAGGAAAGGAGTGGTCTCAGTGTTTAAACTACTCCAATGACAAAAACACACCCTATATTCTTCCCTCCCCCCCTTTAAAAAAACCCTTTTATTTCATGCAAAACAGTGAACATTAAGGAACAAACCAAAGCAGAACAAACCCAACCTATGATTAATCATTACACGTCAACTGCGCAGTGGTGAAGAAGATGGAGGGCAGAAAGAGAGAGAGGAGGGGCTGGTAGAGAGAGAGGCAATGGGGTGGCCCCACATACTTCTGCCTCTATCCCAACCCACAGCTGTTTTGTGGCTCCCAACAGATTATCCCCAAGGGAATGCAGCCTTCAGTGGAAATAAGTTGCCCTAATGGATATTGCAGGCCTTATTCCCCAGTCTGATTCAGAAGCCAGGTTGTACTCATATGGCCCTAGGCTTGCCATACGTCAGGAGAATTCCTGACATGTCCTATCAAAATGGCAGGGGAAACCCGGATGTATGGCAGCGCGATGAAAAAAGCAGTGTAAACAGCTTCAATCACGAGGCAGAGGTTTCTAAAAAAAAAAAAAAAAAAAAAAAGCTCAACAATTTTGCGGGTTTCAGGGATTTTTTCTTTTTGAAATATGGCAACCCTAAAAATACCGATCTCACCAAGCAGCTGCTGGAAGGGATTCGGGGACCTGAATTCAACTGCTCCCTGCTTCTTCTCCTTCCTTGCTAAACATTTTATTGGTGAGATTTCAAAATTTATAACACATGCTCTTAATTAAGAAAGTTAAACACCTGAGAGCTCATCTCTATATGGGTTGATTGAACTGGGATGTGGAGGGGAGGCTTTTTTTAGCAGCATTGTAAACTAGCTGCATCCTGAGTGCGATCAAATGAAAACAGGGCAGCTCTACTTTTGGGGGGATGCTTATGCAGCACCCAGATATTAATATAATGGTGGTAATTTATGGTGAATATTAAATGTCCAGGATATCAGATTATTTGGCCACTGGGTAGGCATGATGGGGAGATACCTGAGTTCCACCGGATAAGAAAAACTGTGTGTGTGTGTGTGGTGCAGGAGAGGAAATTTGCTCACCGAGTCCACTACAGGAATTGCTATTAATTCCTTTCAGTCTTTTTATCTCGCAGACTGGAATTAATTAAGGACAATGTTCTAGCTTGAGCTTCGAATGACCTGGCTTTTGTAAATGTAAATGTAAATGTATCCTTTAGGGATGAATTAACCGTACAATGAACATAGATTTGGATATTAGAATTAATAGGCACTGTGAAGTTTAATCTATATTGGGTACATGAAAGACCAGAGTGATGTTAGTCCAGCACATTCTTCCCAGGCAAAATTCTTGAATTTTTCTGAATCCTAGGGCTAAGCATTCATCCCTAGCTTTGTTCCACATTTATCTAGCCATTTCCTCTTATTTAAAAAAAGGTACCAGCAAGGGCAAGAGGGGCTGCTGAGAGGAACTCCTGCCTTTCCTTTCTTGGGATCAATTCCAACACTGAGCAAGAGGCACAATGGGACGATTCTCAAGGGACATGTGCCACCTCTGAATGCATAGTGTGGCCATACACTCTATCATAGAAAAAAATTACCTATGCAAAGCTAACTTATTAAGAGACCTTCATACAGATGGGCAAATGTATTGCATGTACAAAACGTTCAATGTTATACCGCAGAATATTTTATATAAGACATTTGTGTACCTCCCTTCAAAAATATTTCTCCTAGGGCAGTTCATAATCCAAAACTGTAAAAATATGCAATGCAACATGGATATAATTTGGAATAGAAGCCTAATCTGAACACTTTCTTTTGTTACTTTTTGTATAGAGGCTTTCAAGTGTGCCCCACCATCAAGTTCTCCATTACAGGGATGGGAATGTTTGTCTGTCCAGATGTCATAGACTCTAATTTCCACCAGCCCCAGACAGCTTCTGAGTGCCAGTGGCTGGAAACCACAAGAGGGGAGATTTCTGTGGCACTCAGGTCCTGCTTGCATAGACATCTGGGTTGGTTATTGTGAGAACAGGATGCCAGACTGGATAGGCTATTGGTCTGATCCAGAACCACCTTCTTAGAAGAGAAATTCACTCCTTTTTTTGTTTTTTTAGATGCATAGGTTTAAAAATATTGATTGGCTAAAAGCCGAGAGATTAATCATCAACTTAAAAGGAGAGAGGACTTTACTCAGCCTTTTCATTCTCAAGCATGTTTAGCTACCCCAGATTACTCCATAGTCACCCGAATTCCAAACAAGGTCAGGAAGTGAGATGCAGGTTGCATTAAAAGCCCAGAGCATTTATCACCCGAGGAAATGTGTCACAAACACAACCCCTTGATACCCTTCAATAAAGTTACAAGGCAGGAAACTCAGACCTGCAACACATTCACCTGCCTTTCCCATATAGTCAATTCTATGAGAACTTTTATAAGGCCATCATAATCTTTTACATTCTTATAAACACTGTATCTGGCTCAACAGTTGCATTTTCCATCTAGTATTTTATTAACAGGGCTTTGTATACAGGATTGATTCAATCTCTGATATATGAAGGGATGAGGGGAGGAATATTTTCTGCGGCACAGTTTTCTTTTCCTTCCCATTCCTCTGTGAAGCCCTATCCTTACTTCGTACTTGACGTCCTACAGATGGTAAAGCCAATGTAAATGTTCAAAGCAATTGCATAGCAGAGTCCCTGAACTACCCTTTCCTCATATGAGGTCAGGAAAGAATTTTCTCTCTATTTCCCCAAATTTCCTCAAGTTTTCTTGAGAGCTCAGGAGGGAGGAAGAGAAGGGATGCAATGAAGCACTGTGAGTGCCACACTCTGTCTGCACAGAGGTCAAACAAGGGTGAATTGGCTCTGATTCTGCATAATGGAGGGCACAGATCTGGGGTACACTCAGATATCATATGAAACAACCTTAGCCTCCCCCCAAGCTCGTGCATCCCATTCTCCCATGCTCTGCTCTAGCACATACTCAAGAAAGAGATCAGAAACCACACTCAAGGTGAGCAGTGGGGAGGGGAGAGTGGGCAAGCCCAGGGTTCACTGTGACTTGCACTTGTAAATATATTATGGTGGTTCAAACTTACATCTGTACAGTGGTACCTCGGGTTAAGTACAGTGGTACCTCGGGTTAAGTACTTAATTCATTCTGGAGGTCCGTTCTTAACCTGAAACTGTTCTTAACCTGAAGCACCACTTTAGCTAATGGGGCCTCCTGCTGCCGTCACACTGCCAGAGCACGATTTCCGTTCTCATCCTGAAGCAAAGTTCTTAACCCAAGGTACTATTTCTGGGTTAGCGGAGTCTGTAACCTGAAGTGTATGTAACCTGAAGCGTATGTAACCCGAGGTACCACTGTACTTGTCTAGGGTGTTCAAAGAATATGTGTGTTTGGGATGACATTCTTGGAATGCGCACAGCAAACAGGATTCACGAACAAACACATCAACGCTCCATGCTATGAACATCTGCCCAAGCTTCACTAATCCCTCTAATAGCAAACTCAGGTTGTGATTGCCACCAGAAGTGCATCTCAGATAGGACCATTGAAAAACAACAGGCGATCCTAAAAAGAGCCAATGGCCAGTCTAGTCCAGCATTCCTGTTCTCTGGTCAGCCAGATACCTGTGGGAAATGGGAGGAAACAAGAGGAAAGTATCAGTCTGCTCAGTGGACCTCTGAGGTTTACAGAAGTAAACAAAAACATTTCAAAGCCTAAGGGGGCAAATGAGGACTAAGCATCTTCAGTAGCCTCGAAATGTTGATAGTTCATTGAAAAGGAAACTGGGAAACTGGGAAGGTAGGGTAGGCAATATTCTGCATCAGCCTCTAGCAATTTATAGTATCCTGAAAGAGGATACTTGGCTGGCTGGCTGGCTGGCTGGAACCCTGAAGAGGAATACTCATGTTAGGAAGTGAGAAGGATACCTTTTTGATTCAGGTCCCAGTTGTATTCCCTTTTGAAGAAGAGGCTCCATATTAGATAGCTTCCTTTCAGTAGGCTTGCATATTTGAGCAAGCCTCGTGCCTGCAACATGCAAATGTGAGCTTTTATTTTAAATACACAGAGTTCCCTTTAATATACCGTGACTGTGGCAGGCGACCTTGCCTTTTTCATCCTTTCAGGTCTGCTGAATAAACCTGAGCCTAAGACTATTAGATGGAAGCTTGGATTGAAATGTTAAGCATCAGTCCCTTGATCACTTAGTAAAGCCGCCCAATTTCTGTGTTGTTCAAACACTGCTTTCCGGCCTTGGATGGGAAAGTGCTTGCCAATTCATTTCTCTCCCGTTATCAGCAAAGTGCATATACTGTGCTCATGTTTCTTAACAGAAAATACAGAGAAGACAAAATCCCTAAACTGTCAGGAGGTCTGCTGGCTTAAATGCTGGGCAGATCCTCATCCCTTTGCATGTGCTTTCATTCGAAAAGGCCGTGTTCGCTGAACAATGCTAGTGAATTTCAAAGTGCATTTTACATTAATTAGATTTTGAGAAAGGGCTTGAGCACGATCCATCTTCTCCACTCAGAAAGCTGCATGTGGAAGAGGTGGTGTCTATAGAGCAAGGGTGGAGAAGCTTTTTCAAGCCAAGGGCCACATTTGATCTTTGAGAGCCAGTGTGGTGTAGTGGTTAAGAGTGGTGGACTCGTAATCTGGTGAACCGGGTTCGCTTCCCCGCTCCTCCACATGCAGCTGCTGGGTGACCTTGGGCCAGTCACACTTCTCTGAAGTCTCTCAGCCTCACTCACCTCACAGAGTGTTTGTTGTGGGGAAGAAGGGAAAAGGAGATTGCTAGCTGCTTTGAGACTCCTTAGGGTAGTGATAAAGCGGGATATCAAATCCAAACTCCTCCTCCTCCTCCTCTTCCTCTTCTTCTTCTTCTTCAGCCTGTCAGGACCCACAGGCTAACGCTGGGAGGTGCCAGATGCAAAAGTGGGTGCAACAATCAATGTATATTCTACCTGAGGACATCTACACACATACACATAAACACACGCCTCTATTCTTCATCCAGACAAGCAAGGGGCATCATCAGAGTTCATAGACAACGTCTAGCCAGGCAAAAACATTTAAGGAGGCATGGTGAAGAGTATTGCTGGGGGAGAGTTCCAAGGACTGGCCAGAGAGGCCTGGAGAGCTGTATTTTGCTTCTGGGCCTAAAGCTCCCCAGCCGTGCTATATAGCATGTATCCCTGCATGCATTGCACCAAGTGTACTCCAAGGCACCTATCACCTTGGATATGTGGGAACTCCAGGGCTCTGGTACACAGGCGTCCTATGCAATTGCCTGCAAGGGGCAAGATGGTGAGTACGTATTACAACAATCCTGCACCGTTTACTTTTGGTTACAAGTTTGTTTCTGAGTCCAATTTAGAGTGCTGGTATTGACCCTTAAACAACTGAGAGGCAGGATATTGAAGGTCTGCCTCTGCCTCCAAGAACCTTCCCAAGCATTAAGATCTGCTTTATATGCCCTGCTCTCTGGCCTGCCACTGGCTCGGTGTTAAATTGGTTCAATTTCCATATTGGGATTTGACTGCAGGCCAGAACCAAACCAGGTAGCAACCAAAGCATTTCAGACCAAATAGGACTGTTTCTGAAGAGTCAGACTGGGGTATAAACCAAATGTTGTGGTTGGTGCACACTCCTGATTTATATCCTATCATATACTTCAAGGTGGCTTGGAAAATAGTGATGCAATAAAACCGCAGTATTATACAGAAAGAACAATTGGGTGGGGGGTGGGAAGCTGAAGTAAGAGACATCATAAAAAAAAACACCCCGAAAGATAAAATTCAGCACCTGAAGGTCAATAGCCTTCCTGTATAGGAAGGTTTTAACACTTTGATGCAACACAAGCAAGAAGAGCGCTCTCCCGTGTTCTTCCAGCTTAGGGTCATATGGGGGACTCAGCTGGTGCTCATAGGACAGAGGCCACATCCCGAAGAGGAGAATCACAGCAAGGCTAGCTTGGAAGTTCAGTCAAATCCAGTAAGGCACTGCCAGATCACAAGCAGAGTAGCAGGGCAAAAAGGCAGCTTATCAGCACCATGGAGAGCTCACAGTTGCTGTTGTTTAGTCGTTTAGTCGTGTCCAACTCTTTGTGACCCCATGGACCAGAGCATGCCAGGCACTCCTGTCTTCCACTGCCTCCCGCAGCTTGATCAAACTCATGCTGGTACCTTCGAGAACACTGTCCAGCCATCTTGTCCTCTCTCGTCCCCTTCTCCTTGTGCCCTCAATCTTTCCCAACATCAGGGTCTTTTCCAGGGAGTCGTATCTTCTCATGAGGTGGCCAAAGTATTGGAGCCTCAGCTTCACATTCTGTCCTTCCAGTGAGCACTCAGGGCTGATTTCCTTAAGAATGGATAGGTTTGATCTTCTTGCAGTCCATGGGACTCTCAAGAGTGTCCTCCAGCATCATAATTCATGTGTTGACAAATACAAAACTTAACACAACATTGGTCAAGCCCACGCCTTGACCATTCTCTTTCCTACCACATTGGCTTGCATGCACAATGTGAAAGGACCGTAGCTCAGTGATGTAGCATCTACCTTGCAAGCAAAAGCTCCCAGGTTCAATCCCCGGAGTCTCCAGGTAGGGCTTGGGGAAACTGCTTCCTAAAAGCAACTGGCAGTCAATACTGAGTTAGATGGACCAATAGTCTGACTGCACATAAGGCAGCTTCCGGTGTTCCAATGCCACTGACAAAGTGTCTGCTTTCCTTCCCAGGTGTTGAGGTTCATCCCTGAAGCAGGTCACATCAGGAGGAGGGGCAGAACCAAGAACAATATGGCGCTGATCGATATTCAACTGGAGCACCATGAGCGTTGTGATTGTGTCTGCAGTGCAAGGCCACCTCGATAAAAAGAGACCGTGCCATCCCGTTTGCAACTTAAAAGGACCTCTTTCCCTTGAAGGAGGAGCAGTCTGCAGAAGGCCGCCCAGTGGCCACTGAACTTTGCTAACAGCCTGGCTTGTAGCTGGTAGAGGTGCCTACAGCCTCCCAACTCCAAGTACTAAGTGCCATGACAGCTAATCATTAATAACACTGATTTATGGTATCCGACTTCAAATATGGGATTAAGCAGTAGAAAACAAGAGAAGCCAAAAGCTGAAATCTTCAGTGCATGCAGTGAGCATGACAGCAGTATTCCTTTGGCTGAATTTCCTAGTTGGCTTTAAAAAAAAAAAAATCAACCTACATGTTACACAGTGAGTAGGCATGCAGGTATTCATATGCTGCTGCACACAGCCCTTTGCGCACACAGCCTATTGACTTAAGCACACTTAAAATGTAAATAAGGAAAAATCTTATGGGCCTACATGTATTCCAAATAGCTAATCCCAGTTTATAAATATTCACCCAGTCCAGCATATGTACACCATGAAGAAACAGTTACCCACACATGGATCTGACGTAATGGATATACGTTACAGAACATTAGTGCTGTATGGGGGAGCAAGAGACCACATCCACCAATGTAAGATACATATCCATGCCCATTATTTTGCATGCCTTGATATATCCATTGCAACACAGAGATTGCCAGAAGCAGAGTAAGCAATTGCTGCGGCCTGTGCATAGCCTTCTGCTTGCTCATAAAGTATTCTGGATTATGTTGAAGAGCTCCCTGTTATCCCTTCAAAATACAGGTTCAGATTCCCTAAAAGACTATGATGAACAGAATCGTATGCAATGCATGACGTCTATTTTTGATTGGACTAACATCCACCAGTGTGACATGTAAGTTACATTTAGTGTAGGGATGAATGGTTTCTGCATTGTCAGGAACCGCACTTATTCTCCTTAAGGTGGTGCTTAGTGGAATCCTCCATGGTGTTTCTGAAGAAAGTTTGGGAATCTTCAGCTGTTTCTATTTGGTTCTAGAATATTCCTTCCCATCCCACAATCCACATGCATTTGTAGACCTAGACAGAGGTCATGAGCACAATTCTTTGTCAAAAGACAGTAGCACACAAATAGCCTTAACAATGAGGAATGCATGTATCAAGATAGGTTCCTCTTTTCCATGCAGAATTCTCACCTGGTTGGGTGGAAAAGCAAAATAACTTCCCTTCTTCACCACTTCATCTCATCACTAATCTGCACCTGTGTTTAAAGTGGAGCACCTTAGAATGGTCCTTAATAATAATATGTATCATTTGTATAGTGTTTTTGTTTTTTAGTGTTCAAAGTGCTTCACATACATTATATAGCAGCAATTTATTCAACAACCCCATAAGGTTGTTATACTTTTGTAAGGCAAATCAATATTATTATCCCCCATATTGAAAATGGGGGTGAGGGTGAGACTGAGAAACCACTTAGTGGTTTGACTAAGGCCATTTAAGTGAGGGCGCATCTGCACTATACATTAAAAGCACTATCATACCACTTTAAACAGTCATAGCATCCCCCAAAGAAACATGGGAACTGTATTTTGTTAAAGGTGTTGAGCTTTGTCAAGGGCCCCAATTCCCCTTCCAGAGCTCCAATTCCTGGGCTGGTTTAACAGTCAGTCTCTGTTTGCAGGGGCTCTGGGAACTGTATTCTCTGGGAGGGGGATAGGCTTCCCCTAAGAACACACATTAAGGGGACGCGGGTGGCACTGTGGTCTAAACCACTAAGCCTAGGACTTACCGATCAGAAGGTCGGCAGTTTGAATCCCCGCGATGGGGTGAGCTCCCATTGCTTAGTCCCAGCTCCTGTCCACCTAGCAGTTCGAAAGCACACCAGTGCAAGTAGATAAATAGGTACCGCAACAGAGTGAGCTCCCGTTGCTTGATCCCTGGTCCTCCCAACCTAGCAGTTCGAAAGCTCATCAAAGTGCAAGTAGATAAATAGGTACCACTCCAACAGGAAGGTAAACGGCGTTTCCGTGCGCTGCTCTGGTTTCGCCAGAAGCAGCTTAGTCATGCTGGCTACATGACCCGGAAAAACTGTCTGCGGACAAACGCCGGCTCCCTTGACCAGTAAAGCGAGATGAGCGCCGCAACCCAAGAGTCGTTCGTGACTGGACTTAACTGTCAGGGGTCCCTTTACCTTTACCGTTACCATTACCTAAGAACACACATAAGAACATAGGAAGATCCTGCTGGAGCAAACGAATGGCCCATCTAGTCCACATCCTGTACTCACAATGGCCAACCAGATGCCTCATAACAACTCTCAGCATCCCTAGCAAACTACAGTTCCCATAATTCTTTGTGGAAAGCCAGGTCTGTTTAAGGTGGCATGCTACTGCTTTAAGTCTATAGTGTACTTAGGGCTTGAGTTAATGTCAGAGGTGAGATTCAAACTGGGGATCTTCAGTATCTTAGCTACTACACTAAACCAGCTCTTCCTGCATATGTACTTATTCAGTGGGCAAGAGTTGAGTTCTACCTTGTCTGTATTCTTTTAGTTGCATATAAAATGCCATACTTTTCTCATTATATACTATAGTGTTAACTGCATCTAGTAGCTTCCATAGCCAAGTTTGAACTTTTGGCACTTAAAAAAAAAAAGATCATGGGATTGAATTTTTGGCGAGGCATATTAATGCCTTGAGCCTCACCTGATTCTTGCTGAGTAATACTGAATGCTTATTATTTTCACAGAATATAGATATGCATTTACTGCCTGCCTCCTGGCAAAATAACATACTTTTAAAGGCTACTTCCATAGCCAGCTTTTGAACATATTATGAGAATGTGCTTTTGAACTTATGAGAAAGTTCTTTGATTAAGGTATGGAAGAGGATCCTTTCCAATCATGTTTTTGATTAGATTTCACCCACCCACCCAATGCGACTTGACCAGTGCAAAATGTAGGCCAGCTTAGGAGTTCAAGGCAATGAACTCTTGGTTGTGGATATAATGGGGAAAATAGGGTGGAAGATTTCACAGACAAGGATTTATACTTAACAGCAGTCTGAAGCTGCACTTCATTTTTATGGGTTGCTTTTTTGTGCCTGTCTCTAAGGACGAAAGGAATGGTTTTACAATAGCATTTCCTGCATTAAACTGAAATTGGCTTGTTATCAGGTAATATTGTGAACTTTTAAACCGCCCCTGTTCTGCTGATTATATCAGTGGTAGAGTTCTAAAATTATCTCTGTCCTCTAGATTGGTTTCTTTTATCAAGTTGAATGCATTATCTGCTCCCTGTTTTTATATCTCTATCAAAGCCTTCTTGGAATACAGTTTAAATACTGAGTGAGTTGCCACTTAACATTCTGGGGGAACTCGTGGGAAGCCAAACATGGCTTGTGGGATTTCTTGGTCTTCTTTTATTCAACTTGGGTGTATTTTTTCCCCAGGATGCCTCTTTAAGATGCTTAATTCATTATGCTCCTATACTCAGTGAGCAGCTTTGAAGCCAAAGATTCTCAGCTTTATTACTTATTTTGAAAAAGGTTCTTCACAATTCTTCACTTGGGCAAAACTTCCTAGAATTCCATGTTAATACCGAGAAACTAGAATGTGAAATATATGTGTGTTTATAAGCCTTAGTGGACACTATTAACTATACCGTTGTCCATGTAGGGCAACTGCATGTTTTTTCATGAGGTTAGAGTTCCATTTAGTTTGACTTTTTCATTGAAACTTGACTCTTTGCTTCAGGCATGTGGTGGGCTGTTCACAAGGGTGAATTTCATGCATTGGGATGTGTGTGTTTGTGTGACAGTGCATGTGAGCTCAATCATAGGATCTACCACAGCCTTCCCCAATCTGGTAGCCACCAGATGTTTTGAATTGCAATTCATTTCTCACCATTGCTGAACTACAGAAACTGGAAGGTTACATGAGCCTGAGATTTGCTCCTGCCTTGATTTGGACCTTCCTTGTGAACAGTCCTGATAACCTGAATTAGCAAAAGTCATATTCTGCTTTGAAGGTGGGTTGGTTTTTTTTAAGAATCAAGTGGATAAATTTATCAATCAATCAATCAATCAATAATATGCACAAAATGAACCAGGTTGGCTCTGCCAGCTCCTGTCCCTTGACACCACCTTTCATGTCCTCTGAGCTAGCAAAGAACATGATGCCCGTGTAGAGTGGACCATGCAAATGTGTTCATGTGCAACGTCTACAAAATCTAAACATCCCAAAGGCTAGGTCAGCACACCAGGTGTCGGGACTGGAGTCAGATACAAGTAATCACAAAAGAAACAGAGCTCTGTTGTCAGTCAACTCTTTAAGGAAACAACACCCAACTCAGCAACACTTCTCAGTTGGTCTTGTCCCTATGACACAGTTTCCAGGCTTCCCCTCTCCCGGATGTTTTCCAACAGTCTCAAACGGTGTCTGTGCACCTCTGGCCTCTGTTCTGCTCTCTTCATTATTCTGCATGTTCTTTGAGACCAGGGAAAGGGGAGCTTGTCATAGCAGGAGGGGGAGGCTCCTGGGATTCTTCAGCAGTCTCTTAACCTCCCTCCTCTACTCAGACACTGAACTGCTCCCTGTCACAAGCTCTCACTGCTCACTAAACTCTGCAGCCCCTTCAGCATCCATCACTTCCTCCCAGTCTTCTTCCTCTGAAGAAGATCCCTCTCCTCAATGCCCCACCACCAATCCCCTGGCACCTCTGGGGTTTCCCTTGGGGGTCGCCCAGCTGGTGCCTTCCACCATTCCTCTTAGCCCAGCCAATCCCTGACTCCAGGTGTAGCTTGCTCAACATGTAGGTGTTCCCCTCCTCTCCAGTGAGCTGACACAACTGGTTTTGAGGTATGAACTGTCAAAAAACAATGGCAGGGTTGATGCTAAGGCAATAACAAAGGAGATAAGCAAACAGAATTCACATGTATTTATTGCAAGGAATTATAAGCAGGCCATATTGCTGTTCTTTTCTTTTCCCCATTCTCCTCTTCTCTCCCCCCCCCCCATTATATTTGATACAATTTCTCTGGACACAATTCACTAGGAAGTTCCCCTGCACACACTCAATCAGAATGATTGTGAGCTGCCCAAAAGGACATTCGATTGCAGCATTTGTATGGAAGTTATGAGCCAGACCTCTCGTTTTCATTTGGTTCAAACAGTATCAAATCCATTGCACAAATATTACTTTCAAAGAATCATGAAATAGACCCATGCTTTCGAAGTGACTCTGCTACTTGGGAAGATTGCTTTTCAGAAAGAAAAGAGTGGAAATCACTGTATTCTTTAAGATAAGACTCTGCTTTTTTGAGGTGTGATTTATATATGTATTGTTGTTTTTGTTGGTGTTATATCCCTAAAATGCTGCCTTTTCTAAACCGACCTTTTGACAGTTTAGCACACACAATATTTTGCCTCCTATGGTCAATTAAAAATAAACTCTAGCTTTTGAAGGAGGTGGTTCCGATTCATTAATACACATTGACACGATTTAACATATGTGCACAATAGCTGGCATTCTTTCCTTTCCTGGAATTAGTCTCTAAGTTTCTCATGCAGATCCCAGGCACCCATATGGCATAATGGGACCCTATTCCCCCTTTGTACTTCCTGGTCAGCCCTCAGCTGGAGTGCACAGTCAGGCTCAAGGACTGGTCAACATGACTCGCCATAAACACCAATGGGAGAGTCTCATTTATGAAGATGTGGAATCCTTTTCAGCTGTGCTGAAGAAGAAAAAAAGAGTACTGATTTCCAGCTATTTCCAGCATTCTTTTAAAAAACAATGTTCACTTTTTCATTTAGATTATGTTGTTTGGTCAAATAGGATTGGTTGCAGTAATCCACATGATTCCAATCAGACCAGCCAAAGATATTTTGCTGCCTGAGGCAGAGCAGAAAATGGTGCCTCCAGCCAACCCTCCCAGTCAAGATACACAATTCTCAAGTCATCTGCCAGAAAATTATAGTTATTATATAGACTGGGAGTGGCCGCCGAGACCATATAACACCGGTCTTGAAAGACCTACATTGGCTCCCAGTACGTTTCCGAGCACAATTCAACGTGTTGGTGCTGACCTTTAAAGCCCTAAACGGCCTCGGTCCAGTATATCTGAAGGAGTGTCTCCACCCCCATTGTTCTACCCGGACACTGAGGTCTAGTGCCAAGGGCCTTCTGGTGGTTCCCTCACTGTGAGAAGCCAAGTTACAGGGAACCAGGCAGAGGGCCTTCTCGGTAGTGGTGCCCTCCCTGTGGAATGCCCTCCCACCAGATGTCGAAGAGAACAACCAGTACCAGACTTTTAGAAAACATCTGAAGGCAGCCCTGTTTAGGGAAGCTTTTAATGTTTGATGTATTACAGTATTTTAATATTTTTTTGGAAGCCGCCCAGAGTGGCTGGGGAAGCCCAGCCAGATGGGCGGGGTATAAATAATAAATTATTATTATTATTATTATTATTATTATTATTATTATTATTAATCTGCATATTGCCCTGCATCTGACAATAACAGGGCAATTCACAAAATATTTATTACAACTTCCTCACCCTCTTTCTGGGTGTGACTTTAATTTATTAATAATAAGAAAATTGAAAAAAAAATACTGCCCTTTCATAACACCAACAATCTGCTACCTGAAGCACTGCCTTATTCTGCCTAATGCTAGGGCCAGCCCTGATTACATTTAGTGTCTTCTGGGAATATCATCATGATCATCACCTGACCATGTGATTGGGCGCAACTACCCATGTGACTAACTCAGCAAGGAAGCAGTGACAGTCAATGGAAACCATGCTTGGGGATAAAAGAGCAAGCACAGTAAATCTTAGAACTGAACGGTATCACAGTGGGGTCTGTAAGCTGAATATTTGAAGAATCAAAATATTTTTCTGGGAGAAATTTCAATTATGCTGTGCTGAAATATCAGGTCAAAAACATGTTGTTGTTGTTGTTTTTAAAAAACAACCCAATTTAGTGCAATCCTAAAAATGAACAAAATGGGGGGTTAGCATTTTAGATCATCATCATCATCGTATTCCGCCTTTCCATAATTGAAACTATGCTCAAGGCGGCTTATAACAGGACAAGATTTACATAATTACAAACAATAAATAAAACACATCAAAAAGTACATAACCAAATGGAAACAATGTCCACGTAAATCATAAGATCTAAAACAATACAGTGGACCCTCCAGTTACGTACCGCTCTGGATATGTAACTTTCAAGTTACGAATGCGGCAAACCCGGAAGTGTATTCTTCTGGGTTTTGCCGCGTGCACATGCGCAGAAGCACTCTATAGTACCATGTGTACCATGTGCGTGTGCAGAAGTGGCGCGTCGTTACAGATTTTTTGGGGGGCGCACAGGCCCCCAGAATGATTAAATCCGTAACCGGAGTGTCCACTGTAGTATCAATAACAGCAACAGCTCTCTCAAACCCCCTACCCCCCGTAAACAATATTCCAGCCCAATAATCTGTTCAACAGCCTCAGCTTTTGTAGCTGGAGTCAGACAGCACTCCACTCTCCCAGGCCAGGTGGGAAAGGGCCAGCAAGGCAGGGTGCAGGTCTTCCAGGGCTCACAGCCAAGATGGTCTCATTTAAAACAACACAGATCAAATTGAAAAACAATTTAAAAGCAGCTGGAGTCCTTGTGAAGCCTGTCAAGCCCTGCCCCAAGTCAGGTGGAGAGAGGCAAGGGCAGGGTCCATTTTCGATGCTCTGGAAAAGCACCAAACACCAAATGCACCAAAAGCCAGACGCCGTCTATTAAAATCAGAGCGTAAACTGCACGGTCGACAGGCAAATCCCTGGAGGAAACACCAAATGGGTTCCGATTTCACCCATCCTTGTGAAAAAAATCGCACATGACATTCACAATAACCTTTCCATCTTCAACACAAAGAGGCTTCATCCTCTGTAGCAACAGTAATCTCTTTCCAAAGGTCAGGCAAGGATTTTCATGTGCTCCTAAAACAAATGGCGAACAAAGGCAACTTCTAGTCTCAACAAGCCAAAATATTTCATTCCCTCTCCCCCCCACCCACCCTTCCCAATTACACAACATCTGAAAGACAATTACACTTTTTGGTTATTCAATCAAGATAAATGCTGCAGGATTGTGTGTGGGAGCGATTATTTATTTCTCCCCTTCGATTTTAATGAAGGCACTTGGGTCCAATTTAAATCTTTGACAAGGAAAGGTAAGCAAATTAGCTTTCCCCAAGAAATGCATTTTGCATACAACTGAAATCTTTGAGACTGAAAGATTTTGTTAATTAAAGGAAATCCCTTTGTAAGTTTTTTCTCCCCCAACAAAATGCTAATTGAAGGTACAAGAGAAAACAAAGCTTCCTCATGCCAGTAGGTATCAAATTTAGGACGAGGGAAAACACAGGAAAAGGCCAGAAAGATCTCTGCCAATTTTTCTTGGTTTTGTTGTTGTTGTTTTTTTAAAAAATAAATTTGTTGGTTTATAGAAGAGTTAATAGCTTGGAAGCTGGAGCTACACAGTTCCTCTACCACACATCACTACCATTGCTTTTAAAAAAAGAGTAAATAAAACACACTGAGGTCCCATTGGTAAAGAAAAAATGGTTCTTATAGATTTTTCATATTTACAAGGATGGCTTTGGATTCTAAGCCTTCTCATTGCTGCCTCATGCAGTGGGGAGAGAGGGAGAGGGAATGAGCTTGGGAAGTTTAGTGGGAAACCACAAAGTTTATTTTCCCTGCTCTCTGCTGACTTGAGGCATGCAAGGTTGTTTATAGCCAACAAATCTTAGATACCAAATTCGTAGCTATGTCTTTATTATACATTTATTTTTTAAATCCTGTTGCCCACCCTTATTCCCAAGCTTACTACAGCTTGAAACAATGAAAAATTAAGTTAAAACAGACAGCAATAACAACAACAACAACAACAACAACAACAGCAACAATTTATTTATACCCTACCCATCTGGCTCCCAACAGAAAATTAAGAATACAATAAAACATCAAACATTAAAAACTTCCTGATATAGATCTGCCTTCAGATGTCTTCTAAAAGTTATGTAGTCCTTTATCACCTTGACATCTTCTGGGAGGGCCAGTACCACTACCAAGAAGGTGCTCTGCCTGGTTCCCTGTAACTTGGCTTCTCGCAGTGAGGGAACTTCCAGAAGGCCCTTGGGGCTGGACCTCAGTGTCCAGGCTGAAGAATGGGGGTGGTGACGCTCCTTCAAGTATACTGGGCCAAGGCCATTTAGGGCAGGAGTCAGCAAAGGGGGCCGGTTCACTGTCCCTCAGACCTTGTCGGGGGCCAGACTGTATTTTGGGCAGGGGGAATGAACAAATTCCTATGCCCCAAAGAGATGCATTTTAAATAAAAGCACACATTCTACTCATGTAAAAACACCAAGCAGGCCCCACAAATAACCCAGAGGTGCATGTTAAATAAAAGGGCACATTCTACTCATGTGAAAACATGCTGTTTCCCAGACCATTCACCCACCAGATTTAGAAAGCGAATGGGCTGGATCTGCCCCCCTGGCCTTAGTTTGCCTACCCATGATTTAGGGCTTTCAAGATCAGCACCAACACTTTGAATTGTGCTCGGAAATGTACTCGGAGCCAATGTAGGTCTTTCAAGACCGGTGTTATATGGTCTCGGCGGCCACTCCCAGTCACCATTCTAGCTGCCACATTCTGGATTAGTTGCAGTTTCTGGGTCACCTTCAAAGGTAGGCCCACGTAGAGCGCATTGCAGTAGTCTAAGCAGGAGATAACCAGAGCATGCACCACTCTGGCGAGACATTCTGCGGGCAGGTAGGGTCTCAGCCTGCGGACCAGATGGAGTTGGTAAACTGCTGCCCTGGACACAGAATTGATCTTCGCCTCCATGGACAGCTGTGAGTCCAAAATGACTCCCAGGCTGCGCACCTGGTCCATCAGGGGCACAGTTACCCCATTCAGGACCAAGGAGTCCCTCACACCTGCACCATGAAATCAATCTTCATTAAGGGCATGTGGAACCACAATGTGACTATATCCAATTTTTGAAACTTTTTTTTTTTTTTCCTATTCCACTAGAGGAGAGGAAGTGCAGAATGAGGTTTGAATTTCACTTCACGCAAAGTATAGTGATTACCTAAGGGAGTTTGTACTTTCACCTCTCTGGGACAATTTTTCTACTTTTTTAAAAAAAGGTTTTTTGTGTTCCTTCCAAATCCCTCAGATGTTCTGCCTGACGGAAATAATCCCTGCATTAGCATCAACATTTGCCATCCTCAAAACTTGGCGACAGCCTGAGGGAAATGTGGCGCTCTTGTAAAATGCTGCAAGTTTACAAAAAAAACCCAACTCATTTTGGCTTCTCTCCTTTAATGCCCTGAAAAATTTAGCCTCAGAAAAGGAACCTTCAAATTAGTTTCAGGTTTCGCTTGAGGTGAAATTTCAGTACCAAGCTGAATACTTAATAAGCAGCAAAAGATCTGTACTGCACAAAAAGGTTTGTCGAATGAAAATATTTTTGCCACAGCCCTATTTTGAAAGGCTTGGGAACCTTCAGTAAAATGATATTAGCTGCCTGCTCAGAAGTAAGTCACTTTGTGTTAAACGGATCAGTCTAGAGCAGCGGTTCTCAAGCTGTGGGTCCCCAGATGTTGTTGGACTACAACTCCCATCATCCCTGAGCTCTGGCCTTGCTAGCTAGGGGTGATAGGAGTTGTAGTCCAACAAGAGCTGGGGACCCACAAGTTGAGAAAGGCTGGTCTAGATTTTGGTTTATGGCCGGCATTTGGGAAAACCAGGATTCCTGTGCCTTCAGAAATCCTACAGGTTAAACCCTTTCTAGAATGAAAATACAGTTGTGGAGATAGCTTCACAATGACTGTATTGCCCAATGTTGTGTTATAGCTTGCCCTGATGGCAACCACTTTGTGATTGGTACCCACAGCACTTTTTCTTGAAATTCAATTTGTGCTTGGTAGTCGCAAAAGGTTGGTGACTCCTGAGCTCCCAGGGCACTATAGAACACAAAAGACCTCAATGTTTTGAAGTAGCTAGAAGATTCAGAGACGATATTAAAGCCCACCACAATGCTTTCTCTGTAGCCAGTCCTTGAAAATGGTCCAGAAACTTCAGTTGGTCCAAAATGCCACTGTCAAAGTTCTACCTGGGATTAGCTAGATGGTGGATATTATTCCAGCAGAAGCAAATTTAGGGGAGCGCAACCGGTTCTCCTGCACTTGATGCCGAAATCTTGAACTGACAGCTTCCCTTCAGACTCCTAAACTAGAATATTTTACATATCCTTGCAAATGGGATACAAATCAATCAATTAATAAAACAGACCAATCAATAAACGTTTAAATAAATAGCAAATAAACAATATGACTTGGTTTTGCAACTTGGTGCTGACAGCTTTCCTGCAGACTCTTAAACTAAAATATTTTGTTCATCCTTGTAAATGGGGTTGCTTTCTGGTTAACTGGATAAATGCCTCCGCGAACAATGAATTACACCAAAGACTGAAGGAAACCATTTCTGACTTGAAGAAAGAAAGCCCACAGCGATGTAATAACCAGCTGCTGCAAACTATATAAAATACCAGCTGCCAGCTCTTATCCATAACAGTATTTCTTCAGTTACAGATAGGTAGCCGTGTTGGTCTGCCATAGTCAAAACAAAACAAATTCCTTCCAGTAGCACCTTAAAGACCAACTAAGTCAGTTCTTGGTATGAGCTTTCGTGTGGTATGTGAAGAAGTGTGCATGCACACGAAAGCTCATACCAAGAACTGACTTAGTTGGTCTTTAAGGTGCTACTGGAAGGAATTTGTTTTGTTTTGAGTATTTCTTCAGTTTTCTTCATATAATGCAGTGTGATGAATCTCAACGCTGTTCAAAAAGCATAGATCTGCAGTACACACTGTCTACTCGGACTTAAACCCCACTGGGTTTAATGGGGTTTAGTCCTCAGTAGGGAAGGACTATAATATATAATGTGCCATATAAATATAAATATATTTATATTTCACGTGTGTTTTGACTATGGTCCATCTATTAGTGAGAAAATGAATTGCGGAATGTGGGTTTTGTTGTGCTAACCTTGTTTTCAATGTGGCTGGTGAGTCCGGTCAGTTTTCTTTCATTCAACAAATCATGTCTCAGTGTTCTGTATTCTTCAGCCTCCTCATGTGTCCAGACTTCTTGAAAAATCCATTATGTCCTCAGCAAGATTGGCATATAAGCACGGGAAATGGGAGGGAGCTGTCTATCACACTCCTAGTGGTTTTGTTTTGTTTTTAAAAACAGACTTTTTGAACTTTTAAAGAAATCAGTGTAGGCTTTTTTAAAAAAAGGAAATGCTTTCCTTAGGAACAAATTCAATGACCATGCCAGTCTCAAGCACTTGGTAATTAACCTCCTGGACATTCTACCTATGCACACTTTGGTTGGTCACTTCACAATTACCTTCCTCCTCTTTCTTTCTTTCTTTCTTTCTTTCTTTCTTTCTTGATCACTCGTAGCTAAGAAAGATCGTCTTCTCTCTGAACACGATCTTAACAGTGAGTCCAACCTCATGCGATGCAGGAATCACAGCTATCAGTAACCTTAACCTCCGTGCAAAGTAGCACTGTGACACCTACGTAGCTTTTTGCCAGCTGCTGCCACCACCAGGTAAGTCCGATGCGACCCACCAGCACAAGATGGGACTTAAGGAGAAGACTTTTTGCTGCACCTCAGCTGGTGCTGTTTAGCTTCCACTGTAGACTTCTGATACAGTAAGCTCCACCCAACACCCATCAGAATTATACAGAAATCCGAATCAAGTTCTAAAGTTCTCTGCAAATGAGGCACACTCTTTCATTGTCTCCCAAGAAGGATGGATGTCCAACTCTTTGTGACCCCATGGACCAGAGCACGCCAGGCCCTCCTATCTTCCACTCAGTGGCGTAGCGTGGGGGGTGCAGGGGGGGCCGGCCGCACCGGGCGCAACATCTGGGGTTAGGGCAAATCCACGGGTTAGGGGGCGCAAATCCACGGGTTAGGGGGCGCAAATCCACGGGTTAGGGGGCGCAAATTACTTGCCTTGCCCCGGGTGCTGACAACCCACGCTACGCCACTGCTTCCACTGCCTCCCGCAGTTTGGTCAAACTCATGCTGGTAGTTTCAAGAACATTGTCCAACCATCTCATCCTCCTTACAAATCGCAAAATACAGGCGGGCGTTTACCCTTACCAGATTTGATGTACTGCCATCTGCCTTACTAAAGGGCAGATATGTGGGCAAACCCTATGCTGAACGAGTCTGCCCATGTGGTCTGAAAGAGGTGGAAACGGCTTCACATGTGTTGCTACACTGCGACCTCTATGGGGATATCAGGTCACTGTTTATTTCCCCTATCGTTCAGAAATTTCCAGGTCGATCTGAATCTCAGCGGCTGAAAATCCTACTAGGAGACAAAAACCCAGAAGTAACACTGAAAGTGGCCAAATTTTCTGCGGCTGCGATCAAGCGGAGGGCATTAGCTGTAAAAAAGTAAAAGACTTGACCCCCGGACAAGCCCACTCTTTTTTAAGTTTACACATATATTGCAGCGCGTGTGTGCGTGCGTGTGTGTGTGTGTGTGTGTGTGTGTGCATATGTGCATTGCTTTTATGTATAATTTTTTTAAAGTGACACCATTACTCCCCTTGTAAACTACCGTTGCCTTGTTTTTCTTCTGGTCTATGACCGTAATAAATTACTTTCAACTTCAACATCTCGTCCTCTCTCGTCCCCTTCTCCTTGTGCCCTCCATCTTTCCCAACATCAGGGTCTTTTCCAGGGAGTCTTCTCTTCTCATGAGGTGGCCAAAGTATTGGAGCCTCAGCTTCAGGATCTGTCCTTCCAGTGAGCACTCAGGGCTGATTTCCTTCAGAATGGATAGGTTTGATCTTCTTGCAGTCCATGGGATTCTCAAGAGTCTCCTCCATACCATAATTCAAAAGCATCGAATCTTCGGCAATCAGCCTTCTGTGTGGTCCAGCTCTCACTTCCAAGCTCATAAGTAGGGCCTCAGAGTGACAGCACTCTGCCCCGCCCCCTGCAATTTCCAGCTACTGGTATTCAGAAGCATAATGGCAGCAGAGGTAGAATTTAGCCTTTGTGTCCAGTAGCCATGGATGCAATCCAGAAGCAAGTCAGGCTGGATAATTGTTGTTGTTTAGCCATTTAGTCATGTCCAACTCTTTGTAACCCCATGGACCAGAGCATGCCAGGCACTCCTGTCTTCCACTGCCTCCCGCAGTTTGGTCAAACTCATGCTGGTAGCTTCGAGAAAACTGTCCAACCATCTCGTCCTCTGTCACCCACTTCTCCTTGTGCCCTCCATCTTTCCCAACATCAGGGTCTCTTCCAGGGAGTCATCTCTTCTCATGAGGTGGCCAAAGTATTGGAGCCTCAGCTTCAGGATCTGTCCTTCCAGTGAGCACTCAGGGCTGATTTCCTTCAGAATGGAGAGGTTTGATCTTCTTGCAGTCCATGGGACTCTCAAGAGTCTCCTCCAGCACCATAATTCAAAAGCATCAATTCTTCGGCGATCAGCCTCCTTTATGGTCCAGCTCTCACTTCCATACATCACTACTGGGAAAACCATA